>NC_090930.1:267817534-268450477 GCF_040938575.1 Ambystoma mexicanum
TCTAGCGAGTGTACTCTGTCGTGGAGGATGGTTTTGGGGGTGCCCTAGCAACTCTATGCAGTATCCTCCGGACACTGGACAGCACCCATCTGTCCGAAGTGATCCCCTCCCATGCGTGGGTGAAGGTGGAAATGCGCCCCCCTCCTGGGGATGCATGGGAGGGGACCTGAAGCGGAACATCACTGCTTGTTGGGTGGCGTACCACCGATGGCAGGGCTGCCTCTACCCAGTGTGCGACATCTGCGCTGCCCTCTGGGGTAGCCCTGTGAGGATTGGGATTGGTTGTTACCCCATGAAGTTCCCTCTTTTTGGTAATAATTGGAACCCCTTTGGGAATTCTGGCCCCAAAAGCAGCGAGAATTGTTGTTACCCCTCTGTCCAGAGGGTTTGTTGGTGAGTTGGCTAAGAAATTTAAGGGTCTTGTACTCATCTTTTGCCGTTTTCAAAGCTTCCTCAACTGCCTTGCCGAATAGTACATTCGGCTCCACAGGCATATCTATTAGGGTTGCAGGTTTGAAACCTGACTGTCTAAGCCAAGCGTGACGCTGGATAACAGTGCCCTCGGCGATTAACCTCCCAGCATTATCCGCTGCATCAAAGTTAGTCTTTAACATGCAGACTGACACAGATCTCGCTTCTTCTGCCACCCGAGCCAACTGGCTCTTTAAGGGGTCGGGTGCGGAGGAAACCAAGGCAGACACTTCCACCCACTGATGGCAATTGTAGCTTGCCAAAAGGGTGGCACTGTTGGCAATTCTTGCCTGATAGGCCGCAGTGGAGGCAACTTTCCTTCCCAGGCCATAGAGACGTTTGCTCTCCTTATCAGGAGGTGCTTCTGAGTAAGCAAGCGGGGTGCCCGCCCTCTTCCTGGTGGTTGTCACGACCAGGGAATCAGGTTTTAATTGACCCCTAATGTACAGAGGATCGGAGGGAGGGAGCGGCACGGAACAATTTCTCGACCCGTGGATTAACTGCTCGAGTGAGATTCAGGGTTTGCAGCGAGGGATCAATCCTGCACTGATGGACTTTAGCAATGGGATAGCCTGAGTAATAGCTTTCTTATCCCCTAGGATTTCCTCAGCGAAATCCCTGTCTTCCTGAACACCCTGTGTGTCAATACTGAAGTGGGCAGCCGCCTTAGCCAGTATCTCATTAAGGAGGGGTTGGTTGTCTACAGGTGAGTCGTGCACCAGGGGGTCTTTAGGAACCGGGTAGTCAATTTTGTAAGCTTCCGTTTCGTCATCCTCCTCCTGGTCTTCGTCATCCCCATTATAAGGGTCACCCGCCTGGTCCTCAACATATTGAGGCTCTGTCTCCTCACAATAGGAATCAGGGTGGTAAGGCTCCACCATAAAGAGGTCTGTGACCAAACCTTGGAAAGGGTCGTCTCAGTGGTGTTTCTTAGTAGGGGGGTGAGAGAACACAGGTGTTACCTTGGACCCAGAAGGGGCAGAGGTAGGAGGGGTGTTAAGAGTAACTACAAAAGTAGTTAGGGTCCTTTTCATAAAAGTAAGCCATGAATGTTAACCTTGTCATGACGCTGTCAATGTCTGCTGAGCTCCACTCTTTAGAGCTCGGAATAATTACTGTTTCCTCATCAGTGCCCATATCCTCAGCAGCGGGAGGAATGAGTTTAGTCTTTGGGGTAGGTTCCGAAACCTTGCACTTCCCGGTTACCTTTGGGGCCTTATGCTTCTCCCTATGAACATGGGGATCCGAAGATGCCTTTTTCTGTTACTTATCTCCTCCCCCCAGGCAAGAAGAGTGTTTACCAGACTTTTTGGTGGCCTCCGAGGGCTCCGACGCATCGCGTGGAGTTTCGGAGGTGGGATTCGAAGAAGGACGTCGAATCTCGGGTGTACGGTCAGACACATCGCGTCTAGCCTCTTGAGGGTGCCGGGCAGTATCGTTATCCAACGACCGGGCCTCAGAGACTGTTGATCGGGCGACACCTTTCTCAACCAAAGACGGTTGGGCCTTGCCATGAGGAGAACGCAAAGAGGACAAAGATTCATTGGATCGCAACTCGTGATGTTGTCCGGTGCGGATCGCTCGACACGCGTGTCGAGTCACGCCCGGGGCTGATGTAGTTAGTGGTGGTAGAATGTTTAGCACTTTTGCCGCCGGGTGTAGTCCCCACAACGCGGCCGCTGGCCAGTCCTTTGGGGTTGGGGGCTTGCGTGCGGATGTCAGAAGTCACCCCTTTGCCCTCGCCATACGATTCGGCGGCATTGCTGCCATAGCTGAATGTCCCCTCTACGTCCATGGCCTCTTGTTGCCTGGCGCAGTGGGCCCAGCGCTTAGTCGCGCAGTCCTTAAGGGTCTTTGGCTTGAAGAGCCCGCAGGCTTGACAGTCAGCCTCAGAGTGGTCTCGTGGGAGACACAAATTGCACTTAAGGTGCTTATCCACCCAGGGAAATTTCCTGTTGCATTTAAGGCAGAATTTGAATGGAGTACTCTTCATAAGGTACAATATGGCAGTGGGGAGAATATATATATAAATGAAAGGGGTAGTAGAGAATGACCGGGGGAATAGAGAACCTATATGACCACCCCCCCACTCTCCCTACTGATAGGGCCGAGGCCAGAGGCCTTCCGAGGCCCGTTTGGTTTCTCAGATCTTCACCAGCGTCGGTCTTCGGCGTACGCTGGAAAGGGGAAAGGAGAAGTATTAACATTAATTGAACTATAAAACGGCTTAGCGCCGAAGGAACTCCGTAACATGCGTCCGACTAGTTTCCAAACAAAAAGATTGTCACTGGCCCCACCACACCGGAAGTTTGGGAAAGATTTCATAAAAAAATTAAACTGTTTTCAGCCTATTACCATTCATTTTCCCAGAGATAAAAAGTCAAAAGCCGAAGCGCAAAAACTGCTGAGTGGATTTGGAACAAATAAAGAACTTGGGCACAAAGCATAATTTCCTGGACAGGTTTGGGGCTATTCTATCCAGGAGTTTTAAAAATATTTCGACAGAGAAGGTGGTGCCCCCTGCTCCCAAAAATGTAGCTACTTGCAGTAGAGAGTCTTTTCACAAATGAAAATTGATTTTTTTTCTCGATGCGAGCGATTACTAGGGTAATACGACAGGTGCTCAAAAAGCTATTTAGAGGAGAAAAAAGGATGCAACTACATTGGGCTAGAGGTGTGGTGGGGTGGGTGAAAGAGGAAACCATGTGAAATTGGAGAGTTGGGGGTGGTCTGGGCATCCAGTTACAGTTCTAATATTTTTAGATTATCGGGGCAATACCGTGGAATCCGGCAAGATTTCCACGGCTACAATGGAAGACACGCACAGAAAAGAAAATGCGTCACACAAACAAAAATTAAAAGAAAGAGTAAAAGTGAAAGGGGGTAATGGGAGAGCACCCGGGAGGGGGGACAGCAGCTCAGGGGATAGGTGGGGGTATTAAAGAGGAGTGGGCACTTGGTGAGTGCCTGAGAGGACTGGGAAGAGGTTGATTTTCAAACTTTTTTGCATGGGCATCATTGATGCTGTAAGTGTAGTTCTTTGCCAATATCAGGGGAATCTTGTGGGAATCGGGAGCGAAAAAAACAAAGGACATTTTACACCTACAATGATCACATCTAGAAGCCCACTCTATTCTCGGGACAAGGCAATCCGGTTTCCTTAAAGGACACAGCACTGAAACAGCCTTTTAGGGCTGGAGAGATGCGGTCCCTGGGCTTGAGGCCAAGGATAAGTCCTGCAGCCCTATTCTGGATTAGCTGGAGGGGTTGTAGAGAAGAAGAGGGTAGATTAAGGAAAAGGCTATTGCAGTATTCTATCCTAGAGAGAACCAGAGCTCTAGAAACATTGAGCTTCTGGGGGAAAGTGAGTAAAGGAAGAAGTCCTTTGAGGAGGTGGAGTTGAAAGTGGGACTTCTTGGCAAGGTCATGAATGTGAGTGATTGTTAGGAAAGATGTTCATAGTATTGATAAATCTTCCTGACCTGTGTCAACCACAGAACATTTTGATTTTACTGGTGGATTATTTTTCATTATACCTCTGAGTGGGAACATTTTCCACACACACAGAATCGTTTTACTCTTTTTGTGGGTATCATTTTTAAGATTCTCCACAGTGTCTTTTTATCCTCTGACAACTTTTTGGCAATAAATGCTGGTTGTTGCTGGGTTGCCCTAGGGGCTCCCCTTTTAACTTTCTCTGGCTAACCTTGCGATAACTACAGTTCACAAAGGTAGAAAGGATCTTTGGATCCCTTTTACATTTTATTAGGCAAGACCAGTACCCCTCACCTTATGTGGAGTGCTGGGGAGAAACCGAGTATCCCCTTTCCCATTTCAAATGTAGCATTTACGTTACGAGAAACTTCCCTTTAATGGCGGGTGGCAGTGAACCTTTTTATTAATTCGGTGCACTTTTACCGTGGGCTGTTTGTACAGCCCCGGTAAAGGCACCCATGGGAGCTAATTTTACCAAAATGGCCTCAGTCTTGGTTATTCACCATTTTAGTGTTCCTTGTCCTTGTTTGTTTCTTCCCTGACATCCAGGGTGGGAAATTCCTTTGTGTGATTTCTATCTCCAGCGGGGGTCCTGTGGACTCCTTGCCTAGGCTCCAGAGTGTCTGAAGGCAGGAAGTGAGGGAGGTGTCCAAAGCTCTGCAGCCCTTTGTCTTCCAGCCCGAGTGTGAGATTCCAGTTCAAACTGGGAGGCTGGCTGTCCTGAAAGGATTGCAAAGCCACCACCCCAAGTTTGAATGTTGCAAGGCTGTTTGATTGGCTGGATTCCTGCATAAAAGTCCAAACCTGGAACCTGAAGAGGTAGTTGACCATTGGAACCAAAACCAAAGAGGAAGATTATGAATTTGCCACTGAAACGATTTCCAGGGATCAGAGAGCCTCCTCTGTAACCGGAGCCTGCTGTAGCCCTTCCTTCCAATCGACCTGGGGACCCTGAAAACGACAGCCACCGACCCAGAGCCTGGTGAGACCCACGGGACTCTAGAAGACCTGCATTTTGAGCCATCCCACGCCGTGCTGCAACCTTGCAGGCTGCAATACCCCCATATCCTGGGACCACCAGCCATTGTGCGGAGCACGGTCTTCCGAATTTTGCTGAAACTTTGTGGGCATCCTTCTGGATCTCCAGGTGCACGAATCCAGTACGAAAAGCCCCCTCACCAGAGTTCAGGACCTTGCAAATGACGAGAATCTGACTGGCGATATTCAGTCTTCTTCTGTGCTCCTGAAAAAGGCGCCAAACCCCCACAGCCGCATACAGCCGTGAGGAAAACCTTGCCAAGAGCCTTCTCCGTGATCATTGCTGCAAATGTCCTTCCAGTGTCCTGTCTTCTTGATGAAGGAATTCAACAACTGGGTTTTTGGCTTCCGATCCGATAGTACTCCTGCTGCAAAATCATCTTCTGTGCTGAGATACTGTGCTGGCTTGGGTATTTACTTAACTTAAGTCTCTTGTGATTCCTGTGCAGTTCTGAGGTGTTTTCTACGATTGGTAGTCCTCTCGTCCAGTGTACCCCTGGCCCCTGCTGGAATCCTCCTAGGGTCTCTTCTCTAAAGCCCCTGGACCATCAACTAACTCTAAAGTAAAGTACTTACTTGTTCTAACAGGCTTCCCTAGGAACTCTGACTTTTGCTACTTAAGAACCTATCCTGGGCGCATGGGCGAGCCACGCATGAAGAGCTAATCGTCTCGGGCTCCCGGCGGCCGCGGAATATATCCTGTAATTATTTCGCATATCGGAACCACCCGACCTCAAGGCACAGCACCCCGGTGGTGGACGTCCCCAGGCAACAATAGCTGCAGCCTGGGGCGAAATCGGTCCCGGGAAGGCGAAGAATGCGACCCCGGACTCGCCGGTGCGAGACTTGCTGCCATTGCCGTGCGGCTGCAGAGCGGGCGCTGCCCCTACCCCCCTGAGCCATCGAGGTGCGGGCACTTCACAGAAGGCAGGAGACGGCCCCGAACCGACACCTACAGGCTGCAGCCCGGAGCCCCTCTCCCCGTGCCACGCAAGACAGCCAGACGTCTGCCCACGCTGCCGGACCGGACGGCATATGAGAGGAAGAGGACGGGGGACGAGGCACGGAGCTGGGACCTCTCCGCCCCTCCCCCCCCCGCCACTGGTGTGACAGCAGCATCCGGCGACGCAGACACTGGCAACACGGTGTCACGCTCCCCCCCAACAATACCGACAAGGTACGTGGAGCCTCTCTCCCCCCCCATCCAAAGAACCGAGGGACAGCGTCCCGCACAAAGGAAGGGGCACACCCCCCCCTCCCATGACAACAACGGAGCTGGGTGAAGGGGACTGAAGGCGCTCTCCGCCCCCGCCTCTAGGAGCACCCTGTACTGGTGACTGTGCGCATAACCTCACCCCCACACTGCGAAAGGGCTTAAAAGGCCCGGAGGACTGGCCACAAAGCGGCAACCTTGGGACACGATTGTTGGAGGCACGAAGGCCCCTGATGCAGGACCCATAGCCACACTGGCAAAAAGCTCTGGACACACCCCACAAGGGGGAACAACTCCCGGTGGGGACAAGCATTGGGGCAACCCCCCCCCCCCAAAGCTCTACCGGACCGCCACAGATCAAGGGCCTTGGGCACCATTACCGCTGGGAGACCGGGCCGTCACCCTACAACCAGAGGTCCCTGGGAGGATAACACTCCTACAGAAGTGCAAGTGGTGGGGTGTGGGTGACTGGCGCCGGAGACAGCGCCCCTCTGCGCTTCAATCCACTCAGGAACAGTACACATTCGAGACGGTGGGCACGGTCTACCGGACCACCCAGAACTGGGGATTGGCGCTTAAGCAACCCACGCAGCCCCTACCCCTGCCGGTGCTTCGAAACAGAGACAGAGTGGCAAAAGATAGACGACCGGCGAGCCCACCCTGACTTGGTCCCCTCGGCGATCCCCGCGGGACATCCACACGACCCACCCGGGCCTAAATCCTCACATAAACCACTGACTCGGCCATCGGTAAAGACAAGGTCAAGCGGCAAACCCTGCAGAGTAAAATGGACCTTTACACAGTGGAGGCCCCCTCTCGCCAGGAGACACAAAACCCGACAGAAGCAGGCAACATGGAAGGAACTCAGGACCCCCAACTCTCCCTGAATGACTTAATGAAGGCAATTGGGGACACGAGAACTTCGCTGGAACTTAAAATAGGAGGTGTCTCCACGGAAGTATCTCTCCTACGCCAGGATCTCCGCAACCTGTCGCCCAGGGTCGGAGAAGCGGAACAAAGGGTGTCGGATACAGAAGATAACGTACGCCAGTTGGAACAACAACTAGCCATAATCGCCCAGAAAGTCAACCAACTTGAATACCGGGCCGAAGACAGTGAGGGCAGGGCACGCCGCAACAACCTCAGGATTCTCGGGATCCCGGAAAGAGAGGAAGGCCCTAGTGTCAAACTTTTCCTAGAGGACTGGCTACCTCATGTCTTTGCCCCCAAGAAATTCTTCTCTATCGAGAGAGCACATAGGGTACCCACTGGGCGACCCACCCCAGGAGCCCCGCCCAGAACAATAATAGCAGGCCTCCTCAACTACCGGGACCGAGACGCTATCCTGCAGATGGCACGGGCCTCTGGCCCAATCACATACAACGGCTATAGAGTGGGGTTTTTCCCAGACTATACCAAAGAGGTCCAGAAGACCCGCCAGTTATACGACTCTGTCAAGAAGAAACTTCACTCCTTGTCAATTAAGTTTGCTCTCTTCTTCCCGGCGATACTCAAGGTCCACCACGAGGCCACGACCCATTTATTCCACAATCCCAAAGAAGCATGGGATTGGCTCGAAACACAGATCCTCAATGGGCCCCTGGCCCGATGCTCGCCCTCCGAACCGCCTGCGCGCAAACCCGGGCCCGGGCAGCGCTCGCCACCCTTCACCCAGATAGACCCGGAAACCACATCGCCACAGCGTCCCACCCAAAATACCACAGAGAATGGATGAGGTCTGGGCACCACAGAACCGAACTTGCCACGTGACAACACGGAAACTACATCATTGCGGCCGCCACCGTTCAGGTACCGCAGTCTCCACAAGGGCTACCACCCTAGGTCGGGTCATCCCGACGCAGTTTAAGTTCACCAAGTTATAAGTTCAATGTTTGGGCGACAGGTGCTCCCAGTTGGGGGGGGGGGGAAGGAGTACAGGGTGGGGGGAGTTTTGGGGAATCGAGGAAACGGAATCACGAGAAAAGAAAGCTGGAAACCGACGAGAGCAGGCAAGGCAAACAAATACTGTTTTGGGCCAGGACCAGAGACACAAGTATCTGCCAGCCTTCAGGCGCTCCAATGCGAAGCCGCCCCCGGATGCCCTCCCCCCCCCCCCCCGAGAGGAAAACGATATACGTCCCCGGGGGGAAAAATGCAACTGCCACTAACCCTCCCTGCTACCCCACCAAATAGACTCACGCAGACAGGATGAACTCCAACAAGGTGACAATACTGTCCTGTAACGTCAATGGCCTCGGCTCTAGCATAAAGCGGAGACTGGTGCTCCAGTACCTAAACCGACACTCGCCGGACATTGCCCTCTTAAATGAAACGCACTTGATAGGCACAAATACCAACTTTTTCAAAAGGTCCAACTACTCGAATGTCTACCATGCCGGATTCACGAAAGGTGCCAGGCGCACAATGATTCTCGTTCACAAGAGAGTCCATCTCCAGGTTAGGAAGATCAGGGCAGACCCCCGGGGTCACTATGTACTGATGCTAGCGGACATCTGGGGCGAGAAATGGGGCCTGGCAGCAATCTATGCCCCCCCCCACGCTGAAAGAACTGCTTGCCGAGCTTCAGAGCTTGCTCCCGGAGGAGGAGGCTGATGTGTGGGTGCTCGGAGGGGGCTTTAACGAAGTAATGGACATCACAGTCGACAGAACCTATAGGCGAGCTGGAACATGCCCCACCTCCACGCCGCTCGCCACGTTCGCCGAGACCTCAGGAATGGTGGACGCATGGCGCACACTTCATGGAGACGAGGCAGGGTTCTCCTTCTACTCCGGTGTCCACAAATCATTCTCCAGGATCGACTACGCCTTCGTCCCCCGCAACATGACCCACAGGCTTCTCAACGCTGCATTCCTCGCAAGAGGAATTTCGGACCACTCCCCGCTTCTTTTAACTCTCAAAAACTCCTCCTGTCGCCCGGATCGTAATTGGCGCCTAAATGCATACCATCTCCGTCTTCCTGAAATTGCGGAGGAGCTAGAAAAGAGGACAACGGAATATTTCAAACTTAATGACAGCTCGGTGGACTGCCCGATTTCGATCTGGGAGGCATACAAAACAGTCCTACGTGGGGAGGTTATTTCCACGGTTTCCGCCTACCAACAACGCCAAGTCCAGAAGATCAGGGAAGCAGAAACACGCGTTCTGGAGTGTGAGCGACAAATCCTTATACAAAACACCCAAGAAGCAAAAGGAAGCGATGCTCACGGCGCAAGACGCCCTCAGTAACCTGTCCCTAGACAACGCACGAACTGCCCACCAATTAGTCTGGAACCAAATATATGAAAGGGGCGACAAAGCTAACAAGACTCTGGCCTGGTTGGAGAGACGCGTGCAAAGCAGGGGACACGTAAGGGCAATCAGATCTCTGGATGGGACATTATTGACAGAAGACTCGGATATCGTCGAGGCATTTGCCACCTTTTACAAAAATCTTTATACCCCACCCATTGGGAATCCATCAGTTGAACCCTCTAGATACCTCGACCACATCGAGATTCCGATACTCACGCAACACCAATCTGATCTCCTGAATGCTGACATCACTGACACCGAGGTACAAGATGCACTGGCGCAACTCCAACCCGGGAAAACTCCGGGCCCCAATGGGTTCCCAACTGATACGTGGAAGAGCCTCGGTGGAATGCTACCTGCCCACATGCACCGCATGTTTCTACGCAGCAGGGAACTAGGAGCACTTCCCCCAAACCTCAGGAAGGCATGCATAGTTGTCATACATAAGCCTGGGAAACCCCCGGAGGAATGCGCCTCTTATCGTCCGATATCCTTGATCAATGGCGAAGCGAAGGTTCTCGCCAAAACACTCGCTAACAGACTGCTGCAAGTGATTGAGACCCTCGTCCACCCAGACCAATGTGGTTTTATGCCCAATAAATCAACTCGGATGAACTTACGCAGAGTCCAATTGGCGCTGTCCAGGGAAAAGGAAATACCAGCCCCACCCGCCCTCCTGGCGGTGGACTTCGAAAAAGCCTTTGACTCTTTGGGGTGGGATGCTTTGTGGGAGATCATGGCTAGGATGAACCTGGGGCAGACATTTATATCCTGGGTAAAACTTTTATATGCATCCCCGGAGGCCACGGTGAGGGTGAACGGCAGGTCCTCCAAACCATTCCCCCTGGGTCGGGGCACGAGACAGGGATGCCCGCTGTCTCCACTCCTATTCCTCCTGGCCATGAGCTTAGAGCTAACACCAACTGGACTGGTTTCGTCTGGCCGGGAGGGGGAGAAGACCGCTTTTCGCTCTATGCGGATGACTTGCTCTTATACCTCAGTAACCCGAGTATCTCGTGCCCGGTGGTCTCCCTCATACTCAGGGAATATCAGTACTTTGCAGGTCTGAAGGTTAATGATACCAAAACCATCTTCTTCCCGATTCAGGGTGGCGAGTCGGCGATCCCGGAGACCTGCCCATATCACGTCTCTATCAGGGAACTCAAATACCTGGGTATACGGCTCGACCCGACGCTTGATGGGTTCCCCCGGCTTAATATACAACCAGTCATAGAGCGGTTCAACAGAGACACCCCCCATTGGCAATCTCTTCCCCTATCGCTAATGGGCCGGGCCGCATTATTCAAAATTATGACCCTTCCCAGACTATTGTATGTCCTCCAAAATGCCCCATTCCCCATCCCCCGAGAAACATTCGCACTCATTGACAAGAACCTGCGCACATTGCTATGGGGCGGGAAACAATCCAGGATTGCCCTTGATACGCTCCAGAGATCAGTGTGGGAGGGAGGCATCGGTTTACCCTGCATACGCACCTATTACCTGGCCACACAGATAGGGGTGGTGAATGACTGGATGCAAGCGGATCCCACACTACCACACACCCGTATAGAGCTGGAGACCATGTCCCCGCTAACACCGCTCCAAATCCTCTACGCCACCCACGATCAACTCCCGGTGCTGCCCAAAATGACCCACCACATCCGGCGCGCATGGCGGGCCGCACACAAACTAATCGGCTGGGAAGAACAGCCAACACTGTCGCAAACCATATGGCACAATGCGCTCCTCCTGGAACTAGTGAAAATGGGCTCCTTCGGTCACTGGCTGGCAAAAGGAATACACACATTAGCACACGTGATACAAGAGGGTCGCCTCCTGAGCTTTGAGACCCTGCGCGAACAATTCGACCTGGCACCCATGGACCGGTTTCGGCATGCGCAACTGTCCCACGCCATCCGCGCCCAATTCCCTGACACTACGGTCGTACCCCCCTGCTCTCCCATCGAGACCAATATCCTTCCACAGCACATCTCCTCTAGGGTCACTTCCACTCTCTATCAGGCCCTTAACTCATTCGGGGCTACACAACTCGACGGGCTAAAGGCAAAGTGGGAAAGGGATCTGGGCCCCCTGGAACCTGAAGAATGGGTGGAGGCGTTAATGTCCCCCAGAGAAATTGGAATAGAATCCAAGCTCAGACTAATACAGTTGAGGATTCTCCATCGTTCATACCACTCGCGCACTGCAATGGCCAGATGGGGTGGAATAGAAGACGGGACATGTGTCCGATGCAAAACTGAACCCGCCACGTTCTACCATATGATATGGGACTGTCAGGCGATACAGGCCTTCTGGGTGGGCTGTGTCAACACAATCTCAGCCGCTCTGGCAACACCAATTCCTAGGGACCCCAAGATGATACTCTTGGGCATTGGGGGTGAAGAAGACCTGTCCAAATATGAGAAAATGTTTTTGGCAATTGCGTTGGGGGCAGGCAAAAGACTTATTGCGGCCAATTGGGGATCTGCCGATCCACTGAGCCTAAACCGTTGGAGTAATGAGTTGGACAGGTGCGCAACCTTAGAGCGCCGGATCTATAATGCAAGGGGCTGTCCCCGCAAATTTGAAAAAGTATGGGGTAAATGGCTAGACGCTCAATGAGCCCCGCGGGTGGGGGTACACCGGTAACGCTGCTAGCATTGTTTGCCTGCCTTGTCCTATTGATGTCTTACGGTCCTCGGCCCTACGGGCCCTGTTGCTATGGATAATTGCCTTCAACGTGTATACCGCTGATTCATGTACGTTTCTTTATGGTATGTTGTTAAAATTCAATAAACAGAGTTATAAAAAAAAAAGAAAAAAAAAGAACCTATCCTGACCTGCCTGTTGGACACTATACCCTAGTGACCCCCCTTCTGCCACTGAGAACACTCATGCTCCAAGAATAAGGGAAATACTTCTAAGGATTGCCTAGAAAAGAGAAGTGTTTAAAAGTTACTTACAAAAGAAGTTGGTTGGTAACTGTAACTCAGAGTGAAATGTTACAAAAGTTATTACTTTACTAATAAATGTTCTGCCATTCTGAAAATTATTTGTAAGGTTATTACTTACCTTAGAAATGTTCTGCCAGTCTGAAAAGTACATTTAACATCTTTCTTTCCTCCGAAACTGTTTCACCATTCTAGCAGAAAGTAGATGTAAGGTTATATTACTCACCTGTGATTAGGTTGTGCCTCTTCCCAAAAGTAATGCTGTTGGTTTCACTTCATTATTCCTGTTAGGATACATGTATGTCTGTCCCCCAACTGGGTCTTGCTTCCCCTGACTTGCTGTTAGTCTGTCCAGAATAAGTCTGCATTAGGTTTTACCTACCTAGAATAACATTGAGTCATTCATAAAGTGCAACACTGGGTTTTGCTTTCCCTGGTCTGTTGTACAAAGACACAAAAATAGTATTAGGTTTATACCTGCCTTTAAGTTGCTTATAGCTCCTGTAAAAGGTGTATAGGTTTTACTTACCTCTAGTATAACTGTTATCCTAAAATAAGTTTGAGTTATCGCTTTCCTTAGTCTGTGAACTGAAAAGCAACTGTAATTGAATATTACACCACAAGGTCCACCTCCTCTAGAGTAACTGTTATCCTGAATCAGAGTTATAGGTTTATACTGGTCCTAGAATCTGTGTTTCACTATGTGATCAGAAAAGTATATTTTCCAGTTGATATTACTATGTGATTTCTTGCTGAGCGTCATGGTACAACTGATAGGGTCTACTACTCTGGTATTACTGAAAGTAATCTAAAATTAACTATTGGTTTTGACTTCCCTAGAACGCCTGTTAGGTGTTCCAAATTAGGTTATATGCTTTGGTCTATGTACCTTCAAACATAGTGTTGTGTTTTTATAAGTGTGGTTATATATAATGGGATAGTACTCATTTCCCCCCCAAGATTTGGCTGGGCCTACTTGTATTTAAATAAACCATTTATTTTTTACAATGCATAGTGTTTCAGTGTTTCTTTGGACCATTTATATTACAATTTCATTTGTACTGATTCTACAGCCCTCTCTCCCTCCTAAGGTAAGCCTGGCTGCTCTGTCTACGCTACCATGCACTCAGGTCGTACAGCCTTACACAAAGAGTGGAGTCTTGTACTACATCAGTTGAATGGCTTTACTAAGCCCTTAATTGGACTTCAGAAAAACTGTCCTAACAGGGATGAAGTAAAGATGAGTCGAGGATAACTGCAAGGTTTCTGGCTTCAGATGAAGGAGAAGGGGGAGAGCCCATAGAAGATGGCCAGAGTGAGGGCCAGAAAGAGATAGCAGGAGTCCCAATAGGAAGGATCTCAGTCTTGCTTGCGTTGAGGCAGAGATCATTGGAAGTACACCAGACCTGAATGGCAGATAGGCAGTAAGGAATGAAGGATAAGAGGGAAGTTTGAAGAGTTGTGTGTCATCTGCATAACACTGGATGTTTGGGGAGAAGATGAAAATAAGGCGTGCAAGCAGAGCAAAGTAGTTGTTAAAGAGCCAGGGAGAGAGGTTGGAGTCCAGGGGGACGCTGCAGGTGGAGAAAGAGGTGGGGGAAGGAGAAGGGGCTGTGAGAAACCTGAAGGTGTCTTACTTACTAGTCCCCGGTGATCTGTTGTCCAGGTGGCCAGGACACACCCATCAATATTGGATACAGTTCCTGGGGGTGGATCAGTATGAGAGGATCACCTGGATGGGGGTCTTTGGGGATTCAAAGTGGTATAGCTAAGGGTAAGACGCGGTATCCCCTTTCTTATGACACCTTTTCCCCATCCTGTCCAGTAGGATACTTAGAAACTCTACTCCCCTCCACCACCCCCTTTCCGGCACAAACACTTTTGCGCCCCACGAGCGACGGCGGACTAATTTCAGAGCCATTTACCCGACATGTCCCAATACAAGAGTCAGGCAATTGCCGACACTACACAGACCCGGCTGCTCTTTCCCTTCCCCACTGGGATAAAAGGCATAGCACGGAAGCACACTTTGAGCAAGGCCGAATGCACGAGGAAACCACTATTCCAGGATGGCAGTTGAAACCGAGGAGAAAGCTGGCGAGACCTGAAAGGACGTCAAGGAGGGAGTTGCCCATGCCCTTTTCAACCCAGACCCGCAAAGCCTCCGATGAAAGAAACATAAGATCATGAATCGCAAGTGGTTTGACGGTTGTCAGCGGTACATGGAACCACCCTGCACCAATAGCCCGGGCAGGAAGACGAGGTTGCCATCGTGGTACCGTCCTTGACTCCAACGGCAAAAGAAACACTGAGTTCAGCACAGCCGTTGAGTTAGACAAACCCAATAGTGGGCCAGTCTGTGTTAGACTCAAGGTTGCAGTGGCAACATTAAGAAAATTAAGAGACAGAGGTCTTTTGTGAATGAACTTGGTACCCCTCTCTTGAACGAAGAGACTGTGGTGAACAAAAGGGGGTAAAGAAACTACAAATACCAAGAGGCCTTAGGGAAAGCTGGCGTGAGGTGTCAAGGTTGTCATACATGGGTCGAGCAAAACCCTGTGTACAAATGAAAGTCTGACGCTTTGTAGAAGTTGTGACGATAAGCTAATTGTGAAACCAACATTTGCACCCGGCTGAGGGGAACGGCAACCAAACTGCTTATTGTGAAGTACACCATTGCCATAGGGTAACAAAGTGACCCAGCGAGACGTGATCACCGTTCGGAAGTCTTTGCTTAAAATGGGCAAGTGCTGTGGAAGGTCTGAGCCCGGATGAGGGGGACCTAACAAAAAGGTGGTTGTTTAGGATCGGAGCCCAGCTGAGGGGGATCCAAGGGTGAAGAGTAATCACCCTACATGAATGTTATCGGAAGGAACTTTTGTTTTATTGCTTTGGTATATTAGGCCTCTGGAGCAAGAGACTTTGCATGAGAAGAGACTTGGGTACAGATTGCCCCGATATAGTGAAAAGGAACTGTGTGCTTGTGTCAGAGAAGCCCAGAAGTGTGCTGATCTCAAGAGTCCTGCCTTGTCCCGTGCTGAAAATGTGGCAAAGGGCGACCCCAGCCATAACTTCCTGACTTATCATTTTGGGACGGACAGTTACTGAGGAAAGTCGTCAGCCAGTCCAGTGCCCACTTCGAGATACCTAGGGTATCGTGGAGTTGTTTTATGAGGATGGAGTTGTTGACCGTATCAAATGCAGAGGAGAGAAAGTATAATGAGTACACCTGTAGAGTTGGAATCAAGAGATGCAAGCAGTTCCTCACGGGTGTCAGGAGAGCAGTTTCCATACCTCTGGATGCTCAGAATCCAGATTGATGGTCGTGGAGGCAACCAACAAGTTGAGTGTGCTGGGTCAGTTGGGGGAAGACCAGCTTCTCCAGGAGTTTACCAAGGAGGGGAGTGATAGATATGGGGTGATAGTTGGCTGGACAAGACTGGTCTGCAGAAGGTTTTTTCAGGAGGGGGAGCGCACAAGGGAGTGCTTGAGGGAGGAGGGACTGGCTACTCATTTGCTAAAGTAGATTTGTTGTTTGATGTAGCCATTTCAAGTGGCACGAAATGACTGGCATGTTTGTTTTGAAGGTAGGGGTAAATATATTAGTCTGCATACTCCTTGACAAGTACATCACAAAAAGAAACAGCACTCCACAACCCCACTACCAAGACCCAGCCTCCCAGATCACCTAAACCCACGGTACACAAAACTAACGACAAACACCCCCAGCCTAAAGCAACCAGAACTATTCCACTAAGTGGCCCACCAACTATAAATACTCCCACTAAGGAACCCAACCCTCCCATTAGTTTCAAAAATGCACTCATCAATGCCCGCTCCCTCGGAGCCCACGCCATTGATATTCACGACCTCATTATCGAACTTGACCTTGACATGCTAGTAATCACAGAAACCTGGTTACATCAAGCATCAGGCCCTCTGCTAGCACTGGCTATTCCGCCAGACTACACCATTCTCAGATCTGATAGAACCACCACTCCAGGAGGCGGTGTAGCCATCATTGCTAAAAACACTATCAAACTTAGATCAAGCTCCATTGAAATAATATCAGGGTACGAATTACTACTCGCCAAACTCTCATTGAATGAAAACACCACAATCAACATAGTGGTCATCTATAGAACCCCTAGCACAAACAGCCACCCAGAAACAGACATCCCTCTAATACTGACGCCCCTTATCAAACCCAAAACGAAATGTATCATCATTGGTGATTTGAATTTAGGTTTCAATGATAACCAAGACCCCAAAGCAACCGCCCTCATCCTGGCACTAAACGACATGAACTTCCACCAACACATCAATGTCCCCACCCACACCAAGGGCAGAACCCTCGATTGGATCCTCACCCTCAACACCAACATCACCTTAGGCCCGATCACCGCACTGAATTGGACAGACCATTACTGCATAGAATTTACTATCACCAACGACGATCCCTGCACACCCAAGAACGTAGCTATGGACTTCATCGAAAGCAGAAACTCTAAAAAGCTCACAGCTGAGAACCTCGACCCCACCTTGAACAAACTGCTAGACACCCACTCAATCCCCAGCAATGACCCCACAATTATCGCTGAGCACTACCACAAATGCCTCTCCACAGCGATTAACACCATAGCACCTGTAACCTCCAAACTAAGGCGCCTCAACAAAAAATCCAACTTCTGGTTCAACGAGGAATTAATCGTCCTTAGAAGGAAAAAACGCTCTCTCGAGCATGTCCATAATAAACATCCCTCCCCGGACTCAGCTAAAGCATTCAAAGACGCTAATACCCTCTACAAATCAGCTATCATTTCACACAAAGCCAACGCCTACAATGCTCGCATCAACAATGCAGCATCCGACTCCAAAGAGCTTTTCACTATTCTTAGAGAACTTGAAAATCCACTTCCTACCGACACACCCATAAACACAAGCAAAGAATGGTGTACCACCATACAAGATGCTCTTGCCTCCAAAATCTCTATGTTACAAAACAAAATCAACTCCAAAAAATCACTCCTAGCTACAAAAAACCCCTGCCTCCCTAATCACTGTATCCCTTCCAGCGACAACTCCAACCCCCCCTTCCAATTCACACCAGTCACCCACAATCTCGTGCTCGACACTATCTCCAAACTAAAAGCATCCAACTGTAAAGGAGATACTGTCCCAGCCAAACTAGTCAAAGCCTGCGCACCTACACTGACCCCCCTCATTACGAAATTTGTCAATGCCTCATTCAAGTCCAATACAGTTCCGACTTGCATTAAAGAAGCCTGGGTCACACCACTTAAAAAACCAAATCTAGACCCCACCATTCCAACTAATTATCGCCCCATAACCACGGTCCCATTCTTACTCAAAATCATCGACAAACTAGCCTATAACCAAATTCAAACCCATCTAGAATCCAACCAGCTCCTCGGCACCAGACAATCAGGCTTCAGGCCTAACCACAGCACTGAAACAGCTCTCTTGGACCTTAAAATCCAGATGGATGCCATTAGAGACTCAGGGAAACTTTGCATTCTCCTGCTTTTGGACCTCTCAGCCGCGTTCGATTTGGTGGACCACGACAAACTCTGCAACTCACTTGCCCGTGAATTTAACTTCTCTGGGGCAGCCACTGCCTGGGTGAAATCATTCTTAACCGACCGCACTTCCAGAGTGTCCATAGGCAAAGAAGCAGCCAACCCCATCCCAGTCCCCATAGGAGTGCCCCAAGGCTCTTGCCTTTCTCCTACGCTGTATAACGCATATACCAAGCTCCTGTTCTCAGCACTTGACAACATGGGTGTCACATACACAAACTTTGCGGATGACACCCAGATCCTTATTCCCCTTACAGGCAACTATGACCAGGACACCTTAACAATCAACAAAATTTACGCCATCATGCAAAACTGGATGGCATTAAACAGCCTATGTCTCAACGATGAGAAGACGGAAGTCCTCATCGTAGGAGCTCCAGCCAAATTAGCTACCCTGCAGCCAGAATATTCAACCATCAACATCGACGGCACCAATATTCCAGTGTCTAAACAAGTAAAAACACTGGGCGTGTACTTCGATGCCAGCCTAACCATGACTAAACAGATCAATGCACTTTCCTCTTCCACGGCCTACACTTCTAAATTAATTGCACTCAGCCGACAATTTCTGACCCCAGCAAACTGCCTCACCCTGGCCAGAGCACTGGTACTATCGAAATTGGACTACTGTAATGTTTTACTACTGGGCACCTCCAACACTAACCTAGCTAAAATGCAACTTTTGCAAAACAAAGTCCTGAGGGCAGCGCTAGGCATAAAAAAATCAGATCACATCTCCAAGACCAGAAAAGATGTACACTGGCTCCCCATCAAAGCCCGCATCATTTTCAAAACACTATGCATCACCTACAAATGCATTACAAAAAAAGGACCTATCTATCTCAATAACACTCTGCACCCTAAAACTAACATAAGACTACTGAGATCCAACGACAAACTCCTCCTGGACCCCCCCCCCCCCGATTCAAAACCACAAGAGCAGGGGGCAGCAGCTTCACCACCTTAGCCCCCAAACACTGGAACTCCCTACCTATCATCATCAAAAAAGCATCCTCCTTCACGATCTTTAAAAAACAGCTTAAAACCTGGTTATTCAACCAATATTAGCACCCAAGGATAGGACACCTTCCACCAGATACTGTTGTAAATACTTAGGCCACTGTTTAGTGTTGTTAATATATTGTAACCTATATCATGTAATGTAACCAATGTAATGTTTGAACATGACTATTTTCTAAGCTGTCTTATAACCTCGCCGTGACACCTGAGGGTCTGGGCGTGTAACAAATAAATCAAATAAAATAAACACCTGTGATGCAGATATCATCGCATACCTGACTGCAGCGTGGAAATAAAAACACAATGTTCCTTTAAACCTTGCACTTCCAAACAATCATAGAAGATGCTGAACTGTGTTGTTGTGAGATAAAGTCAGAACAATTGCACAACGTTCCTGATAAATAGCTCAACTTGGCTCTAATCCCAGATTTCAAGTGGAGTGAAAAGAAAGTAAATGCAGCATTCAAAACATTATCTAAAGGCAACTTACATATCGTCTGCAGACATCTTCATAACGCCAATGCACAGGGCGTGATGTTTCCCTTCAGCCATTATTGCCTAAAATCAAAGCTAAGGAAAATAGGTTTTCAAAAAACATAGCATGTCCTGTACTCTACTCAAGTACAGAAAATCTGAACATACTGTGCATGTCGGAATACCTTCTTACAATACGTTGGAAACAAAGCTGCCCGAGAGCCAAACTTTAAGTTACTCACCGTAGTGTCTCGAGTACTCCTAGTCCTCTTTCCTCCATCCTTGTTGGCGTCCCCCAACAGGGTGATGGTACCAGAACCTTTGGAAGCAAAAGAATTGAGCTTGCCTGTTAATTTTAGTATAGCGCACGGGGCGCGGCCTCAGGAAGGCCCTGCCCTCCGGCACCTCACCTCAGACCCCTTGCAACACACACATCAGACGCTTAGATACCTGGCTACACTTATTTTAGCCCTTGGCATACTAGCGGGGGAAGGCGGGTGGGACGTATGGAGTACTCTAGTCACTACAGTGAGTACCTAATTACTCATATGTCCCACCCCCTTCCCCATCCTTGTGGGGGATTCCACTGAACAAGAACATAGGGTGGAGCTGTTACAACCCGCCTCATATCTAGGATGAAGTGAAAAGGTTCTTCAGAACCACCCGACTAAATTCTGCATCACACCTGGAGCTAGTGTCCAGCAAGTAGTGCCTACAAAAGGCCAACTGAGTGGCCCCAGTCGCCGCCTTGCTGATGAAATCCCAAGAAGTAGGTCTCTGAAACGCGACGGTGGCGGCCTTAGCTCTGACCGCATGGGCATGAATTCCCTCAGGAACAGGTTTGCCCATGGCCGAGTACACCTCCGAAATGGCCTGAACCATCCAAAGGGCGATGGAAGCCTGAGAGCCGGGGGAGGTGCCCCCAAAAGTCACGTACAATGTCTTGGACTTCCTGAAGGATTTCGTCCAAGAGATAAAACTTGGGAACCCTCTCGAGGTCCAAAGAATGTAGGACCCCCTCTGCCTCCAACTGTGGATCCGGGGAGAAAACCGGCAGGCAGATCTCCTGATTCAGATAGTACGGAGAGACCACCTTGGGCAAAAAATGTGGGCGAGTACACAAGATGGCCTTGTCGTTGTGAAACGTGGTGAAGGGCTCGCACGAAGACAACGCCTGCAGCTAACTAACCATGTGTGCAGCGGTGAAAGCCACTAATAAAACAGTCTTTAGCCTCACCAAGCAGATGTCCACAGAGGCCATCGGCTCGAAAAGGCTTGCGTTGAAAAGCTGCAAGAACCACATTGAGGTCCCAGACCGGATGTGGCCTATGCACCAGAGGAAAAAGCCTAGACAACCCCGTAAGGTGGGGCCTTAACCACCAGGTGGGCTACTGAAAAAACATGCTATGGGGAATTCTTGTAAGCCCCAATGACTGCCAAATATGTGCAGCAAGTATCCACCTGAACTCCAGAGTGAGCCAGGTGTGCTGAAAAAGCCAGTACGTCAATCAGAGGGCAGGTGACAGGGTCCAAGCCTGTCGCCAGCCCAATGGCAGAACCCCATCCTGCTGTGTCAGGAACCCCCTTGCTGGGGATCGGACGATGGATGGGACCCCAACTGCAGCAGGTCCGGAAACCAGGGTCTCGGAGGTCAGGGGGGCAGCCAGGATGAGGCTGCAGCCCATGGAGGCCCAGAACTTGCAGAGGGTCCGTTTGAGGAGAGGGGTGGGTGGCAACGCGAAACACCTGCGGCCGTGCCAACAGATCTGGAAGGCATCTCCCAGTGATCCCCAACCTGCCCATGAGGCAAACTGGGGGCACTTGGCATTCAGGGGAGATGTGAACAAATCCAGGTCTGCGAACTCCCAACGCTGGAACAGTGGCAGCATAGAGTCGCTGTGCAACTCCCACTCTCAGGTGTTGAACCCCAAGCGACTCAGCTGATCCACTTCTGAATTAATCCAAATCCCCTCTGTAAGGGCCAATTCCAGATAGAAACCGCCTCCATGCAGAGGAGGGGGTGAGGGGGACAGGTGCCACTTATTCAGGTAAAGCATTGTAGTAGCACTGTCCGTCCTGACCAGAACAGACTGTTTAGGGGCAAGAATGCCTTGAGGGCCAGGCCCACTGCCCTGAGCTTGAGCAAGTTGATATATGGGAGGTCTTCTGTCCTGGACTATGCTTCATGAATCACACAGCCCTCCAGAGTAGTCGCCAGCCCGAAAGAGGAGTCAGTCCTCACCACCAGAGTTGGCTGCAGTCAGGCGAAGGGAGCGCCCACTGAAACATTGCCAGCCATCAGTGAAGATCGGGCAGAAGGAACAGCGGTATAGGTATCCTGTCCGACTGAGACCCTGTCATCTTGAAACGGGCGTGCTGTACAGTGAGCACGCAGGAGGCCATCGGGCCCAGAATGTGGTGGAACCACCATGATGAGGGGGTCAAGTTGGCTAGAAAGTGTCCCACCACCTTGCAGAGGGACAGAAGCCTCTCGGGCGTGGAGAACACCCACTGGATGGTAGTGTTCCAACGAACCGCTAGGAAGATCAGTTCCTGAGATGGGCATAACTACGATTTCCTCTGGTTAAGGGAAAACCCCAGCTGATGAAGGGTATCTGCCAATCTCTGGCAGGAGTGCACCACCCCTTCGGATGACCCCTCCCTCACCAACCAGTCCAGATAAGGGTAAAGAAGATGGCCCTCGAAGCGAAGAAGGCCTACCACTGTATTCATCAACTTCATGAAGAGTGGCCGAGTTCAGGCTGAAGGGCAGCACTCTGCACTGAAAGTGGAACGACAATCATGAACCGCAGAAACGTTTGATGCAGTTGATGTATGGGTACATCAGGGAACACATCCAGTCCCCTGCACACACAGCTTCGGCAATGTGCACAGGGGTAATAATCTTTAAGCATTTCAGCGGTAAAGACAGATTTAAAAATGACAGTTCCAGGACTACCCTCAGGCCAGCCTGGTTGTTCTTTGGTACCGCACAAATCCTGGAATAGTAACAGAAGCCCCGTCTGCAAGAGGAACCGGTTCCATCGTCTGCATCTCCAAGAGGGGAAGAACCTCCCGTAAAAGAGCCGGGGCCCAATCTAACAAAGAGGAGAGGATGGTAGAGGCAAAGAAGGAAGAGAAAGACTGAAGCCTCACTTCCTGCCCTGCCAGACACATTGAAGCCAGAGGCGGGCATCACCAGTGAACCCCGCCAAAGACAAAATTAACAATTGGACCAAACCTGGTTTGGCGCACAGAGTAAATCTCCAGAAGGACCTTTACAGCAAGAAATGGCAAAAAAAAGAAGACCGCTTCATTTTGACAAAATGGGCACCTATGGGTGCTTTTACTGCAGCTGCAATTGCAGCCCGTCGTAGCAACACACAATGGTAGGAAAAAGTAAACCACTGCTACCAGCCATTAATTGTAGAAAAGGTAACATAAAAATGTTACATCATAAACTAGACACAGGGGATACCAAGTAACCCCTCCAGCACCCTTTTGTAAGATAGTGTGTGCTTGGTCTAGAAAGTTACAAATGTAAGTAAAGTCAATTTTACGTCACTGCTCTTGGAAACAGTAGTTAATCCAAAAGAAGGTATTCAAACCTTTGGGAAATCTAAAAGACTTCCCTTTGCCACTGCACTGAAGGTGCTGTGTGACACAATGTAAAAAGATGATGCCTATGGAGTTTGTCAGACTCCAAAACCAAAAGAAACAGAGTTCAAATCAGAGAAAAATAAATGAGAGTGGGAAAAAGTTCTCACTCTCTTCAGGATAAAAACTAAAAGTCCTAAATCCAGCAAAAGAGCTGGGGGTCTCTACGGTAGAAGGGAATTAGCACATTTCTAAGAATTCTCCCTAACAAAAGCACTGCCGGGCCTTGAGTTGGATCCAAGATGGCTGCCTGCCTAGCAGGCTCCACCACGTGCCGGTCTGCCATTTTGAAGCCTTGCGCCATGCCCTAGGTGGGAGGGCGCGAAGGCCCTGAGCGAAGAGAGCCTCTGACACGAGAGGATACAGCTCGAGTCTTGCACCCGAAGCAGAAGTGTCGACCTCCGAGATCCCTCTGGTAGGCACTGAGCCCTCAGCCAGCCGGCCGGTAGTCGTAATGCCCTGATTCACGACCTTAGAGCGAGCTCAGGTAAGCCAGGAACCCTCAGCACCTTTACCGGTAGCCGTGCTGGATCTGGCTGAGGACAGACTCTTGGAGGTGGCCCTCAATCCCTTTGCCCGTGGGGTAAAAGAGGAGCCTGATTGTCCTTCCGAGGACAGCCTAGTAGGGCCCTTGATCCCCTCAGCTTGGGAGCTGGTAGCCTGAAAGGCCTCTGGCCTGCCAAAATCTAAATATGAGCAACCCTGATTCGTGGGCATCCCGAGGAAGGAGTCGCTGTGTTGTGGAGTCGTGATGAACAGAGGGCCTACCTTTCCTTGACGAGAGGTCCTGGAGACAAAGTCCTTAAGGTGGGGCATAGGAGAAGTGTGGAATAGTTCAATCCACTGCAACAAATGATTCTTCAATGCCCTGTGACCGTAAGCGCTGCAGGCCAAACAGAGAGCATGGGGATCAGTGGGCAGGAACGAACATTGCATGAGGCATACCTCGTGAAGCCTCCTACGGTCAACATGCGCCAGGGAGAAGAGAGGCACCGAAGGGAAGTAAAATAAGAATTGACAAAAACAAACTAGGAGCAAGCGGAAAGCTAAACAAGTCTCTGCACTGGTTGCCAGGTCCGACACCATCCATGCGGAAGAGAGGGACTGAGCCGAGGCGCTGGAGGGCAGCGTGTTCCCACGCCTGAGGTCGCACCCCTGTGCACTATACTAAATTTAAAGGGGAAGCTCAATTTTTCACTGCCAAAGATTCTGGTACCATCCCCATGTTGGGGGACGCCAACACGGAGGGAGGAAAGGGGATGGGATGTATGAATAAATTAAGTACACTTTCCAAAGGGACTTTCAAACAGAACATAATGGACAGCCAGCCAAGCCTCCAAAAACAAAATTACTTAAGCTAGGATATAGCCTCGCCTTGTCCTGGAACGCTGAGGATTAGACTTTCATTCCAGGTCTCAATTTTTCCACCAGCCTATATGTAGACCGAAGCACAGCAAATAGCCACATTTAAATATTTAGTTGCCTTTGTTGAGGCCCATTCGGCTTGCTAACTGATCACAAATGAATCCCAAAAGAAAAGTTAATTTAAAAAAAATGCAGTACATATCACATGCTTTGTATACGATGTCATTCAGTGGTTGGTGCAGCGTGTAACATCTTGTTTTTCGAATTTGAAAAAGGAGAAGTTGACAGGGGCATATCAGTTATACTATCCCTATCCTAGGTGTATGGGTACCCATGACCCTTTACACAATGATATCCTCCATTTGTTTTTCTGACATGAAGTCTCAGATTTATTTTTTATGTGGGGAAGATGGGTGGGCACATGTGATTCCAAACACATAGAAGCCACAGAAAGACACTTACGGGGTAAGCAATGTGTCTCTTATGAGGCTTGTGAATCGGCTTAGATTCACATGCTTTGCATATGCAAGCAGTACCTGATAACGGTGGCGGGTGAGCTGAAGAAACAGTTGCGAACATTTTTTAAGAACACTTGTCGTACCCGGCAATCTCAGCTTACTTATGTGTCTACACTATAAGTTCAAACATAACTCCATGTTGCTGCTTTACAAATCGCTTCTAGGAACTACATTAGCAATATGAGTATTATTAGATTTATTGAGCGTGGACCTAGCTTCAGGAAGCAACAGTGTTTTACAAGTTATAGGGAGAGGTACGCAGTGAAAGAAGCAGAGATGCATGTAAAATATGCACTACGAGTAAAAGGTAGTTTCTTTGGCAGAGTAGCAGTTGTATGCACCCAACGACCCATATTGCAATGGTTGCCTTTGTAACTGGATTTCCCTTTCTTCCTGTTGCCATCGACCCCGAGAATGGATTGGCTTTCCTCAGTTTGTTGGTTCTAACGAGGGAATACAGGACTGCTTGCAGACAGTATGTAATGCACTTTCTCCTCCATTTTTGAATTTAGAAAGGAAGCTGGCAATTCAAATCGATTGATTAAAATGCAATTTGGATATGCATTTTGGCGAGAACCTTGGGTGTGTCCTTAATACTACTTTGTGTATTGAGGCAAAAGGTACCGAAATGGACAAAGCCTGTAATTCATTTATTCTTCTGATTCAGGTAACAGCAATGAGAAACGCAATCTTATACGAAAGTTCCTTTAAAGGTGCTTTATACATAGGCTCAAATGGTGAACCCATTGGGTTATACAGTACTGCATTTAGATGCCAACTGAGTGGAGGGTGTGCAACCGGTGTGTATATACACGTTTTACTCCCTCCATTAAATGCTTACACTACAGGAACTATCCACTGTGTATGTTTATGCTGCCAACTCTGCCAAAACGAACTTTGAGCAAGCTGTACACTAGGCCAGAGTCACGTAGCTAAAGAAGGTTAATGGTAACCTCCACTAGTGAGCAATTAATGGGGCCGATTTGTTTCTGGTTACAGCAGGTCACAAACCTTTTCCATTCATAGAAACAAAAATGCCTGGCATTTGGTATCCTTGCTTCACAAAAGATCTCCATGCTCCGAGTGGGTAACTGTAAATGTCCAAACTATGACCTCAGGAGCCAGGCTTATTTGGTGGTTTGTGGGTTTGTATGTGTTATCTGTTGGTGGTGTTGTGCGAGCAGATTGTGCAAAGGATGTAGTCTGATTTGTGGGCATAGTGACATGTTCAGTCGGTAGGAGTGCCATGGCCGTCTCTCACACATCGGAGCAAAAACAATAATCATTGTTAGGTGTTCTTATGTCATTTGTGGACTATTTTGCGGAGCAGTGCTGCCGGAGATAAAGCGTTCGCAAATATCCCTGACCAGCTCATCCATAGGGCATTGCCCGAGGATCCCTGTTCTGGATACTTGGAAGCAAAGCTTGAGGATTTGTTTTGTGCTGTTGCAAACCGGTACACTGACAGGTTGCTCCATGTTGCAAAAATCCATTTGAGTGTACTGGTGTTGAGTCTACACTCAATGGAAATGCTTCTTTGGATGTACCAGTGCCAAATGCTTTTTGTGATCCCAGACAGCGCTTCCGAGTGTGCCACTGTTTGTGGACATAAAACGTGGGTGTAGTACAGTCTATGTTAATGAGGATACACTTTCCTGCTTTTTGAAGAAAAAGTGTAATTTTGATTGCTAGCAGCTCTAACCCATTTATGTGGCGTTTGACTTGTTGGATTGTCAATTTTCTCTGATCAGTCAGGTCTTGGCAATGTGTTGCCCAGCATATCAGTGATGCGTCTGATGTGATGGTTACCTGTATTGGTTATGAAACAAATGTCCTCCCACCTTTAACACGTTCTTTTCTCTGACCACCACTGCAGTGTTTTTACTACTTCTTGTGAGACCACCACTAGGCCTGCTGTCTAAGACCATTGTTATGCCAGCCAATATTTTAGCGAGACAGGCATGCACGATGACCTAAATACACAATGCAATCATGCCCAGGAGCTTCATTACCTTTTTATACGGCTATCACTCAACCGGCTGAGTAGCCTGAGATTTGTGCTTGCAATGCTTGAACATTTTCTAGAGATGGGTAAGCCGTTGCTTTTTGAGTGCCTAGTACTGCTCCTAGAAATGCTCAGGTTTGGCTTGCAACAAGGCTGGATACGTTCTCCTTGATTGAAAATCCTAGACTGTGGAGCAGATTGATTGTTAGGGTGCATCTTGCAAACACTCGTGCTCTTTCACTGGTTATCAACCTATTGTCCAGTTAAGGATAAACTGTAATGGTTTTGTGGCACAGATGTGCTGCGACCACTGCAAGCTACTTGTTGAATACACAAGGTGCTGACACAATTCTAAAAGAGAGCTCCTCGAGTTTGGAAATGTCTGATCTTTGTTGAAGCAAAGCTACTTGAGATGACCGGTGAACATTGAAATATGAAAGCATCTATCTTTCATATCTCCAATGTGGTCATATAAACATCGTACTTCAACAATGGGGAGTGCTTGTGAGCAAGTCATTCTGAATTGTTGTGGTTTTACATACTCGTTTGCTGGCCTAGGTCAAACACAGGCCTATGTCTCGTCTTTTTTGGGAACTAGAAAGTATTAAGAGTAAATACCCTTGTTTACCTGTTTCAATGGTACTCATTCTATTGCTCCCTTTAGCATGATATAGCCTGATTGTGCCAGAAAGCGTAATTGTGTAAGATTAACTGATTGATTCAAGATAGTAAGACTCAACATTTAGCCTGACTGTGCCAAACAGCAGCAACTCACATTTTAGGCTGACTGTGCCAGATAGCCTAATTTAGCCAGACACGCATAATTTGCAAGATGACCGGATTGGGCCAGATAGCAGCACTTCAATTTGACTTAACTGTGCAAAATAGCCCAATAGCGCCAGATAACCCAACTGTACAAAGGCCCTTCTGATAGACTACTATATCAAAAAAAGACATCCCCTTACAGAGATAACTAGAAACCCCAACAATAAGCCTGGAGTCCAATCAAGTCCAGGATCGCTAGAAGACTCCCTAGTAAATCCGACAGTAAAGCAAGGACCCCTGGGCTACTTCCCCAAACAGCCTTGCAACCCTTCCCCGCAACCACTCGACATACCTAGTCTTAAAACCACCCGATGCTAATCCATTACGATTATAATCACAAACATAAGGGAGCCAAGAACCATCACAATCCAACCAGGGAAGCGTTGCATGTGGGCTACAGCCCCAGCAACCGAAAATACTCATTTTTTTAAAAGCACACCACAAATAAAAGGCAAAAGGCTAACAAAACAAACGTACAAACAAACGAAAACCCAAAAGACCACAACATCAACAACCCAAACGCAAAGAAATGCCTAAAATAACCTACCACTAAAGAACGCAACATGCCACGAAAAATTAAGGGGAAAACGCAAGAGGCAGCGAGGAGTAGGAATGAACCAAATGGAACCACATCACATAATCACAACCGTGGAACACACCCCCACAAACACGATTGACAACAGAACGAACACCAAAAGAAGAGAAAAATCTCTATACTCAACACCATACCTCACGACCAACAACTCACTCGTCCAACGTTGGAAGACAGACCAACAACAAAATGGAGCTGCGCAGGAAAAAAAGAATAGAAACACCCAGAAGGAATATGAACAAAATTGACGCCCTGACCCCATTTATCACAAAAACGCGAGGACATCTCCTTCAACTACAACAAAATATAGAAGAGGACCCTGACGAAAACAAGAACCCAATACTTAACCTAGAAGACCTACTCAACGACGACAGAGACGTGATTGAAAAACATTACACCCCGAGAGCAACATGGAAGCAAACCAATGCAACAACCACAAGACAAAACCAATAAGAAAAGACAAACAAAAGCTAGCCAAAAATTCACTGAAACCTAATCAACGCATGGTCAACGTCAAAACACGCTACAGATATACGACCTGCTCTGCGACGACAGCATCGACGTCCTATTCATCACAGAAACATGGTTGGACAACAACTACAAAATCACACTCCACAGCTGCCTACCCGACAACTTCAAGTGCACACGGTTAAACAGGAAAGGAAAAAGGAGGAGGTCTGGCAATAGCTTTCAAGGAACCCCTGAAAATAAAGACGAACCACTAAAAATCCAAAACTGAATCCATGGTCCTTCACTTGGAAGTAAACCTAAAAACAAACATAAAATTCATACCAATTTACATAACCCCGACATAAGACTTTTGTCGAACACTTCATAGAAGCGATCACCAACATAGCCATCCAACATGAACATCTGATAATCCTCGGGGACTTGCATCTGGTTTGAAGAAGAAAACGCACACTCACGAAAATCGCTAATCGAACTAAAAGCCATGAAACTATGACAATTGGACAAAGGAGAAACACACACAGGGGGACACACACTTGACGCAATGTTCGCCAACAGAAATCTTATCGCCACTGCACCACCAATACAGATACTCTGGAGCGACCACCTCATCATCCCGTTTGTGATCAGGCTACCAACTAAAACAGGCAAGCAGCCCAATAAACTCCCAACTATCACAAAAAGAAACTGGAAAGCTGTTAAAGCAAGCAACTTAATAGAACAACTTGAACTTACAAAACCAACTACCACTAACCTGGATGAAGCTGACCTCGACGGAAAAACAGAGGTACTTCACAAATGGATTGCTGAAACAATTTATGGCATTTCAACTGAAAAACCTTTCACCCCATCACAAAAGAAAGAATATGACCAAACAAAGACCACAATTCCAACGACACTCCGTCCTGCTGCTTCTGACAGGGGCGCTTGTATGATCTGGACCGAGTTCCTTCACTGGTCCCCTGCACGTGGTAGTCCAGTCCTGCTGCGACTAAGCACTATACTTCAGGTAAGTATTCCCGTTTGCCTTTGTCTTTCCTTGTCTGTTTTTGTTGTATTGTAAAGTTTGCTGTCTTGTATTGCTGTCCGTTCCCACTTTTGATGTTTGTTCTTTTGCTTTCTTCCCTTGCAGGTGATGTTGCCGGCCCGGCAGAAGCTGCAGAGCTCAAGGCGACAGCCGGAGGGAATGAGGAACGGAGCTGCAGCGGTACTTAACTAGGGGGCGCGCGGGGTAAAATGCAGAGCGGCCCTAGGACAGATGTTCCAACCTTGTATTTCTTCTTCACAGGGTCCGAGTTTGTGGACACGGAGTGCGGTGCTCCGGCGTTGGGATCAAGATCACCGGATCTCAGGAGAGGAGTCTGCAGATGTAGCGATGAAGCACCGGTTTCCTAGAGTCGAGTATGCAGGTGAACGCCTGGGTTTAAAGTTAAGTAAACTGGTCCAAGCGGTGGTGAGCGTCACATTGCACGCGAGTGCACAGTAACGTGAAGCACCGGCCTTAAGGATGCTGAGCTTCTGAAGCCACGCCCACCAGGTACAGCCTGCCTGCCACACTCGATGAGTCAGCACATGAAAACCAGGGCTAGGGAGCCACACCCGATGAGTCAGCGCATGAGGATGTTCTCTGGAATAAAGGCTTTCAGCTCCTGGAAAGTTTGTGTAAAATAAAAGCACTCATGCACTGAAATAAAGTAAAAGCACTCCTGCACTGAAATAAAGTGTTCCTGCTCACATCTCTATACGAGGTCAGCCAGGGCCCCTGTGTTTATAGGTCCCAAAGGGACATAAATGAGTCAAGTGACCCATTGCCCCCATCACTAGATGGTGTGGTTTTTGTGTTCTGGGGCCTGTGGCCATGAAACACCCTTACCCCAAACCCTGTTTCCAACACCATGCTGCCATTATTTGCTGCGAGCTAGGCATTATTCGCTGCAGCTGGATCTTGAGATGCAGGAAAACCAGGCCAGGGCACAGGGGTGGGAGGGGGGGCAGAGTGGGAACAGGAGGAGAACAGTCCAAGTAAGACGAGCACCCATCCCCAGGGTCAGGCCATCACCCAGGTCCCTCACTGACACCCAGTTGGTCACCCTGTACCGCCCTCAACAGGGAGACCATCACCGCTCTACTGGGCACAATCCTGGAAAACATAGGAAGCAGGATCTACATCCATACAGTTGTGCCCCCACTGGTGAAGCTGGTGGCAGTCCTGTAGTTCCTGTGGACAGGCACCTTCCAGCACTCTGTGGCCATGATCCACGGCATGGCACAGCCCACATTCTGTGCAGTCCTGGGCCAGATGCTGGATGCCCTCCTGCAGCAAGTGAGCCACCATATTGCACTGCCTGCCACCCAGGCCCCCAACTGCTGAATGTCATTTCAGCCATTGACTGCACCCATGTTGTGTTGGTGGTACCCCAGGCCCATTAGGCCGTATACAGGAACCGGAAGCACTACCACTCCCTCAACGTGCAGGTGACCTGCAACCCTGACCTCATCACCCACTGCTGTGCCCGCTATCCAGGTTCCACCCACGACTCCATGGTCCTACAGAACACCACACTGCCAAGATAAATAAAGAGGTACAGAGGACAACAGACATGGCTAGCTGGTGAGTACAATTTCCACCACATATGCAGAGTGAAGCACGCGAGTAAAAATGGGGTTGGGGAGTGTTATCACTGACAGGAAGCACAGCATGACAAGTGGATGCACTAGCAGCACCCAGCCAGCACCTGCACCTACGTCAGGGGATACCCAAGGGAGCATGCACACGTCTGACACACCGGGATGCACACGCTGACATACACATACCGCAGAAATAACATACATGACCACATGTACCACAATGCCTCAGAAATGAGACACAGCGAATATCCACACTGCAGCACCCAACAGCGGGCCAGCCAGAGCTATAGCCATGTGCCCACATGCTGCCACCTGGGAATGTAGACTAACTGCCCCTAGAACAGTGGGCAGGACACCAGGCAACCCAGCATGCCCCATGTACGAGAGCAGAACACAGTCGCAAGACAGCCACCAAGGACACATAACTGAACAACCGCCACAGGGTGCATGTGCAGGCAAAGGAATGCATGTTGCCTTTGACAAAGGCTGCACAAACATAGCATGGGAGGGATGTACACATGCATGCACACGGTGACCAATGCCCCGATACTGTGCAAGACAATCCCCAGGCATGACACAAGTGACCAATGTTTGTGCTATACCCGATCCAGGTGTCTCTGGATATCCGCAGCTGGCGTGGCTGATGACCCCTGTGCGTGAACCACGTAAACCACACAAGACCGCCCACAACCAGGCCCAGAGCCGGACCCGTGTGCACGTTTAGCGCACCTTCAGACTCCAGGCACGATTCTGTTGCCTAGATCGTACTGGCGGTGCCCTAAGGTACAACACTGACAAAGTTGGGAAGATCGTGCTAGTGTGCGCTATGCTACATAACATCTGCCTGAGGAGGAATGTGCCACTACCCTCAGATGCGGAAATGCCACACCCAGAGAAAGACGCAGATGAACAGTAGGAGGCAGGAGCCAGAGCAGAAGGATGGGAGACTGGCCCGGCAAGCATCAATAGACCATTTCTTCTAGTACAGTACCAGGCTCCAGCGACTTACAGCACTGTGAATAAAATGCACATGAGCACAATCAGGAATGTCCTTGCATGAATGATAGTTAATGATTTTTAATGTAACTTTGTGCACCAACTATCCCACCACTCACGCATATTATCCCCTCTCTCTGCCCACCACCAAATCCCCAGCACAGTATCGGCCCTCCCCCAACCAACCAACTCCACGGGTTGGCCACTCCAAGCAAATGTTTGCACGTCAATTTCCAAGTATGTGGCCTCTTCTCCCACTCACAGCAGCCGGTGATCTGGAATGCAGCTGGCACAGGGGACTGGCGCCTAGGTGTGCACTCCTCGGAGTCCCATGTTGGTGTTGTTGACCTAGAAGGGATGCAGCTGGCCCCCAGGAGCTGTTGGCGTACGGCCTCTGCAAGAGCAGAGACGCCTTCCATCATCTCTCTAACTCTTTGGCCAAATGCTGTCAGTGCAACTGTACTGGAAGTGGTCACCCTCCGGCTCCTTGCATTGTCCCGCGCAATCCTGTGTGGCCCCCTTGATAGTCGCGTATTGCCTTCACGTGTCCGGAGTGGGTGTGCCCGATGGCCTCCATGTCCCCCAGCCTCTGCATCAGCATGCCAAGTGTTGCCGTAGTATTCATTGGTGAGGGGGTGCGCTGTCGGTATGGACTATCAACAGGGGAGCCAAATGATGGTGTGTCAGTGTCCGGCTCCGGTGTATGCATGCACCAGCGTCATGGTGATCTTTCTGGGATCTGTCCACACTGTTGCCGATGGGGTGGGCCCTCATTTGTGGAGGGGGTTGCTAGCAGAGACTGCGCCCAGGGGTTGGTGGCACTACCGCATGAGCTGTATCAGGGCTACTGTCTCCCTGTGTTTGAGACCATTGGACTAGGTGGTGTGTCCTCCATGGCAGTGTCCGCATGTGTGGGTACGGCTCGCATTACCTTGCTCCTGGTGGGCTGCGGGGGGGGGGTTGAGGGCCTGGTCCTGCTGTGATGCGGTGTCATGGTGTGACATCTGCCTTTGTGTGGTCTGTCTGGCCCTTTGTGGGGTCGTTGTGGTGGCGGTACTTGCATGTCCGAGTGCCAGGACGTCACACACACAGATGGTCCTACCGCCGCTTAATCCGCAAATGACTCTGGCGTTGCTTGTGTGCTTGTAGGGAACATGGGAGATGTGGTCAGGTTTCATTGCCCCCCCCCAGCCCCACGTGATATGGCATACATTACATGGTGCTGAGTAGAACCCCAGGCAGTTGGGCTGATTGACATAGTTGGTCAGGGATGTTTGCAAGTAGGTTCACAATGTTGGGGACGGATGCGGATATGGGGTTGGGGGTGCCAAATGGGCAGTTTGTGTGTAGCCTGTGTGTGGATGGCAAGAGATCTGTGCTGGGGCAGCTATTGTCTGGCATTCATGCTTCTGAAACCCATGCACCCACTTCACCTCTACAGGTGCCATTTGGATTGGGGTGGGGGCTCAGTGTGTTTTGCCTTTGGCGGGCTTCATCCCTGAAGCCTGCCCTGGCTCCATGGTGTCTGTAAGGACAGTAAGTGAGGGAGGTTCCCGAAACTCCCCCGTCTTTTGTCTCTAGGTGTGCCGGATCAGAACCAGTCCCGATTTTCCGGCTGGCTGTCCGGGAAGGACAGCCACCTTGCTGGGTGATTGACTGCCTAGGGCTGTGTATGAATGAGAACAAGCTTAAAAGGTGAGGTTCTTGGGACTACAGGCAGAGTCGACCACTGGAAGAAACATTCGAAGAAGAAACTGACGAGAAGCCTGCTGCAACCTCCTGGACTTCAAAGTGCCAGGTTAAGCCCTGCTGCTGTGCTTACCTCCTTTTTCGCAATGACAGAGAAGCTCCAGACGGAACAACTTCTACCCTTGGGCTGGTGGGACCAACTAGCCCCGTGATCAACAAGGGTCTGCTTGGCTGTAGCAAGGAGGAATCCAGCTGGAACACTTTTCTTCAAACCACAGGTACTGTGGGGGATTTACCTTATCGCCATAAATCATACTTTCTCACTTGAGAAGAGCACTGGCTTACCTTTTTGAGTTGATTTTAACTCCCCTTGCACAGGCTCAACAGCTTGTGTTCCTTTAGTGATCTTTTTTAACTATCTGACTTTGTGAAAGACTTTATCCAAGAAGTGCATCAGAACCATCGACTTGGTCCAATTGACTTTGGCTGTCCTGGCTCCTTAAAGGCACCCTTCTAATCTATTGACTTTGGCATTGCTTGTCCCTTCATAGGTTGTAATTGTTGAACACTTTTACTGCTGGGAAAGCCTTACCTAGATTTCATTCAAGGATTCAAACTGTCTTCCTTTTATACGAAAGTATGTTCTAACCTTTCTATTTCCTTAACCGTTCTTTCCTGAAACCAAGAGTCTAAAATGTATATTGCGGTTTAAGAAAAATACACTACTATCCTTGTTATTGAAGTCATTTCAGGGTGAAGGAGAACTGAATTCACATATCCAAAGGGTAGTCGCCAACGTTAGTGACTTAAAAAAGTGATTCCAAAGTTTGCTTTACTGTTACAAGCAATTGCTCTTTTAAAGTATGCTTAACTACAACTAATGTGTAAATAAATATATATATTTATAACTGAAACCTTGAGAGTGGAAGTGTTACTTGTATTGACCGATTTCATCTGTAGAGCTCTACAGCTCACATTTACCCCTCTTGAGATAGGCCTAGCTGCTCAGTCACACTACCAACTTGTGTAGTACAGACTTATACCAAAAGTTTGGTTACCTAATACCAAGGAGGTAAGTGTTGTGTAGTCTCACACAGTGTGACTGCACCAATTCATACATTACATGTTGCCGAGTAGGACCCCGGGCAATTGGGCTGATGGTCATGGTTGGTCAGGGATGTTTGCAAGTGGGTTCACAATGATGGGGACGGATGTGGATGGGGGGAGGGGTCACATGGGCAGTTTGTATGTGATCGGTGTGTGTGGATGGCAAGAGGTCCGTGCTGGGGCAGCTGTTGTCTGGCATTCATGCTTTTGATACCCATGCACCCACGTCACCTGCACGGGTGCCATTTGGATTGGGGCTGGGGGTGGCTGGGTACATGGCACTTGCAGGTCCCTATGGGGCACTGATATGTTCCCGCAATAGGTGTGTGGTGCATGGCACTTAGATGGGTCCCTTGGCTGCCCTCTACACTGCTCGGACTCACAGGAGCAGCCTTGGTGCACCGTCACATGACTGCTGCGGTAGGTGGCTGCTGTGGCACCCACTCTCTGCACCCTGTCGCAATGCCTGGCTCATGGGTCTGTCCACTGGGGCATTTTGTGCTAGGCTGTCAATGATGCATGCACATGTGCTGGGAGGGGTGAGAGGGAGAGATTACTCACCTTCCGCATCGTGGCTGCTGGCACCCCCCTCTGCACCTCCAACTCCCTCGATGACCTCCATGTCCAGCACTGAGCTACACTTCTCCCATGCAGTGAGTAACAGTGGCTCCACAGTCCCTCCTCCGGTAGCCATGCTCTCCTGCCAGTGCTGGGAACAGTACTCGGACCCTGACCTGCAGGTCGTCCAGCTCTTATGTCAGTCTTCCCCCCGTCCCAGATGACGGTGGACACCGCTGTCACCTTCTGGCTGATTGGATGCCAGATGGCTGTCCTGCGCTGGGCAGATGTTTTGCGTTTCCTGGCCCCATAGAGTTCATCATGGTGTGCAACCACCTCGTCAGCAAGCACCACCAGCTCCCCCTCGCCGAATTTGGCTTGTGGATACGATCTTGGGCAACCTTGCGCATGACCCTCTCCTGGGACATTCTGTGTTAGCAGGTCTGGATGGCTACAGGGAGCTGTGATATTTGATGGATTGTGATTTTCAAAATGGCTGCCGCAGTGCTTCCCGTTCTGGCGGTGAGACGATTCCCTCCGGCACGAATAGTGCTCGCTACAGGCTATGTCGCTATTTGCTCTGGGTTTTTCAGCGGTAGCCTTTGCTTCGGCGCCAGTTCTGCCGGCCGCAAATGGTGTTACCACTGAAGCAGGATGCACGTGCTTGCGATGTTGTAATGTAACGCTATTTGGGTCACGGTGATAATGCTATTTCTGTCCGCCTCCTGGTGAGGCCCATAGTGTTTCAGTGCTTCTTTGGACCATACATATGCTACAGTTTCTTTGTACCAAGCTACATCCTCCATCTCCCTCCTAAAATAAGCCTGGCTGCTCTATCTACGTTACCAACTGTTCTCAGGTGGTACAGCCTTATACTAAGAGTGGAGTTTTGCACTGCCCGAGATATGGTTTTATGAAGCCCTTCGATGAACTTAAAACTGTCCCAACAGTGGAGATCGAGGACTCCCGATCATGTCTAATGATAGGCAATCAAGACAGCCCAATTAGAAAAAAAATCCATCAATCAAAGTGAAGGAAGCATTTTCAATCAGTTGTCCATGTATCAGAAATGTCTGAGGGAGAATAAAACGAAAGTCATTTTCACTCCCCTGGACATTTCTGGTAACCCGCATCCACCCACCCACCCACATACCTACCTACCTTTTGGCGGCACACTTCGCTGTGTGCCGGAGACTCCTTCATCCCTCTGCGACGATGGTTCCCTTCACTTACATGTATGGGAACCGGCGCCACAGGGTCCTGTTTTAAAAACAAACTATTTTTGACTGAGCGGGTGACACACCTGAAACGCCTGGTGCCATTGTAACGAACAAGGATGCTGGGGACACCCCTTGTTCGCTACAATGGTACCAAGGGGTAGATGTGTGACATTTTCGGCTGTATGTAATTTCCGTAGAGCCGAAATTCAAACAAATCTACTGTTCGTTTAGTTTTTTTTTTGTTTATTATACAGATTCTTTTTCAATCACTTTGACAACAAGTGTGCAGTATCACTTAACTTGTGTGTGGCCAGACAAACAAGGGCATGGGCGCGCAGCAGCACGCCTTAGTCCGAGCATTGCCCATCTTTTCTTTTAAATCTGTGACTGTCAAATTATATTCCCCTATGGCTTTATTTCATTTATGTATTCACTCCAGTTCTAGTGTCATCCACCGGAGTGATATTTTCTCCCTAAGTCTACCTATCAGTAGGGGTTTTCACTATTGAGGAGAGCAAAAGAGACCTAATTATTGGCAATTAGCCACATTTTTAGTGGGTCATTCTTTATCAGCCAACCTTTCTTGCCACTTGTCAATATCCTATACTTTCTTAGGAAATTTCGGGCAATTACACTATATTTGTTGAAATGGTTTAATATTGCACGTTTGCTAAAGATAGATGATTGGCATGTACAGAATATCTAATTTGTCTTGGGACTTGCTTTCGTTTGCTCGCCAATAATCTAGTAGTACATTTTTATTTTTATTTTATACGGTTTATACAAACCTTTAAAATATTTCTCGACACATCAACAAAACATGTGACATACATCATTTTACATCAATCCACAAGTTCCTCAGTTCCTCCTCCTCCCTCCCACATCCGGTTTACCCCAACACTCCTTTTCGCAGATATTTTAGTCCTAGACGACATCAACCAAACTTAGCTGCCCTTCATTTGTTTTTAAAAATTGTGTCAAAGGAATTAGCAGTTTCAAGTCAGTTCCATTAAACATATGGCTCCACCATTCGTCCGCACACAGGGATGGATGATTAGTGCTCCACGAGCCCAAAGGTAAGGTTCTTTGATTACGAAAGTTGGAGCAAAAAAGAACCAGGTGCTTTAGTGATTCCTGCTCATCCTTGCAGAATCTACACGTAGGATTCATGTTGGCGTTGCGTTTCCACATTTGTAGTCTCTCCTTTGTTTTAAATAAGTTCATGCGAAATAACATAAATCGCCTACGTGCTTTGGGATCTGGGAATAGGTTGATATATCGTTGAGCTGTGTTAAATGCACGAGCTTCAGCTGGTACATCTATCATCAGTTTCGCGACAGCTCTTTGTGCACAAGTTCTCTCCCAATCTATATGCCAGATTTTTGTTTTTATAGCATTCGGGTTTTCATGCAACATGCTTATCTTAATGTCAAATTCCAATAATAAGATTTTGCATCTTTGCATCCACATTGCAACTAAGCTCTGGCCTTTGGCCGTTGCACCATGGAGAATTTCGAATTGGAGAATATGTTCTTGAGCCCGGGTCTTTCGAAACAACGACAGCAAGTTCCAAGTGATTCTGGCCTGAAGTGAAATAAGTGAGAGTTCGTATCTAATACATGCTGTCTTAATACCTCTCGGGAGGCCCAGCACCTTTGTCCAGAATTGGTTCTCCAAAGAGGACCATAAATCATGAGTACATCCCAAAGCATTTTCCGCTTCGTAAATTAATACTGGACTAACCTTTTGTTGATAAAACTGCCTTAACGGCTCTAGAGAAAACTTTCCAAATTTTCTTTTCATGATTAGGGCTTGGCTGGATAGTTGGACACATTTCCTCTTAGTGTCAGCTATCCAGGGACCGTCATTAATACTTGAGCTTAGAGTCATTCCCAAGTATTTCACCCTTTGCGCTATCCTCAGAGGAGCTGTGCCCAAAGTCCATTTGAATGTTTTCGCCGTTTTTGAGGAACCTCCCTTTAAGTTCTTAAATATCAGGATTTCGCTTTTACACGGATTAATCAACAAGCGATTCTCACTTACATAACTCTGGATCGCCTTGAGTTTTCTTTGTAAGCCGATAGGCGTCGAGTCCATCACAACAAGATCGTCTGCATATAGTAGCCAATTTATGTGTGATCTATTTATTTTTGGCGGAAATGATCTGACTGCGTCTATTGAGATGCCAATGTCTGATATAAACAAGCTGAAAATAGCTGCAGCAAGCGGGCAGCCTTGCTTTACACCCTTGCCCGTTGCTACTGCTGATGACAACCTTCCAGCTTGGTCCAGGCGAATCTTGATTGATGTTTCTGAGTGGAGCTCTTGGATCGTGTCTACCAGATCTTCCAGGCAACCCCACCGCCGCAATTTCGCCCACAGGAGGTCACGGTCAACGGTATCGAAAGCACTGGAAAAGTCAATGAATGCCAGATATGTTGTAGTGTTCGTTTTCATGGCCTCCATTTTTACCAAATTCAGTAGAAGTAGGTTTAGAGAACACCCAACTTGTTTCACAAAGCCAGCCTGTCTAGCATCAATGTGACCGTGATCCCGGCCCAATGAACCAACTTTTGCTGTAGGGTGGTGGCGTAAAATTTACCCAATACGTCTAACAACGCCACCGTTCGATAGTTTTTCGGATTGGACCCGTCTCCCTTTTTAAAAATCGGTACAATGATTGCCGTTTTCCATGACTTGGGAGAATTGCCTAAGGTATTTATTCTTTCGAATAATGCTATGCAAATATCGGGCCAAGTCTCCGGATGTTGTTTTATTGTATAGTTTGTTAGACCATCCGGGCCAGGAGCTCTGGAATTATTGGCCCTCGCTATTATGGCCACAATGTCATCTTTACAATATGTGAGATTCCGGGGTGGAAATGCTGTCTTTGTCTCGTCCCCTAAGATTTTATCGCACCTGTAAAGGACCTCAAAATGTGAGATCCATGCTGCTTCTGTCACCAGCGATTTTTGCGGTGCCTGCATATTATTTGTGATCCTCCAAAACTCTTGTGTTTTTGTTCTTTAGGATAGCCAGCATTATCTCAGCATCTTTTTGAAGAGTCAAATGGGCGTGGGCCTTCAGCCAGTTCTTATATGATTGTTTGACTCTTCTTGTTGCGTTTTTCTGGCCATCGAGTCTAAAGAGCCGGCCTGACGAATGGCCTGACGCATCAGCCTTTTATGTTTCTGTATTTCGAGATCAAACCAGTGTTTTCGCACCGAATTTGGATTTTTCATCCCTACGTTCTTGATCTTAAATTGGAATAGAAGCTGCTCATATTCCAATTCCGTGCTGTCCTGGCAATAAGCTGATGACAACTGAGCGACTTCTTGTTCTTCAAGCCGCAGTCTCACCCTATTTGCTGTGACTGAGACAGAATGTTGCCATCTCAAGGAACTTTCTGTTGTTGACGTAATGAGTTTTGTTATTAACATATTGTGGTCACTGGTTGTTTGCTTCTTGATCTCAAAGGACTTTATTCTTGCATGCAAATCAGTTGACACAAATACATAGTCTATTGTTGATGCAGAATCAGCACGCTGCCACGTTGCAGCCGCTGGCATATCCCCAATTGTATTTCCATTCAACATTTGCAATTGCCTAAATTCCATTTCTTCAAGCCAATCTGTGGCTAGTCTTTATCTTCAGTTATTGATTTAAAGAGATCAATGTTCAGATCCCCACATATCAAGATGTTAACCCTTGTCATCCCTTCATACAGGGCACCCAGAATTTCCACGATTTTCTCCAAAAAGTCCACTTTACATACTTTCAGATGGTTCCAATAGACGTTTAGAAGTGTTAGTACGTCATTACTCTCCCCGCCAGGATTCTGCTTTATAATTGTCGTTTCCTGTATGAAAGGAGAGTGATTACCGGACTTTGAGATCCTGTAACCTGCGTCCTTATTAACCAGTGTTAGCAGCCCCGCCATAGGTCGCCCTTTCGCCAGCTTTATGGCTGGATTCATGGCCACTTTGAAGTTACTCACGAGTGGTATCTCAGCTAGCCATGTTTCTTGCAGGCATACTACCGCTAAGCCCTCCAGCCAGTTTGTATTGAAAAGATGTGTAAAACCTTGTGTGTTCCAAGAAGCCACTAAACACTCGTTTGGGGTTTGTTCTTTTTGGCATTATTGTTGGTCTTTTGTATTGAGCGTTGCCGCAAGCCAGTCCCAGTCATCATTTTCTTTGTCCTCGTTAGCTCGACTGTTTGCTTTGGCTGCTGGCAGTTGTAAATCTTGATTTCCACTTATGGTAATTCTGATCTCTCTTTTCGATGTCTCTGAAGCCCTCGTGTCTTTACTCATAGTAAGGTTAGGATTAGGTTCGCCTGACAGTGTCTCGACATATGCATCTCTCAACGTTTGACTCTCAACCTTTTGCCTTACTTCATTTGTTTGTATTTGAGGGGACTCCTGTGTATTCACATAGCGCAACACAGAGCTTTGGGTCAGGCAGTTTAACGTTTCGCTTTCATCTCGTATATTCGATACCTGGTGTTTTGGACTGATTAAGTCTAACATATAAACTTCGAAACCCAGTGAGAATAGCGCCACATTCGCCTCAGTGATTGTGTTGGCTATAAATGAGGAAGAGACATGAAGGATTACTTTGTCGTTTCGATTTTCATTTGGTAGTACATTTATGGAATTTGATGTCTTCACCTCCCCCCATCTCAACATGTTTTGACCCTTTGACCTAAACTATAGCAGCTGTATGCTAGGAGACCCACAATGTCACCAATCATTTGGTTAGCAATAAATGGATACCCAGATATAAAAACAGGTTTTGTTTAGATACATACCTCGGGTGTGTCAAAATGGAGCACAAGCACAAAGTATTTTAGAGAATGCTGTGAACAGAGAGGGTCATGTGCCAAAGATCAAGATGCAGCTCTGATGCACAGCAAATTCACTTACACAATGTTTCTCCTGTGCTTGGAAGTCTTTCTCCAGTGTCTACTGTGTGAGGGCGGAACTCTAATACTAAAACCCCTCTTTCCCGCGGAGCGGCTGCGGAGTGGCTGCAGAGTGGCAGTCTCTGCAGTCTGTGGCAGCTAGGGCAGCGCGACCTGCCAGTAGGAAAAACAGGGCCTCGCACACCTTGGTTTCTGCCAAAAAATCTGAGACTCTTGGTCCTCGGTTACGTAGCGCCAAAACTACCATGACGCTTCTCTCTCAGCTGGATAAAGAGATGGACCCCCTTGTGCCGATGCGAGTAAACACAGAACCTGGACTGGTACCTGAACTGGATCCGGAAACACTCTTGAGGGACGCCGTGGAGTCTCCTACCTCCAGCAATCCCGTGATCCGGACAGAGCTCCCACCTTCTACCTGCTGTCCCCCGCCAAGCGACGCAAGTGCAGCGCGGCCCCTCGGAGGAGAGGAAACGCTTCTCGCCCCAGGTGAGGTGGTATCAGTGGGCGGTGGGGGGGGGGGGAGCGTGTCCTGCTCAGACCTCTCGTCTGTGTGTCCCCGGGGGTTGGACCAGCATTGACAACTCCAATTCCTCTTGGGGCAGAGGGGTGCATCGATCAAGACGGGCAGGAGCCCCAGGAAAACTTGCAAATGAGGGAGACAGACCTCTTAGCCTCCAATGGCCCCATTCGGGCCTCTATCCTGCACCACATTCCCCCGGAGCCCTGTGCCGCGGTGACCGGAGCAGCTCCATCATGGTCTGAGCGGACAGTGGGGGACCAGTACACCGTCTCTGCTCATTTGGACCTCGTACCACCAGTTACCCAAAGGGAAGTGACGACCAAGGATATTTACACCAAACCTTTTCATATTTCTGCAAATGCTGTCCATCATAAGAAAAAGGGAGGCCCGTCGCGTAGGAAACGATCCGCTCATCAGCGGCCAAAGCTGGGGTTGAAAGCCCAGATACCAAAGCGTCATAAACTTACAAACGCCTCTGACAGGCCTCCAAATCAACCGAAGGACAACCCGCCTATATTGCCTACTAACAACAGATTATTTGCCAACTTTTTAAAAAAGAAACCCCTGACTTCTGAAGAAATCTCGGATGCTGAGATCCTGAGGGTCGTCACGGACCAAACCCCGGCCACAACATCAGAGCAATCTAACAACGCGAGGCCAGTATTCTCGCTTAAACCGGTGTGTTTTTCTTTTTCTAGCACAGCCCCCGATGCCAACATTAGGTGGCATTTTGGATCCCCAAGTACTGCTCTACCTCCCCCTCCAAGTCAGCCTTTAACTTCACCAAACCACTCGGAAGTAGCGACAAATTGGCCACGACCAAAGTCATTGGCTTCGGCTAAAAGGCCTCTCTTAGCCATGAACTGTGATTCCGAGGAACCCGTGACTTCGTCCCTGAAAACAGGGTTTATATGTCACACATCCAAGGACTCCTTGCAAAGCAAGGAGCGGTATTGTCCTCTGACAAATCCTATCGTGGTAGAAAGCGACGTGGAGGATCACCAGCTTGAGCAGTCACTGTCTGCATCTGAGATTCACCCAAAAGACCTGGAAGCCTACGGCCCTGTGCCTAAGACTCCGGACCTAGGATCATCATCGGGAGTTACCTGGCCAAACCTGGAGTCCGGGCAGACCTCCTTGACAGCTCAAGCCTGGGACCCCCTTAACTCCCTTAGACAAGGGGAGAGGTCCACTCTTGATGCTCCAAGGACTCCAGTGATTTCCAGAGTGGGGACCCACAATTCTAGTTCCCAAACGGTTCCCAGTCCAAGGAGAAATCGACGTTGCAGTGAACTCACAGGGAATCCATCCAAGGACTCCTCGCCTAAAAAGACAGACTTAATATTAATAATGTCTACAGTAACGTTGGCGATGGCGCCCTTCTGCAAACTGTACGAATCGATAAATGACTCGCTGAAAGACCATACATCTATTACAGCCATGATGAACAGCCGTCTGATTTTCCTGGAAGGTTACATCAATGCCTTGAACAGCAAAATGGAAACAAGGCACAAGGACAACTGTGCTGGAAAGACGAAGGACAGTACACCCGCTATGCAAGTCCCCCTTTCAGACTCCAGCACCCAGACCTTCGAAGGTGGGCCGATCATCGATCTCGAGGGGCCCTCCCTTGAGGGAGGTCAAGCGCCCCCTCTTAGGGTCCTCACGACAAAAAATGTGAAGGACTCAGCAGTTAAGGTTAATGGATCGATCTACAACGACCAGATCTCAATCTTACCAGACAGTGAGCTTGCACATTGCTCTAACAGAAAAGACAGTGCCCCTGCTACTAAAGGCCCTCTCATAAAGCAAAAGCAAACAATAAGCAAGCTCTTCACTGCAAAAACGAACAGCAGCAAACAGGGGCCTGCAAACGAGAAGGTGGAATTACACATATTGACCGACAAATCTGGGGGCAGAAAAATTCAAAGACAAGATAAAGTGAACTTTCTAATAAAGGACAAAGACGATATCGCATCTGGCAGTCTAACAGTCTCAAAGGAGGACAATCAAGAAATAGACGAGGACATCTTAAATCTCAGTGTTTACACGCTGTCAGACGATCAAGAGGAGACCCGAAACATGAACTGTACGATGGAGGACAACTCGCCCTTTCAAACTTTGGAGAGTCGCTGTAAGAAGCTGCAAAATACATCTAGTTGGGGGCCGTGCACACTGAAGTGTGTGCCACAAGAAAGTCACCATGCACAGTCCCAAGACAATGACCTATATGAGGCTACTCCTTCCAACGTCTCTCAGAGATACAGGTCCCAAAAAAAAAAAAACGATGACTCTGCCCCTAGAAAGAGCTCTCCCCAAAAGAGCAGATGGGTGCACGCGACACGGACCAAAGATGTCCCAGAATCAAGAAAGCATGCAGAAGCAATTCTAAAAGATACGCAGAGCCAGCACAATCCGAGATTCAGTCCAAGGAAAGGGGCAAAGTCTGGAGCGCAGGCCCCCAAAACTAAACGCAATTTTTTGATTCAACAATTACCGGAAAACAACAAATATGTGATACTGAATAGAGGATTCCTGTTACAACTTCTCAAATGTGTGCCGTCGCTTCGAAATGTCGAAACAAAGGACTTAGCTAGAGTGGAACCATTCCATCAAGGTAAAACGGCGAGTGCCTACCTCCACGTTCATACTAACTGGGCGAAAATTATAATAGCTGAGGCAGCTGAACACCTTCTAAAGCTGGGATTCGATCTGTTTGAACTCGAAGAAGGGGCATCCTCTGCTGTACGTGGTGAATCAGTCGAACAGCGGGGACAAATTAAACCTCCACACTCTGAAAATTCGAGCACCAAACTGAAATTGACGAAAAGAGTTTTGGAGAGGTTCTGAGCGACAGGTTCGCTTTATCGAACTAACCTCTGAGGATCAAATTGCAGATGTGCCGCAGACTAATCGCTGCAAAACTACGAGTCAACAACCTTTGGAGGAAGCAATTAGAGAGGAAGCTGTTTTCCAGCACCCGCTGAAAATAGGAAGACGCCCTTGTGGCCCTATGGCTAAAATTCAACGGACAATAACTCAACCTGCCGGTGAGGATGGCCTTGGTACGAAGGACCCCCCCAAACAAGCCCCTTTGTCACAACTCTGGGCATGGCTGCCAAAGGCACTCACGCAGAATAAGACCAAATAGCAACTCGCCAGTCATTTCTCTGCACCCCTCTCCATAAAACAAACACTGGGGTCATGGAACACACGTGGTTTCCAGCATCTGATGGAAAAGGGAGATGTAAACTTGGGGTCCTTGGACATATGTCTACAAGAGACTTGGACGATAGAACGTCCATACATTGACGGCTACGACTTGGTTTGTGCTCCAGCGATAAAAGGGACCTTCGGACGCCCTTCATCGGGCCTTATCACGGCCATTCGGTGTGGCCCAGGACTACAACTAAAGAAAACTTTAAGTTCTTCTACTTACCTGTTGGCCACGGAAGTCAGCTGGATGACTTGCAAGGAGGAAAAGGGCACATTCAAGAAACAGCCCTTAATTATCATTAACGTCTATTGGAATCCGGCAGCTTTGAGTGACGTTTCCTTCATTGCCTTGACCAGAGAAACCATCAATGAAGCCCTGGTGACTAATCCAGAGGCATTACTGGTCATTTGTGGAGACTTAAATGCTACCTGGACGCCGCTTGAAGCAGCAGGGCACCCCCAGCCTCTTGGCTCAGCTCTTAGAAACAAACGTGGAGAAAAGTGGTTAGCTCTAATGTCAACTTGTGATCTGCTGTGCGCAGAGGACCTTTTCTCTAGACAAGGGCGGCCACCTACCTGGGAAAGAGGCAACTCGCACGCGGATATTGACCACATTTTCATCAGTAGGCATCTGGCCACCTTCACTACATCGTTTGAAGTATTAAAGTCAGTGGCGAGTGATCATAACTTGCTGGTGTTGAAATGGAAGACGAGTTCAACACATAACCTAATTATGCCTGCTCCTGTTGAGGCGAACAATCAACAAACCTGTTTAAAACTGTCAGCAGCTGCCATTTCTACGATAAAGTGGCAGTACACAAGTACAGGTAAAGAACAAAACCAACAGAAGGTCCTGCAATTACCAGATTATCAACCGCTTCTGTTACCTTGCAAATCAAAGCCCAATGGCCCGGGACGGCACAACAAAACCGCCTCACACGAGTACAATGAAGAACTGGTCCTAAAAAGGCTTCAATTGAGACAAGCAAAGAGAAAGCTGAGAGCATTTCCGACGTTAGAAAACCAGGCGACCTTCACACAGGTGCAGAGAACCTATAAAACATGGATTAGACAACATCGGAGCAACCTTTACCAACAAGACGCGGAAGCAATGTTGAAACTGGTTTGTGGTCATCACCCCAGAGAGTTCTGGTCATTGATCAGATCTAAGCTCAATCCTCCCGGCGAATCGCTAACAAACCCGATTTGTGAAGCTGACTGGATAAAAATTTATTCCAATCTTTTTCAGACGCCTACACACTCGGGGACATCGCTGCCAAGTACAAAATTGGAACCGTGGGCTGATCTGAGCAACGAAACAGAGATCACTAAAATGCTTCTCAGGCTTAAACCATCGAGAGCCCCTGGACCAGATGGCATCACAAATCTTGATCTAAAACAATTCCCGAAGGAATGGTCTGCACTGATTAGTGAGATCTTCAAACGATGCAAACAGGCCAGACAAATTCCGCTTTCATGGACAACATCAATAGTGGTGCTTATTTTCAAAAAAGGACGTAAAGAAGATCCCATGAACTATCGTCCTATAGCCCTTCTGGACACGGTTGGAAAGGTGTTCGGTTCCCTATTACTCCAGCAATTACACCGATGGTTCAAAGATACAGATCGTGCTGACCCATTTCAAACGGGTTTCACCAAGAACAACGGTACGTCCATAAACATCATGTTTCTCAGTGTGTTAAAAAGCAAGGTGCTAGCAGGAGGCCCGAGAGTGTTCCTGGCCTTCATTGACTTGGCGCAAGCCTTTGACCAAGTTAATAGAGCTAATTTGTGGAGGAAACTGTCCCTGTGGAACTGTCCAGCAGAACTACTTCAACCAATCCAGGCACTACATACGGACACTAAGCTCCGTGTGAGGTTAAACCAAGCAGGCTTGCTATCGTCAGAAATTTCAGTCGGCAGAGGAGTAAAGCAGGGATGTCCGCTAGCTCCTGCACTTTTTATCACCTACCTCAATGACTTCAAGGACTCCGAACAATCTATTCGCTCCTTTCCGCCGTCTTTGGGAAACTGCAAAACCACAAGGTTACTTTATGCAGATGACTTAATCCTAATGGATATGACCCCAATTGGCCTTCAGCGTCAGCTTGAAAATCTGGCTGTTTACGTTCGTGGAAACAACTTAACCATCAACGTCTCGAAGACCAAAATTTTGACGATGGAAAAACCCAAACGGGCACAAGAGAAATTCTCCTGGTATCTGGAAGGTGTGGCGCTTGATAAAGTATCAAGTATTAAATACCTTGGAGTAACTTTGGACAGCTCCAGTGTAAACGCAACCTTTCAGACTTGCTTGGTCAACAAATTAAAAAAATTAGCTGCACAGGCTCGTGCACTGGACAAGAAGTATGGACACTTTTCCTTGCTGCCAGCGATCAAATTCTATCGTACAAAGGTGGTTCCATCACTCACCTATGCAGCGGATGCTCTTCCTCACACGCCCCCTCAGCTGTGGCTGAAGCTAGAGGGGTACTTTTGGCGCACGGTTCTGGGTCTGCCAAAATCAACATCGGCGCCTCTAATCAGAAGGGAATTGGGTCTACTCTCAATGCAAGGGACTGTGGAGACCAAATTTATGATGCTCTACAGAAAAATGCTACTTCCTGATTGTCCTTACGTGCTTGCCACGATTCGCACCGAAGTCCAAGCAGCACGCTGTCCGGTGCTAAAATCCTGGGAAAGAGCACGAAAAGTTACATTAGTGGAAATTCATTCCTCGGAACAAGAGCTTATCTGGAACCCTCTAAAAATAAAAAGGAAAATAGAGTATGACTGGATAAAGACTTTGGATTATGCAGAAAAAGCGAAATCAGTCAATCATCTTCCACCCTACCAAAGTAGACTCAACATTGTTCCCAACTATTTGAGCAAGTTTCCTAGGAAAGCAGCCAGAAACCTGTTCCTGAAAGCACGCTTAAACTTACTGCAGGACCAACGAGATTCTGAAACGAAGAGGATTGAGTGACTCAGATATATGTCGTTTCTGTAAGGACTCCACAAAAGTTGAAACTATACGCCACCTGCTTCTAAATTGTCCAGGTACACAAGAAATTGGCGAAAAATATCTGCAGCAACATCTTTTGGCATCTTAAATCAGGGAAGAAGAATTCTGGTGGAATCGCTTAATGAGCGGAGAAAGAAATACCTGGACAATTGCAACCACTCAAACTCTAAAGGCTATTTTGTCTTTATGAACTTCATTCTACTGTTCTTCTTCAACTATGTTTTGTAAAAATCATTAATTTGATTAAATCAAGGAAATAAATAAAATAAATAAAATGTTTCATTATGGAGATATGTAAACCGCCATTAGAAAACATTTAGAATATGCAAAAACCAGGAGCACCTACAACCCAGAGACAGGCCATGAAATAGAGCAAATAGCACCAGACAATCTACAATGAATGATGGGAGAATTCCTTTTGTTAAATTCTGCCCCTTTTGTTCATTATTGAAAGAGAGAAGATCAAGTGCCTCCACTCCACGGAACGTTGTCATCTGTGAACAATGTTTTAATTCAAATCAAAAGCTGGCAGGAATAAACAGATTAGAACTACACAGAATCAATTTCTTTCGTTTTTCAACAGTGCCCCATTTCTGCTGCACCATGCCCTTTGCCTTTCTGTGCCAATAGATCCCCACAACCAAAGCAAAATATAACTCGGACCTCCACGTTAGACAGGTGGCTTTACAGGGACCTTTTCACATTCAAGCTATCACTTCATAGTAGCTTGGGATATTGAATGGAAGGCTAGCAAAATTACTCGTCAAATCTTTTGCAAATAGAGAAAGGTGGCAGTTCACACAAGTGCTATGACATGCAAACCAAGAAAAGTAATTGTGCCAAGAACAATTAAGTGGCATTGAGGTTTCACGTCAACAATTTATACTTAGTGCATTCCCTTCTGAATCTATGGTTGCACATATCATACGAGGTCCCCAAAATGCTGACTAATGACAACAATGTATCTTCACCAATATAGCTTTGCAGTAAGTGAGGACATCAGGAATTCCTAGCAAATGAATCACTTTGGAAGGATACAACAACTGTGTCTGAGGCTGCAGGATAAAGTTTTGCACCTGGTGAGGTCAGGCCTGGACACATGATATTGGCACCGCTAAGGACAAATTTGATCGCTCCTTTATCAACTTGCTGATGTGGTAAAATAAATGGGTCTGTGAAAGAAAAAGACATTCAGAATAACCATGAGAACATACTGTGAAATTATTCAACAAAGAAACAGAGTGCACACCAGTACCATACTGTTTATTCATTATGTATTCTCCATCTCGCAAAAAGGGCTGAAAACGTAGGATCAATATGCTGCAAAACTAAACAAACTGATAACAATGTTTTACATTGTAGCACAGAAAAATACCTAAAGCAAAACGTATCAAATCACTTGCACGCCTAAGAATACTTCAATATCCTATAATATTAAGCGACCACAATGTATCAACGTCCTAACCAAAGAGCTCTCGGGTAACTGTTGCAAGAATTATTTAGAATAACAGGTCTATACACTTCCCATTTTTGCTAGCATTTCCCAACATGCAAATCTGGGGCAACTTGATATACACAAGAGTTAATGGAATTTGCCCAGTCCATCCCACAAAACAGTGAGTGTTTCATATCCTAAAGTGACATCATAGGGCACAGGTAAAACATATTGGATCTAATATTCAAGCTAATATGGTCTATTGATATGAAACACCAGGTTAGCCTGCTGGTGGGTGAATGCAAAAACCTGTCAACGATGTTTCAGATGAGTAGCTAGTCTAAAATACCTTCTTCACAACAGGGACTCATGAAAAAAATGTTAATGTACATGGTTTGTTTGGGTATGAAAATGAAATCCCGTCAGTCCAAATGTTCATAACCAAACCATGTGCCCCAACCTATTTTTTTCATAAAGCACGTTCCTTCATAAAAGTAATTCCGAAATATCAAGACTCAATTATATCCTATATGTTTCTCCAGGCTTCCTCAAACAGAAAAATTGCAGACAGAAATTAGTTTTTGTTCCTTTAATGAGGATTACTGATTAAGATATTCTAGGAGGTGTTTCCTTTTCAAGCTGGAGCTGCCAATTCTCCAAGTCTTGGATGCACAAGAAGCTGCAAAGGATAACCTATTACAAAACGCACACCAAAAACATAACTCATTACACACAGATCATTACTGGCGCTTGTAACTTGGATCTTTTTTGCATCTTCACCAGTTCCGATGTTCCCTACAAAGCAGAGATGGGCTTCTTTAACCTCTACGGACACCAGATTGACATCCTGTGTATGAAAATGGCCCACATACCCTCCCCCTGTCTCTCTTTCACAGAATGTCCACACACCCACGACAGACCCTCTCTAGCCCTGCCTCCCCCACCCCCCGCATCCCACTCACAGACCCATGGCACCTGCAATCGCAGATTTTCCTCTCAATAGGCACTCCACTCTTGGATCAGTGCTTGGCTCTGATTAGAGAGCTATGCTTCATCACCAATTTGGACTATTAGTTTGTTGTAGGTTTATTCATCTCAAGTGGCGTGGGTATGGCAGAGAACCTATAGATACCCCTTATGCATGTTTGCATACCACTGCCGGATTAATGCCACTGGTCTCTGCTGAAGGTCTAGGTAACTGCTTTAGTGAGAGCAAATATCTTTACTGAGACTTGGCGAACAGATACATTTGACAGAAAACTTGGTTTGCAACATATGCATCTCTGAATTTCAAAAACAAGCTTGCAACTAAAGTAAATGGAGAAACATTTGCGCACACAATTGTCCATCTACATGAAAGTATCGAAACAGGCCTTCTCACTTTACGCATTATGAAAAAACTACCATCAGCCTGCTAAAAGCAGGTGACTTGTAGTTCCAGCAAGCCTGCTCGGAGCCTGGATTACAGTCATTACATGGAGACTGGTTTAAGTGGCAGTATACAAATTTGGTCAAAAACTAAAAATAATCACTAATGAGGTCCCAGAGTAATTTGATAAAAAGGTTAAAAGGTGCAGGCCTCATCACTTGGGCATCACCTTTACTGCAGGCACAGTGGAGTAAAGATGTATTTTTGTTATCTTGCTAGAAGGGAAAAGGGGTCTTGGCAAACGTCTCTGAAACTTCCTACAGCCTCTGTTAATCATACTGAACAGAGTTCAGGGAAGATTATGAAGCAAAGTACCAAAAAGAACAAACCATGTAGAGCCATTCAGGTGGGGGAAACCGTCCATCTGCGTGGGGAATCTCCCAGATTATTTGAAAATTTAGGAGCTCTAGTAAATGGATTAAGTTATGAAATTCAGATCTGACGAACAGTCTCATTACCAGACAGTGTTCTATGCTTTCCAAACCAGCATTGGTGGGTTTGTACACCCAGATGGGCCTCTGGACGGACGATTGGATGCATAACTGAACGTACGTTCTGCTAGGCATTACTAACTGGCATGGACAAAGAGATGGTGTCCTAAGCCTAGGCCTCCTCCCCCCATGCACACCTTTGTGCCGATTATACAACCAATAGTTATAAAATAATTACATAATAGTGATTACAATTCAGCACAATATGAATAATCCATTCTGTACACAGAGTTAAATGAAGATGTCTTTACTTGAATGAAATAAGAGCTCAATGCGTTTTGGGAACCCCCCCACCCCCTTCTTGAGGAGTACAAAACTGTCAAACGTAACAAATATGTTAATCATTAGTTCGAATTTATTACACAGTTGTCAACACCCCTCCAAAGCAGATTTACCAACAAGAATTAGTTATTTTCCCATCAACCAGTTTTTCAAAAGGAGCGAAAGCCGCCAATGCAACAATCCATGTGTAAATGAAACACCTTTGCAATAGTGATAAATGTATAAGTACTAATCACCATCATCACCCGTGAATAAAGCCAGATCTCATACATTTAGTGACAATGCAGAGAAATTCATTGATGGCACATAACAAAAGTGCACAGAAACAGCTCCACGACAATATAAAATAAATGGAAGGAAATAAAATGAAGCCTGCCACACTATAAAAGCAGTAAATCACCTAAAAGATATTAATGCAGATTCTTAATCAGAGAAATGACAAGTGATTTAATATGATTTGTTTGAATGTTGGATTTGTACTCTAACCAACGTTCTCGGCAGTTCTTTTTGTTTGGCCAATTTATAAAAAAGGCCATGTGGGCACCTGATACAGTATATAACTCCCGAGGAGCAGCAGGTAACAAAGTCTCTCAGAGCAATCGTCTGTCCAGTATGGGGATGTGAAAAAGCATTTCCTTTGATAACATTGTTAGTTACTACAGGATAAACAGGGAAATGTGCCCTTCTTGCGTGGATATAGAAATCTCTGGGTATTCAACATTGGTTTCTCTGCACTAACTAATTTGTCCCTTTAAGTTAATGCCTCGCTCTTTCTTATCCAATCATAGGAGGCTTAGGAAAAAGACTCAAAAGTTGAGGGTCAAGGTGAAGACGTCAAGGTTGTCTCTTCATAATGCGAGAAACAAAGTTACAAGCAAAATGTTTTCAAGACAATGGCTGGCTAAAAGAACCGTGTGAGAACCCAGTGTGCTATCTACCCCTAAAGTACCCTGTCCCTGGCAGGGATGCCTAGCCCTAGATGGCATGTGATGCAACACCTATCTAAAGGGGATATACATAGAGGGAAACTGTCCCAAGTGTCTTGAAGCATAAAGAAGCAATCAATCATAAAAAACCAAACTCCTAAACTACTGCAGATGGCAGGACTGGTTATTAGATCATTGTCAAAACAGCTACTTGAGCTTATTATGGACTATCAGGTGGCCATAGGATTTCAAATTCTATTATTTATTCACCCTAGGGCAGCTGGTTGGCCACATACAGGAGTTCTTGTAACAGTGTCTAAAAATATTCCAACCTAGCTGGGATACCTAAAATGCTCACGTGGTGTGAGCAATATACTAATGTCTATCTTAGGTATCCCTTCTGGTTCATAGGGATATCTAAATGGACATGGGAGCCCCCATGGCCAAAGAGGTCGACCGGTTTCGATGGTCAAGGTGGTTCAGACCATCTTCTTCAGGACCGTTAGTAATCTTCTGAGATATCAGGCTCTCCAATTTTGCCTTCGAGGGTGGCAAAACAAAGGGACAAACTGCTCAGCCTCCTTTCAGGGAGACAAAAAACCAATTGAGCGAGAATGGGATAAGAATTAACCCATTTCTCATCAAAATAAGGAAGGGAAAGTACCCTTAACAAATACTACCCACATTGATTTCTGGGTATGGGATTAGTCATCAAGAGGAAAAGGAGTGGCATATTAATATGCATAACCACTAGTTGTGTGGTAGTGCATAAATTCCAACATCCCAGGGCGTGAGAAGGGTGAAGGGAAGGGGAAGGAACAAAGGAATAGATCCGTATGTGTGTCGAGAAATGTCCCAAATCACCAAAATAGTTCACCCTTGGTCTGCCAGGTCAATGATTAAAGTCATCTCTCGAAAATGATTCAATCAGGAGTAGTTGGTTTTTAATATTATGGGGATATTTTCTATTAAAATGTATCTTCACAAAATCCTCCAGAACCTTATTCTCAAATAAGTTAATGGCAGCAAAGTACTCCTGGGGCGCAATGCGAGGAAATCAAATGTAATGGATTCCTCTTCCATTGGTGGTTGTATGTCAAAAAAATATTTGGAGTCTCATTTTGCATAGCAACTTAAAAAGGCTAATCTTTTCATCAAACAGACTGCTGTTAGATGTTGGTACAAAAGATAAACCGTTAAGTAATGTGTTGTCTAGATAAGGACTTGCTGGAAATATTAACTACCAGATCTTGTTCTGTAGTTATTTGGGACGTTGCCTGAAATTCCTTCTTACCTCTTCTGTTTTTTTTTTAATCTAAAAAAACGGGCCTACTTGATGGTAAGGGAGAAGGTATTACACGTGTTGTAGAAGCGGTGGGAGCAGAGTCAGTTGCTGGTGTCTCTATGTTGTCACCTATTAGTCCTGAATGTGTCCTCTGATTTGTTAGTAGAGCTCCGATCGAACTGGACCCGATTGTGTTTATATGATTTACTTCCATATTTCTGAGCATAAAAGTCCTGCCAGGTATAGACAATATTGTTCATCTCTTCTAAATTTCCTCAATTTTCTAGAATCTGCATCTTTTTTATCTGAATTTAGTTTAAATTGAGCATATCTTCATGTGGACTTGAGCTCCTTATTTACGATGATCCACCAGGCTGTCTGTCTAATTAGGGGGCTCTCTGTTACTTGAATATTATAAGATTATGTTGGATAATTAAGAATCAACATTTATATCTGTTAGGTGATTAACTGCTTTTATATTGTGGTAGGCTTCATTTTATTCAATTTGTTTTGGATTGTAAGGGATACATTTGTGTACTTTTATTTTGTGTCATCACTGAATTTCTCTGCATTGTCATTAAATGTATGGGATCTGGCTTTATACACTGGTGATGATGGCGATTCGTACTTTAACATTTCATCACTATTGCAAAGGGGTTTCATTTACAAATGAATTGTTGAATTGCCGCCTTTCGCTACTTTTGAAGCACTACTTGTTGGGTATATAAAACTAATTCTTGTTGGTTAACCTACTTTTGAGGGGTGTTGAAAATTATGTAATATATTTGAACTAATGATTGTTACATTTTACAGTTTTGTGCTCCTGAAGAAGGGAGTGTTTTCTTTTTAACACCTTGAGCTCTGTTAGGACAGTTTTTCTGATGTCCAACTAAGGGCTTAGTAAAACCATTCAACTGAGACAGTTGAAGACTCCACTATTAGTAGAATGCTGTACCACCTGAGTATATGGTGGCATAGACAGAGCAGCCAGGTTTATCTTAAAAGGCAGCGAGGGCTGTAGGAAGGTACAAAGAACTTGGATTATACATAGGGTTAAACAGATACACTGACAACCCTAAGTATTATAAGAAATAAAGGTTTATTATAAATACTGTTAGGCCAAGTTAAGTCTTGGGGATAAGTATTTTGTCAGAGTCATACACATTATAAAAACACAACACAATGCTTGAAGGTACATGGACAAAAGCATAGACCTTATTAAGAATACCAACAGTATTTCTAGGGAAGCCAGACCTTATCAGAACACATTTAGTATAGGACACACCTATTCATGGGGAGTAAAACCATAAGTTATTTTCTGAGTACTTTCAGTAATACAAGGGTAGTAGACCCTAGCAGTCGTGCAGTGACCCAGTTAAGTTATCACTTAGTAAATCAACCTGCAAATATACTTTTCTGAATAGTGGAACACTCATTCAAGGAACAGTAGAAAAATATAACCACATTCAGGATAACACACAGTTATACTAGGCGAGTAAGACCTTTGGGTGTAATCTACAATTGCAGTTGCTTTTCAGTTCAGTGGAACACAGACTAAGGTAAGCAAGAACTATTTACACACCAACACATGCAGACCAAGAGACTGAAAGCTGGGTATCTACTGTGGTTTTGATGCTGCAGAATGAGAACTAATTAGGTCGGTCCCCAACTTCTTGTCCCCAGTTTGTCACAAACTCCCTGTAGCTGCGGTCTTCTTCTTGAGCAGTTGACACTGATGCAGTGAACTGATGGACCTTTAATGTTTAATATTTTTTTCCATTAGCCATGGCCACCTCGAAACCACATCCTGTGAAATTGCCCACAGCTCTGGGGTGGCAGAGAAAATACATCCCAGGCAAAACCTGGCTAGACATTTATGAAGAGGAAGACGCTGTGTGCAAGATGTCCACTTTGTGCAGAATTTCAAACAGATTTGCATTCTATGAGGAATTGCAGAGCCTCGTTGATTTCTGGGAGCAGTGGCTCCCAGCTGAATGTAAACACACTCTGCAAGCACTTGAAAACAGAGCAACACCGAAAAGTCAAAAAATTCAAGAAATTCAGAAAGCAGCGCAGTGCTGTGGACCTTTACCACCACACTTCAATGGGTAAGTTAGTGAAGATTTTTCCTAGGGCTGTGCTTAGTTCGAGCAATTGCAAGCTGCTTTTGACAGTCATTGATTTTATGATTTTTATTTGTGAAAACAGGGAGAGCTTTGACTACAGTAGAGGATCAGCATAGCCTCACTGTGGGCAAGCTAATGTATATCCTTTATACAATGGCAAAGGATGACATTCCTATTACAATGTTTTCTATGTGGGCTGAGCAGAAGCGTCATGGTGTTGATGTGGGCTCCAACTATACTAATGCTGTAAAAGGACGAGAGCTTACAATTTGTATTGGACGCTACCTTGAGGAAGAACTATTTAATGTTCTCAAAACTGCTGGTGCTTTTTCTGTCTAAACGGAAGGTAGCACAGATAGCAGTGTAATAGAGAAGGTGTTGGTGTACGTTATATACGTAAACCCACAAAGTGGTGAAGTGGACGTTTCTTTTCTCAAAATAAAATCAGTTAGTTATTGTCGCAGTGAGGGGGATGTAAAATCTTCTATTGGAAGTCCTAAATGAAACAGGGTTCTCCTTCAAGAAAATGGTGGGTTTTGGTGCGAACGGGGCAGCTGTTAACGGGGGTCAAAGTCTTGCTGCACTGCTCAGGCAAGACATTAAATGGCTGGTGTCTGTCCATTGTTTTCTCACCGTTTTGAATTGGCAGTGAAGGATGCATTGGATAAGACTTACTTTAGTGATGTGTCCAATATGTTAATGCAATTGGTTTATTGTATCAAAAAAGCCCCAAAAGGTTGCGTGAACTGCATGCTCTGGGATTAGCCATGGAACAGTCTGTTCAGAAACCAAGGAAGGCTCATGGGACCCGTTGGGTGCAACATAAATTACTTGTTACTCGGGCCATGAATAAATCAGGCCCATTGTTTTTGCACATTTAGAAAGGATGGCAGCTGATCCAAGCCATGAACAGGCAAAAACCAAGGAGTAGTGCAGCTTCTAACACTCTTTCAGGCACAAAGTTAGACAGTTTGTTGTAGGAAATCACTTTTTTTTCTTTTTTTTTTTGCAACATCAGTCTGATATGTCTCAGCGTAACACTGTGACATCAGACTTATTACAAACGTTTTTTTTTTCGCGTGTTTTTCCAAAAACGCTACCATTAGATCAAACCGAGAGAGAAAATGCAATAAAAATAAGTGCAAAGAACACACAGGAGCAACCGAAGCCACCGTGCAAGTGCCATCTAGCTTCGTGATTAGGGCGGCACAGTCTGAGTTAATTGACCCACAGCCTTCAAATTGAGAGAGGCGATGAAATCAACTATCGCACAGCATAGTTTCACCGAATTGCCTGCCATTGCATGAGACCACCAATCTCGAGAATCTGGGCTCGCAGGACAAAAGTTCCCAAGATGTAGGATACGTTTTGCAGTAATTGACGTGCATTAAGTTATTAAGTGTTCAAGGGTTTCGGGCTCCTTCAAGCAAAATCGGCATATGTCGTCAGTTACTTCTTTGGAATGCCGAAGCCACACTTTAGAGAATAACTCTAGAAAGGCAGCTACTGCAAATCTCAACTGAGACAAGCAAGCTACAAACAAAGAGGTAAGCACCCCTGAGTCAGAACAGTACCTTAGGTTAGAAGAAAAGGATCCAGCTGGCTTCTGTCCTGGTTGCAGACTTGCAGATCCTGTGTTCCTGGGCCTCAGTCGTGGGGTCAAGAGGGAGGATGTCTGGGGGACTCCTGCACAGCAGTTCGGAGATTGGCGGCAGCTGCGGGCTCTTTTCAGTTCAGCGGCACTTTGCGGTTTAAGCTACTGGCAAATAGCACCACCGCAGATCTTGAACACTGGATGGGCTTCCTTCACTCCTTAGTCCAGCACTCTGGTGAAGTGACTCGAGATTGGATCGTCCTACTTTGGGAGGGTCCTCAGGATCTTCCCTGGAGCTTCGGTCTGGCTTAAAGACGTTGCACTAGACTATGGATTTCTCGACCCCTGGCACTCAGTTACAGCAGCAGCAAGATTCCCCTACCTTCAGCTGCAGCATTGGATCACACACCCAGAGACCAAACACAAACCCATGCGCACCTTAAGCCCGCTTGAGCGAACAATCTGGGAGGGCTCAAGCAGAGGGGGCATCTCGAGACTATATAAACATTTGAGAGCAGACTTATTAATCCCCCGCAGCCCGGACTTTATGCCCTGATGGGAAGCGGACTTGGGCTCTCAGCTGGATGACACAGAATGGTTGGACATATGGGCCAGGGCCCATTCATCCTCAAGATGGGTTACGAATAATGAGCGTGCCCTAAAGTTGATTTTCCGATGGTATTATTCCCGACCCAAATTTACCATTTTCAGGCATCCTTACCCCCTACCTGCTGGCGGAACTGCGGGGCACAAGGGACATACTTTCATATGTGGTGGAGCTGCCCATGGGTTCAGATGGTTTGGGAGTCTATTGCGGGGGTAACTGAAGATATAACAGGAAACAAACTCCCGATCTGTCCCAAGATTATGTTGCTGGGGTGCCCGGTGGATGGGGGTGGGGGGGGGGTCTATCCCAAATCGGGGGTGCGCGCTAAACTGCTAACACACCTGCTTTTGGCAGCACGCATCACCATTGCTCGATGCTGGAGAGTCCCAGAGGGCCCAAATTTGATTCTATGGTGGGGAAAGATCTGGGATGTGATGGTGTGGGAGAAAGTAACCGCAGCGCGAGAGGGGAGACTCCATCTTTTTCATACTATCTGGTCTCCGCTTCTTGAATATAACAACAGATACCCAGACCTAACTTTTAAGTCTCGCTTAGCACGGCTAAATCTGGGTCAGGGTGGGACAGGATGAGAAGAACAGGAGGGGGAGACTCCTGATGGGAAAGAACCATGGGAAAATGGGGTAGCGGTCGGGACTCTTTATGATTGTTGCCTATAACGATGCTTATCCATGATGATATTGTATTGTCATATGCTTCAACCGTTAAATAAAAACATTTTTTTTTTTTTAAAAGTCAATTTCACTTTACTATTCTTGGGAACAGTAGTTCACCCAAGAAAAGGTACTTAAACCTTACTCCGAAGGACTTCTCTGTGACACTGCACTGAAAGGTGCTGTGTGTCACAATACAAAAGGACGCCTATGGAGTTTGTCAGACTCGAGAAACGAAGAAAACACAAAATCCAAATCAGGTCAAAAATACATGAGAGAGTGAGAAAAAGGGCTCCCTCACTCCGGGGTAGAAATTAAAAGTCCTAAAGTCCAGCAAAAGAGCTGGGGGTCTCTAAGGTTGAAGGAAATTAGCACAGAAATGAGAATTCTCCTTAACAGAAGGGCCCAGCATTGTGCTGCAACACTGACTGCATGACCCAGCCACACAGCCTTGAACTGAAATATCTTTTAGAGCATTCTTTATCATTTATTATTTTGGCCATTCATGCAGCAAACTGTTACATTTTACAGAAATTGCACTAATGTTATATTTCCAGGAGGTACATAAAAAAAAAAAAAAAAAAAAAATGCAGAAATGATTTCTAATGATCATTTTAAATCAAGGCATGTTGACAAGCATAGGTCAAAAACAGTATCAGAGACGTGTTGACCCCCAAATATCTCCCTCCAGACCTGTTCCACCTTCCCTCCCTTCCCCCTCCGAGGCCTCCACCCTCTGGGCTGTCCGATCTGTGGCCCCACTGTCTATGTGTCCCCTCCGGGGTCCTCCTGGTCTCTCAGGGTCCATCGGGCATTGATGGGTTTGCAGGTCAGAGCGGGAAAACGTTGATCCTATTTTAGTAACGGGCCCCAAATGTTCTGGAATCGGTGGAGAGTCCCGGCTTTTGCTGCTGTTACCTTTTCCGCTACCAATATGTCCCAAAGTTTTGTCCACCATTGAGCCACACAAGGGCCGTCCGAGGACTTCCAACAGCGGGCCAGCACCGATTTCCCAGCTAGAAGGCATTGGGTCAACAGTTTCACCCTATTCCCGGAGCGTGGGTAAATCGCAGGGACTGGGACCCCTAACAGGACTGGCCCTGGTTCCAGCGGGACTGCCACCCCGGTGATTTGTGCAAGTTTCCAGGCATAGTTTCCAGAATTGCTGGATTTTCAGGCATGTCCACCACATGTGGAAGAAAGAGCCTGGGTGACCGCATCCTCTCCAGCAAGAGTGGTCCACCCTGGGGTTCATATGAGGGGGGGGGGGCAGAGGGGGGGTAGTACCACCTTAGCATAATTTTATATGCACATTCCTTGTTGGTGACACAAGTGGATGAGGAGTGTGCTCGGGTTCAGATGTCCACCCATGTTTGGTCCTCTATTGGGTGCCCCAAATCGGCCTCCCACTGGGCCATGCAGTGGGTTCTCTCTGCCAGGAAATCGCCCAAAAAGCGCCTGTATAAGGTGGATATCCTGCCTCGAATCGGGGGGCTCTTGAGCGTTAGTTCAAGAGGGGTGAGAACGCGCGTTGCTGCTTGTAGGGTTTGGGGATGCAAGCACCAGTGACGCAGTTGTATATAGGTAAATCTGTCTTTTTTCTGGAGATGGAAACTTTCCTTGCATTGTTCAAACATGCAGGGTGCATTTCCCTCGTATAGCTGCTCTAGGGTCTCAAGGCCACCGTTTAGCCAGCGTTGGAAGTTGCAGGGGTTTGACCCGGGCGAGAAAGCTGGGTTATGGAGAAATCAGTGATCGTGGGTTCAGGCCCCTCGGGACGCCCTTCCATTTCAGTGCCTCGTCCCAGGTGTTCAGGGTGTGTTTGGTTGCCATAAGGAGGCCTCCCCAGTGTATTCTGAGGGGGGACGGGATGTGTGGTGGAAATCGTAGGGGCAGCTGTGATTGTTCCAGTTCTACCCATCTGGGGCGGTTTGTGATCGTTTGCCATGCGTGGACATGTGCCAGTTGGTCTGCCACTCTATAGGCCTGTAAATCCGGGACTCCAAGCCCTCCTGTTTTGGAGCCACCCAATAGTGTCTTGTAAGGGATTCTAGCCTTCTTACCTCTCCAGATGAACTTCAACATTTTCCTCTGTAGATCTCGGAGGGTTGGTGCAGGTATTGCCACTGGGAGGGAGGAGCAAGTGTGAAGAAACCTCGGAAGCAAGTTCATTTTGCAAGCTGTTATACGTCCCATTAATGAGATCTCCTGGGTCGTCCAGCATTTCTGGTCTCCTATTTCTTTGCACAGCCGGGGAAAGTTAGTCTGTTATGTCTCTTTTGGGTCCGCCGGGATGTAGACCCCTACACAGGGGATGGCCCTTTTTTCCCCACTTGATTGGGCTCATCTTGACCAGAATTTCCTGTTCCTGCGGGGCGAGGCCAATGCCCAAAGCCGTTGACTTAGCGAAGTTGACTGAAAAGCCGGACACCTCACCGTAGCTGATTATCTCTGCTAAGGCGTGCTTCAAAGATGAGCGGGCTTCCGAGATCATAAGCAGGACGTCATCGGCGTATAAAGCGATTTTGTGTTGCGATGGGCCGACCTGCGGGCCTTTAATCTGGGTGTTTTGTCTCATTTAATTTCTGCATTCTTGCTAATTCTATGTCTTGGGGTACAACTAATTCTGGTGACATTAAATATTAGTACAAAATTGCTAATCAAATAATTTGATAATCAAAACAATTTGATTCACAAATTCTGCTAATCAATTTTTGTAATTTATGCCTTGCCTACAGAACACTTTTTAAGAAAGGCACACAGCAATTCTAGGCAGGTAAAACCTAGTGTTGAAATACACTATTACAGTTGCTTCTCAGGTCAGTGGAATGCAGACTAAGGTAAGCAACAACTAGGGGGTGTGGCTACATGGCCACAGGCTAGGACGTGTTCCCGGTGAGCTCATGCTGATCCGACGTTGATCCGCTGGAAAAAACACTTTGTGCTTGCAAAATGCTGCCTGTTTCAAGCTGGAACCACATGAATACAAGAGGCAAGCAGAGATCGAAGAGCTGGCGAGAACAGTAAATGGAACGTCGAGTTGTGAGTCAACGAAGTTGGCGAACACCGTACGGAAAACAAATCAAAATGGCGCCCAGGCGATAACAAAGGGAGTCCCTGAACAGTCATACGAAAACATTGTGGAGCTGCGCCGTTCGTGAACAAAAGTGGTCTTATTTAAAATAAACGAGCGGCTGTGGCTGCGCTCCCAGCTAATGAGTCTTGGAAGATCAGCAGGGACGCCTGTACAGTGGATTGAAAGCAACAAAGTATCGCCGCCGGGGCCGGCTGCGAGCTTGTGGGGGAGCGCGGCATGGAAACTGTTCAAGATACATTGTAACGGACTGCTGGTGATTGAGAGCACTTACACGCAAAGCGCCGGAGCAAGATGAGAAGAAATGTACAGTGTGAGAGGGAGGAGGCATGTGATGCTGATAAAGCCAGGCTGGGGACCCTCTCATAAGTAGACGGATGAACGAAGGAGTACAGGACATGCTCCGTACACTGCAATACGGACTGGTGAGCGACGTCGGGCCTCGCTGGGGCTCCGGCTGACCCCGGCGGATCCAAGCGTGCGTGTGCTGCAGTGCTGGTGCACACGTTGAAAGAATAAGCCTGCAGTTGCGAGTGGAAGAAACAGCAACTGCAGGTATTTGACTCGGCATAAGACGTCGAAATTCAAACAAGATGGCGGCCAAGAGATAATGCCTGTGATTTAATACCACACAGATCGCAGCGTGTACGTTAAATGACACGGCCACAGTTGCAGGGAATGCTGAAGGTGGCTGGAATTAAATAAGTGTGCATGTCACAACACCCAGGGCCACATAAGTGCTGGTGGACATAAGAGGCGCAGAGGCTGGAATCTAGCCAGCACAGCACATAATGTAATACTGAATCAGTGTCCCGTGCGAGGACAATTTGCTGGTGACCCGCAGTCAATTATACAAGACCGGAATAATGTCGGTGAGAGGGGCCAAAACAAAGGCTAAACAGCCAACTATAGACATATTTTCTAGGACACGACCACCCCAGTGCAGACCCCCACTAGATCGCCAGCAGAAGTCACACCCCTGAGCGATGACCAGGCGATCCTAGCTGCCATTACTGAATTGAAGACCTCGTGGGGGTCAACGATGGCAGACCTGAAAGTTGCGCTGGAGGCCAAAATTGGCGCAGTAGGAATTGAGGTCAACTTATTACGGCAAGACATTAATGACTAGAAAACACTGGGAACATGTGGGGATAGCAACAATGGACGACATATGGCAAGAAGGGAGTATAAGGGACTTTGAGGGGCTGGTGGAGGAAACGGGATTACTTAAGGGGCAGTATATCACATACCATAGTGTGGTGCAGCGAATTAAAGAAACATGGTCTGAAGTAATATTAGCAGAGGAACCAGACAAAACCATAGATATAATATATGGTATAGCAGAAGGGGGACATGAAATATCTAGATTATATGAGCTGATGATGACCAAAGCAGGGAAGGAGGTGGTACAGCTCAGACGGGATTGGGAAGAGGAAGTGGGGGCCCCAATGAGTGATGGGATGTGAGAGCGGGCATAAGGATATCACAAAAAAGTGTCAAGAAATGCCAGATTACAACAGATACAATTACATATAACTCATAGGGCATATATGACACCCCAAAAGATAGCTAAATTTAAAAATATAGGAAGACAGTCATGCCGCAAATGTGATGAAAAGAACGTCAGAATGGTACACATGTTTTGGTCATGCCTAATAATAGAGAGGTTTTGGGGAGAAATAGCACAAAGGATGGAAGAAAAAGGGATCAAAATGGTGGTAGACACAGTGTGGGCTGCTTGTTAGGAGGGTTTCCTAGATCATGTAAACTCAAGCATGTGAGCAAGTTGAAAGACCTGGCGTATGTATTAGCAAAAAAGGAGAATTGGAATGGGGTGGTAGGCTTGCCATAGACCGAGGATAGAAATATGGTGGAAAGAGCTACAGAAATGGACAGACTGCAGTATGGCAGGAAGCAAGCAATGTTGGGGGGGGGGGGGAAGAGGCAGAAACCTTGATAGCTTGGAAACAACTAATAGCGGAACTATTTGGGCCCATGCATGATGGAGCAAGTGATCAGGATACAACTGAAAATATTGATAAGGAATCCCTACAGCAAGACAATGAAACTGAACACGAAGGAGAGTAGGCTCGGGGGGACGGTAAGGAGGGGTGAAACAGTGGATAACGATAAATTGTTGTATACTTAAGAATTATTATATACACTGTAAATTCGGTTTGTGGCGTTTGTTGTAATAAATTAATAAAATTGATATTAAAAAAAAATATATATTATTACGGCAAGACATGAGAGCGCTCGCAGAAAGGACAACCTGCCTCGAAAGTGCTGTGAAAACTAACACAGAAACTGGTGCCAGTAACGCTAAAGAGGTCCATATATTGAAACAGCAGGTATCCGACTTGGAAAACCGAGCAGAGGAGCCCGAAGGGAGAGCGAGATGTAACATACGAGTGGTGGGCCTGCCGGAAGGAGAGGAGGGCCAAGAACCAACGGACTATGTAGAAAGCATGATCATGCAAGAGATTGGAGCAGGCAAGCTCTCCCAAGGGTTTGCAGTTGAACGCGCGCACAGAGCCCTGATGAGAAGGCCGCAGTCAGGGGCCCCACCCCAAACGATCATAGCAAAGATCCTAAACTATAGGGATCAGGAGAAGATCCTGGAATTCTTTAGGAAAGGAAGGACGATCAAAAGAGCGGCAGCGACCATAACTGTATACCCTGACTATACCATGCAAGTGCAGAGACAACGCTACGGATACTCCGCACAGCGGGTCTTAAATACATGCTCCTGTATCCTGCAAGACTCAAGATAATACTTAATAGAAAAGCACATTTTTTCGACACCCCAGAGGAAGCGACAAATTGGTTGGAAGCCCAGGGTTGCCTGGATGATGTGGAACAGAGGCGAGAGGCACAAGATAAGTGACAAGAAACAATGCTGTGGTTAACCGAGAAAGGGGTACTGTGGGAGAGGCATTTGATGGTAAAATAATGGGGGCAACCTCGCAGAGTGGCATTGGTGGCATATGATGAATATTGTTGGACATTTTGGACTGGAATATAGACGGCACAGTTAAATATTGATATTGACACCCAAATGTTAAGGTTAATGCAGGAGACATAAGAGGGACATGGCCTACCCCCGGTGAATAGAATGTGGAGAGAAGCCATTAGGGCGGAATCGCCCAGCTGAGCCCCGAGCACGCGAACTGTCGGGTAAGGGGCTAGATGCTGGGGTGCCTGAGATCCAGGGATGGAGCTGGGCAACAGTTGAGAGGGTTAGGGTGTGGTAGAGGGGTAGATCTTGTGTTGGGGCAAGTTGGGGATGGGGGAGGGTGGGGTGGGGTGGGAGTAATTGAGTTGGGTGTGTTAATTGTAGTTGGGGACCAAGCCTATATGAATCTACATGCGGAAATAAATGACCTGGATAGAAACCGCACCGGTGGGGGGGATGGGGGTGGGGGGTAATTATTGATAAATAATGGGGGATCTCAAAATCATCACGTGGAACGTTAGAGGGCTAAATAGCTACCTAAAGAGAAATAAGGTTATGATGTATCTGCGCAGGCAAAAGATAGACATAGCATTAATACAGGAGACACATCTCACGCGCTAAAAACTAGAAAGAATAAAGAAGAACTGGAGGGGAACGGTGGTGGGTGCTACATATTCGGCCTATGCTAGAGGAGTGATGACATGGGTGGCGCCGCATGTCCCTTTTCAGCGGTTACAATCTACGGAGGAAGCGGACGGGAGGATGGTGATAAGAGGGCTGGTAGAAAACAGGGAAATAAGTATTATTAATACATACGCCCCGAACCAGGACACAGCGGCATATTTTAGGATTCTGTATTGTAAAATGGGCAGGTACCTGGGAGGGGCGGTGATTTGGGGAGGAGATTTCAATTGCCTGTTGAATCCAAGAATTGATAGATCAGACGATAAAATAAATAGACCCAACCCCGCAGCCAGAACATTGCAGGCACGGACGTCGGACCTTGGGTTCGAAGACGCATGGAGAGTGCAACATATGCCTGAGAGGCAATATTGCCATTTTTCAGCCCCGCAGAATTTGCATACTAGATTGAACTATATATTTGTCACACAGGAGTTGATGTCAGAGATCACACTTACAGGATATATAGAGCGAGGGTCCCTGTCGGACCACTCGCCGCTAATACTAGGATGGCAATATCAGCCCCCGAGAGCAAGGATACCAACTTGGTGCCTCCATGCTGAGATACACTATATTCAGAGAAAGTCTGAGAGATGAAATAGTAAGCTATTTCGAAATTAGTAAAGGTAGTGTTGAGTCAGCCGGGATGCTATGGGAAGCCTTTAAGGTGTAAATAAGGGGAATAGCTAAAGCAAAGTCTAAAGGGTTACAAGGAGGAATAGCGACAGAATTGCAAAAAGCTGAAGACGAACTAGAGAAAGCGCTAGCAAAGGGTGGCACCACCGATGAAGAGGACGAGATACTCAGATTGCAGCAAAAATGTGTGGGCTGCTGGAATAGATTGTGTAATCTGAACTATGAGAAGTATGTAGAAAGAATGCATGCGGGAGGGGATAAACCAGGAAGACTGCTGGCATGGCTTTACAAAAACGAAACCCCTAGGCCCACAATCAGGACGATCACGAGAGATGATGGGAGCGCGGCTGACACTCAAGAGGGGGTTAATCAAGAGTTCGTAAAATATTATACAACCCTATATGGCGATAAAATAGGAAGTGATCATAGGAAGATAAATGAAACACTAGAAGATATAGGCTTGCCACAAATTAGTACGGAAGAACAAGAAGAACTAGATGCCCCGATCACACTAGAAGAATTGGAAGAAGTAGTGGTGCAGTTACCCACGAGCAAGACCCCTGGAGCTAATGGGCTCCCGAGTGAATTTTACAAAAAATACAAGAATGAGGTGCTCCCCCCGCTTCTGGCAATGCTAAATGAGGCGTATGACAAGGGTAGGCTCCCGCAGACCCTACGAGAGGCGATAATCATACCACTCCCGAAACCCAATAAGCCTGCCAAGGAATGTGGATCATATAGATCATTGACAATGTTAAACCAAGATAGCAAAATACTCACAGCGGTTTTAGCAAACAGGATCAGAAGAGTTATCACCAAAATCATACATCCCGACCAGACCGGGTATGTCCTGGGCAGAAACATCACAAATAACCATAGGCGGCTTCATCAAGTCATTGAGTATGCGAATGAGGAAGAGGGAGAGATGGCAATCGTATCACTGGACGCCATAAAAGCCTTCGATTCAGTAAAATGACCCTGGCTGAAGGCTGACCTGACCAGCTATAGGATAGGGCCGGGGTACCTTAGATGGGTTCAATTGTTATATAGCACGCCTCTAACCAGGGTGAAAACGGGAGCAATGATATCAGAGAGATGGCAACTCAGCAGGGGCACCAGGCAGAGCTTGCCCATGGTCCCCAATGCTATATATTTTAGCACTAGAGCCCCTAGCAATATACCTAAAGCAACAGTATAATGTGATGGATATCGCAATAAAAGCTGAATCACATTTAATCTCCCTGTAGGTAGACGACATATTGTTGTACTTACAATACCCTGAGGAAAACCTCCAATACGTGCTAGAAGTGATGGAACAATTTACGTTACTGTCTGGCATAGCAGTAAATCCCAAAAAATCATGCATGTTCCCGCTGGGTAGATATAAAGGGACCCCGCATGAACAGTGGCCTGTATTACAAATACCATGGGAAGTGGACACGTTTAGGTACCTTGGGATAGATATCTACCACACGGTGGAGGGAGAGCACATACACAATACTGAGAGGGCGGTTAGGAGTATGGAGAGTAACATGAAGTTCTGGGCAAAGCTTCCTTTGGCAATGATGGGAAGAGGGGCAATGTTGAAAATGGTGGTCCTGCCGAGACTATTGCACTATTTTAGTAACATACCGCATTTGATCCCAAAGCGATTCTTTGTTCAATTACATAGCATATGCAGAGATTTCCTATGGAGTGGGACGAGAAATAGACTCGCCCTCTGGAAGCTGCAAAACACGCATGAGAAGGGGGGGATAAAATTGACAAACTATGAGGTGTATTACTTGGCGAGTCAGTTGCAATATGTAGCGAAATGATTATTGGAAGACTTGAACTCGGAATCTAGGCTGTTTAGACAAGAATGTGCACCGTTCTTCCTACAAGAAATGTGGCTGCCTAGAGCGAATGTGAAAGAGTGCCCGAAAATGATGTTGCTGGGGTGAGACATATGGTACAGGGTCTGTCGGGTAACAGAGAATCCTTCCCCATGTTCCCCACAGGTGCCACTTGTGGCGCTTGCGGGAAAAGACGGCCAACTAATGAAGACGATTAGAAAGCACTGGGAGCCAGTTCGAATAGCAACGCTGTGTGATGTTTGGCAAGAGGGGAGGATTATAGAATTTGAGACACTGGTGGAGCAAACCGGGCTACATAGGGGACAATATATCACGTACCACATGGTGGTGCGGCGGGTTAAAGAAACGTGGCCAGAGGTAATATTGGAAAGTCAACCGGAGGCCACTCTTGATGTGATATATGACATAGCAGAGGGGGGGACATGAGATATCCAGAATATACGAGATGGTTATGTCCAAAGTGGGGAAAGAATTAGTACAATTGAGACAAGAGTGAGAGGAAGAGGTGGGTAGCCCTATGACCGATGGGATGTGGGAGAGCGCCCAAAGATGATATAAGGTGGTGTCAAGAAATGCAAGGTTGCAGCAGATACAGCTGTATATCACCCACAGAGCGTATTTGACGCCCCAAAGGATAGCCAAATTTGCGAATGCAGGAGGGCAAGCATGCCCTAAATGTAATGAAGGTAATGCTGGGATGGTGCACATGTTTTGGGCGTGCCCAGTGATTGGAAGATTCTGGAGGGAGGTAGCGGATAGGCTGAACACCAAAGGGGTTAAGCTAATGGTAGAATCGGCATGGGCATGCCTGATAGGAGGGTTTGCCAGACCAAGTAAACTGAAACTTGTCAGCAAACTCAATAATATGGCATATATACTAGCGAAACGTAGGGTTGCTATGAACTGGAAGGCATGCCATGGTCCGATAGAAGTGTGGTGGAAAGATCTACAGAAATGGTCAGAAGCTGAAACCGCAGTATGGCAAGAAGCAAGTAACTCTGGTGGGGAGGAGGTTGCAGTCTAGAAAAATAAATACATCTCACGACCAATGGCAATGTATCATATTGGCCGACGACCAACCGTCTCATGCACTAAACGTCAGAAATACAGACTAATAAGTTTGACCAATGTGTGGCCATTTTGATGTAGCTAGAATCGCCATTTTGTTATCTAACGTTTGCTCATTGCTTTTTGTTCAAAACTGCTTAGCCGAAAGCTTATTCTGCTTCACTGATTACTTTGTTGTTCAAAGCGAAAGAGCAAAGCTGGGAGTTATTCGTTGAAACATAATGTAGGAAGCCCCAGAGAGGAATGCCCAATCCCCTCCCGCATATAGCCTTGGAGGAGAGCAACACGGCATTTAATCATTTCACTGATGCCATCCAGTCTCGTTAATATGGTAGAAATGCTAGAAAGAAACAGCCAAAGGCTTGAATTATGCTTTTCTTACGGCACCCCTTTCCTAGGCCCAGCAGAGCGTGCTGACTCCCAAGACACGAATAGCAAATAGGAGATAGCAAGGCCTGGAATGCGACTCTTCCCCCGTACGCAGCTTGCCTGCAAGAACAGAAGCACTGTGTTCTGTTAAAAAAAAAAATGACTCTAGACTCGCAATGTTGCATATTGTTGGTAAAATAGATGTTTGTTTGAAGGTGTCATATTCGTCGAAATTGTCAATCATCAGATCCAGTTCAAAGAAACTGTACAATGGGCGTAATGAACATGTCATGACTGATTGCAGGATGTCGATTTTGTATATATGTACCTGATGTGCGTTATTTGCTCTCTTGCGTCCCTTGAGGTCTGGAGACACACGTTGCGGGGCGTGAGACCGAGTTGGCCAACTGAGACTATTTGCTTTGCAATAAACCCTAGCTTTTGGGAATACAACCTTGTGTCTGGCGTGTCAGTTCGTATGTGGTGATTTGCTTGGTTTCCACTACGCGAGGGTCCACTAGGGGCCCCTTCAGAGGAAGCAGAAACACTGACAGCTTGGAAGCATTTAGTGGCTACGCTATTTGGGTCCGCGCACGATCGGTGTGACCAAGACTCAGTAGTGAACTCATATGAAAGACCCCACCTGCAAGGCGCAGGAACAGGAGGTGTGGAAGAATAGGCTCGGGAGAGGGGGGTGGGATGGGGGGAGCAGTGTATACTATTGATACGAAGTAATAATTTAATGATGTTAAAATGTACAGCAAGTTTGGTTTGTATTGTTGTTATAATAAAATAACAAAAATTGTTTTAAAAACAAAAAGGTAAGCAGCAACCAACTTATTTTAGGTTGGCACACCACTATTCAAGGTAAGTAAAACCCATATACTTTTTAAAGGGAGCTACCAGCAACTTAAAAAGGTAGGTATGCACCTATGCCTGTTTTAGAATCTGTATAAAACAGACCACAAAAGGAAAACCCAATTGGTGAACTTACACACCAATATTCTGAAAGACAGTTAAGTGAAGCCAACAGCATTACTTTTAGGACAAGCCACAACCAATTCACAGGCGGGTAAAATAACCTTACATATACTTTTCAGAATGGCACAACACATATTCAAGGTAAGTAAGACTTTTCTTAACTGCTCACTCTTGGAGTTACAGTTACCAACCAACTCATTTACAAGTAAGTAAACTTATAAACACTTGCACTCTTTTCATCCTTAGAAAGTCTTTCCCTTATTCTTGGAGCATAAGTGTTCTCAGTGGCAAAAGGGGGGTCAGTATGTCTCTAGTGCCCAACAGGCAGTTCAATATAGGCACAGAAGTAGCAAAGGAATAGTTCCTAAGGAAGACTGTTCAAACAGGTACGTATTACACTTTAGAGAGGTTGAAAGGTTCCAGGAACCTCTGAGAAGACACCCTAGGAGAATTCCAGCAGTGGGCCTGGGTGAACTGGATGAGAGGACTCCCAATCACAAGAAACACCTCAAAGCTACACAGGATTCACAAAGGCTTAAGAAGTAAATACCCCGGCCAACACTACCTCAGCACAGAAGAAGAGTTGCAGCAGGGACACTTCAGGATATGCAGCTAAAATCCCAGTCGACAGATTCCGTTGTCATTGTAAAGACTGGAGGGGGGTGTCTGTACTCCTGCTCTCTATATGGTAGAGGAGAGGCACAGAGGACCCCAGCCAAGATTCTGTATTGTTGGTAGCAATGGACGAGCAATCAAGGCCTAGCTTCTCAGGAAGTGATGCGGGCTGGTTCTTAAGTACAGTGTAGTCCCCAAGCACCCACAAAGGAATGTCCACACACTGTATTAGTGAAACCACAGTCTTTATATAATTAAGGTTCAAGTTATATACACAATCACAATAACTCACTTTGTGCTCAGTTAATCTACCATGGCAAATATATACAGTTCTAAGTTATTTTATAGTGAATAAGTTTGTACCTAGAATTGCATGAGATCTGTTTAGTAAGCTCGCAGATTTGGGGCCATTCCGCCTCCTCAATTTATTGTCCCAGATCATGTTCCCATTTTTGCCTGGCTGTGTGTTTATCTGCTGGGCGTGTCTGTATTATAATGTTGTAAAGTGCTGAGGCTGTGATTTTCTGTGTTGCCCCAGTGAACATGTATCCAAGCCCCATATGTACCTCTGGTTCATCTGGGAATGTGGGGTATACCTTACGTACTGCGTTACTCACACACACATATTGTTGTTTATGTTTAGTTGTGTTTCCCAGTAGATCTTTTAGTGTGTGCGCTCAAAGATTTTCTGGGCTTAAAAGATGGGCCATAATACAAACTATATAATAAGCGTCTTTTTAATGAAATGTTTAAACCCCTTTAACCCCTTTAAAAATCAAGCACTAGGAGGCGCCATTTTGTGAAATGGACGAGCCTCCTGTGCTCGAGTTAATATCTGCCCTTGCGGCACTAATAAAACAAAAGTCACCTTCTGGTAGCTTTTATTACAGCGGCGGCTTTTCCTTCATTAGTGCCATTTTATCTGCGATAAAGCACTTGAGCACCATATATTCAAAATGACCTCTCTGCAAGTTTTAAGTCAAGTTCAAGATGGCTTTTTGTGGGCAGTCTTACCTTGCCAGGTGGAGGATTGATGGGGGGACAGAAGCAAGCAGCAAACCCTTTCCCTTGTGTAAGGACCAAAGTATGTCTTTGTATTTTCTTTGGAGAACTAAGGCGAGAAAGTAGGTTAGAATAAAACGTCTGGACAAAGGACTTCATTTATGTTTGACCATCCTGATAAGCAGCCCTTTTTACATAGTAGGGCCTAGTATATCAGGCTTAGGGAAACAAGCCCTTGCAGGACAAGGTTGCAGAGTTTTGCGATGCAGGAATGCAGGAGACGCTGCCCGTCGACACGCAATATGTTGTGCCTACATAAACGCATCCAAACCTTTAAGAAGAGAGGATCAGACCTTCTGCGGCAATGCCTTCGCAGGGCAATGCCGCAGTGTTGTGTGATGCAGGTGTGGCGGCATAGAGTGTTCGCGTGGCACAGCCCACGAACTTCCCTACTGTGTGATCCTCCCTTAGCACAACCTGCATTGCGCATCAATGGCTGTGCATCTCTCCTCTCGTTCGCTCCCTTCGACCTACTACCTCCTCGCACCATCTATTTTGATTTCCGTCTCTCCCATCTTCTCTAACTGCTACTCTATCTCCTATCCTTTCCCTCTCACTATGTCATGAAGGAAGATGTTCAAGAGGGACATCCTGGTATCCAATCTAGGCCTCCCTATTGCTTATACCTACATCAGTGCTTCCTCCAGACAGGCTCTCACTGACATCCTCTTTGGCGTTCCATCTCCAGACCTATGGACCACTCATATGGTCTCTGTCTCTCTCCCATTTCCTCCTCTCACATTAATGGTGGCACTCTGTGGGACATCCTCTTGGCCTCCTGCCACTCCTCCAAGACCATCATTAATGTATATCTGAAAGGCACAGTCTTGGTTCAGGGCCCTCGGCCAATCTCCTTTTTGACAGGCGTCTCCCGCCTCTTAACTTCTTTCCTTCTCCTGCTACTTTTATCAGCAACTCTCTGGCTCCTCCACCTCCTCCTTCCGCCACCCTCCTCATCCCCTCTGGCTACTTTGCCATCTCATTCTACCTCCTCCGCAAGCCGTACCTCAAGCCTGTACCACCAACCCCGGAAGTCTTTCAAATGGGACAACCTGCTCCACGTCGCTATTCTCAACTTCGCTCTGCTGTCAAACAATCCTCTAACATCTGCCACCTCCTTGAAGAATTTGACGTGGATGTCCTCGCTGTCACTGAGACATGGTTCACAGCCAGCTCCGTCACTACTTTTGACACTCTCCACCCTGATGGCGACAAGAGTAGCTCTGATCTTTCCAGAGTGGGTCCCTTCTTCCGTCATTCCTATGCAGGCCTACTCCACCCTTGAATGCCTGGTCTGCAGGCTCTCCCATCTCTCCTGGCCTCTCTCCAACTGTGGACACCATTTACAGGCCTCCTGGTCAGGTTGTCCTGGGCTGACCTCTTCTCTTCTTGCCTCTACCTCTCAAATTCTCCTGCTCGGAGACCTCAACAACCAACTGGATGCTTCTAATCCCCCCGCCCCCTCAGGACTCTTCCGCAAACTACAAGTGACCACAGTTCAATGGTATTTATTGAACCTTATCAAGGTGCTGATAAACGCCTATATAATCCGAAATCCAAGATGAGAGCAAGCTAGGACCATCAAATAATAATGCAGTTCTAGTGGAATCTTGCCAAAATAAAAAAAGCCTATACTAAAAAAATTAAATTGCCAATCCTTACCACTAATTTACAAATGGTGTGGGGAAATGTTCATGAAAACCAGAGAAGTGTGCACAAAATAATAAATCATGATGTTCAGGTCGCTGGCCTCCCTTCCCCCCAATGTTTTCAGCAAGGGACAAGGCGGTTCACTCGAGCATAGCACTCTCTTGGGCTTCTTCGGCATGAGACACACAGTTCTGTTACAAGCACCAGGGCCTTCTACGCCCAAATCTGTTACGTAAACAAAGTCTCTTGATTCACAGGCCCTGATGTGTCCAACAAACAAAACGTTTCTTTCCAAATATTCAAATAGATTGGTGACTCACAGTTCACCCCGGTTCCCCCTCAGCCAGACACAGATCCCTTTTCCCTAATTAGTCTCCCTCGGACCAATTACAGTTTGCATTAGCTATGGAAGACATTTGAATGTGCGCAGGGTTTGTCTTGATGCGTTGAAGGGCCACTTCGATTTCCCAGTTCACAATTTGTGCTCTCTTTGTTGGATAACTCAAAGAGGCTTCGAATGGGCACCACGTGGCGCCAGACCACTCTGTATACGGTATCTGCCTTGGTTTACCAAAGTTCAGGTATTCCTTGTATGACAATGCATTACTTACCGTTTTTGATGGTTGTATCTGCTTAGATTCACATGTTGTGCATAGTCTGACATCCAGTGGTCACTGCAGAGTATTGCATTTTGTTTTTCGTAGTCGAAAAGGGGACATCGACAAGGCGTGTCTGTAACACTATCCCTATAGTGACGTGCAGTGTACCCACAATCCCTCACGCGTCGAGGTCCCTCTGTTTGTATTTTTTCTGCCCTGAGGGAGCCTATTAGACGTGAGTGAGTACAGAAAAGAGATATAGAAGAAAGTCTATGTTCCTTCCATCCGAGCGGGGAGGAAGGGTGGGCGCATGTGAATCTAAGCAGATACAACCATCAGAAATGCTTTTACGGTAAGTACTGCATTGTCTTCTGATGTTTGTTAATCTGCTTAGAATCACATGCTGTGCATAGACTCGCGAGCACTACCCGGAGTTGGAGGTGGGTTGTGAGAAGGAACAGTAGAGAAAAGATGTCTTAATACTGCTTGTCCCACCTGGGAATCCAATCTAGAGTGGGCATCTAGACAGTGTTTTGTAAAGGTGTGAACAGAACTCCAGGTTGGCGCTTTGCAAATGGACTCAAGAGGGACATTTACAATGAAAGCTATGGAAGCCCCGGTGCCTCGAGTGGAGTGTGCTCTTGGCTTGAAGGGTAGTTCTCTCTTAGCAAGAGTGTAACAGAGTGATGCATTGTACAATCCATCTAGAAATAGTGGATTTTGAAACTGCATCTCCTTCTCTTCCTGCTGCCACCAAGACAAAGAACTGATTAGTCTTTCTCAATGGTCTAGTTCTTTCCATATAAAACATCACTGCTCTGCGAACATCCAGTGTATGCAGGATCTTCTCACCCAAGTTTGAGGGATTTTGAAAGAACGTTGGTAGTTCTATTGACTTGTTGACATGAAATTTAGAGATACATTTTGGTGCAAACCTAGGATGTCTGCGTAGAACCACCTTATCCTTGTGAACTGTAACAAATGGGTCTAGTACAGAGCGCTTGTAGTTCACTTACTCTCCTAATGGAGGTGATAGCTATTAGAAAAGCAGTCTTAAGAGTGAGGTCTTTAAGTGTTGCTTTGTGCATGGGTTCAAAGAGAGACCCCATGAGCCTGGTTAGTACCACATTCAGGTCCCTTCCGGGAGCGGGGTTAGCTATGGGAGTGTGGATCCTCTTCACTCCTTCCATGAAGGCTTTAATAACTGGGACTTTCCACCATGACACCAAGTTGGGAAGTGGTGTATGCAGAAAGTGCAGCTAAATGGACTTTAATAGAGTTAAACACCAAGCCTGAGTCTAGTAGGTGAGTCAGGTACAGAACAATTTGTGTGGGAGAGCAGTCCACTGGGTTGATGCTCCTTCCCCTACACCAGATGACAAATCTTTTCCATTTGCTAGAATAACAGTGACAAGTGTTAGGCTTTCTAGCCTCCAGGAGAATGTCCATGCATCTCTGCAGGAGTTGTAAATGTCCAAATTCTATGATCTCAGGAGCCAGGCTGCTAAATTCACGGTCTGAGGGCATGGATATAGTGTCCAGCCCTTGTCCTGTGACAGCATGTTGTACGGGCAGGGAAGTTTCACTGGAGGAGATAGGGACATCTCCATCAAGTGAGCGAACCAAGGCTGTCTGGCCCACATAGGGGCCACCAGTATCATGGTAACTTGTCCCTGGTGCATCTTTTGCACTATCTTGTTGAGAAGGGGAGTCGGGGAAAAGCGTAAACAAATTTCCCTGACCATGGTATCGATAGACTGTTCCTCTTGGATTGGTTCTGGGGGTACCTGGAGGAGTAATCTTGGCATTGCGAGTTCTCCAGAGTTGCAAACAGATCTATTTCTGGGAATCCCCATTGTGTGAAGACATCGAAGACAAGGTCTTCGTGTAACCGCCATTCGTACTCTGAGGGCAGAAGGAAATCTCTGCTGAGTTTGTCTGCTAGCATATTGAGTTCCCCTGGTACATGTTGTGACAGTAGGAACATGTATTTGAGAGCCCACTTCCAGATGTTCTGGGACAGCTTGGACAGTCCTGGAGAGTGAGTGCCCCCTTGCTTGTTGAGGTAGTACATGGCTGTGGTGCTGTCCCTGAGGACCATCACTGTCTTCCCTTGCAGGTGTGCCTGGAAGGCTTTCAGTGCCTTGAATTCAGCTAGTAGCTCCAGTAAGTTTATGTGCTTGGATGCTACGCTCGGAGTCCAGACTCCGTGGCAGTCTGATGGGATAGGTGAGCCCCCCCATCCTGTGAGGGATGCGTCTGTGGTTAGAGTGGCTTCCACTGCGGGGGTGGCGAATGGTTTCCCTATTACCAGGTTTTCCTTCGACCACCATCGTAGCGAGAGAACAAAGGCCTGCGAGACCACCACTAGATCGTCCCATTGTCCACTGGCCTGACACCACTGGCTGTTGAGCTACTCTTGCATTGGGCGCATGCGCAGACGCGCGTGAGGTACCAAATAAATACATGACGCCATCATTCCCAGTAAGCGCATTGCTTTGCGTACCTTCACCTCGCGACCGGGCACATATTGAGGGATTTGAAACTGCGTGTTTTGGACCCTCTCAGAGGGGAAGACGAGGCCGTCCTTTGTTTGAATTAGAGCCCCTAGGAATTGTTTGATCTGGCTGGGGTCTAAGCTGGACTTCTTCTTGTTGATGGAGAAGCCCAGTTGAAACAAAAGGTCCACAGCCTTTTGGGTATTTGAGAAGCATGCTTTGTAAGAATCCCCTGTTATGAGCCAATCGTCGAGGTAAGGGTATACTGGGATGGACAACTTGCGCAGGTGGGCCACTGCCAGTACCTTCTTGAATACTCTTGGCGCTGATGCTATGCCGAAGGGTAGCACTCTGAACTGGTAGTGTTTGCCCTCTATCATGAACCTGAGGTATTTCCTGTGCGCTGGCAACATTAAAATATGAAAGTATGCATCTTTCATGTCCAGTGTTGTCATGTAATCTCCCTGTGAAAGCAGGGGGATTAGCTCCTGTAGAGTCACCATACGAAACTTTTGAGGTTTGACAAATTTGTTCGCTAGGTGCAAATCTAGTACAGGGCGCATGGTTAAGTCCTTTTTGGGTACAAGGAAGTACACTGAATAAATACCTTCCGTTACCTGGGATAGAGGCACGACCTCTATAGCTCCTTTTTCTAGTAGTTGGTCCACTTCTTGAAGAAGGATGGCGAGGTGTTCTGGTGACATTCCTCGTCCCCTTGGGGGTCTGTACATAGGGGAACTGTTGAATCCTATACAGTAGCCGCGGACTATGGTTGATAGTAACCAGCGGTCCAATGTTATACCCTCCCATGCTGGAAGAAAGGATGTTAACCGGCCCCGGACCGGCGAAGCACGGGAGGGGACCCGAATCTTTGAGTCATTTGGTGTTGGTGGCTTGGGAACCTCCAGGGGTAGGACCCCGACCTCTTCCCTTGCCACGACATTGTCCTCTTTGGTTATATTGTCCACTGGTGCCTTGGTTAGAGGACCAGTTACCTGCAGAGTATTGCTGCTGCTGCTGTTGTTGCTGCTGGCGTTGGCCTCGAAAAAAACGTTTGTTGCCATACCCACGTTTGTTGGGAGGCCTTGAAATTTGATCTAGTGTCTTGATTGTGTCAAATTCCTTCTTTGAGGTCTCTAGTGCCTCATCCACCGCCTTACCAAAGAGGTTTGCATCTTCTATAGGTTTGTTAATAAGAGATGCTTGCGTCTCAGGTTTAAAGCCTGAATTGCGTAGCCATACATGGCATTTGAGTAGGATTCCTTGGACTAGGGAACGCCCAGCCGTCTCTGCAGCATCCAGAGTATTTTTAATGATGCTTTGTTTGACTAAGGTCCCATCAGTTACCGTGGCTAGAAGTCGAGTACGTAGGGGTTCCGGTACCTCCTCAATGTCCTTGCGTAGTTTGCTCCATTGTGCATCTGCCTAACTTGCCTTCCAGCAAAGAGTTGTTGTTGGCAATTCTTGCGGAAAAGGCAGCTGAGGCTGTAATCCTCTTTCCTAGAGCATACGATTTTTTACCCTCTTTATCTGGTGGTGCCTCGCTAGTTGACAGCGGGACCCCTGCTCTCTTCCTGGTATTTGTCACCACTAAGGAGTCTGGTACAGAGTGGCCCCTGATGTATAACGGGTCCAATGGAGAAGGACTAAATCATTTTTCTATCCTCGGGTTGACCCCTCTGATCAACGCGGGAGTGGATAGTGAAGGAATAATTTGTCTCTTTACTGAGGCGAGGAGGGGAATGGTTTGGCTGACAGGGGGTTTCTCCTTAATGATCTTTTCTACAAAGTCGATGTCAGGAGAAGTTTCCCCGGTCTCTATCTCAAAATGCGCTGCTGCCTTGCGTAGGCGTGCATTAAAGGTAGGTTGATCGTCTATAGGAGATGTATTCCTAATAGGTGAGTCTTTGGGTGGGGACAGGTTTATGGCTTCAGGGTCTTAAAACGCTGATGGGGACTGCCAGGGCTGTGAAGCGCCTTCTTCTGGGTCTTCTCCGAAGCCCCCCTCACCCATATCCGGGTTGTCTTCAAAACCTTCCTCCTCTAGGTTTTGATCTCCTTCATTGCCTAAGAATTCATCATCATCATCCTGAAAGTGGGGATCCTCTCCAGTGAGGTCATATAGATCTACATCCTCTTGGGGGGTGGGGGGGGGGGAATCAAACAGCCTGGGGTACTTGGCCCTGGGATACTCCTGAGGTCCCTCTCTTGATCTCTTGGGTGTTGGAAGGTTCTGATTCTCCATAAACCTCTCCATTTTGTCCATACAGAACTGGAGTCTTTCTAGGGTTTCTTGAGGTACCCCGGAGCGGTCAGGGGAGAAAAGGGAGGGCCTTCCGTTAGAAAACGCTTCGACCTATCCATAATGTCGAAGAGAGGATCCCCTCGCCTTCTGAAAAGCCTTCTGGTAGGCTAGGAGTCCCTCTCGATGGAGCGGGCGGTTCCTGCCTTCCTTCTGACCTTTTTGGCGTTTCCCGGGCCTTATGAGCGGTAACCGATGTCTCTTTCGCTGTCCGTCTCTGGCTATCGGTGGAAATAATCCTTGCCAGGCTCTCGACAACTAAACTGTCTGTCGAGGGTACCTCCGGCGTTGACGTTACAGGCGTCGCTTGCTCTACGCTGAAGGGTGGTCTCTGCCGGTGCGCGTCGTCTGGCGGTTTAGTGATAGCGCCCTTATCTGGGGGTAGCCCAGTCACTAGTCGCGTTTGCGGTTGCGAGGGGGGCTTCAGACTCTTACGGTCTGAGGAACAAGTTACTTACCTGTAACTGTTGTTCTCCAGCATGGGTCTGGCATGGATTCACATGCTCATGAATATTCCCCGCCGTCAGGCTGGGAATCCTCGGTAAAGAAAAAATCAGTAGCAGTTTCGTTTCAGATCTGTCTTTCTTAGTAGTAACCAATCACTGATCTCTGGGTCATACTGCCCCCAGCCAATGACTGCCCTCTCCCTAAGCCCCGCCTCTGGCAGCCATCTTCAGATTTGGTAGCACGGCAAGTGGCAGTATGACAAAGTGAAGAGCCGCAGAGGGGTAGGTGGGAGGGTTCGCATGTGAATCCATGCCAGACCCATGCTGGAGAACAACAGTTACAGGTAAGTAACTTGTTCCTTCTCCAGCATGGGGTCTGGCATGGATTCACATGCTCATGAATAAAAGAATACATAGCAGTATACACATGCACAACCACGGGGGGTGGCAAAGGCTCAACATTAAGCATTACATCCAAAACTCAAGCAAATCTTACCTCCTCACCAGGCTCACCTTAGGCGAACAGGTTGTGCAGCACTGCTTGGCTGACCCTGGACTCCTCCCTGGAGTCCCGATCGACGCAGTAGAATCTTGTCAAGGTGAGCGTCGACCTCCACGTAGCAGCCCTGCAGATGTCCAGCAGGGGCACACCAGACAGGAACGCCGTGGTAGCAGCGATCGCTCTGGTCGAATGGGCTCTCGGACGGCCGAGCAGCGGTCAGTTTGCCAAACGGTGACAGTGCATGATGCAGCCAGAGAGCCATCTGGAAATGGAAGTCTTCGAGAGAGCCTTCCCGTGATTCACAGACCCAAAATTCACAAACAGTTGTGACGTCTTCCGAAAAAACTCTTCCTGCGGTCCACGTAGAACTTCAGCGCTCTAGCTACATCCAGCGAGTGCAAAGTCCTCTCGGCCGGCGTCGAAGGCGACGGGAAGAAAACTGGTAGCACCAAGGGTTCGTTGAGGTGGAAGTCCGACGGCACCTTGGGTATGAAGGAGGGGTGCGTCCTCCGCACCACCCTCGTGTCATGAAAGGTCAAGTATGGAGGCTTGCAAGATGGGGCCTGGATCTCTCCCACTCATCGTGTGGAGGTGATGGCCACGAGGAACGCTGTCTTCCATGACAGGAACTTCAAAGGCGCCGAATGCATAGGCTCGAATGGGGCCCCCCCATGAGCCTGGTCAGCATCACATTAAGCTCCCACGCCGGGGCACTAGCCTTCACCGGCGGGAATGATCGGAATAGTCCCTTCATGAATTCCTTCACCAGGCGATGAAACCACAAGGACGCCCGTCCCGTAGTCCTGGTATATCGGGAGATGGCAGCCAGATGTATTTTGATGGAGGCGTGAGCCAGTCCAGCTTTGGCCAGCGACAGTAGGTACGGCAGTACTTGAGGGGCCGTAATCCACAGGGGGTTAATCTTCGGTGCACGGCACCAAACAGACAACCTCTTCCATGTATGACCGTAACACTTGAGAGTTGAGGACGCCTTGGCTTTTGCAAGAACCTCTCTGCAATCAGCCGTTATATCGTACCCTCCACACTCTAGTGCCGCAGGAGCCAGGCCTGCAAGTTCAGCGACTGTGGGTCGTGATGGAGAATGGCGCCTCCTTTCTCTGGAGAGAAGATCCGCGTCTGACGGCAGCTTGACTGGTGGTGACGTTGACAAGTCCAGAAGGTCTGGGAACCAGATCTGCCTCGGCCACGCCGGTGCAACGAGGATCATCCTGCACCTGGACCTCTTGAGCTGGTTGATGAGGCGGAGCAGCAACGACAACGGAGGGAACGCGTATAGAAACAGGCCGTCCCAGGGGAACGAGAAAGCATCGCCCATGCGCCTTGGGTGTGGGAACCTGCTGGCGAACCTCTGGCACTTGGAGTTCGTCACTGTCGCAAACGGGTCGATCTGGGGTTTGCCCCATCGTTGGAAGAGCCAATCCACTTGATCCTGTCGCAGTTCCGACTCGTGACACGAGCGCAGCTCCCTGCTGAGCGAGTCGGCGATGGTGTTTTTTATTCCTGCCAAGTGGAAAGGGAACAGAAACATCCCCTAGGCGACGTCCCAGTGCCACAGATCCTGGGCCTCCTTGGATAGGGCTGGGGATCTGGTGCCCCCCTGCTTCAGTATGTAGAACATCGTGGTGGTGTTGTCGGTGAAGATCCTTACCACTTTGTCCTTGAGGGAGCCCAGAACACTGCTCGGAGCTCCAGAATGTTGATGTGGAGAGACCTCTCCTCCGGGAGCCAAAGGCCTCTTGCGTGGAGATCTCCGGTGTGGACCCCCCAACCCTCCAGAGAGGCGTCCATCGTCGCCGTCTCCTGAAACGCTGGGGTGTGAAAGTCCGTGCCTGTAGTGAGGTGAGCCTGGGTCCCCCACCATAGGATCGCCCGACGGAAATCCTCATCGAGAGGGATCCTGTCCTCGAAGCAGCCCGTCGCCTGAAACCAGCGGGCGTCGAGGAAATCCTGTAGTGGACGCATCCCAGGTCTGCAAAGGGGTACAAGGTAGATACATGAGGACATCATCCCGAGAAGGGACTTGATGGACCTCACCATCGCCATGTCCTTGTCTAACAGGCGCTGCACCTTGCCCAGGATGGTCTTGGTCCTCTCTTCTGAGGGGGAGGCCAACTGCCCCACTGTATCGAGCTTCGCTCCCAGAAACAGTGCTACTTGCGATGGAACCAGGTGGGATTTGGGGTAGTTGATGGCGAACCCCAGCTCTGTGAGTAACCGGACGGTCCTCGCCGTATGTTCGACAGCGAGTTCCCTTGTCCTTGCCCGGATTAGCCAGTCGTCCAGGTAGGGGTAGACGTGGATCCCCTGCAGGCGCAGCCGCGCCGCCACTGGTGCCAGGCACTTGGTGAAAACCCTGGGTGCCGACTTTAATCCCAACGGTAGGGCTCTGAATTGGTAGTGGTGTCCCTGAACCACAAACCTGATGAACTTCCTGTGGCTTTTTAGAATGGGGATGTGGAAGGAAGCATCCTCCAGGTCCAACGACGATAGGAAGTCACCTTGCTCCAGCTGTCCCAGCAAGTGCTGGAGGGTAACCATCCTGAATTTCTGCGCCTTGATGTATTTGTTTAACCGACGCAGGTCCAGAATGGGGCGCCAACCGCCTGTCTTCTTCCTGACGAGGAAGTACCTTGAGTACACTCCGGAGCCCCGGAGCCTCCTGGGGACAAGCTCGATGGCACCTTTCTTGAGCATCGCCCTTACCTCCAACGGCAGTTGAGGGACGCGATTCTCCTTCCTGGCCACGGGAGGAATGCGAGAGCACTTCTTTTGGAATTCCAGCGAGTGCCCATTGGCCAGGGTGTCCAGCACCCAACGATCGGTGGAGATGGACTCCCACACGCTGACGAACTTCGTCAGCCGGCCTCCCACCGGGGTGCTTCGGTGGGGGCCCGACAACCCGGCCGGGTCAGTCTTGCTTGGAGGCAGCCTTGCCGCCTTGGCCTCCTTGGCGACGACGGCGGGATCCCCCTTGCTTGCCGCGACCTCTGTAGGCCTCCTGGGAAGAGGAGCCGGCCCCCTATCGGTAAGTGGAGGAGCCACTGCTGGATCCTTTGGAGGCACCCTGTCTGCCTCCAGAGCTCCGAAAGGGCAGTCGCTGTTGGAGCACCCCAAGGGCCCTGGCCGTCTCCGAGTCAGTCTTGATGGCCTGTAGAGACTCGTCCACCGCCTTACCAAAAAGGTTTTTGCCGTCGAACGGCATATCCAACACTCTGGTCTGGACGTCCTGGCGAAAGTCTGTCGCCTTGAGCCATCCTCGTCGTCGGAGGCAAACTCTGTTGCCCAGTTGGCGAAATCCGGTATCGGCAATGTCCGTTGCCACCGTTATGGCGTGATCCGACGCCACCTCGTCTAACTGCAGAATTTCTAGTGCCTCCGCCCTCTTGTCATCGGGGAGGAAGTCTAGCAGGGGAGCTATCTTGAACCAGAGCTCCCTGTCGTAGCGGGCCACGATCGCTAAAGCATTGGCCGCCTTAATCGTCGTCGCCGCCGACGAGATGACTCGTCCCATAGAGTCCAACTTCTTGCCCTCGCTGTCCGGCGGGGAAGTGGAAGTTGAAGCTGCCGCACCCGCTGCCTTCTTCTTAGCCGCTGCTGAAACGACAGAGTCCAGCGTGGGCTGGGCCCTGAGGCACAAGGGGGCGGTATCGGGGACTCAGTACTTCTTCTCGTACCTGTCCCTCTTGGCGGGTGTCGTGGAAGGGTTCTTGAGGACAGCAAGCCCCTCGTCCCAGATGTCGAGCGCCCAGGATGCCCTGGTTATCATCGCGTGAAAAGAGCCAATCTCGTCGGCTGGAGACGCCAGTGGGGGGGGGGGAGTGATGACGGGATGTCCGCTGTGTCAACGCCGCCGTCATCGTCCATCCCCGTTGCTGTATCCATCGCCGTATCCTCTCTCGGGTCCGGCGAGGGGTCCACCGGTGTCGCAGGCACGAAGGGCGGAGCGGGGTGGACTCTCCTCCGCTTGTTCGGAGGGCTTCCCGACGGGTCTGGTTCTGGATCCTCCATCGGGGTCCGTGGTAATCTCGTCCTTATCTCTGTACAGAAGGATTGGATTGCCAACAAAATGGCTGCCGAGCTATCCTGGGGCTCGGGTAATGGCTGCGGACGGGATGGCCGCTCCACTGGGCCCTGTTCGTCGTCATCGTCGCTATCTTCGATCACGTCAGCAGGGACCACCCCCTGGGATCGAACCTTCTCGAACCTCTCGTTGAGGCCTATGAACCTCTCGTTGAGGCCTATGGACCTTTCGTTGAGGCCCTTCTCGGTTTCCACCAGCTCCTCCTCAGAGGCTGATTCAGAGTCTGTAATGGCCACCGCCCCCCCCCCCCCTCTTTTTCCGCTGGGGACTTCAACGATGGGCTGGAAAGAGGATTCGCTCCGCGGTGGCAGGGATACTCTGGGCCCAGCGGGCGTTTCCACTGGCGTAGTCTCAGCCAGCTTCGCCAGGGTCACAGCAACCACTTCAGTAGAGGCCTTTGCCGGGTGGATCAAAGCCCTCACCACCTTAGGTGCTTCCTGGGCCTTCGCCTTGGGGGGGGGGGGGGTCAGCGCCTCGCTCCCCCTTCGAGATCGACCGGGTCCGCTCTAGCAGCCTACCCGGGTTCTCGGACTTCCTCTTCCCCGAACCAGAGCGCTGGCTCGTGGTCGAACGTGCCAGGGAAGTAGCGCCCTGCCTGGTAGCCGAAGAGCCCGACCTTTCGGCGCTCCTGGTGCCCGCTGACCTGCGGTGCTTGGCCTTCTGTTGGGCCCCTGTTGCCGGGGCACCCTCACAGGACTTAGAAGCCCGCTCAGACTTCTTCTTCGCCTTCTCACCTGCTGTGCCCTTCTCCAGCCAGGCGGCGAGGTGGGAACAACGATCTTGTTTGGTCCGTTCCGAAAGGTTCTTGCAGAACGCAGTCTTTCTCCACGTGCGTCTTGTCTTCATGAAGGCAGTAGAGACATCGCGAATGCTCGTCCTCCTTGAAAACGTTCTGTAATCTGCATCCAGGGCAGCACCTGAACAGCTTGGATCCAGGCGTCAAGCTTCCCTTGTCCTGGGCCATGTCCGTTGAGGTAGGCCGCAGATCTTCCGGAATCCTCCAAGAAATGTAAACTCGATGAAAACTTCACCCTTGAGGGGCGTAGAAGAATTCCGAAACGGGTCCCTGTTGTCGGAAGTAGAAACGGTGGAGCTTGAGGCTCAATTAAACCGAAAAAATGAGAAAATCTCCTGAAAAAGCGTGAAAACGCAGCAAAAAAACTCGAGAGCTAAACACGAGGACTCCCAACACTTGAGCGTGCGGTAAAAATCTGAGGATGTCTGCCAGAGGCGGGGTTTAGGGAGAGGGCAGTCATTGGCTGGGGGCAGTATGACCCAGAGATCAGTGATTGGTTACTAAGAAAGACAGATCAGAAACTAAACTGATACGGATTTTTTCTTTACCGAGTATTCCCAGCCTGACGGCGGGGAATATTCTTGAGCAGGTGAATCCATGCCAGACCCCATGCTGGAGAAGGAGGCTGCCGGTAGGACCTGCGTCTCCGTTGGCGCTAATGCTCTCTTCGTCTTCGACGAGGAAGAGCCGTGGGTAGTATGTTTCTGGGAGTGTTTTCTGTGTGCGTCTTTGTCGCCGGGGTGTTCATCCCCATAAGCAGGGCGTGAGCCGAGCTTGTCGGGGCCGGGGACGGACGACGAGGAGCGTGAACGCCCCTTAGAGACGTCTACGACTTCCGAAACGGACGTCGGGTTGTCACATTCCTCGTCACTTTCGGCAACGGCGGGTGATGAATCAGACCTTGACATGGCGTAGGCTGCCCACCTCTTGACCCTACGGTCTTTCAAAGTCTTCGGCTTAAGGAGCTGACAGGCTGCACAGCCGTCTTCTTTGTGGTCGAGGGGCAAGCAACAGTTACATCGTTTATGCTGGTATTTCCAGGTAAATTTGCCTTTGCAACGCGGGCAAAACCTAAAGGGTGTCCTCTCCATAGCTGAGGAACAGATTGCATGCGACAACAACCCTGAAGGAAAGGGAGGGGAAAGGGAAAGGCATTCTCAAAGAGAAACAATAAATGTCCCACGACCCCACTCTCCCTACTGTATTTGGCCGTCGAGGCCAGGCCACGTGTTCGGCGAACACCGAACAACCTCCTCCGTCGAAGGCACCGCCGTCGGAGATCTTGATCGACGGTGAACAGCTTTGCAGCTACGACGCCGAAGGAGGGATGTAAGTAATAATATAAGTTAAGGGCGACCAAAGTTCGAATAAAGTTTTATGCAATGTCTCTCGAGTAGCTCCGCGTATAGACGACCAATATCTGGGTGGAAAAAAAGCAATCAGAGGGACCTCGACGCGTGAGGGATTGTGGGTACAGTGCACGTCACTATAGGGATAGTGTTACAGACACGCCTTGTCGACGTCCCCTTTTCGACTACGAAAAACAAAATGCAATACTCCGCAGTGACCACTGGATGTCAGACTATGCACAGCATGTGATTCTAAGCAGATTAACAAACATCAGAAACTCTATTACATTTGTGTCGCCCACCACGCATGCCTCATAGCCATCCTTCTCATATTAAACTGCCATCGCATAACTGCTGTTTCCTAGTGTGTTTTGCCTTGCTCAGAGTGTGCTTTCGTCCTCTGCCTTTTATCCATGTGGGGAAGTGTGATGAAGTCAGGTGTGTGTAATTATCAGTAATTGTCTGACCCTTGTATTGGGACATGTCAGGTATACGGCTCGGGTGTTACTCCATTGTCGCTCAGGGTGACCTGTCCATGAGAAATTGTTTGTAGCTGGAAAGGGTGTGGGGGGGAGATGGTGGATTGAATTCCTAGGTATCCTACCTGGTACAATAGGGAAAAGGTGTTATTGGGAAGGGGGATACCGCGCCTCAGCCTCCGGTGTCCCACTTCCACTCCTTGAGGACCCCTCATCCAGTTGATACTCCTGCACTGGTCCATCCCCAGGAACTGGATACAAAAGCAATGGCTGCGTCCTGGCCACCTGGATGGCAGATCCCTGCGGACTGAGGCTATCCTGAGGCTCCCCATCTATAACTGAAAACCCCAAGGTGCGAATCAAGATCTTAAATCAACATAAAAAGCATGTCCTCCATCCGAAACCTAATCCTACTAACTAGCCCTACCACTATATACAAATTATAAGAAATCAAGTAAATGCCTATTCTTGTAGCCAACAACCTCCTCAATCAACAGTTCTTGAAAAGAAGTGTTCCTTGAAAAGAAACGTTCATCACAGTTCTCTGTATTTGGCCTTTGCCAACCGACTCTTGCACAAACGTCATTCAGTTTTGCAAAAGTTAATGAAAACACGATTCTTACCATGAACTCGTTTTTCCTTTCAAATCTCCATGAATATAGAATTTTCACAAGCAGAAAAAAAGGTTACTTTTATCATTCCCTTCCAGATACTTGGGATATATCATGACAGCCGCCTTTGCAGGGCAACTAAGCCTCTTTTCAAGGTTGTAGTCAACATTTCTACCATGTTCACCTTTCTCTCTTGGACCCCATGGCCCAACTTGTTATCTGTGTCTTGGCTTGGTCACTTTAGACATTTGCTGGGCCCTCCAGCCCCTTGGTTTACACCATGCTCCGATTTCCTCAGGTTTATGCTCCAAATCATCTATTTATTTGTCTTGGTTTTTATGAGGTTGGCGACTAGCACTCTCATAAGCTTTGCCTCCCTTGCATATCACAAGGTCTTGTATTTCCACATATTCGTTGCAGAGGTAGACCGCCCACCTTTCTTGTGGACAAACTGCATACCTGATGCTCGGGGATACTCTCTCCAAGAAGGGTTGGTGGCGGCTGACTCCCTCACATCGGGCCACTTTCTGGTATTCTCTGGCGGTAGCCTTCTCAGTGGCTTGCCGGTATCTCTTCCTTTGACTTCCTCCAGCAGCAGCCTTCTCGTGGGCTCGCCAGCACTTTCTCTAGGTCTTCTGGGCGGCAGCCTTCTCGTGGGTCCGCTGGTTTCTCTCTCTCATCCTTTATCGGCTTCTTCAGCATCCATATAGGCAGAGAACACAGGATTTGGTTGAGATCTTAATAAAGACTGGGAGTCCTTGTCCCCTAAGGGGGAGTCACTCCCGCTGAGATCACTTGTCCAAACTCCTGGGAAAGGTCTTGCATAGCAGGCTCACCTCACTAGTCTCAATGTGGTTGGCTCCCCCTTGGGGAGAAAGCACGAATACCCTGGATTGCACACAAAACGCATGTGCTCATTCCAGACAGGCCCCAGGTTGGAAAAGATGGCCTGTTGGGAAAATAGATGCAATGCGAGTGGGAATTTCTACTACAGGTAGTGGCTTTGAAAAACCCTCCCAACATATACTAAATCCCATTACGAAAAAGTACTGCCACATGCCAAATAGTCTACTCCGCTACCTGCAGAGATAACCCCCTTAGACAGTAGCTTATGTTGGGGATGTGAGGGGGAATGGGGGTTATACTGCCACCCCTGCTTGAAGATTAGCTAGATGGTGATGTGACCTTTGTAAAATGAGCCAAGCAAAAGAAAAAGATCTGTACTATAGTCAGAGTGGTTTGCTGTACAGCAATAAATCATCCAGTTAGAGGTCACACCAGGATGTGCAGGAATGCAGCCGGGACGTCTATTGACGACAGCTAGACTCCCTGCTGGAGGTAGATCAGAATTTGAGTGACTCATATCAGAAGGACAGGACATACCTCCCTCTAGGTTTGAGGCGAGAGACGTAAACTTCAAAAGGTGCCTCTGCAACAAAATTGGGAATTCACACCAGCGAAGAAACTACCGTTCTTAACGGAGGTAGACAGCGGATTGTGGAGAAGGGTGGGAGGGAACAATGTAGGTGTGAGAGGCCCAACCTACCGGGTAAGTGGGCAGCCATCTTGGAATTACTGGCCCCCCACTTCCTTCCTTAGACATCCCGCATCTTCGTGCAGAAAAGGCACCCTTGGAGGTGATATTAGCCAAATAAATCCCCCTTGTCACTGCAGAATTGGCCCTTTACAGAAGGCTTAGAATGGACCAATACACTGTGGCAAAGTGACTGTATAGAAGTGGCTCACGCCCCTTTTCTCACTAAGTGGGACAACCCCTCCTTAATTGAAACATCTTTGAGACTCCTATTAGGGAATCACCTGGAAGAAGCACCATGAAAAAACATCTTGAAACCCTTTTGAGGACGATTTCAGCTTTGTTGGGGTAGAAGCTGCTCAAAGTTAACAGCCACTGGGCAAAGACAGATTTCAAAGGAGGGTACAGACTCTCTACCAAAACCACTTCAAGGAAAAATGTGAAGTGCCCTGCTGGAGGAAAGCCGGACCGCAGCTGCACACTGGTACTCAGTACTCTGTCTGCTGAAGTTGAAAGGTCAGCAAGCATCCATGGCAACCTTCCCGGCTGGGAAAGGCAGAAGACATACTAACCTTTCCCCAGAGACCCTGTGAAGGGTGCCACAGCACCCTAGGATCAAAATAAGTTGCCTTTGGCCACATATGAAATTTCAGGCCGCTGTGAGAGTTTCAAGATCTTTCGGACCAATGCAAAGACCCAACAGAGCAGCCTTTGGCGCACTCAACTGCGAGAACACCACTACACACTCCAGGCTTATTCAAATCACAAGCCTTTGCTGCCTTTCAAACCAGGCCACATGGTTGGATCCAGTCGAGCCAGCTCATTGCTGAAGCCAATTCTCGGCATCTAGACAAGGAACTTTTTTTTTTGCTTTCCCTCCATAGACATCTATGGAAGCCTCCCCATCCCCCAGATAACCTTTGCCGTTTTTTTGTACAATCAACATTTGAAGGGAAGTGAAGGCTTTTTACTGCAGTGGCCTTGCTAAGCTCTTGAGTTTTGGGGGCACTGAACAGTCCCATGGCTATTGGTGCAGAAGGACTCTGCTCTCCAGTGTGAATTCTGTGTTTTTTTTCACTGCACTGTCACGAACAGTGAGGTGTGGTAGTGATACTTTGTTTTCCGATACATTTTTTTCTGCAAAACTTTGTAGTGACATGCATCATGTGTCCAACACAGGCTGGTGGCCGTAGATCTTTTTCTACCATGTACCTTTTTATGGTCTTGCGCACTTTTGCATTTTACTGCTCAACTCCTTTAGAGTACCATGTACTGTAAAATGTTGTGCCAAGAGATTTTCACCTGTCATTTCGCCATCTTGTATTTTGCAACATATTTGTGTTTTGGCCTCCATTCTGCCCTCTGAGAACTGGATTTGGAAATGGTAAGCATGTTGCTGGACAAAGTGGGTGTGTGTGACCAGATGTGGGGGCTTTGGCTGTCTGGTCCCACTCTACATCCACGTCAAAGTGTGTCTGTTGCTCGACAGATGTGGAGACCAGAGGTTGTCCATGACTGCACAGCCCCAGCCAGTTTGAATAGTGCAGATCGCTACCAAAGGTGGGCTTGGGGGCGATTCCAGTTCAAATTCTGGATTGAAGGACTTTAACAACCATTCAGCAGATAGCTGCTGGAGCCAAGACCCCTATGAAGAGGAGTATTGTGCTGAAGATCCAGAACTCATTGTTGCAGCCAACCCGAATGGTCTCTTTCAACCGCCCTGGCGAAGCCCTGCTCCTTTGCGGATCTCCAGAAGGCCTTAATCAGTGCTACGACCCCTGGACCAGTAGAAACAACCTTTCTCAACCTCTGCTTGAGGGTCCTGCACCTGAAAGCCACCAGAAGTGTCCTGGAACCATTCTTTGGGCTTACCAGCTACCTCGCTGAATCGGTCGCTGTCCAGAGTTCAGACTTGGGACTCTGCACATCCGCGACTTGTGTAAAAAGTGGTCCTACCCTGATGTTGCAGCTCTCTGGCATGAAGAGGGTCTTTGCAGGATCAGATTCTTGGTTTCCGCCAATGGGCTTGTCTTCCATCATTTTCTTCAAGTGGACATCACTGATCATCTCCTGCATCAGGTCTTGGCGGTCCTCGGAGGTAGTCAACAATGAAGCGGTCTATTCTTCATCAAGTCAGGGCCGTCCAGCTGGCGAGACCCAGGAAACATCTCAGAGAGTGGAACAGCTGACTAGCTGGAACTAAAATCCCACACCAAAAGTGACTTCTGCGCCACGAGACCCCCCCAGAAAATCCTTCAACAGAATACAGAGCATGGGGCCCACTGATTTCAGGAGCTATCAAAATAGATTGGAGTACAGGCGGTGAGGAAACATACCTGTTCCAATCCTCGTACCTCCATGGCATTTAACAGGCACAAAGTCCTTACACTATCTCTCCTTTGCCTAACCATGATCAGTGAAGTTCTGGTGTAGGGTCCTCTCCTGGGATTCGCCCCATTAGGTGGGCGGATTGTGTCTACAAAAAACGTTTCTTTAATTACGCTACTACTTTAAAATACTTAAAACCTGTTGGGTCTGCCAACTCTTGTTCAGACTCTAAAAAGGCTCCTAGCCTTCTGAATAGAACTGCTTTGGGACTTGCGAGTCCAAGGGCACTAGGCCCCCTTTGTTCTAGCTAGGAAAGGCCTTTAAGATCTAGTGTCTTATTTTAGAAGGGTGTGTAAGGTGTATTTAACTCTTTGATTTCCTACATATTAAGTTGCTAATTGGATTCTTACTTTGTTCTTTATTCACTCATTTTGCTACCCTACACTTGCAGATTGTTTAACAGATTCTAAAGTATTAGTGCTCTTTAGCCAGAACACTCCAAAAGTTAGTTTGTATATATATATATATATATATAAAATAGTTGTGAATTGCCAGGGGTGTGTCTTTAGCCTAAATAAATAATTGTATTTTATACATTCTGCCTAACCTGTAGTTAAGAGTGTTCGGTGTGTGCTTGCCTGAATCCTTCACCAATCACACTCTTCCAAGTCTAAGACTTGCTGCTCAGTCACACTACCAGACAGTTTGGCTAGGCATTAGGATCTTTCACTGTCCAATAAACAGCATGTCCTCTCAAAATGTGTCCACAGGACTGATTCTGAAAATGCATTTTGACAAGATCATGTTGACTCTGCATCGCTGGTATGTACGAAGCTTCAAACCATTAGCCGCTGGTCAGAAAATTACTGAGTTGAATCCAGTCGTATAAGCTCAAACTGTAACCATGCAGTCACAATTCAAAGATATGGTTTAGACCGCTCTCCAGATCAGGTGCAAATTAGGCCTTCACTTAAATCTTGCAAATATGGCACATTTAATTTCCCCATGTGAATCATTTGCACAGGCTAACCTCGGTAGCACCCCCATAAATCACTGAGCCCACTGCTGAAAGCCAACTTTGATTAGTCATGCTCTGTTCATTTAACATGTTCCCCTGTTGAGTAGGTAGGTAATGCCTTTAGAGTGTGTAAAGTTGTTTGATGATCAGTCATCTAGAGGATGGGTGATTGTGTGTAGCACTTGGAAGTAAATAAATATGCAGTTTTTTTTACCACTTTGTTCAACTCTTTGATTTTCTGTGTTACGTTATCCAAGCATTTTGCATCCCTATTAAGTTTGCACATTGCTTGATGACACTTTGGGTACCATCATTAGAATTGGTATTCTTTTTTAGCCCGATTTTGGAAGACTGGTTTCAGTAATGTGTTCAATTGGATCTTAGGCAAGGACTGATTCGCGTTTTCTTTACCACAGTTGGTTTTGTATTGGTTTTAACAGAGGCAGCTCAGCTGCTGCAGCATTCGTCCAAGTTTGGCAGCAAATTTACATGGGCATGTAATAACACTTGCCTACTTCTCTCAGAAGCACATCAATGTAATTTAATGCCTTTAGGTTTTCGATACGTTTTACAAGAGTCTTCGAGCATGCAGTTCAGCATTTGTGATTAGGAAACAATTCAGATGAAATATAAAAATGCGCTTTGTCTAATTTTATAGAAATGCATGCGTGTTACATGTTTGCGTCTTTGTGCATGCTTACATAAAGGTGCACACAACTGTTAGTATGCACAGCATAGAGAATAAAAAATGGCTGTGTATGTGATCTGAACTGACTTTAATCACCTCCTCGCCCTGCGCAAACAGGTATAATGCACATGGGTAGGCGGTGTGAATCTACCAGCCCTTCTTTAATGGGCTTTTATACTTTTAATTGAACAGTAACAGCCCTTCCCATGAGGGCTAGTTATTTTTGAAATTGGGTAGGGTCAACACTTAACAGTGCTGTGTATATTTTTAGGGGGACTGACTGTACCAGTACTTCTCAACAGTTCAGCTATATATTTATTTAGGCACAGTACCCCAATTGCACAGCAGATGCCATACCTTTTTCATGGGACAATGTCAACTAATCACAGCAGGGCTGCTGATGCACATGTAGTAGCATCATACCCACTTCATGTTTTGTAGCAATACTGCTACGTTTTGGAACAGTGCCTGAATTTCTCAACACAAGCGCTCTAATAACATATGTTGGTAGAGAGTCAGAGTACTGAAGAACAATGTCTGAGGTCTTCTCTCCATTCTCCTCAGCAGGTGTAATGCACACTGGTTGACAGTGTGGGAAAACCGCAGTGCTGTGGTAGGCTTGAAGGCATCAAAGGCACCAGCCTCATTATAAATCACACGATTCAAATGTAGGATAGTGCATTCAAAGAGACGTAGAGCTTGGGACAAGCCACTCAGGTAAGCCTTGCATGGAACTACCAGTGTTCCAACCCTTACGAGTCTACAACCCATCAGGAAAATGGATCTCAGAGGTTTAATCATCCTGCTGCATGGATCAATGTTTAACCTGCCGGTTCAAATACTGTTGATATGTCATTGAGTTAATGCTTCTGCAGCAGCAATACATTTAGGTTTAAGAAGGAACAAGTTACTTACCTGTAACTGTTGTTCTCCAGCATGGGTCTGGCATGGATTCACATGCTCATGAATATTCCCCGTCGTCAGGCTGGGAATCCTCGGTAAAGAAAAAAAACCAGTATCAGTTTCGTTTCTGATCTGTCTTTCGTAGTAATAACCAATCACTGGTCTCTGCGTCATACTGACCACAGCCAATGACTGCCCTCTACCTAAGCACCGCCTCTGGCAGCCATCTTCAGATTTGGAAGCACGTGAAGTGGCAGTATGACCAAGTGAAGAGCCGCAGAGGGGTAGGCGGGAGGGTTCGCATGTGAATCCATGCCAGACCCATGCTGGAGAACAACAGTTACAGGTAAGTAACTTGTTCCTTCTCCAGCATGGGGTCTGGCATGGATTCACATGCTCATGAATAAAGAATACATAGCAGTACACACATGCACAACCACGGGAGGTGGCAAAGGCTCAACATTAAGCATCACATCAACTCAACATTAAGCATCTTACCTCCTCACCAGGCTCACCTCAGGCGAACAGGTTGCGCAGCACTGCTTGGCCGACCCTGGACTCCTCCCTGGAATCCCGGTCGACGCAGTAGAATTTCGTGAAGGTGTGCGTCGACCTCCACGTAGCAGCCCTGCATATGTCCAGCAGGGGCACACCAGATAGGAACGCCGTGGTAGCTGCGATCGCTCTGGTGGAATGGGCTCTCGGACGGCCAGGCAGCGGTCGGTTTGCCAACCGGTGACAGCACATGATACAGCCGGAGAGCCATCTGGAGATGGAAGCCTTCGAGAGAGCCTTCCCCTGATTGACAGGTCCAAAGTTCACAAAGAGTTGTGACGTCTTCCGAAAACCCTTCGTGCGGTCCACGTAGAACTTCAGCGCTCTAGCTACATCCAGCGAGTGCAAAGTCCTCTCAGCCGGCGACGAAGGCGACGGGAAGAACACAGGTAACACCAAGGGTTCGTTGAGATGGAAGTCCGACGGTACCTTGGGCATGAAGGAGGGGTGCGTCCTGAGCACTACCCTCGTGTCATGGAAAGTCAAGTACGGGGCCTTGCAGGAAAGGGCCTGGATCTCTCCCACTCGTCGTGCGGAGGTGATGGCCACAAGAAAAGCTGTTTTCCACGATAGAAACTTCAACGGGGCCGAGTGCAGAGGCTCGAACGGAGGTCCCATGAGCTTGGTCAGCACCACGTTGAGCTCCCACGCCGGGGCCGGAGCCTTCACCGGCGGGAACGATCTGAACAGTCCCTTCATGAACTCTTTCACCAGACGATGAGACCACAAGGACGTCCGCCCCGTGGTTCTGGTGTATCGGGAGATCGCAGCAAGATGAATCTTGATGGACGCGTGTGCCAGACCAGCTTTGGCCAGCGTCAGCAGGTACGGCAGTACTTGGGGAGCCGTAATCCGTAGAGGGTTAATCTTCTGTGCGTGGCACCAGACAGAGAACCTCTTCCATTTGTGTCCGTAGCATTTAAGAGTCGAGGACGCCCTGGCCTTTGCAAGAACCTCTCTGCAATCGGCCGGTATGTCGTATCCTCCAAACTCTAGCGCTGCAGGAGCCAGGCCTGCAAGTTCAGCGACTTCGGGTCGTGGTGGAGGATGGCGCCTCCTTCCCTGGAGAGTAGATCCGCGTCCGCCGGCAGCTTGATCGGCGGGGACGCTGACAAGTCCAGCAAGTCCGGGAACCATATCTGCCTCGGCCACGCAGGTGCGACGAGGATCATCCTGCACCGTGACCTCTTGAGCTGGTTGACGAGCCGGATTAGCAGAGGCAAGGGAGGGAACGCGTAGAGGAACAGGCCCTCCCAGGGGAACGAGAAAGCATCGCCCATGCTCCTCGTCTGGGGAAACCTGCTGGCGAACCTCCGGCACTTGGTGTTCGTCGCCGTCGCGAACAGGTCGATCTGGGGTGTGCCCCACCGTCGGAAGAGGCGATCCACCAGATCCTGCCGTAGTTCCCACTCGTGGCACGAGCGCAGCTCCCTGCTGAGTGAGTCGGCGATGGTGTTTTTTATCCCTGCCAGATGAAACGGCACCAGAAAAATCCCTTGGGCGACGGCCCAATGCCACAGGTCCTGCGCCTCCTTGGACAGCGCTGGGGACCTGGTTCCGCCCTGTTTCCTGATGTAAAACATGGTGGTGGTGTTGTCGGTGAAGATCCTCACCACCTTGCCCTTGAGGGACGGAAGGACCGACCTGAGGGCCCAAAACACTGCACGGAGCTCCAGGACGTTGATATGCAGGGACTTCTCCGTCGGGAGCCAGAGTCCCCTTGCGTGCAGATTTTCGGTGTGCGCTCCCCACCCTTCCAGGGAGGCATCCGTGGTCACAGTCTCCTGGTGGGCTGGGGTCTGGAAGTCCATGCCCGCCGTCAGATGCGCGCGGGTGCCCCACCACCGTATCGCTCGTCGGAAACTCTCGTCGAGCTTGATCCTTTCCTCGAAGCTGCCCGTCGTCTGGATCCAGCGCGCATCCAGGAATTCTTGCAACGGGCGCATCCGGAGCCTGCACATGGGAATGAGGTAGATGCAGGAAGACATCATCCCGAGGAGGGACTTGATGGACCTCACTTTGGCCGCGTCGGCCACCAACATCCGTTGCACCTTGCCCAAGATGGTCCTGGTCCTCTCCTCCGACGGGGAGGCCAGAAGGGACACTGTGTCGAGCCTCGCTCCCAGAAACAGTGCGACTTGCGCGGGCACCAGGTGGGATTTGGCGTAGTTCACGGAGAATCCCAGGTCCGTGAGGAGTTGGACGGTCCTTGCCGTGTGGACCACGGCAAGCTCCCTCGTCTTGGCGCGGATGAGCCAGTCGTCCAGGTAGGGGTAGACGTGAATCCCCTTGCGGCGCAGCTGCGCCGCCACCGGTGCGAGGCACTTGGTGAATACCCTGGGTGCCGACCGTAGTCCGAAGGGAAGGGCTTTGAACTGGTAATGACGCCCCTGGACCACGAACCTGAGGAATTTTCGGTGCCCCTTTAGGATGGGAATGTGGAAGTAGGCATCCTCCAAATCCAACGACGATAGGAAGTCTCCTTCCTCCAGCTGACCCAGGACGTGCTGGAGGGTGACCATCCGGAACTTCTGCGCCTTGATGAACTTGTTCAGACGTCGCAGGTCTAGGATGGGGCGCCATCCTCCCGTCTTCTTCTTCACGAGGAAGTATCTCGAGTAGACTCCGGAGCCCCGAAGCCTCTTTGGGACGAGTTCGATGGAGCCCTTTCTGAGCATCGCCTTTAACTCCAGGAGAAGTTGAGGGACGTGAAGTTCTTTCCTGGCCACGGGGGGGACGCGCGGGCACCTTCTTTGAAACTCAAGCGCGTGGCCCCGGGCCAGGGCGTCCAGCACCCAACGGTCGGTGGAGATGGACTCCCACACGCTGACGAAGCCCGCCAGCCGGCCTCCCACCGGGGTGCTTCGGTGGGGGCCCGACCCCACGGCCGGTTCAATCCTGCTTGGACGCGGCCTTGCCGCCTTGACCTCCTTGGCGACGACGGCGGGGTCCGCTAGACTTGCCTCGTCCTCTGTAGGCCTCTTGCGACGACGAGCGGGCCGCTTGACGGTAGGAAGCGAAACCGCCGCCGGAACCTTTGGAGGCGCCCTTGCCTCCGCCGCTCCGAAAGGGCGTCCGTCGTTGCTGCAGAACTCCAAGGGCCCGGGCCGTCTCAGTATCCGCCTTGATGGCCTGAAGGGAATCGTCCACTGTCTTCCCAAACAGGTTGTTCCCGTCGAAGGGCATGTCCAGGACTCTGGTCTGGACGTCCTGCCGGAAGTCCGTAGCTTTGAGCCATCCACGACGTCGAAGGCAAACGCCGTTGCCCAGCTGGCGGAACCCAGTGTCGGCGATGTCCGTCGCCACGGTGATGGCGTGGTCCGAGGCCACCTCACCTTCCTGCAGGATCTCCAGGGCCTCCGCCCTCTTGTCGTCCGGCAGAAAATCCAGCAGGGGAGCTATCTTGTACCAGAGCTCCCTGTCGTAGCGAGCCACGATAGCCAAGGCGTTGGCCGCTTTAATCGTCGTCGCTGCCGACGAGATGACTCTACGTCCCATAGCATCCAATTTCTTTCCCTCGCCGTCCGGCGGGGAAGTCGATGTGGAGGCCGCACCCCCCCCCCGCTTTCTTCCTGGCTGCCGCGGAGACGACGGAATCCGGGGTAGGCTGCGCCCGGAGGCATAGGGGGGCCGTGTCCGGGACCCGGTACTTTTTCTCGTACCGGTCTCTTCTAGCTGGCGTCGTGGAAGGGTTCTTGAGGAGGGAAAGGCCCTCATCCCAAATGTCGTCCAACAGAGGCACTGCGAGGACCGTCTTCCTCTTGGCCTCGCGCCGCTGATAAAGGAAGCCTTCCTTTTTCTTCTCCTCAGGGCAGAGTTGGAAAAGCTCGGAAGCCCTGGAGATCATGGAGTGGAAAGATCCGATCTCGTCGGGCGGAGAAGCCCTGGTGGGAGGCGACGACGGAATATCCTCGTCGTATGCCTCGTCGTCCGTACCCGTCGCTGCCGTGTCAGTCCCCGTATCATCCCCTCGGGTGGACGGGGAGGAGGGCTGGACGGGGCGCGACGGTTGAAAAGGAGGTGGTGGATGGATCCTTCTTTTCTTGGTAGGGGGAACACCAGAAGGTCCCGGTTCTGGATCCCCCGACGGGAGAGGTTCCTCCGTCGGTAACGGTAGCCTCGTCCTTATCTCGGAGCATAAGGACTGTATGGCCAACAAAATGGCCGCCGAGTTGTCTTGCGGCGCTGGCAGAGGGGAATCCGACGGGCGAGCAGGGGCCCCGTCGGTATCCTCGACGATGTCGTCGTCGTCACCTGCGTCGGGGTCCATTCCGACGGGCTGGCCTTCTTCCACGCCTAGGCCGTGGCTTAAGACCTCGAACAGCTCCTCTTCTGAGGTTGAGGCCGAATCTACGACGACGCCCTGCCCCCCCTTCTTCCCCACGGAGGGTTTCACGGGGGTCCTATCGATGGGCACAAAAGAAGACTCCCTCCGAGGAGGCAGGGAGATTCTGGGCCCTGAGGTCGCCACCACTGGTGCAGCCTCCACAGGCTGAGCCAGGGCCGCCGCGACCGTTTCGATAGAGGGCTTGGTCGGATGGATCAAGGCCTTCACCACCTTAGGTGCGCTCACCGCCTTATCCTTGAGGGAGGGGGCACTGCCACGCTCCTCCTCTGCCTTAGAGCTCGACCGGGGCCTCTCCAGGAGCTTCGCCGGGTGCTCGGCCTTCCTCTTACCCGACCCAGAGCGTTGGCTCGTGGTTGATGGTGCCGGGGAGGGTGCGCCCTGCCTGGCGCCCGTAGAGCCCGACCGTTCGGCGCTCCCGGTGCCAGCGGACTCGCGGTGCTTGGCCTTATGTTGGGCCCCTGTCGCCGGGGCGCCCTCAAAGGTCTTAGAAGACCGCTCGGATTTCTTCTTCTTCTCGCCAGACGGGCTCTTACCCTCCAGCCAGTTGGCGAGACGTTGATGGCGGTCCTTCATGGTCCGTTCCGACATGTTGCCGCAAAACGCACAGTCCTTCTCCACGTGCGTCTTGTCCTCATGAAGGCAGTAAAGGCAGAAAGAGTGTTCGTCCTCCTTAAAGACGTTCTGCAGCTGGCATCCAGGGCAGACCCTGAACAGCTTTCCGGGCGTCGAGCTTCCCTTCTCCTGGGCCATCTCCGAGACCGGGCCTGAGAAGCTTCTGGAGTCCTCCGAAGTGTAGCTCGACGAAATCTTCACCCTTGAGGGGCACAGACGAATCCGACACGGGTCCCCGTTGATCGGATGTAGGATCGGTGGAGCTTGAGGCTCTTTGACCGAAAGAATCGAAGTTTTTTGTGAAAAAGCGCGAAAAATAGCACTAACGCTCGAGAGCAATAGCACGAGGATCCCAACACATGAACGTGCGGTAAAAATCTGAAGATGGCTGCCAGAGGCGGTGCTTAGGTAGAGGGCAGTCATTGGCTGTGGTCAGTATGACGCAGAGACCAGTGATTGGTTATTACTACGAAAGACAGATCAGAAACGAAACTGATACTGGTTTTTTTTCTTTACCGAGGATTCCCAGCCTGACGACGGGGAATATTCATGAGCATGTGAATCCATGCCAGACCCCATGCTGGAGAAAACAGAATTATAGCACAGCTCGCAAAGCTTTAATCATATCAACAGGGCTGCTAAATGTTCAATGGTTCTGACCACACACCTCATCAGAGCTGCTAGATTTATAAGGGCATAGAGTGCAGTTAAAGAATCTGCAATGAAGCAAATACCATCTGCTGAGAGAAAACTCATGTTCTTTCGAGTCACGCTCCCAAAATTGCACACATTTAAAAATGCTCCCAGTGTTCAAAATAAACTAGAGATGGAAAACCGTAGATGGAAAACGTATTGTTGGCTTTGCTGAGATTTATTATTGCTATGCCAAAAGCCAAATAAAAGGACAAAAGAGGAAGAGCACTTTCAAACCCAAAATACAGGGCAACAAAGGGGAGCGAGGCCGCAGGAGAAGTTGTAACACAGAGTTGGGTAAGATTTTCATTGAAGTGATACATCTTCCTGACCTGTGTCAACCCCAGGACTTGTTGCTGGACTTCGTGATTAATTTTCCCTTATTCCTGATATCGGAATCTTTTTCCCCTCTCACCCAGTCTTTTACTCTTTTTATGGGTGATCCTTTTATGTCTCGATTGTGTGATTGGAGATATAGATTCCTATAACTTTGGATTGAATGTAAATTACTATGGCAGAACACAGCATTTTAAATGCAGTGCTTCCCTTTAATTTCTGTTTAATGTACTTGGGTGAACTACAATTCCCAGGGCGTAAAGTGGGATTTGCATCCCCTTTACATATTATCTAGTGAGCTAGCACACCCCATCTTATGCGGAGTCCTGGGGGGATACAATGCACCACCTTGCTTACCTGGAAACATTTCTGTTACAATTGCAAGTTTACTTGAATGGCTGGTGGCAGTGAAACTACTTTTCTAACGTTTAGTCATTATTACTCGCAAGCTGTCAAATCAGCCTCGGTAATGCACAGGAGGGCCACCATTCTGTTAGAATGATGGCCTTCTTTTGTCGCCATTTCTTGTTTGCTTGGTGTTACTTGGGTCGTCTTCTGCCGTTCTAGGTGGGAAAAACCCTGGTTGCAGTTTTGTTTTTGGCAGGAATCCTTTGTATTCTCTGCAGAGGCTCCAGTGTGCCTGAGAAGGGAGGAAGCAAGGGAGGAGTTTAAAACTCTGCAGTCCTTTGTCTTTCACCTTGCCTGAAAGGAACCAGTTCCCACTGGGGGTTTGTCTGTCCTGATTGGATAGCCAAACCGCCCCTTTCTTTTAACTGCAGGGAGAGTTTGCAGAAGTTGTGCTGTAGTTCCTGATAAATACTCTGGAAGTAGATTCTGGAAGCTGCTGACAAATCGACCACTGAAACGAAATCCGAAGAGGAAGATGAAGAAACTGCTATAACCATTTCCAGCGACCGGAGAGCATGATATAACCCTGTCTTTCATCCGACCTGGGGGTCCCAAATACGAAGACTCCTACCCAGACTCCATTGAGATCCACTAGTCTCAAGATGTCCTGCCAAACGAACCATCCCTTGACATGCTGTGACCTTGCTAGGCTACAAAACACAAATACCACAGGACCGCAAGCCTCAGTGCAGTTTACAGTCTTCCAAAGTCTGAATCCTGCTGATACTTTGGTGAACTCCTGCTGTACTGCCAGAGACACGATTCAAATCCCTGAAGTCCCCTCATCAGAGTGCAGGACCGAGATAGTGAAGAGAATCTGACCAGCGATATTCGTTCATCTGGTGCGTGTAAAAAGGCACCAAATCCACAGAGCTGTGAATAGCTATGAAGAATCCTTTGCTGTGGTGGGGGGGACTGTTGAGCGCGAAGGAAGATGGCTGCTTGAGCAGGTCGCTCCACAGTTCGAAATCCCAACACAGCGTGATGCGCATCCCGCCAAGTGCCCTGTGAATCCTAAACGCTTTAATAATTCATTCAGAGGGTTGAGCCTTCCCTCGGGCCGCCTAAGGGCTCTAACTGCCCCTCCGTTTGGCATCCGGACTGTTGCCTTGCTGTTGTCCTGCCGGCCTGTCTGCTGCTGGGCCTGGCCGCCGCCAAGCGCCGCTCTCCGCGGGGGCGCCACGCACCACTGTTGCTGTGAGAGCAGAGTGGGCGCTACTGCTGGGTACCGCCTGTTGCTACTGGCACGTTGCAGTGTCGGTGTACCTTCGCCACCCTTGGCATAGCTCGACCCGCCGCACCGTGGAAGCCCCCGTGGGGCGCATGCCAGGAGCGCACAGCCAGGAGTCGGGCTGGGCACTGCCCATATTCTGACTTCCCACAGCCTCTGCATGTCGGAGCGGATTCGCCCAACCCTCCCACCCTGCTTGTGTTGGCCGCGACCGGAGCCCCGACATGCTTAGAGTGTTGCGTGCATGCAGTGAAGGGAGCCACGGGGACCCACCAGCTCCTACTGACACCGGAGAAGCCCGCATGTCCTCATCTCCCCAGCTCCTGCAGTGCCCTAGTGCATTGACATCCAGATTGGAACGCCGTGCCTCAAGGACACTAGTGCAGTGAGTGGGTGTGTTGTGGCAGTGACTTCGACACTGCTGCCTGTGGATCTGGCCCGTGGTCCATCTCCTCCTCCTCTTCCATACATCTCCCCCTGCTCTTGAGTGTCACTGGCAATAATGGACTTGTCCACCGTGTGCTGGGAATCCCAGGCTGTTTCGCTGCTCTTGCTCATTTGTCCCCCTTGTCCCCATGCCTCTTTAGAACTGTCACACAGAAGCTGCGCACTTCTTCTGTAAATTGTGGGAGCACTGCAGCATCTGGAGACTTCCCCTGTGTCGCATGCTGTTTGGAAGGCAGATACTGTTCCCACTGATCGCAGAAACACTAGAACTGTTCCTAACTGGGCCCCAAATTTGAGGTTTGAGTATGGATGTGGTGCTCAGCATGCATGCAGTCACCCCATCCCCTAACTAGCAGCTGGGGTTCATCACGCTTGACTTAACACTGCCGGGGTGGGTGTTTTCCCCCCCCCCCAGCTGGTGGCGCCCTGAAGCCTCGCTATCTTTAACACTCTCCTGAGGCCCTTGCCTCTTTCTCTGCCTTGCATCTCACTGGACCCCTGGTTGCTAGTGGCACTGCTGGGCCCCTCTGATCTGCTCTTGGTGGCCCTTAGCGGCCTTAACACTTTGACCCCCCCTATGCTACATGGCTGTCACTTCAAATACCACGCCTCCTCTAACTACCCTAGAGAAGTAACGTATCCTCTCTGGACAACACGGGAGCACTGCAAACACTGATGACCCGCCTGGTGTGGTCTACTGGATTGGAGGGCAGGCATCACCATCTCCTAGGAGAGCAGCACCAGGAGTCGCTCCCACTGAATCTCGAGGGCAGGTGGGGAGCCTGGACGCAGCACCCTCCGCACCCACCACTCCTCCATCCTTTAATTGGCGACTGCCAATACAGTTCTATCAACATGTATATGATACGATATATTTTATTTATATCGCGCTCATACACAAGTGTTTCAGAGCGCGACCAAGCAAAGGGAGGGGAACAAGGGAGGACAAAAACAGCGATCTTACTAGGCCCAGTGACATTAAGAACACGCTAGTGCATGGAAAAGGGAGAAAGTGCGTGGAAGCGGGAGAAGAGGAAGATGCAGAACAGAGGAGAGAACAGAATAAATAATAAGTGAAATAAATAAAGGCAGTGAAAAGTGGTAGTGCAGCCAGCTGGTGGCAAGTGCATGGTTAGTCAGATAAGGTATATCTGATAAGTGCAGAAGAAGAATGGTGGACTGTATGGGTACAGACACAGATCCCAGTTCAAGGGGTGGCCCGGAGGCAGTGCAGTAGGGAGGCAGGGTGAGCAGATGCCTGGGCCCGAAGGACAGAGGGTGGCCAGGTGCACGGTGCCGAGAGAGAAAAACCAATCAGCAGGGGAGAGGAGGGGCAAAAGCAGAAGCGAAGAGGAAGGTCTTGAGTGCTTCCGGAATCCGAGATGGTTCTCCTCAAGTTTCAAGGTGGCCGGGAGCCCAGCTCGTTTCTTTGAAAAATGACTGACGCTGGGGGGAGTTAGAAGTAGAGCAGTGAAGGGCTCAAGAGGGGAGGTATTTACGGAGGGATAGTTGAAGGTATTTTGGACCCAGGCCCCAGAAAGCCTCGTGGACAATGCAGAGGGTTTTAAATTTAATCCTTGCATCCACTGGGAGCCAATGAAGGGATTTCAGAGCTGAAGAGATACGATCCCAGGGCTTGAGGCCAAGGATAAGTTTTGCAGTCCTGTTCTGGATTAGTTGTAAAGAGCAGAGAGTGGAGGCAGGTACATTTAGAAAGAGGCTGTTACAGTAGTACAACATAGAGAGAACCAGAGCTTGGGAGACCGTGAGCTTCTGAGGGAAGGAGAGGAAAGGCAGAGTACCTCTGAAGAGGTGCAGTAAGAAGTTTGACTTTTTAGAGACGTCAGATGTGTGCAGGGAAGGAAAGTGTGGAGTCAAAGATGACCCTGAGATTCGTAGCCTCGCAGGTAGGGGTTGGAGGAGGGCCAAGTGAGACCGGCCAGAGAGTGAGGGGAAAGGATGGTGAAGGTGTACCAATGAGGAGGATCTCAGTCTTGTTGGCATTTAGACAACTATCGTTGGCGGCACACCAATTTTGAATGGCGATTAGGCAATCGGAGAGGAGGGAAGGAGAGGAAGTGTCTGAGGGAAGCCTGAAAATGAGTTGGGTGTCATCAGCATAACACTGGAAGTTTGAGCAGAAAATAGAAATGCAGTATGCGAGAGTTGCCAGGTATTGGTTGAAAAGCCAGGGCGAGAGGTTAGAACCCTAGGGAACACCACAGATAGAAAGGGAGATGGATGATAGGAAGGACCCAAGTTGTACCTGGGAGGGTCGATCAGAAAGGAAAGAGGTCAGCCAGGCCAGAGCCTGATCGGTGATACCTAGGTTGTCACGGAGACGATTGAGGAGGATGGTATGGTTGACCGTATCAAAAGCAGAGGAGAGATCAAGTAGGATGAGGACAAAGGGAAGGTTGGTAAGCAGGATTTCATATATGTTCAGGAGAGCATCTTCTGTGCTTCTGGCAGCTCGGAATCCAGATTGGTGGTCATGAAGAGTGCCAACAGAGTCGGAATGAAGGTTACGTTGGGAAATGGCCAGCTTTTCCAGGAGATTCCCCAAAAAGGGGGTATTGGAAATTGGGCGGTAGTTAGCCAGACAAGAGGGGTCGGCTGTGGGTTTCTCCTCGGAGAGAATGCACAAGGGAGTGCTTCAGAGGGGAGGGGAAAGATCCAGAGGCAAAGGAATGGTCACAGAATTTGGCAAGGGCCGGAGCGAGGTTATCAATGTGGTCCTTAATGGTTTTAGAGGAACAGGGATGGACATGTTTTGATGAGGCCTTTATAGCTCGGACTGGTCTAGCAACCTCATCCGAGGAGAAAAGAGAAAAGGAGGAGAAAGAGGGAGAGGTGGATGAGGTAGGGTCAGCAAGCCGGGATGTAGCGAGGGGAGGGGAGGCGGAGGAGAGGGTTGACAAGATGTCCTGTGATTTGGAATGAAAGTGAGAGGCAAGGGTATTGCAAAGAGCCAGGGAGGCGAGAGGAGGGGTGGAGACTGCAGCAGGGTTGGCCAGCTCCTTGCAGATTTTAAATAGTTTGGCCAAGTTGTTGGATGCCGCAGAGACACGGGCTTGAATGTGTCCTCTTCTTGGAGCGGACAGCGAGACGGTATTGCCTTTGGAGCAGGCGGCAGGCCAGTTTGTCAGAGCATGAGCAGAAAGCCCTCCATTTCCTCTCAGCCACCCTACACTTGCGTTTAAGTGTAGCTAGGTCAGAGTCATACCAGAAATTACACTTGGCTTTAGAATTCAAACTGATTCTCATGACAGGGGCAAGAACATCAAGAGTAGCAGAAATAGAGGAGTAGAGCAGGGTCAGGGCTGTGTCAGGGTGCGAGTCAGCCTGCGGTGGGGGAGGGGGAAAGAAGGTGGCAGTGATTGATAAACGCTTCATGGGCCGGATGTCCGAGAAGGTGGGGGGCAATCTTGGAGAAGGCTTGACTTGGGGGGAGGAGATGGACAGATGAGAGGAGAGGAAGTAGTGATCACTCCAGGAGAGAGGAGTGGTGAGGGGAGTAGAGAAGGGGAGGCCAGAGGAGATCAAGACATCAAGTGTGCGACCAGCAGAGTGAGTCGGGCTGGAGGGGAGGATAGAGCGGGAGAGTGAATCGCAGAGGTTGCGAAAGAGCACAGATGAGGAACAGGGAGAATCAAGATGGAGGTTGAGATCATCAAGGAGGAGGAATTGAGTGGTTGAGGCCAGGAGGGACGAGGAGAGGTCTGCCCACTCAGAGAGAAAGAGTTAATTTGACCAGGAGGCTGGTAGAGAGTAGCAACAGTAAGAGTGGCTAGGAGAGAGAGAGCCTGCAGACAAGGCATTCAAAAGAAGATTAAGTCTGAGTGGGGATGATAGAGGCCGGAATCCACTCAGGCAAGAAAAGCGCTACACCCCCTCCAGGCCGGTTGGATCTGGGGGCGGAAAGGATCTTGTAGACATCAGGGAGGAGAGTCAAAACTTGTGACAGAGCTGGCCATGATCCAAGTCTCGGTAAGACCGAGAACATCAAGGTCAAGTTCTTCTAGGAGGTGGCAGATGTCAGAGGAGTGTTTGACAGCAGAGCTAGAGTTGAGAGTGGCAAGATGAAGGTTGCCAGCCTTAAAATCCTAATGGGGAGGGGTACAAATCAGGGGTACACCCTGCGGAGGCCTGGCGGGAACTTGAGATGGGCCAGAGGGAGAAGGAAAGGAGGGCAAGGCAGCCTCAAGTGAGGAGAGTAGGAGACAGCTGGAGATGAGAGAAAGTTGATGAGGCGAGGGACAGTCTATCAAAGAGAAGGAGATTAGCCCGAGGGCCTTGCACCATGACAGTGCCATTCAGGTAGACATTAATGATGACTCTGGAGGAGTCAAAGAAATCCATGAGGACATCCCAGCGGGTGCCACCATTAATGGGAGAGGAGGAGACAGGACAGAGCACAGAGATCATATGAGGGGTCCATAGATCAGGCGAAGGAACGAAAAAGAGAATGTCAGTGAGGGTTTGTCTGGTAGAGGCACTGGAATAGGTATCAGTGAGGGGGAGACCTTGGTTGGAAGCCAAGGTATCCTTTTTGAATTTCTTTTTACCAGACTTAGTGAGAAAGGAAGGATAGTTAGTAGAGAAGCAGTTAGAGTAGATAGGAGAAACAGATAACGCCATGAGCAAGTAAAGAGAGGATGGCAGTAGGAGAAATATGCAAGAAAAGCGGTAAGGAAAAGTCACTGGGCTAGCAGGTTACAATTGAAAGTAATGTGAATAGCAACCCAAATTTCAATTACAAAACACACCCAGATTTGACCTTCAAATGCAATGCTAAGGTAACATAGGAGAAAGAAATGAGGTATGAGTTAGAGGCAGGTGCTAAGACAAGGGCATTTGAGAGCATACAGGGAGACCAGTTGGAGCAAGCAGAGTGAAGATCAATGAAGGAAAAAAGAAAGGGTAGGTAGTAGGCGGGGAAACTAACCCATGGAGAGGGAAGTGCAAAAGTCTTGGTAGTCCAAAATTCATGGCTGAGTGAACTGACAGCACCGGGGAGGGTCAGGTTTGTGGTAGTAGCTTCATGTAGCGTTCCGGTAGCAGACAGGGGCCTTAGAAGTGGGCCTTTGAAGAACAGATGGGCTCCCGCCTCCCGATAGGCCTGATTGGAACTTGAATGCAGAGGCAGCCAATTGGCAGGGGGCCAGAGAAGGCTACCCAGGCTGAGGTGTAAATCAGGCAGCCATCTTTGAAGTGGTGTTCTAAAGAAATTCTGACCAAAGTTCACAAACTGCAAAATCAGGAAACACACCAAGCTCAATGCTGGGTGGATAACACATGTTTCAAATACCGTGCTTTCCCAAAACATGCGCCTTGGTTGAAAAGCGCTGCCAAAAAAAACACATGAAAATTTGGAGATCTTTACTTTTTCTTTCTTTGTTTTTTCAAATTAAATAGATATTTTTGCAAACTCAGCATTCACAAGGGTGCCTGTGCCAGGAAGCAGGGGCAGCAAGGCTTACCTAGAATGAGGGCGCCGATGCAGGAAACAGCTGATCAAGTTGTTTCATCAGCATGGAGATGCCGGGTTGTGCACGCCGTCTAAAACAGCTGATGTTGATTGTAGATGCTCGCCGTGAGCGCGAGGTCTGCAGGCCCAGCACAAAGCAAAACAGCTGATGAGAAATGAGGATGCACACAGATTGCGTTATGGGCAGGGAGCAGCAGAAAACACTGCCCCTAAAGAGGCCGGGGGCTTGGATGAGGCTAGGGCGGGCCCCTCCACACCTATCACCACGGAACCCACCGAGATGCAGCGAATGATGGACTACATGCGGGAAGGGTTCACAACCATGAATACCAAACTTGATGACATGAGTGACACGATCAGCTCCATAAAAGCCCGCAAGGAGAAGACCGACACCCGGGTCACAGAGGCCGAGTCCAGGGTTGGACTAATGGAAGACGGTATTAGAGCTGATCTGATGGCGTTAACCAAACAAGGACAAATCATCCGCAAGAAAAATTAGGATTTGGAGTCCCAGTCATGGCATAATAATATACGCATAATTGGGATCCCTGAGGATAACATTAGCGGCTCCGTGGAAGACTATGTGGAAAGCACGCTTCTCTCCCTGCTTGAGGGCCCCAGGATCTTGTCTCAATTTGCCATAGAACGTGCTCACCGCTCCCCATTTACAAAACCTAAACCAGGAGCCCCTCTGCACACAATTATCAACAGGATCTTGAACTATCGAGACAGACACGCTTTTGCAGGCTGCCAGGGACAAGGGCAAGCTTCTGTTGTGATCTAATAGAATTCATCTTTATCTGGACTTCTCCATCATAGTACAGCAGGAGCGGAAGTCCTTCTTGGCAGTTAAAAAGAGGCTGCGTGACTTAGGGGTTAAATATGCCATGCTATTCCCTGCCAAGTTAAGAATTGAGCACTCTGAGAAAGTTTACTTCTTTACAATTCCTGAAGAAGCAATGACATTCCTTGACCAACACTTTCCTGGGTGAACCGGTTTTCTCCCTCCATGGAGATAGTTGCAAACTTCCCAAGCAGTGGATCAGATGCCATTGTAGGACTCATTACAGTTGGCCTGTACTGGGCTGCAGTTTCATATGCCGTACTCTCCCCGAAAGGCTTTTATAACATGCTATTGGGCACCCTATGCTCATTATACTCCGCTCAGCCGTGTTGTGGACTGGACTGTTGATGCATGTTTGGGAGAGGTGTGGGGTGGAGGGTGGGAAGGGAGGAAAGGATATTCCAAAAATGCTTGACATGTTTGACAGGGCTGTTGGTGGCCTATAACTCCTCATAGCAACTCTGATAAGGTGCTCTTTACTTGCCCGCATTGAACCTGTGACTTACCATTTACATTGGCCAGATGGCAGTTGATACACTGGGATACATGAGTTGGAACATCAGAGGTCTGGGTAATTACACTAAGATGCAGAAACATCACAAGGCTTGCATCCTTTTCTTGCAAGAAACGCATGCACTGGTGTTGGGGTGTTAAAGGTTTGCCAAAAGCTGGGGCTCACAGCGGTTTTATATGCAATATTCCACCCAAAACCGCGTAGTTATAACCCTGACCCACAAATCGCTGCAGTATCAACCCAAGGCCACAAAGTTAGACTCCCTCTGGTGCTATGTACTGATGCACACCGTGCTTTCTGGCCTGGAGGTGATAATGCTCAATATCTATGGGCCCAACATAGATGGCCCTAGCTTCTACACTGAGATGGCTGACCAGTTAGCACTATACCCATTAGTTCCTGTCTTGTGGGGCGAGGACTTTAACACCATTGTAGATCTCGACCTTGACGGATCTGGGGATAGGGCTCAACAGCTAACTAGAGCTTCCCGGACCATAATAGAAAGGCAAACCAGTCTTGGAGTGGTGGATGCCTGGAGACTGTTAAACCCTCAGTCCTGGGGGTACGCCATTTACTCAACAGTGCATGAGTCGCACTTCAGAATAGATCGGTGGCTTGTATCTGGGGCTCTGGTGAATTGGACAGTGGAGGCAGAAATACTCCCCAGCACCTACTCGGACCATTCCCCAATCACCCTGAAACTGACTTGGGGCGAACGCTCCTCTCCCAAACGCCTCTGGAGGCTCAATCCTCAATCACCATCAGACCCAGTGTTCAGGACCGAGCTGGCAGAATGTGTGGCCGACTATTTCAGAATAAATTCAGGTACAGTTGATTTCATGGCAACTTTCTGGGAAGCCTTCAAGGCTTACATCAGAGGCATGGCCTGGGCTATGGGGTCCAGAATACTTACGGCGATCCGCTGAAGTATTCGAAATAGTGAGGCCTCTCTTAAGTAACTTGAAACGCAATACGCTACGGACCCGACTTCCACCACGCTTGTCGACATCAAGGAGGTGCTGGACAGCTTTAGGGAACATGCTGATAGGGAGCGTAGGTTTCTGGACGAACCAGGGGCTGTAAGGTGATATGGGGAGGGGGGGGGGACACCCGGGTAGGCTACTGGCTGGAGTGGTGTGACAAGAGGGGTTGGCGGGGGCGCCACATATCGCACATTGAGGATTCCAATGGGGCCTTAGTCCACACAGACTTAACCAGCGAGGTATTCCGCACTTTTTATATGACACTTTATGCCAACACAGACGAGGCATCACACTCAGATACACACTTTTCTAGATGGACCTCCGCTCTCTAATGATACCAGGGATGCCTTTGACAGCCCGATCGGGGTCCGGGAGGTAATGATTGCTATTGATGCTTTGCCCTCTGGTAAGGCCCAGGTGTTAGGGAGAATTCCCTGTTTAGGCTGAATTTCCTAACCTAGTGAGTCCCCCAGCAGCTTTGCTGGATTTTTGGGGTTTATTTTTTGCTCCTGCCAAGAGTGAGACTCTTTTACCCTCACTCTTGGACAGGATTGGAGTGTGTTTCTTTGACTCTAGATGTGTTTAATGGCCTTTGGGGTCTTTTACTCCATAGGGCTTCATGTGTTTTTGTGATGTGTGTTACACAGCACCCTGAGTGCAGTAACACAGGGGTGTCATAATGACCCCCCAGTATAGACTCCATACCCTGGGACTGACTACTGTCTCCCAGGGCATGTAAAGTCACCATTGACTTGACTAGTCTCAAATTCTGAACAGAACCAGTACAAACCATCATATTGTGGACGTACTGGCCGGGGCAATTCGATTGCCCCGGGGTCTGTTATTCGAGGGGGCACGTCTCCGTCCCCCCAATCGAGTTTTGGATGGTGGCAGTGGATACTACTTTTTATATTCAACCGCAAATATTTTCCTATGGGATTTCCCATTGTTCGAGGCTACCAACTTTAATTCCTATAGCCTTGAACATACCGCCGGTTTATTTATTTAATATTATATTTAATATTAATTCTCCGGTTGGTATTTTTTGCCAGAATGGCGTTTGTGTTCGCTTCTGTGACTCCAACCCAAGTTGAGCCCTTTGTTCCACTTTTTGGCGGGCTTCTCCACAGAAGCCCTCCAAAGTGGTGCCACTCTGTCTGGGGTACTTAGGAGGGGTGGAGGGGGATTTAGGCACCCTGGACTGAGTTGCCTAGGCAACTCAAGTCGCACTCCGTCCTGATTGGCCCAAGTGGTGAGCCGACCGGCTCACCACTTAGCATGTTTGAGTGACAGCTAGGCTGAGTGAATGGGGGTTGTCTGCATAAAAGCAGGGCTTTGGGGACTGGAACTTTAGAAGTCGCCACAAGACCTAAGAATCCGACGAGGGAGAAGCTGAGCCGACCTGCTACGACGACACCACCGGTGGAGCCCTGCTGAACCGTCTCACCACTTTTCCCAACGACAGAGATCTCCAGCCCGGAGAGTCTTCTTCCTTCGACTGGTGGGGATAACTAGTCTGCTTCCTTTTTCGCTTCCTGGAGCATCTCGTGGCCGCCTTGCCTGTGCCAAGCACCCCGGCAACCAGGATACCACGTTTACCACTACCGCGAATCAGAAGGTAGTACCTTTAACCGGAAAACTCAGCGGCTGGTTTCTTCCCTGGCAGTGCAACGACCTTCATCTTTCCTCCACGTCGAGATCTTCTCTTCCTCTGGACGACGCCGCAACTTGCACCCGCTGCCAGGAACAACTGCCCCCGCTGGAGGATCCTTTCCACATAAGGTACCATGTTCCGCCTGGCTTCCCTTGCAACTGACTGTACGGGGTAGATTTAGCCCCCGGCTTTCGACCCTGGGTTAGCCTGGGACACCCTGGCTAAACTTTTCTGAGCCTAACTAAAACCTTTCTGAACTCCCTGCAAGACTTTTTAAGCCTGTTGTCATTGTGTGATCTTGGGTGCATTTGTGCCCTGCTCTGTCCAAGAGTGGGCCCGGCCTATGGCCTTTGGCTCACAAGTAACTTTTGACTTTCCTGCCTTGCTTAAGAGTTCCTAAGTATTAGTGTGGTGTATTTTCCTACATTCTGCCCTTTTCCCTCCCTTTTTCGTTAACTTATTGGAGTACCATCTATAGTTAAGCGCTCACCTCTATCTGGAAATAAGTGGTGTTAACTAAGACTTGTCTGATAAGGAATAAGGGATGTATATATAATAATAGTAACTGTGTTTAGAGTGATTTACAATAATAGTGCTGGAGTGTTTCAATAAGTGTGTTTTTAAATAAATAATTATATACCTTGATACCAAAGCTCTGGTCAGTGTTTCTATTGTGTCCTCTTGACCTATTGTGAATACTCTGTATACTGCCTAACTCTTCTTGAGGGAGGTCTGACTGCTCAGCCACAGCTACCAGGTAAATCTGGGTGGTACAGACTGCTACCAAGTGGGTTTACTGCCAACACCTCTAGTCCTAAATCTTTTGCAGTGGTCCCCAAGGGAACTGCACAGGTTTCTGCGTAACACCAGGCCCATATGGCCGCTCTATGGACTTTTACAAATGCTACAATACTATAAGTGCCCCTCCTGGCCCCACAACTAGCTGCCCAATGGGGCGAAGCCTGCACGAAGGGGGAGCTGCCCCCCACATATAGGGAGGCAGTGATCACTATGCTTCTCAAACCTGGTAAAACCAGCTCGCACTGCGGTTCATATCGGCCCCTATCAATTATCAACAGTGATGTTAAAATATTTGGAAGGTACTCACCCTTAGGCTCGCCCCCTATATGACGCACTTGAAACGCAATGATCAGTCTGGATTTGTACCAGGCCGTTCTACGGCCCTCAATTTGCAGCATCTCTTTAACATACAAGCCCGAATCAACCCAGATATTGGTGCAGTTGCGGTAGTATTGGACGTTCAGAAGGCCTTTGACTCGGTGTCCTGGCGGTTTCTCTGGGGTGTGTTAGAAAAGAGTAACTTTGCTTCCCTGCTTCATCTCGTCGATTTGCCTACTTTATGCAAATGCTGCGGCAAATACTGTGGCCAGCATCTGCACTAATGGCAGGCTCTCCCAGCCATTTAGCATCTGCACAGGGACTAGACAAGGCTGTCTGCTTTCCCCACTTATATTTGCAATAGTTATAGAGCCCTTAGCGGACTTGATGCGGCACAAACACGTGCATAGGGGGATACAGCTCTCTATTATTTAGCTGTATGCAGATGACGCATTACTCTCCATCAGAGATCCTGAACGTAACCTTGCTCCCATCATGAATGATATCCTTCATTTCGGTCATCTATCCGGACTCTGCATCAACTGAGCCAAGTCAGAACTTTTTTCTCCGACTGATACTACCTCAGCCCCCACTGACCTCATGGAGTTCACTTGGGCTCAGACTGAGATTAAGTACCTCGGGATCATAGTCACAAGACAGCAGGGCACACAGTACGATCAGAATTATGGATCCTACATGCTAAAACTCAATCCAAAACTGGGCATGTGAGCTAAATTGCCTATTATTCTCACCGGCAAGGTATCACTTCTTAAGATGATGGTGTTGCCACAATTACTGTACCACTTTCTCAATGTCCCAATATCGCCCAGTAATGCACTGTTCGATGAGCTGAAGTCAGTGATAAACAGCTTCTTATGGCACTCTGAGGCTGTGAGGCTAAAAAGGGACCACACTTGCAAAGCCATACAACCAGGGAGGCCTGGCAGCCCCAGACTTCGAGAAATCATGGTTGGCGGCCCGGGCTCACTATGCTGCATATTGGTTTGCGGAGGGCCCTCCCCTCCCATATGTAAAGATCGAACGATATGCGGCCGGACTTTGTGACTTCCGCTCCCTGGTACTACCCCCACTGTGGACAGATCCCAAGGTGCTCAACCCCATTACAGCACTGGCATGGGATAAAATAAGGAGGCTGATTGACATCCCACACCCCTTTCATAGGGACCTGCCACTATGGAACCCTCGACTCACCGGCTGTGATGAACCTTTGCCCGGGATTCCCTAGAATAAGCAAAGCTGACAGCTACTCCACGATGGGCAACATGTTCGAAGCGGGCTCTTTTGCGGCTTGGCCTGATCTCCCCAAGCGTCCAAGCAAACAATTCTCCCGGTGGTTGCAATATGCTGGGATTCGCCATGCAGCCAGTAAGACGTGGAGGGAGTTTCCCTCACTGCCCACTTTTAGCTTTAATTGCAGGTAGTGCGACACTTACTGGGGTAGTATCTAGACTATATAAGCGGCTACAAGACCGAACCATTAAGCCACTAATCTTTGTGACGCATGTGTCAATGAACTGGGTATAGACATCACGGACGGAAGATGGGAGGCTGAGTGCATGCAGACACGGGAGGTTTCCCTAAATGCCAGGTTTTTTTAATGATTCAGCTCACGGTTCTCCACAGATTTCACTACACCACAGCCAGGCTGCATGCATTGCCCCAGATGTCATGTGGTTGCGGCAGGCTACCTCCATATGCTCTGGGCTTGTCCCAGAATTTCAGGGTATTGGAGAGGGGTCTGTACTGCTTTATCCAAAATGCTTGATTGCACTTTGACCCGAACCCGATGAGCTGCCGGTTTCATGAGCTCTCACCACTTTAGGGAACCGGTCGTAAACTTGCCAGTCTCTGTATGATTTTTGCTGTGCATTGTATACTGTTACTATGGCTTAGACCCGCTAGCCCTACCATAGAACAGTAGCTCTGCAATGTCACCTAGGCTTCGGATACTGAGTAGCGATGGGTCTCTCTGCAACTGGCTAATAGCAGGCACCCCAATATATATATTTATTTATTTTATTTAAAATTATATATTTTCATTACAAAACTTTTCATTTATACTTTAACATGATTTACAGTCAGTATAAAAAAAGAAAAAAACAAACAAGAAAAAAAAACAGGAACACAAGGAATTCGCCCTTCGAGTACTTCATCAGGTTAAAGTTAAGGGGCTAAAGCAGCAAAATTGAACTTTTTCAATGAGTGACAGACTGTTGGTTTCCAATTATATCGTTCCAAAAATTCATAATGGTAATTATCACGTTTTGTTTGGTGCCTTCCAATATCTGGGCCCAAACCTCATGTAGTATTCTGAAGAACGCATGATTCGAGAGTCTATCTAAATAGGTTTCTTTTTTCCTTAGGTTTGGGACACTCCATAATGATGTGGAATAAGGTTTCAACAGTGTCGCCTAGTTCGCAAAAAGGAGATGTGGAGTGACATGTAGAATTTTTTCTGTGATGTCTGCCGAAGTGAATTCCACTAATATTGAGTCCATGATGTTTTCGTTGTTGAATTCTACTAGTCTGATATTGCCCGTGTTGATCCATTTGAGTGTCGGGATGACATATAAAAGGCATAAGATGTTGGTTCTGTTCAGAATGAGTGAGTCTTTCCCACTGTCCATACGCTCAATCATCACTTTTGTTTTTGTGTCTGTTCCATGGGATCAATAAACATTGGAAGTTTTAGCACGTGATCTTGGGTCATTGGTGATCTACCAAGATCTTTGTTTGTGTTCTGGTAGACATCATCGAAAAGGAAAGCTGATTGGTCATCACTTACTGTGGAGTAGTGACTAGATGATGAAATGTCAGAAAGGGAGCATTCAAGCTCAGTGTCTGAGATATCCACACAGGATAAGATGGTGTGTTCGGACTGTCTGGTGTTGCCTTCTTCGTATGCGTCTATAATAATGAGTGATTGATCATTGTTAAGAGAACTAAAATTATTTGACATTTCGGGAATTTCAATTGTGTAAGTGGATAGGTTTAGCAGAATGTCCTGTTGTTGTTCCTCTGCTGAGCATTGTGTATCCAGAACAATTATAGTTGAATCTCTTAGCGTTTGTTCGTGAACCAGTAGTGAAATGTCAATTATCTTATCCGTAGGAATGGCTTTTGTTTTTTTTGTCTCTTGCTGTTTGCCATTTTTTTTTTATTAGGTTTCGGCGTGGTAAGGTTCATTAAAAAGGCTTGCGAACCATTCGACTTTTCTTTTTTTGTTTTGGTGGCAAGATTTGGTTTAGTTTTCTTGTTAGATTTAGCATTATCAAAGATTGGAAAATGTTCAGTATCATCAATGTTGGACGTTGCACCTTTGTGCGTCATTCTATTTGTTACTGTAGGTACAAGGGTTGGTTCTTTTTTAGATCCTCGGTTGTTGTGACCCTAACTTCAATCGGTAGGTTTGAGGTATTGTTCTGACCTAGCTCGGTCTTCGGTGGATCCTTAGTATTCAACAAGTACTTCTCTTTGGAGAGGAAGTTAATATGGCTGTTGCCATGTAAGCTTTTTCTTCACGGTCTTTCCTCGCAATTTCGAATATGCGGGCTTGCCATTGGGCACTGGTTTCTGCTTCTATGTTGAGTCGTTCGAGAATGGTATTAACAAATGACTCAAGATAAATTTGTTTTGAATGAATCAGTGCAAGCAAAGTTGCTTGATCCTTTTGTGCTTCTCCCGTGGCTTCTTGTAATTTCATGTATAGAATGAAGGCCTGAGAAGTCACTGCTAAGTAGATTTTGGAGGTCTACCCTAGTGGTGGGTATGGACTCTACTTGTCTCTCGGGTAGTCCTTTGTGACATTGGCATTTTGACTGGAGCAACTCCTCTCATGTTGGCGGTTGCATATCAAGGATCACGTGGTGGGTTGGCTGTCGAATTAGGCATGGGTGTCAAAGGAAAGGGAGGATGATTGGCTCGTGGGGTGGAAGCCTTCCACATATCAGTGTGGATATGTTAATTATAAGTGTAAAACACTTAATTTCTTTTGTCTTTACGGTTTTATCAAGTCCTCTATCTATGTGATGTCTAGAGATAGACATTCTTTCCTTGCCTCAACTGCATTTTGACTGGATATGGCTTCTTCAGCCGGTTTAAGAGCCTGCGTGTATTTCTTCAACCATATTCTTTTTGGCAATAGCTGCTTTCTCTTTTAGAAATACTAATGAGAGTCTGCCCTCCGAATTTGTTCCTTTGCTCAAGTCAGTTTTGGGAGGAACTTGTTCAAGTACCTTTAAAGATTGAGGAATAGGAATTGGTTTGGCTGGCTGCAAATCTAGTTGCTATGAAGTTTTGATTAAGTTAGATGTTATATCAGCAACCAACTGGAGAGACTGCAAGGTTATTACCATCCATAGGTTGTTTACCTAATTTCTTAAACAGTTCCTCGTGGATGTTGATACTAGGTGGTTTAGACACATCAGGTTTCCATTTGAGTACAGCAGGGGGTGCAATTTTCTTCTCTGCCACTAGATGGGCTGCAGCCGTGGCAATTGCGAGGCATGCGCGGGAGGCAGCCGATGCCGTCCCAGTCTCCCAGGGGATGGAGTACAGCCGACACGGACGTCGCCACTGGTGTCGGAGGTAAGGGGGGAGCAGGGGGAAGTGGGTGGTTGGCAGCCGACTCCTCAGTCGCGCAGCCGGCCCAGCGTCCTCTGCCATCTCAGATCTTATGGGGTGGGGAGTGGAGGTAAGAAGTGTGCAGACAGGGGCGAATGACTCGGGAGAAGGCTGGGATTTGAAGGGCACCGCTAAGAATTCAGATGGAAATAAAGTATGGGCAGGCTCGTAGCGTTCAGCCCAGCACTGCAGTCTCTCGCTCACAAAAAAAAAGTGAAATGTAACTTTCACACGATGATGGTCCGCACCCAGGAGGGGAATCCTTCTGTAGCAAAATGTTGGGACACGATAGACAACAAATGGCGAGGGGAATCAAAGGGACTAGCCTGACAGTCTCCCACTCGCGAGGTTGCAGACACTAAGCAACAGGCAAGTGTAACTTTCACAGGGCGATATCTCAATACTGCACCGAGGCAGGGGATCCCATAACTGAAGATAATACAGACAGTTAGGTAAGAGGAGCAAAGTGGGATCAAAGGGAGTCACCCGACAGTCTCCCGCTAGCAGACACAGCTTCAAAACAAGTGGGTTAGGCTTGCCCTCCGGGGCAAACGTTACTGGCTGCACAATGTTTATGGCTGATATCTTCTATGCACCCGCGGCACACTGAGGGGTTGGGTGGTGTTGGGAAACAGGGGCACCACCTCTGCTGGAGACTGGAGAGCTCACAGACACGCGAAGCCGCAAAGCCAAAAAAACCAAAGACTCTGCTGCCAGAGTCCACAGCCCGCTCCGCAGTGTGCTGGTGGTTTTGTAGTAAAGCAGGAAGTAGTAGCAGGTAGGCAGCAAAGACAGATGCAAATTTCCAAGGTCTCCAAGAATCCAAGCAAGAAGGGCAGACCAAAGACTCTGCTGCCAGATACGGCCCAATTTATGGCCACCCTTCCGGCTTAACTGCCTGCAATGATGTGATCGGGGCGGGTCCACCAGACGCTCCTGGTCCACTCTAAGGCCCAGTTGCCAAATGGGTTGTGCATGTACTTGCGACCTACTGTTATATACCTCATGATACAACATACTGTAGCTAATCTGGAAAATGTTATGTTCATGTGTTATGCCTTGCAAAATGCCCCATCTTGACTGCCCTCGTTTCCTTCCTTGTCAAGCAATTAATAAAGAGTTTAAAAAAAAGAATCCTTTTCTGGAAGCCTCCTCTGATGACTGCTGCTGCAAGTTCCCATCCAGTGTCCGTTTCTTTCGTCTCCAGACCACAAATCCAGGGACTGGGTCCTGCGCTGCTGCATCCTGAAGGCAGCCTCCAAGAAGCTCTTCTTTTCTCCTAAAGTACTATGTTGGCTTGGGTAATACTCACCTCAAGTCTTGTGTGAATCCTCTGAGGTGGAGTGGGCGATTCGTGTGGTTGGGAGTTTGCCAATACCATTCGCCCAGGCCTAATGATGGAACGTGAAGTAAGCACCAAATCTGGACATGAAAGTGTGAGGAAGTCTCTATTGATTTCAGAGCTACAGGGATGCAGCCATTCCTCATCACCAGCAGCTTGCAAATCTAATTTAAAACACAACAATGTTTCAGCTCTTGGCCGTTCTGAAGCTTTGTGACATCAACAGGTGATGTAGGATTCTACACATGGGTAAGCAACTATATACAAGAATGACTGTATAACTATATACACTATACAACACGCTTCCCTTCCTTCAAAACAGCAGAGGAGAAGAAAGGAAACTTAGAGCTGTGTGCATAACATAGAAAATAACATAACAAATGACAACAAAGCAAAACAGTTATTACACAACATCCAGAGTGGCAGCTGTGCTTGTTCCAAGTTATGATCTTTTGGCACTGGCAATATGCTCCTTATTCCACACTTCGTCTCCTTCCAACAGAACCACATTGCCATAATCCTTCAACAGGGATCTTACCCAGAAATCTTGGAATCGACCCTTCTAATCCACCTTGGAAGTCTAATACTTACTTCATCACCTCTCCTGAACCTCACCAACCGACATCGTTTTTTCAAATCAAAACCTTCCCAAGATTTCTCTCCAGATCCACCAATTTGGAGTGACCTATCCATCCTGGTACCAACAAGGTATTTCGGCTTGCGCCCCCCTCATTAATTCAAACAGAGACACAAATCACTGGATGAGGTGTGCACCTGTACTGGAATACCCTCCAAAGTAATTCCTTCTGGCAGTCAGATACCATCCATCACGGTTCTGTTAACGTGTTCCACACACTCATTGCTCTGTGGATGATAAAAGGATGTCCGCTTATACTCGACACCATTCTCTCTTCAAGCCACTTCTGAAACTCTGTCGATACAAATTGAGGTCCATAATAACTGAAAAAGCAGGTAAGCCAACCCACTCAACAAAATATATCCTCCAAAAATGTTACTAGATTCTTAGACGCAATATCCTTTTTTTTTAAAACAACTTTGTTTTTTTTAACAATATAAACAAGCACAATGATAATCAAAGAGGCATCACAATCAGGGATCTAGTGCTTTCCCCTTCTCTCCCTCCCTTCCCTCCCTCTCCCAAGACCACGGGCAGTTCATCAGTGTCCTTCGTGTCAGTTTACGAGCCAGGGCTGTCGCTGTCGTCTGAGGTACTTTCTGCCACTTTGGGGTAGAGTAGCGGTACCGTTAGCACCACCCAACGTTGTAGTTCTTCGCTGGAGTCTAGTCTATGTTCCTGAATTGCTGTTTCCCATGCTCCAGTCTCAGCTGTTATCCACCTTCTAAGGTCCCCCCACCATTGTGCCTCGCTAGGGCTCTTCGGGCTTTTCCATCCCATAGCTATTCGTCTTTTTGCTGTAATATATATTACGTCTTTGAGTATATTAAGCGGCTTGTTTTTCCTGCTGCGTCTATAGCTGCCTAAGATACAAGCCTCCGGCCTATGGGCTTCCACTTCGATGTCTGCCATGGCAAACCTTTCTTTTATTTGTGTCCAGAAACCCTGTATAACTGGGAAGCCCCAAAACATGCGAGTCATTCCAGTCTCAGATTCGTAGCATTTGGGGCACACCTGGGTTCCTGCGCCTTTGAACTTTGATATGGCTTCCGGTGTGAGGTAGGCTCTGTTAGTGATGTATAGTTGAATGAGTTGTAAACGGGCATTCCTTGAAGTTTTTTTGTGGTAGTGAGTTATCTTTTCCCATTCTTCGTCTTCGAATTAAAGGCCCAGTTCACTTTCCCATTTCACCTTGCATTTGAGTTTGTTTCTAGTCGTACCTTGCAGCAGGGCCTCAGAGTCGTGAAGTTTCGTGGCCACCCTCGGCAGCGTTTAACATGGTTTCTATGGTCTCAAGTTCCTTTGCAGGAATGGCGGCCTCAGGCCATCTGTCCCCCATGGCTCGAATTACTGCGCCATGGAGCAAAAACTGTCCTGCAGGAAGTCCTGTGGCCTCACTGAGCTCGGTGAACGTTAAGGTCTCCTGTTCCTGAACCAAGTCCCCCAACGTGGCCACCCCGTAAGGCTCCCAATGGGTGCGCACCTCCAGATGTCCCCATGCGCGTTTTGCCATAATTGCTGCTATGGGGATTTGCGGCGAGTATGGGTCTGCTGTTCCGACCATTTTGCAGGCCCGTTTCCAAAGCTGGATACCCAACTTAGCTATGTATGGATAGTGTTGTGTATCACTCTCCTTGACCCAGAGCAGGTCTCTGAGAAGTAGGCGAGGCAGGGCAGGTTGAAGGAGTCGAGTGTCCGCAGTACTCTCGTCCGCCATCCATCGCATCACGTGCCTCAGCTGACTAGCGAGGTAGTATAGCTCAAAGTTTGGAACTTTCAGTCCTCCCTTCTCGTAGGGCCTTTGTAGCGTTTCTAGCACCACTGTGTGCCTGCCACCCTGCCAGAGGAATCTCCTGCACAGTTTATTTAGGTTTCTGAAGAATGAGGGGGGGGGATGTTGGAAGGGACGTTAGTAAAGTAGTGTAGAAGGCGGGGGAGTGCGACCATCTTAAGGAGGCCTGCCCTGCCGGCCACAGAGCGGGAGCCTACTCCAGAATTCCATAGATTTCTCGAGGGAGTCTTTAGTCCTAACTGTGTTGAGAATGTGTTCAGTGTGTGGGTTCTGGTGTATGGTGATTCCCAAGTATTTGAAGGATGTCGCATAGATGCAATATCCTTAATCATGCCTACATCTGGACACATACTGGGCAAATCCATAACTACAATGATATAAGAGTCTCTACTCCTTCGAAAATATAACGGACCAAGTAAATAAATGGCAACAGTGTCCCACAGAACTTTAGGAGCATGCGGTACCACCATGGACGGGGTCTTTGTCACCAACACTTTGTCGCTGTCCTTACACTCCTTGATTATCATTTCAACAAATGTATCCAGGCCACCAAAAGGCCCTCCTTCTGAGGGTCTTCGTCCTGCACACTCCCATATGGGCATTGTGACCAATATCCACTACCTTCTCTTGCATCCCCACTGGGACTAGTAATCTGTCGCCTACACACCAGACCATCTGTAACTCTCAGTTCTTCGCTCACCCTCCTGAACTCTGTGAGCCGATCACTCAAATCTTGATCACTGCACAGACTCCATCTGTCTTCCATCAACCCCTTGATCTTTTGATATAGATTATCCTTGGTACAGGCCTCACGCCAGCCTCTCATTCAGTGACTCTTCCACCACAAATAGATCTTTAATTCCTTCATCGGAAAGGAAATCAAATTAATAATTTTCACAAATGGGATTCCTGGACAATATATCCACCACATTATCCTTCCCATTGACATGCCCAACCACAAATTTCAAACCCTGCAATCTTGTTATCCACTTGAAAATGCGTCTTGAAACTCCAACGAGTCCTTTCCTGTTCAAAATGGCAACCAAAGTTTTGTGATCCATTCTCACAGTGAACCCTCTTCCATATGGAAAAATTCTGAACTTGGTTATCTCCCACAACACAGCAAGGGCCTCCTGCTCGAATACAGAATATCGCTTTTCGACCTAGAGTGCCCTAGAGGCATATGCTATGGTATGCAAGCTATTTTCATCGTCTTGCATGAGTACACTCCCTAATCCTATTTCAGAACATCAGTGAACACAATTGTGCGTGCATTGTCCCCGAAACCCTGCAAGACGGAGCCTTTGAAATATCCTCTTTGACTCCTCTTGACACCTCACGCCCCATTCAAACATCACACCTTTTCTGGTCAGACTTCTCATGCTCACCGTTTTGCTGGCAAGATGTTTAACACATTTGGCATAATATTCAATCATCCCCAAGAAAGATAACACTTCTGCTTTGTTCCTGGGTGACTGCCTTTCCAGTATGGCTCTCACAGTGCTCAGATTGGGTCAAACACCATTCCCAGACAAGCTGTACCCCAAATAGTCTATGCAAGGAACTCATGGTGGCAACAGTAAAGACAGACAAGTGATCACAGTTCAAGGGCGTTTATTAAACTGCAAAAGGTAGGTTGGAAAAATGCCTAATCTAAACCTAAATCTAAGATGGGAGCAAGCTTCGACCATCAAATAATAAGGCAGTCCTAGTGCTGTTGTGTCAAATTAAAAGGGCCTATAATAAGAAAAACCTATTGCCAATCCCAACGCTAAATACAAATGAAGTGAGGGATAAATGTTCTCAAGAAAGAAGTAAGCGTGCACAAATAGTAAGCCAGAATGCGGTTCGTGAGGTCTCCCCCTTCCTCACATTTTCAGCCTGGGACAAGCTGGGACTTTGGAGCACAGCACACACTCGAGCTTTCCTAGCATGAGCTAACATTTCCGTTTTCAGCAATCGGGGCACTCTGTGGTTAAGTCTCTTTTCTATTAAAAGTCTCTTGCCACCATGGGCCTGATGTATTCAAATAATAAAGAAAGTTATTTTTCACAGATACATTGGATGATTCCTTCACCCCTGGATTCCCCTCTTACGGGCACAGATCCTTAGAAAGTTATGTACTGACAACAGAACCTCGGATAGTTGTCTTCTCCTGCTTTCGAGGGTCTGTCAAGTTCAAAATATCAAAACAAAAGTTCAACACAAATTTCTTCTCTATATTAGGGTGTTCTTCACTCCTGGGTTCCCCTTCTTTCGGGCTTAGACCCCTCTCGAATATCACTTCTCTTTATCAGGTTCCCTCTGGTTTGTCATGCACTCAAAAGGCTTACCCTCTTTTGACACCTTGGGTGTTGCCTTTTCCACCCAAGTCGCCGTCTTCCGGGCTCGAACCCCTCTCAATTGTTAGCCTCCCTCTGCCGGGTTCACTATGGCTTTCAACACAACCTTCTTTTGGTTCTTCACGAATCGTAATGTCTTTTTAAACAGCATAACTCAGCCAGGTTCACTCTTGTCACACTATTTCGGGATTTTAGATTTCACCCCCCATTATCGGCATCCCTCTTTTGGGTTCGCTCTTGCAAATCTTGTCAATCGTGCCTTTCTCATTCAATTCTTACAGCACAGTATTCACTTCCCTTAACTTCAAAATCATCCAGTCAAAGACTTTTGACGACTGTACACAGGATTTTATAAGACCCATGTATGACCACTTTGACCATCTTCTCGCCTTTTCCAAGGCCTTCTAGTTATCGCAGTTTCAACAATCTGGTAATAGCTCAGAGTTTCCAGAGTGAGCACCCACCTGGTGCCGGACTCCTCTGTTGCTGGCTTTCACCCTTTTCTCATCAATAGTTCTTTTAACCTTTCATAGTTCAATTAGCCGTTTGCTACTTTTCATTCGACACAGTTTGGTTTCTTATCGACTCTCCCCTCGACTCACCGGCTGTGATGAACCGCTTGGCTTTCTTTCTCTTTGGAGTCAAGGTTGGTATCAGGGAGACAAGTGTCTCTCCCTGGCTTGGGTATCAGCGGAGGAGGGTTTTGTGTACCGTTGACATGTGCTGCAACACACGCTGGATATGGTTTGTATTCTTACAATTCGGCCTGCAGAGGTTTCATAGGCCTTGATCGGAAAGGGCAAGGTCGCTACTCTCCGTCAAGATCTGAGGTCCACGTGGATTATTATACCTCCGTCCCCAAGTACCATTCAGAGAAGAGCAATTTACTCGCTGACCCAATATTGGGGCCACAGGTGGCAGGAACAGAGAACACTGGGTCCCGGATGGCTGTAAGGAAAAGACACGGTTAGCGGTTAAGTGCAGAGTATCTACAAATAAGCATTAGTAAATAGACAGAAAAAACACCTACCCTGGGGATGACCGGTGGCAGCTTGGAACCGAACTGATCCCCCTGAAGGTGTGGTGAGTGGGGTTATAGGAACCTCAATGCAGTAAGGTCCAATGTGGTCGGGGAGTATCACACGAGAAGCAATACTCCGTACCTGAGCCGGAGGGATAGGGAACAAGGCAGTCCAGGAAACAATCCAGAGGTTTTGAGCAGTTCAGGTGAAGCAGTCCATAAATAACCAAATCCAAAGGGCAAAGGCAGTCCAATAATACAATCCAGTCGTCTAGTCAATTCCAGTAGGCAGAGATCCAGGGGACAAATCCAAAGAGGCAATCCAGTAGAAGAACGAGGTCTGTAATACAGAGGGTCAAAAGTCAATAACACGAGAAGCACAAGAATAGCTACACGCCGTAGGAACAGCTGAGAAGCACTGAAGGAGAGGGTTCGAGCTCTCTTATGCCGTTCTTCCGGGTCACGTGACCGCCCTTCTGGTCACGTGACCTCATTTTGTGTAGTTTCTTGGTTACGTGACCGCTATCCGGTTCACGTGACCTACTCCCGCGAAGCGCCGTGCCCAATGGGCGCCCGTGATGAAGGACGGCACTTCTGCGTGCCTGTAGGTGCCAGGGCAAGCCAAAACACGATCGGGGGAGCAAGCGCCAGGAATGCCATGGCACGCTGCGTGCACCGGAGGCCGAGCGGATGCAGGAGCGGAGGTGGTCCGCTGTCCGCGCTGCCGCCAAGATGTCACCAGACCAGGTGAGTGGGAGGGAGTCCGTGGTCCGTGCTGCTGTTGCAAGGAATGCACAACACTCTCCTTGTCCCCCTCTCGGTATGCGCCGTCTTTCTCCTCCTCTTGAACTGCTGTGCTGAGTTAGCTTCCTGAGTGTGCGGTCTGCCTTGCTCATAGTGTGCTCTCGTGTTCCACCTTTTATCCATGTGGGGAAGGGAAAGGGCCATCAGGTGTGTGCGGTTCTGGTCAATTGCTTGACCCTGGTGTTGGGACATGTCAGGTAAACGGCTCGATTGTTAGTCCGTCGTCACTCGTAATATGCAAAAGTGTTCACGTCTGAAAATGGGGGGGGGGCAAAGTGTTAGTGTATCCTACGTGGAAGGTTGGGGAAAATTTGTCATGAGAAGGGGGATACCATGTTTCACCTGTCTGTGTCCCACTTCCACTTCCAGAGGACCCCCATGCAGGTGATCCTCCCTCACTGGTCCACCCCCAGGAACTGGATCCAATAGCGATGGCCGTGTCCTGGCCACCTGGATGACAGACCCCCCCCCTCCCCAGGGACTACTCAGGGAGACACCGTCCGGTTTCTCACATCTATCTGTGGAGCCCAGAATTTACATTTCTCAAGGGTCAAAGTCATCCCAGCATCTTGCAATTTCTTCAGCACTCCTCCTAACCTATTGTCATGTTCACACCCAACCTTTCCCCAGACCAAAATATAATCTTCGTAAAATTTCACACCATCCATACCTACGAAGTTATTGTGCATTACTCGTTGGAAGGCACTAGCTGCTGAAATCAAACTAAACGGCATTCTGACACATTTAAATAGTCCAACATGTGTAATGAAGGTAAGGATGTTTTGAGAGGCAGGATGGATCTAATCTGACGATATGAAGATTTCAGATCCAATAAAGAGAAATCTTTTGCCCCACTCAAATCTGCCATCATCTAGTCAATCTTGCGCAAAGGGAATCTCTCTGTCACAACACTCTTATTGACTTGTCTCAGATCAATGCATAACCTTATGGACCATTAGGCTTCTTTACAACCACTATGGGACTAACCCATTCCGATGCATTCACCCTCTCAATGACTTCTTCCTTCAGCATTCTCTCAATCTCCACCCCAACCTCCCTCTTGCATGCTATGGGAACAGGCCGAAGATTTGAAACAAATGGAACGGCATCCGTTCTGAGCCGGATTTTGTGAATAAACCCTTTTAGACACCAAACATCTTCATCTCACATACCGCATTCACTACTTGTATAATACTCAACCCTTCATGCACATCATCGCCATCATCTTCAATCATTACTACATTCCCACTGCAAAAACTACAAAATTTGGTTAAGTGTTCCCTTTTTCCACATCGCCTACTTTCAACATACTGTCCGGTACACCCTCTCGCAAAATGATCACTATTCCCACATCTATAGCAGCCCCTAAATGATAGTCTTCCACAACCACCAAACACTTCTCTTCTGTTGCTTGGAGAACCTCTCCCTCTATTTCTGTCTCTGCTCCTGTATGCCCAATCATTGGATTTGTAATGTCATCTCTCCTTTCGCTGTAATTCTACTTCCTAGTTGGTCTCTCTTCACTACACTAGATTCACCTTGCACAAATCCATTTTTGGGATTATCTAATCCCAACTTGTTTCCTTTACCAGTTCCTTGATGCATGAGGTTGTTTGTTCCATGTTTTTCAATATTTCTATGGCTCTGTCAAGCGTGGGATCCTTTTCCTTACTGAGTTCCTCTCTCATCTCATCATCCGCACACTTAATAACCAATTGGTCCCTTAGTCGTTCCTCATGGCAGCACGGTCTGAACTGACACTTAACCAATTCTCTTAGGACCATGACAAATTCTTCAATATTTTCCCCTTTGTGTTGATCTCTCGTGAGAAACCTATATCTTGCAAGTCTTGTGTTTTCTTTTACCTCAATGTTATGTTACTGACACTTCTTAAGCGGACGACCACCAGAGGTATCTTGGCGCTGGAGAGACTGGCAGGGCCCACTCCTAAGGCCCTGTCTACCGCTGTCCACCGCGGTACGCCGGATTGCCGGCACCTCCGTGAGTGTCTATGTGCCCCCCTGCCCCCCGTGACTATCTGTGTGCCCCCCCTGCCCCCCGTGACTATCTGTGTGCCCCCCGTGACTATCTATGTGCCCCCCTTGCCCCCCCGTGAGTATCTGTGTGCCCCCCTGCCCCCTGTGAGTATCTGTGTGCCCCCCTGCCCCCCGTGACTATCTATGTGCCCCCCTGCCCCCCGTGACTATCTGTGTGCCCCCCTGCCCCCCGTGAGTATCTGTGTGCCCCCCTGCCCCGTGAGTATCTGTGTGCCCCCCTGCCCCCCGTGAGTATCTGTGTGCCCCCCTGCCCCCCGTGAGTATCTGTGTGCCCCCCTTGCGTATCTATATGCCCCCCTGCCCCCCGTGACTATCTATGTGCCCCCCTGCCCCCTGTGAGTATCTGTGTGCCCCCCTCTGCCCCTGCCCCCCGTGAGTATCTGTTTACACCCCCCTGCCCCCCCGTGAGTGTCTGTTTGCCCCCCCCCCCCCCGGAGATTCTGTTTGCCCCCCCGTGAGTATCTGTGTGCCCTCACCCTGCTTGCCCCCCCCTCTTGCTCTGCGCTCCACCCCCTCCTCATTTCCATCCTCTCAACTTCCCTCCTACTCCCCCCTCCTTTTCTCCCCCCTCTTAGACTCCGCCTCCTAGCACTTACTCCTATCATCTGTCCCGTGACTCTTGATAGCAGCTTGTCTGTCCCCCCCTGTTGTTCTCCCCCTCCCCTACTTTTCAATTTGTCACTGACTTTTTGCTCAGTAGCGTGCCTTGTTCTCCTTCCCCCCCTCCTTCCACTTGCCCCCCCCTCCCACCCCGCCTCTTGTTACCACCTGCACTGCGTAAATTGTCGTCAAACTTAGTAATGTTACTGCTTGCTCTGTTTTCCTTCCTTTCCATTACCTCTTGCCTGACTCGTTCTATGCACTTGCACTATCAGAAATGTCGACAGGCCTATTATGATAGTTTTTTCACATTCTGTATTGTTTCAAGGACTTTTGCTGAATGTAACTGTATTTTTCCTATGTCCCCTCCCTCCTTGAAGCGCTTTGAAACACATTGTGTATAGGCGCTATATAAATAAACTATCATATCATATCATACCTCCGCAGCGGAAGCCACTAACAGAACAGACACAGAATTTGCTAGTGGAGAAGTGTCTTAACAGCTTTCCTAAAAGCCAGATGATTCGAGAGTTTCTTTATTGAAGGAGGTAGTTAGTTCGAGTCTGGATCCATCTATAGAGAAAGCCCTATCTCCGATCCTCATACGATGAGAAGGGGGTACACTGAGCAGGTTAGCAGAGGCTGAGTGTAGCTGACGAGTAGGACAGTAGCGTGAGAATGTAGTTTGCAGTAACTCCACACCCTATTTGTGTATAGCGCGATGGACGAAGCACAGTGCCTTGAAACTAATGCGTTGGTTAACAGGGAGCCAGTCCAGTGAGCGCAGCACCGGGAATGTGTGTGCTCCGTACGGGGTGCCAATCGCCACCCGGCCCGCCATATCCTGGAGGCGTTGCAGTCGTTGAATAAGACCCTTTGGCCGAGCTAAATACAGGGAGTTGCACTAGTCCAGCCGCGACACTATCAGGGCTGCTACCACTGGTGGGCGAAGAGGAGCAGGAATCAAAGGGAGAACTGTCTTTGAGACTTTCAACTGAAAGTGTCCTACTTGGCAGACCGCAGCGACTGGGTTGGCCATAGATAGGGTAAGCCGAGAGAATAACATCCAGGTTTTTCACCTTGCCCGCAGGGGAGGGAAGTACAAGGGAGGTAGGCCAGAAAGAAGAAACCCAGAGTGAGGGATCAGGGGACACCCCACCACCAACACCTCCGTCTTGTCTGCATTCAATTTGAGCCAATTGAGGTTCATCCATGCTCCCACGGCAGTCAGGGATCCCCGCAGGCGCGAAGAAATCTCAGTCTGATCGAGATCTAACCGGATCAGGATCTGGGTGTTGTCGGCGTACGAGTAACACCTGACGCCGTAGGAGCGGAGGAGACACACAAGTGCCCAAATATAAATGTTGAATAGAATCAGAGACAAATACGACCCCTGCCGAACTCCACAGCTAAAATGGCAAGGAGCAGATAGAAAGGGTGGCATGGAGAGAGTCTGGGTCCAGTCCGCCAGGAACAACGTGAACTAAGCTAGTACCTTGCCAGATATGCCTATCTGGGCCAGCCAAGACAGCAGAACGGGGTGGTTGACCGTGTCGAATGCTGGTGACAAATCTAACAAAATCGGAGCACCAACCCCACCGAGTCCACCAGCCTAGCCATGTCATCCAGGACGGAGACCAGTACACTCTCCGTGCCTCTGCCTGGTCTAAAGCCAGACTGCGCAGGGTCGAGGAGGTTTTGTAAGAAAAGGAAGAAGGGAGATCGGATGAAAGTTAGCCAATACAGTAGGGTCAAGTAATGGCTTCTTTAAAAAGAGGGACAACTCTGGCCCATTTTAATTTGGGTGGGATTAACCCCACATAGCATGAGTTCTTCACAGAACCAGTGGCACCTCCAGACATTTTATAGGGGAAGTCTCAATGTTGATCTAGTTTTTAAATACTTTAGTAAAAGTAATTTAAATGTATGCCTCTTCAGTTGTTAGATCAGGAAGTCTTTTCAGTACTTCCTGGTCTCCATATCCCAAACAGTGTTATAATAAGGCATATTTTTTTTCTAAAGAGTAATTGGGGCCATTTACTGCCAGAACAAACTTCAGGAAGTCCTCCTTCCCATCGTTCATCTGATAATAGGTTCACCACATGTTTGAGGGAGAATAAATGCTGGGCCAGGAATATTTGCCATTGTTCAATTCACTTATGTGGGAGTGACTCTTGTTATTTGACACCTAAGATGTACCACTGCGATGAATGTTTCGGAACAGTGCGTTTGGCACACTTTTGTGTACTTTATTTCTTCCCCCTTTATCTTTCTTTATTATAACTTTACGCTTGTGTGAGAGTGCTCTTTTTTGGTTTCAGCGAGATAACATTTTCCTTTGTTTGGGATGTAGCCAAGTGGTAATGAATGCACCCGCTAGCAATCAGTCAATCAGTGGCACACCAAAACAAACAACTGAATTTCTGGGGCTTGAGTCCAAAATACCTTCAACTTTCCCTCCGTAAACACCTTCCCACTCGAGCTCTTCACTCCTCCAACTCCCTCAGGGAATGTTGCTTCTCCAAGCAACGAGTTGGTGGCAGATCTCTTTCCTCAGAGGGGCCTCCCTCTGGAACAGCCTCCCTGCCTCTCCGAAACTTGGAGAACCTTCTCTGGTTCCGGAAGCACCTCAAGACCTTCCTCTTTGCTTCTACCTTTGCTCCCGCTCTCCCCTGCTGACCTGTCTGCTTTGGCACAATGCACCTTGGGTCTGTATCTGTTACCCTACAGTCCCCTTACCTGCACTAACCAGACCCCCCCCCCCCTTGCCTGCGCTCAAAACCTGCACTTGCCACCTTGCTGGCTGCACTACATTTGTATTGTTGTACCACTTACCACTTTTCCCCTCTCCCTTGCACTTTCCCCCCTTCCGCCCACCCTGCACTTGAGCGTTCTCAATGCCACTGGGCCTAGTAAGATCATGGCTTTGTCTTCCCTTGTTCCCCTCCTTTGCCTCGTCGTGCTCTGAAACACTTGTGTATGTGCGCGATACAAATAAAATATTGTATCATAACCAGAGAAGCCTCTAAATAATCACTCACAGGTTTTTAATTGCCAACTTGTCTATCGACTATGGTGCACTCAGCAGGGTTTGAGTTATGTAGAAATAGAAAACTAGATGTATCTTGCCATTTGTACTGCAATTATGATGGGAATGCACCCAGTGGTACATTTTACGCATTGGTCTCCACAAAAGAATCTTAGGGAAGTCAAGTTGATGGTAAAATGAGGGTCTGCCAAAAGGCTTATTTTCAGTTTCTGAAATGGCAGCTCTTCTGCTATCCCCAATTTAGTTTTCAGAATGTTACTTGTAAGTTTGAGCAACACATCTTTCCTCGACTATTTTCTGTTTCACTGAGACACAACCCAGGTAAAGGCACCACCTGCTGGTGTGCATAAAAAAACCCAGGCAGTTCAAAAGTTAGACTTTCTTAGGAATACTCTTACTCTTCAGGTAGTGGGTGGGTTAGCCATAGGAATTAGCATGGCCATGGGCAGTCAGTAGGCTGATAAATAAAACGTCCGGAAAATGTCCATCCTCACAAGTCCTGTCCTTCCTAATTGTACTCCAGTTCAATAGTTTCAGCGCACAGCAAACATTTAAAATAGAATGAAGTAAAACTAAGGTAAGTGAACCTCTTTGGTCAGTAGCCCCTCTGGTCCTTGGCTGCTCTAATGAACTCTCCTCTGGTCATTGGCTCCCTTGCAGGTGAACCTTTGGTCCATCCCTCCTTTGGTCCTTGGCTCTCTGGTGAGTTGGTGGGAAAAACAAGAAGCAAAACGCTTCCATTTTCTGTCAATCATACAAACAAGTACCTTAGCTCCAAACAGCTGACAAATTATCTAAAACCTTCACCGTACAGAGCCATATCTGAAGATCTGCAAACATCTATGTTGTAACAAAGCAATCTTGGCCCGATTCCCCTGCCACTGCATAAGCCCCCTACCCTATTACATGCAGATTCTGAAGCTCCTAGAAAGTGTGAAAATGGCAGATGATGTGCAATGAAAGACTCTATATCATAGCAGAGTGTGGAGAAGTACTCTGGACGGCACAAGCAACTTCAGTGGCTGGGAGCAACAGGCGAGAAAATGTAATGTTGGTTCAACCACAGTAAATCCGCTATACTAGAAACGCTGGTGCACTGACTGGCTGGTGAGACTGTCTGCCTGTCAAATCAAGTGATTGGAGACTGAGGGAGAGCAAGTGCAGCAATCATGCAATGATTTGTGGCAGTATTGGAGCCACTGGCAGAGGAGCACCATGGTACACCAATTTGTCCCTATACTTATTAAAACTGTCCTATTGTAAGGGCGAAACAATCACTGATAAGCACTCCAATTTTTGCAGTTGAAGTCAGGGTGAGATTGCATTATTTGCCCAGGATCACTTATGCTAAACAGCGAAGCAGGGATTCTTACAGACTCGCCAATTTAGGCACAACCACCTTCTTCCATACTTTACTTAGAATAAAGTTTTGGGAGTCGAGCCCTACAATACTGTCTTATAGAGTTTACTTGCAAAATAAAAATTGCATAATAAAGCATCATGACAACATATAAATGCTTATAGCAACATGCAGAGATAAAATAATATCCGAGTACCTTCATTTTCCACATCCTGAATGGAAGACTATAAGATGCAAAAGGCACACTATTTACCCACTTTATTTTCAGCGCTTTAAGACGCACAATAAAAGAAGTTGTGTAGTAAACTCACTTAGGTTTGGAGGTTCATCACAAACCTCCAGTGTGTTATGCATGGTTTTAAGAACATTCAACTAAGGACATCAACGCAAACCTTACTTTTTAGCAAATCAAGCTATTGTACATATTTCAAAGGGTGCTTTATTGTGTTGCTTGCTTTAACGTCAGAGATTTGCAAGGTGACTGGCCATCTTTCAGTTGCAAATGCATCATCCTGCATAAGAAAGGCTATGCTGCTGATCAAAGAAACGTGATGTCCAGTTTATTTTGGGGCTGGCTGCAAAGCCAGGGCTGCAGCTTGTGTGTCTCAGGGGGGCTGTGACTCAGGGAAACGCAGTGGCGAGTGTGTGAGTTGATATGTGAAGTGTAGTATTTTCTCTCTTCTTTTTTCACATGGAATTTAAAATGAGTTATTATCTTGAGTTGTAGGTTTGGTATAGTTAAGCATTTAGGTAGATATTATAGTTATGATAGTATAGGATATTACTGATTTTGATAAGTCATAGTTGAAATGGGTTAGTTAAGCCCATGTGTGTTGGAAATGTATTTTGATGCAAAACCTAATAAATATAAAATAAAAAGAAACAAAAGAAACAAAATGCACCCACTGCGTCCAGGTCTATGTTCCTGATACTTTGAAGTGTTCCCCACCCTTCAGTTCACATTTTGGAGGGGGGAGGGGGGGCCTGCAGCAACTGGTGCCAACTTAGCTCTATGACGTTGCGTGCGTGGTGCTTTGTATAGTATCACTTCAGAAATCTCCAGACACACACTGCTTACCTCTCAGCTCTGAAGTGCTTGCTTGTCTGCCTGGTGGAATCTCTCAGCGCCGCAGCCCAGGTCTCCTTTGCATGCACTGCCACTGTCAATCCAAAATTATTGGCAGCTTGTGTGTACACACAGATGTGCTGCGCCGACACAACCTACATGCAGCCTGAGAAGGAAACACAGAAATAAACAGCCTGGAAGCGCGAGCCAAAGCAGAAATGCGTGCGTCCAGGCTCAGGCTGTGTTTATTTCCGGGTCCCTCTGGCCCCGACTCCAGACCATTGCGGGCTGCGACAAAAAAGCAACAAAAACGAAATACTTTTTTTTTCGCACTGAACTAGGCATGTTATTGTCCATGCACACTTCAATATATTTTGTTTGTGCTTTTTCCGCAGGGTGGCTGGTGGAGCAGCATTTTTTTTATAAGGGTGGCCTTGCCGCCCACCGCCCTGCCCCGCCACCCCGCAGCCACCTCTTGGCTGGCACCCCTGACATGAATCCTATCCTGGCCTGCCTACAGCTGGCTCCTAGACCACTAGAGTCACTTTTCTGCCTCCGAGATCACTCATGCTTTAGAATAGGGAAGGACTACAAAAGATAAGGCTTCTGTTTTGAAAATATAACAAGTGTAAAAGTACTTACTTGTAAAAGAGTTAGTATTGTAACTATTTCTGAAATGGAATAAGTTATAAAGCGTTACAAAATGTATTACTTTAAGTTGCTGGTTGCTCCTTTAAAACGTATATAAGTTGAGTTACTTTGAATAGTGTTCCACTCTTCTTAAAAGTAATGGTGTTGGTACAGTTGTATTATTCTTAACTAAATGAGTGTAAAAGCTTACCGATAGGGTTTACCTACCTTGAATAACTGTGTTCTTCTTAAAGTGTACTACTGGGTTTTGCTTTCCCTAATCTGCCTTATGCATTTCTAAAACGTCTTGGAGTTGATACTGGTCTTTGAAATGCTGAATGACCTTCTTAAAAGTATAATAGATTCCTTACTTGCCTCGAATAGCTTTGCCATTCATAACGTGTATACTTGGGTTATGATTTCACTGAACTGCTGCAGAGCACTTCAAAAATACTCCTACAGGTCCTACTTACCTTAGAATTGTACAACACACTTCTAAAAGTATCACTTGTCAAACAGTCTCTCCCTATGCTTAGAAATAATCCAACAATTTAAATACCAATAGGTTATACTGACCTTGAGTAGCTGCTGCTCTTCTAAAACTGTAATCCTGGGTCGGGCTTTCCCTAAACGGTTAGGCCCCTAGATAGTATACAAGTTAAGTTACTCCCTTTGAACTGTATTCTTATAAGCGACATTGGTCATGTAATTGAATCCATTCTTGATGGAAGAAAGTTACATAGGTTGCAAGAGATACTTGTAATCAGAGTTGGTATAACTAAGTGACTCTGAAAGTGAATAACACTGTTATCACCAATAGGGTCTACTACACTTGAATTACTTATTGAAATCTAAAAGTAACCAAATGGTTTAACTCCCCAAGAATAACAATGTCATTCTGAATGTGTTATAGGTTTGACTCACCTTGACTGACGATTGTAATCTAAATAAGGTTATACTTAGGTTTGTAAACCATAAATATTGAGTTGGATTTTATAATTGTGTTATACAATATGTTATAGTACTTACTTCCCTAAGATTTATCTTGGCCTACTTGAATTTAAATAAACCATTTATTTTTACCATACACAATGTTTCTTTTTTGGACCATATCTATGCCACAATTTCTTTGTATCAAGCTACAACCTTCTCCCCGTCCTAAAATAAGCCTGGCTGCTCTGTCTACGCTACCAAATGTTCTCAGGTGGTACTGCCTTATACTAAGAGTTTTGTACTGCCTCAGACATGGTTTTGTGAAACCCCTAATTGGACTTCAGAAAAACTGTCCTAACACAGATCAACAGATAATGTAATTGACATGTCAAAACAGGACGTTGAGCAAAAACAAAAGAACGCCAAGGAGATCGAGCAACAAAGAAAGTGAGCGTAAGGAAATAGAGATGAATAGGAAGGAGACACAAACACCATGAGTGAGGGATAAAAGCAGAACAAAAGAGAAATTCATAGACAGGATAATAAGGAAATCCAAATCAGCAGCAGGTGGGAGAGATGGACAAGGAAAACGCGAGAAAATGGAAGGACAGTATCAAAAGACAGAAGAACTAAACCAGGAAAAGAGTCCGCAACAGAAATAAATTAGAGGTGGCGGAGCCAGAATAACATGGCCCGAGAGAAAAGATGGATTAACATCTAGCAGCAGAGAGAGACACGAGTTACGGGAAAAAACACTGGAAGACAGGCGAGAAACAGCATTGATACTATGCAGAGGGGCACAGAGCTGTAGGCCACACCACAAGGTGGCACAGTGAAGTAGAGCAACAGAAAGTGAGAGACAGGGAAGAGAGTATAAACAGGAAGGATGGATAGACAGAGAGAAAAGAGGATTTAGAGGCTGTGAAATAGAGGCAACAATAGGAAAGAAAGGAAGAGGAGTGATACTGGTAGAGAGAAGTAACAAGCTGGCACCTGGTTCATTTTCTGCAGTAGTCCTGAACAGAGTTCCTACGTCCATGTTTTATCATGATGCAGCTAGTTAGCCAGCACCAACAAGTTACTGTGTAGAAAAATGGTTTTCACAAGCACCACATTATTTAAAGCCAGATAACTTTCATATACAACAGTTTTGTTTCTAATGTTTTCTAAATAGTTGGATGGCCGATACTTTTTACTCGCCTGTGAAAGAGAAAACAAATGGTTTAGAATATGGATATACTCTCCAATTGTAAATATATTGAGTAAAATACTGCCAGCTAAAAATCATATCTAGACCCCAGACTGCGTGCACAATCATAGTACTCTGGCAGACAATCCAGAAGATGGATGGATGGATGGATGGATGGATGGATGGATGGATGGATGGATGGATGGATGGATGGATGGATGGATGGATCTTCTCAAATGTGATCAACAATTCAACACAATCATTTTATTGATCTTGAAAAACAAGAACATGACTGGGTACAACTCTTCAGGGAACAGTGTATACGTCCGTAAAAGGACACAGTCCGGTAATATGACTCAAATGTAAAACAGCAAGTACAGAAGATCAACACACTCCCTGTTAATGCTCCCCCTCCCATTTCTCCCATATTTTCTGTGTTTTGGCTGGACGACCCCATGCATTGTACACTTTTTCCAGGGATATTCATGTTAACCTCAGAAACCCACATACCAAATAAGGGGCTAGAGGGGGCGAGTTAAGAGTTTCATAGTAATGCTAAATCTTCCAGACCTGTGTCAATCCCAGAACCTTTTGCTTTACTGGTGGATTGTTTTTCCTTATACCTCAGTGAGTGGGAACCTTTTTCCACACTCACACAATTGTTTACTCTTTTTATGGGTGTCATTTTTTTGACTCTCCATAGTGTCTTTTTAAAGTTATCCTCTAAAAAAGTTTTGGCAATAAGTGCTTGTTGTTTCTGGGTTGCCCTAGGGGCTCCACTTTTAACTTTCCTTTGCTAACCTTGAGAGAACTACAGTTCGCAAGGGTAGAAAGGATCTTTGGATGCCTTTTACTTTTTATCCTGTAAAACCAGCACACCCCACCTTATGTGGAGTGCTTGGGAGATACAATGTATCCCGTTTCACACTAAAACTGTAACAATTCTGTTACAGGGACACGCTTACCTTCAATGGCTGGTGGCAGTGATGCCTTGTATTAATTTGATGCACCTTTACTGCGGGCTGTGTTCACACCCATTTTACCAAAATGGCCCCCGTCCTTTTTTCGCCATTTTAGTGTTTCTTGTCCTTTCTTGTTCCTTCCCCTGACATCCAGGGTGGGAAATTCCTTTGTGTTATTTTTCTCTTTGGCGGGAGTCCCATTGACTCCCCGCCCAGGCTCCAGTCTGCCTGTGAAGAAGGCAGCGAGGGAGGCATCCAAAACTCTGCAGCCCTTTGTCTTCCTCCTTTGCCTGAATGGGGACAAATCCGAATGGGGGGCTGGCTGTCCTGAGTGGACAACCAGACCGCCCCTTTTTGTAAAATGCAAGGAGCGAATGCAGAAGTTGTGCTGTAGTTCCTGTTAAACACTGCGAACCTAGAAGCTGAAGACAAGTCGACCACTGAAACAGAAACCATAGAGGATGAAGGAAAAGCGGCAGAGACGATTTCCAGCGACCGGAGAGCCTGCTGTGTAACCTGAGCCTCATGTAGACCTTCCTTCCAATCGACCTGGGTACTCCGAAAACGATGACCCTGACCTATAGCCCGGTGAGACCCACTAGACTCAAGATGACCTGCATTTTGAGCCATTCACCGCGTTGTTGTGACTTTGGGGGGCTGCAATACCCGAATACCCTGGGACCTCGAGCCATAGTGCGATGCACAGTCTTCCGAATTCCGAATCTCGCGGAAACTTCGTGGGCATCCTGAGACACGAATCAAGTCGAAAAGTCCCCTCACCAGAGTGCTGGACCTTTGTAACGACGAGAATTCAACTGCGATTTTCTGTCTTCTTCTGTGGTCCTGTAAAAGGTGCCAAATACACAGAACCGCATCCAGCCGCGAGGAAAACCTTGCCTAGAGCCTTCTTCGTTGATCCCTGCTGCAGAGTCCCTTCCAAGGTCCTGGTTTCAGTTACCACGACAAGGAATCCACTGACCAGGTTTTTAGCTGTAGATCCTGAAGTCGTCCTGCTGCAAAATCTTCTACAATGCTGAGGTACTGTGTTGATTTGGGTATGTACTTACCTTAAGTCTCTTGGGATTCCTGTGTAGTTGTGGGGTGTTTTCTGTGATGGGGAGGCCTCTCATCCAGTACACCCAGTCCCACTGCTAGAATCCTGCTAAGGTGTCTTCTGTGAAGCCCCTGGACCCTCTTCTAACTCTAGAAGTAAAGTACTCACCCGTTTGCCAGTCTTCCTAAAGGAACTCTGACTTTAGCTACTTAAGTACCTCTTCTGACACCGTCTGTTAGTCCCTAGATCCTAGTGACCCCCCTTATGCCAATGAGAACACTCATTCTCCAAGAATAAGGGAATGACTTAAGGGATTGGGGCTTTTTTCCTAGAAAATAGAATAAGTGTTTAAAAGTTACTCACTTGTGTGGATTCCAAGATGGCCGCGCTGGGTTAAGCTGCATGTCCCCCTCGCTCCCACACCGAAGCACAGACTAAAGGCTCTATTAACAGTGGAATAAGCCCTCCACCAGGTACCGTTGCCCAGAACTTGTGGCGCAATAACAGAGCATGGTGGAGGAGAGCAGCTCTGGCCCCCGGATCCTCCACTATCCGGTTCACGACCATCGTGGAACGCCACGGTTCTGCGGCCAGCCAGAGACCCCCTTGGCGGGAAGACGCCAACGGGCAACACCAACCCACCTTGCACGGCCTGAGCAGCAAAGACAGAGGTCTGAGCTGATCTCTGCCACAAGGGCAAGCAGACACCTTCCAGAGTCACTGTGGGGCAATTGGTAAACCATGTGGCAATGAGCCAGAGTGGGGGACCGGCGGCACCTTCTATCAACGCCGGGCTCACCGACCTCTACGTCCCTGTGGGAGGACGTATTCAACCCCGTGGGGCGCTGGGGCAAAGGACAGGCCAGGACACACTCTCCCCACTGACTCTTTCCCCTCAGGCACAAACCTCCGGAGCAGTCAGAGGGGGAGCTCCACTCCGTGCAATTCCTGCTCGCTCAGATCGGTCTTCAGGGCCCGCCCCTCCAGGAGCCGGCCAGCAACACAGCGGAATCATCTCCCGGGTGCAATCAGGTGGCGAGAGGGACACCTCGAACTCCAATGGTCCCCTCCCCATCTGTGCCCGGGTCCTGGTGTGCCGAGCCTCTCTGCACATCTGCAGGAACACCTTCAACACCTTAAACGACCCCGGAGGCTGCAGTGGCGCAGGAGACTGCCAAAGTACCCTGAGGCGACGTGGACTGGGGACTCCCCAGAGGCACCCCCCGCCAGGCTCCGCAAACATCCCTACTCCACGTTCGGAAGCGCTGGGAACATAAGCAGCCGAGGCCTCGGTCGCCACGACCCTGGGAGTGACTCACGCCGTACACCAGAGCCCCCTGCATGGCCTGTCCCCCATCAACAACCCCTGCCCGGGAACACCAGCACGGACCTCGCGTGCAGGAAGACCGCACCGAGGGGACCCTCCCACATAACCCGGCATACCTTACCCAGCAGGAAAGAAGAGGTGACTCCTCCAAGAGCACCACAGTGTTGCCACGCACCCAATCCTGAGCTGACCATCTCGCCAGTGGTGCCGTTGGGCGCCCCCTCATCTAAGACCAGGAGATCCTCGCCCAGCGGCTCTTAGGCCCACCAAGTAAGTCTGGAGGAGGGAGGCAGAGGACTGGAGGGAGACTAAGCACTACCTACTTGGTTGAAATTGCACTGACTTACATCAGCCGGAGCTCCTGGCCCACATCCGCAAGCTGACCTTCCCTCCCGGCTGTGCAGTAGGACCAGGGGCACAACGCATTCACCTTCCCCCTCCCCCTGAACCCTTAGTGAAGTCCCGGGCCCGTGAGCTCAGAAGAACATCCCTCGCAGCTACCAGTGAATCCCCATATAGCCTCACCCACCGTGGAGCCACCCTCAGGGGTTCCCAGCTACACTACGCAAACAGAAGGGATCAAGTCCTAGATCCATCAACTTCCTTCTCATTGCCCCAAGGCCACCATGGGCACACCCAGGACCCTGGACCAGTGGCCCGGACTTAGACTTTGAACAGAGCATGACCTGGGGGACAGCGCAAGGGGCTCGTGCACGAACAAATCGGGTGCCCGAATGTAGGCTCCGGGAGGGACCACGGGAAACGGGGGCTCCCTCAGCCATCACACCCGGCGGATGGGTCGCCCCTGGTTCTCAGCAGAAGCAGCTAGTCTACCCTAGGTCACCCTCCAGTGCAGTTACCACCTGTCGAAATGTACAGAACAGAAAGAGACACTCCCATCCCCCCCAAAATGGCGAAGAAAAACCAGGAAGCTACCCTCACACAGATCTGGGCTGGGGACACGGACAATAGGGGACCCCAAAACTCAGCCACCTGGGGAGCGGAAGCCGGCACTGAAACCAGAGAGGACGACCAGGAGAGACCGGTGACCTACTCTGCCCTCAAAGGCTTACTAGGGGAAATAGTTGAAAAAAATCACTAACGCAGGACAAAAACAGATGGACACCATAAGAGAAGACCTGGCGGAGGGAATCCAAGAAATTAAAAGGGACATCAACAAGGTCGAAGAAAGAATGGACATTAACGAGAGGGCCACACAGGAGCTAACGGAAGACGCACGTAAAGTAGACACCCGGTTAGAAACCCTGGCGGAGCAACCCATAACCTGAAACTAAGGGCAGAAGATCTTGAAAACAGGTCTAGGCATTCCAACATACGGATCAAATGTCTACCACAGAGCATCCCAGACCACGAATTGACCCAAGTCATGAGATCCATCTTCAATGACCTGTTGGATTTGCACCAGAATGCAGACATCCGCTTCAATAGAATTCATAGAGTGGGCCTGAAACGCCAGGAACCAGGGGCAAGACCAAGGGACGTCTTGATTGCATTCCACAACTATACCCTGAAATAACAAATCCTGGAGAAGGCCAGGAAATCCAACCAAATCACGTATAATGGCGCAGAGCTTCACCTGTACCAGGACTTATCACAGGCCACATTAAACAGGAGACAGTGTATGGCCCCGGTCTTGACATACCTGCGGAACGAACAAGTCAGGTACAGGTGGCAACACCCATTTGCGTAGAGCTTCAGCTGGCAGGGAAAACAAAGTATCAACATGCGAGGAGGATGCAGCTATCCTGGGGATTGAGTAAGACTCAACTACAGCGCCCTCCACCAGCCAGCCAACCAGGCGCCCGGAGAACTTGGGAATGGACGACGACAGAACCCAGGAGAAACAAGAAAGGATGGTGACAACCCCTCCACGGAACCCCACCTCCTAGGGCACACTCCCCCCCCCCCCCAACTCGGGGCAAACCGGGCCACAGAATGAATGATCCAGATCTGGAGGAGATGGCCCCACAACTTCGACATCCCTGGGGAGGGCATGTAACAACTTCAACCGCCAAATGGAGCCACACTGACGGCGTATCAATCTACAGATGCGGGGGGAGGGAAGGGCGCACGGGAATAGGAATGGGAATTCCTGCGTGGGGTCAGGCTGGGCGAGTATTAGGGTCTTGCTCTCGTGACCACATGAGGGGGGCTGAGTGCCAGCTAGACCTACCCAGCAAAGGGGTTCGAGGGGAGGTAGGGGAGGAAGGGGGATAGAGGAGGAAGGGGAGTAGGAGGGGCCGGGGGAGGAGCAGCCTGGACTACATGTAACTGAAGGGGATTTGAGGCGAATCAGCAGAGGAGTAGGGGACAATGAAGGGGCAACGGGCCACTCACGCAAAAAACGAACACCTAGTATACCGAGGATGGTACAACCTAACCGATTAAGGATTCCATCACTAAACATTATTGGCCTTAACACTCCGCTCAAGAGGAAAAAGGTGGAAAGGTATCTCAGGCGAGAAGACACCCACATAATTACACTGCAAGAGACACGCATACAAACGCGGGACACGTATAGGGTTAAAGTTTGGGAGTTCGGGAGACTCTTTCAGGCCACACAACCTCACAAAAAAGGGGGGGTACTAATAGCATTGAGAGACGGGTTGGATCTAGCAGTAAAAGACACAGATAAAGATAAACAAAGCAGATATCTCGCAGTAGCACTAGAAGGAAGAGGTGAGGCTTACACCCTGGCGACACACGCTCCAAACACGGGCCAAGACTCGTACATACAAAAAGCGCTCACTCGTCTAGAAGAATTTGCCAAATCTCCCATCATCCTCACAGGAGACTTTAATTTGGCCTGGAATCCCACCACAGATAGAAGCACCCAGACCCAGTTCCCGCCGGGGCTGCCTTCCGGGGACCTCCAATGTAAAATGCAGCAGCTGGGCCTTGTAGACACGTGGAGGACGATGCATGGGGACAAGGAGGGCTATACTTTTTACACTCATGCCCATAGGTTACACTCCAGGATTGATTATATCTGGTTGTCAAGCTCCTTGATGGGCAAAACAATCAACCTAGCATTGGGCGCAATTACTCTTTCCGACCATGTGTCTATGACCTTAGAGTTGGGTAGGAAGAGGGGGCCACCAGGGCTCTGGAAATGGAGATATCCAGTCCACCTCTTCAAAGACGCGACTGTGGCGGAGGAGATCGCAAGATATGCGGAGACCAAGAAGGTTGGAGATACCACCTGGAAAACCTGGTGGGATGCACTCAAGGTGACACAGAGTGGCAAGATTACAGCAATTAAAGCAAGGCGCACTCGCGAACTGCGGCTAGAAGAAGCTAACTTAGAAGCCAAAGTGAAAGATCTAATGACCAAAATGGGTCAGAGACAGTCCTCGTCTATTAAAAGAGAATACAGGGCAATCCGGGGACAGCTAGACGCCATCTAGACCAGGGCTGCGGAGCGTAACCTGCTCTGCCTTAAACAGAGGCTATATGTGAAAGCCAACAAGTCGGACCATCTGCTGGCCAGAATGCTAAGGAGAGAAAAGAGATAGAACAATCCTGAAAATCAAGCAACAGGGGGAATCAGGCAAGCTCCAAAACCGATGATATAATAAGGGAATTTGAGAAATTCTACTCTAAATTGTACAGCTCAGAGTCCCCTTCTCTGGAAAGCCAAGAATCCTACCTCCGAGATACCCCTCTATGCTGTCTAACCAGAGAGGAAAGGAACATCTTGGAGGGGGATATTACGAATGACGAAGTCAGAGCAGCCATTAAATCCCTTCCGCCCAACAAATCCCCGGGCCCCAATGGGTATGTAGCAGAGTTTTACAAGAGTCATAAAGAAAACCTAATCCCACACCATACCAATTTGTATCACCGCATAGAGCAGTCCGACTTCTTACCGAGAACCATGAAGGAGGCCAAAGTCATATTGAGCCCAAAAAAGGGGAAAGACCTGACCGAGTGTGGGTCATACCGCCCCATTGCGCTAAATAAACATCAATGCCAAAATCCATACCAAAATCCTGGCTAACCGACTGGAGGCGGTCCTCCCTAGACTAGTTCATGCTTACCAATCAGGTTTCGTGAGGGGTAGGCAAATGAGCGACAACATACGAAGGATAACTCGCCTGATCAAAAAAATCACAGAAGAGCTTCCCTGCTCTCCTCCTGGCTGTGGACGCTGTGAAAGCCTTCGATAGAGTGGAGTGGGGGTTCCGCTTCGCAACTATGAGAAAGATGGGCTTCGGACTGAGCTTCCTGCGGAGAGTCAAAGCCAACTACCAGTGCCCCCTCCTGCGGCTTGCCATAAATGGGCATATATCTGATCCGATCCAAGTAGAAAGGGGCATGAAGTAGGGCTGCCCACAGTCCCCCATCTTATACGCTCTGCCTCTAGAGCCCTTCCTGGCATCAGTAAGGGAAAATAGGAACATAACAGGGATCACGTTTGCGGGGAGACCCAGCACAAAATAGCCGCCTTCGCAGACGATATGATCTTGTCCCTAACCCAGCCAGATACCTCTTTGGGGGCGGTGCAAAGCGAGCTAGACCGGTTTGGAATGGTTATGGGGCTGAAGGTAAACATAAGCAAGTCTGAAATCCTGAACCTCACTTTAGCCTCGCAGGAAGTGCAGAAGCTTAAACACACCTACCAATTTAGATGGGTAGACAAATCTATCAGGTATCTAGGGGTAACGCCGACCAGCACAATCAATGGCATGTATCAAGCTAACCTCCCGCCTCTCCTGGAGAAACTTAAATCGAAGCTGATTGACTGAAAATGGTAGTCCTACCGCAAATCCTCCATCACTTCACATCCCTCCCGATCCACGTACTGCCGTGCTTCTTCAAAAATCTGCACAAGGTGGTGGATAACCATCTGGAACAATAAACCACCGAGAGTGGCTGCAATGGTGATGAGAACTCCGGTGGCGAATGGGGGGCTGGGAGTGCCAGACTTCAGAGCATTCTACATTGCCAGTCCCTGATGACCTTTATTTGGGCAAAGGGACAATAGCGGGAAAGTATGGAGGTCTATGGACAGGGACGTTGTGGGAGCTGAACTGGAAGATGTGTTGTGGAAGACAAGGGCTGACAGAACAGCACAAATGTACGTGAGCCTGATCACTGAAACAGTGGGCAGAGCATGGGACTCCGCTTTAAAGATAGCCCACATCACCTCCTTTACATCCCCCCTACACGCCACTGTTCGGAAACCCCCAATTTGCCCCAGGGGCTTCCACATTCCAAGCGTGGCAGCGAGGAGGGTGCCACAGAGCAAGGGACATGGTTACTGGTGCCCAGAATAAAACCTTCGAGCAATGTAAAGCAGACTTTGACCTGGAGGAGAACCAACGTCTTCCCTACGCCCAACTGAGGCACTGGCTGTCCCATCCAGCAATGAAAACCGCTGCGACATGCGATCTGACCCCATTCAAGAAATATCTAAACACAGACCCAGGAGAGAAAAAAGTTGTAGCAAACATCTACAGACTCATGAAGGAAGGGGAAGCACCACCGATCAGGACGTACACTGGCAAATGGGAAACAGACACAGGAACAACAACGTCAATGTGTTGTGATATAAAACAACACATAAAATAGACTGTCACCACTGTATACTAATCCTTCACAATGCAGATTTAATGTATGCATATATGCCAGATTATGGCACAAAAATGTCTTCCTGTTTAATAAATTTATAATGTTTTATTCATCCACGGTGATTCTTTGTTCTGAGTTAGCAGTTATCTAGCTCCTTTTGCAAGGCTATAGCGACCTCCTGTCACGCTATTGGCTTGGGAAGCCTTTGACTCTACCCCCACGTATCTGTATACTTCTCAACCCTCTCGAGTCAGGCCCCCTAAAAAAGAGGGTTCGCCCATTTTCTTTTCTCTTACAGGAACAACAACCGCCATAACGGAATGGCCGATACTATGTAGCCAGATAACGAAACTCACAAGATCGATCCAAATCCGAGAAATATGGATGAAGCTTTTAATTCAGTGGCACCTCACCCAGAGTAGGCTTAGCAAGATCCATCCGGGGGACTCACAGGAGTGCTGGAGGAAACGTGGCCAGGCAGGCACCTGGAGCCATATATGGTGGTATCTTGCCCGAAAATAGCCCAATGCTGGGAAGCCATTCATGCAGCAATCGAACAGGTGTTGGGGATTAAGAACCTGGGAGTTGGATATTAAGAACCTGGGAAACTGGGGTCTAGTCATGATAGGGTTGAACGGGGTCCTGGAGAAAAAGTATAAACCCCCCCCAGAAACTTTACATCATGATGGCAGCGGCCTTGGTCCTACCTAGTGCGCAAATGGAAATCGGCGCATCATCCAGTAGATCACGAATGGATAGCAAAACTATGGTCTCTCCTCATGATGGAATAGTTAATGTACTCACTACAGGGAGACCATCTAAAGTTCAACACAGACTGGTCAGCACTAATCCTTTACCTCAAAGATGAAGCTCAATTCCAAGATGGCCGCCGGCACTGAGTAGACGTGCCGACGGCGCTCTCCGGACCAGTCTGTGGTAAGGTGCCCACCGCCCCGCTAACAGACCATGGTTTTTGGCAAAAAACCCCCTCGGAGAGCGAGAAAGAGGAGCGGAACCGTTTGATACTGCGAGGCAGCCCGTGGCAGACCACAGGAGCGGCTCCGCCAAGGAGAGAGCAGCAGCCGCGTGTGCGGCCGAGGGGAGACAAAAGCAGGCTGGAGTCGCAGTAGTGAGGGGCAACGTCGGGAGGAGCTGGGAGGCTCAGGAAGCGAAGGGGCCCCAAGTAGGAGGAGCCGAGGGGGTGAACTTGAAGCGGGCTGCTCGAGCCGGAAAACCCGCAGACGCGGCCCTCCCCTCTGTTGTGACGCAAGGCAGAGGAATATCTGTAGACCCCGCGGCGTGAACTGGTGAGCTCGCCGGCGCCGGGAGGGGAGTGCCTGGAGAGGTCGCGGCGGCGGGGCGTTGCGCAGAGGGGAACTGAGATACCGAAGAAGGAGAAGGTGCCCCGCGGAGCAAGAGGTACGGCGGGGCACCAGAAGCACCCGGTGGGAGTGGGTGTGCTGGCAAAAGTAAAATCGGATATATGCCCGCCCTCCCTTACATGGCGCTACGCGGCTGAGGGACCTGCCGCGCGAGGACACCCTACGGCCGCGCAATAGTTGAAGAGGCGCAGCGGCGGAAGAGCTGGAGAGTGGGGGGCGGCAGCGGTACCCGGGAGTCAGAAGACTAGTGGGGGGCGGGGAGGTTGGCCTGAGCAGCAGAGGAGGGCCGACCCCCGGCGGGAGCCCCCGGCAAACGGGAGATCTGCAAACCCTCCCAACGGCTGGAGGATAGGTTGGGAGACGCATTGCGAGGCAAGGGGACGCTGGCCGCCGAGAGGGGCGACATTGAGGCTTGCCTCGACCCCCCCGCCGAAGTGGAGAAGATCCCAGTACGAGACCATTGTATGATTGAAATACCCCTCCTCCCCCCGGAACTACCTGGGGGAGAAGCCAGGACTAAGAGACCCCCGCTGAGGATTTGAAAGGAGCAGTATTTGGCAATCCTTTACTCCCTCCTGGCAATTCGCAGCGACCGAAATATCCAAAGGGGATCTTCCAAAAGAACTATAAGGCACAAAGAACCTGGGAAGTGAACAGCATGACCACAAAAACCAAAGGAAAAGGGAAGAGAGCGCCACAAGCTTCGGGGGACACGTTGGGCACACTCCCCGCGATCTGGCCAGTACATACCTCGAAGGAGGGTCTTGGGGCATTTCGAGACGAGACAGGGGAGGATACCTCTCGGAGGGTCTTGGAGGAAGAAGCGGCAATGTCCAGACAGGAATTTCTGGGGGAGCGGCCCGCATTACAGTCTAATCTGGCAAAAACCTTTCAAGAACAATTTCAGCTAATGCGAGCATACCTGAATGAAGCCCTAGGGGAAATAAGGCAAGAGATGCGGCAATTAGGGGAAAGGACAGACCAGTTGGAAAAGGGCCTACAAAACTATTGCCATTAGCGAGGCCATTGAGAGGTTGGATGTGGCAACACGAAATCTCAAAATTCAAATGGAAGATTTGGAAAATAGATCCCGAAGGATCAATATCAGAGTGAAAATGCAGCCGGAGTCAGTGTTGGACAAGGACTTGAAAGCAGTGCTCAAGGCATTTTTGCCGACATCCTGGAAGAAGAGAGCCCCGAGAGGATTGAACTTGATCGAGCGCATAGAACCGGACGGTTGACCAAAGGTCAGATGGTGAGGCCTAGGGACGTACTCGCAGCATTCACTAGGTATGCCCAAAAGAAGGCAGTGCTTCGAGCAGCACGGCAGCAGGAACCCATTATGTTCAAATGGGCATCAGATCGCATTATTTCAGGATTTGGCAGGTAGCACGCTCATGAAAAGGAGACAAATGAGCCCATTGCTAAAGGTTCTAAACGAGAAGGATATACGATACAAATGGACATTCCCGTTTGGCCTGCTTATTGAATGGGAGGGGTCCCAGAAGCGTACCACGTCTCTACAGGAAGGGGCTGATCTCCTTCGAATAGAGTTGGAGGAAACCCCTTCGAGCTCAAGAGCACAAGACGCGACTGGTCGCCCCAGGCTGAAACCCTGAGAATGGTCGACAGTGGGAGCGAAAAGGAGAAGAAGAGTCGGAAAAGACAAGAGGCAGCGTAAAGGAAACGCAAGTGAAGAGAGGAATGGAACATTAATTGACTCCTGAACCATGGCAGCGCTAAAAGGGGCGGTGGGCCTCTAAAAGGTGAATTGAAGCTGTGGGTCATAGGAGGAGTAACCATTTTGGGTACGGAAAGGGCGGTGATGCCCGAGTCAGGAGTGGAGAGTAAGCGGGAAGGGGTTGTCCTTCCATAGAAGGAGAAGGGGCAAGGGGAGGGTGTTGACGAGACATTCAAGAACGGGAAGGGCGGGAGGGCAATAGCTTCTACTGGGGACCAAATCTCATGGTCTGACCTCTTAAGTGGCTAACACATAATGTGAGAGGGTTGAACTCCCCCCTGAAGAGGAAAAAGCTGGAGCACTTCACGAGAAAAGAAAGACCTGGCATTACGGGGCTTCAGGAAACGCACCTTGTGTTCAAAGATCAGGGAAGGTTGAAGTTGCAGGGGTTCGACCAGATTCTCCATGCCTCTGGGCAAAATAAAGCAAGAGGAGTGGCTCTAGCTATTAGGAACACGGTTGACTTCAGGGTTGACGCAGTAACAATGGATAAACAGAGGGGAGATTTATTGTGGTCCGGGGGAAATTTCAGGATGGCCTTTAGACAATTGCGGTTGTATAAGCCCCCAACTCCGGTCAGGAATAATTTTTGTTGCGGGTCCTGAAAGTGTTGCAAGAACATTCATGGGGTCAAATTGTTTTGATGGGAGACCTTAATATAGCTTGGGATAGGGAGAAGGACAGAGATGGTAAACGGGTAAGGGGAGGGGGGGCGGTAATGTCGGCTGAACTAAAGGAAAAGATCAGGGAGCTGGGATTGAGGGATGTATGGAGAGAACTAAAGGGGGGGAAGAGGAGGGATATACCTTTTTATCTGGAGTTAATGGCTCGCAATCCAGAATAGATTATATATGGGCCTCGGTGGGACTAGTGGGCGGCATTCGGGAGGTGAATACGGGACCAATAGGGATAGCGGACCATAGGATTGTCTCGGCGATGCTGGACCTGGGTCGAAGGGTGAGAGGAGTATGGGGATGGAAGTTTCCAAGAGCGGTCCTGAGAGACCAGGAAGTTCAGAGGGCCATCGAAGAGAAGATTAAAGTCTTCTTTGCTGTTAATAGGAAGGAGGATACGGGAGAGGGGGTAAGGTGGATGCATTTAAGGCTACTATCAGGGGGGAACTAATTGCAGCAGCTGCTTTTCGAGTGAAACAAATGAAGGTCTTAGAGGTCCAATTAGAGGCTGAGGTGGAAGCGGCTAGACAGGCAGCGGGCAAGACCCCCTCCCGGGTGGCTATGCAGGAATACAGGAAAGCGTTGGGGCAGTTGGAACTGCTGCGAACCAAGAAGGCAGAGGGGGCACTACTGGCAGTGAGACAAAAATACTACGCAAAGGCAAATAAAGCAGGCATGTCTACTTAGGGGAAAGAGGGCGAAAAATGCTATTAGAGCGTTGAAGTTGGGCTCTGGGGAAAGGGTCACAAAGCGGGAAGAAATACAGGAGGCTTTGGCGGGGTATTATGACGCCCTTTATGCATCCCAAGACCCCCGTAGCGATATGCAGGAAAAGTTCTTACAATCCGTACAGTTACGGGAAATCGGTACTGAGACGAGAGAGGCCCTCAACAGAGAAATCACAGAAGAGGAGGTTAGAGGGGTGATTAGAGCCCTCCCAGTAAATAAAGCCCCAGGCCCGGATGGCTATACTGCAGCCTTTTACAAATTGTTTGTTACACAGCTGGCCCCCCAATTTACCTCCCTATTTAATAAGTTTCGGCAGACAGGTAAAATTGCCCTGTCCATGGGGGAAGCAAAGGTGACCCTTGTCCTTAAACCACACAAAGACCCAGAAGAGAGAGCAGCCTATCGCCCCATTGCCTTGATCAATATAGATGCCAAGATATATATATAAAGATTCTGGCGAATAGGCTGGATGCCATTCTCCCTCTTGATACATCCCAATCAGGCAGGCTTCGTCAAAGGCAGACAAACCACAGATAATATCAGGCGAGTGGCACATTTATTCGGAAAAGTCCAGAGAACGAATACCCCCGCGGTCTTGGTGGCACTAGACGCGGAAAAAACCTTTGACCGCGTAGAGTGGTCCTTTCTGTTCCACGTAATGGAAAAGATGGGCTTTAGGGGGAATTCATGACAATGTTTCAGGCCAATTACCAAGCCCCGTCGATTAGAATAATGGTGAAAGGAACTGCTTCCAGAGGAGTAAAATTACAGAGGTGAACTAAACAGGGTTGCCCGTTATCTCCAATTCGTTACGCAATTTATTTGGAACCTCTTTTGCAAGCAATAAGGGAGGCGGCGGGGATACGACGCATCCCGTTCGGGGGAGAACAGAAAGTCGCAGCATTCACTGATGACATGTTGCTCATGTTGACAGCGCCAAGAGATTCGCTCAAGGCTAGCATGAGCCTGCTGGGAAAATTTGGAGAGGTCTCTGGATTAAAGATTAACGCTAATAAATCTGAGATCCTAAACCTAACGCTAAGGGGAGGGGAACGGGAGGCGTTAAGGGGGACACTCATCTTCTATGGAGCCTGGGAGGGATTAGATATTTAGGGGTGAGAATCACAGCAATCCTAGCTGGGTGGTATTCAGCAAACTTCCCCCCTCTCCTTAAAGCAGTCAAGAGGGATTACCATAGGTGGAGAGGCCTTAGGGTATCTTGGTTGGGGCGGATCGCAGCGGTACAGATGGTAACACTCCCGCGGCTATTGTACTTATTTCAGGCGATCCTGCAGCCGGTTCCCTCGAGCTTTTTTAAGGAAGTGGGTACCCTGACGAAAGAATTCATATGGGAAGGAAAGAGACCTAGGGTGAGTGGTAATTTACTGATGGCTCCTAAGAGAGGAGGAGGCTTAGCGTTACCAAATTTTCAGCAGTACTATGAAGCAACTCAGCTCCGAATCATTAGGGAATGGCTGAAAGGTGAAGGTCAGCAAGATAAACTCAGGGTGAGAATGGATAGGGCGATGGCTCACCGCAAATTATCGGAGGTGCTCTGGCTGCCCAAAGCACATAGACCCCGGCACCTCTACAAAAACACAATAACTAAACTCATGGCGGATACCTGGGATAAGTTGGTGGGATCTAAGGGAATCACTATGTACCCTTCGCCATTTACCCCCATTTTTGGCAATGGAGGTTTCACCCCGGGTCTGGAGAAAGGTGCATTTGCGAGATGGCAAGAGGGAGGCTGTGGGAAGTTATGTGATATGTTTCGGTGAGGAGAACTGCTGTCGTTTGAAGAATGTAAGCGGGAATTCTCAATACAAGAGGGGGAACGATTAAGATATGCACAGATCAGGCACTTGGTACTTCACCCAGGAGTCAGAATGGCGGCAATTAGGGAACCAACGCAATTTGAGAAATTCCTTCTAACCAACGATGGAACAAAAGGCCTAATTTCTAATATTTATAAGATTATAGATAGCTCTCACACGGATCTTCAGTGGGCTTTTATGCAGAAATGGGAACAGACCCTTGGTAGAGAAATCAGTAGGGATGAGTGGGAGGGGCTATGGAGGAGGATACCCAAACTGGCTAGAGCGTCCCAACTGCAGGAAGCGTGGAACAAGATTTTATTCGGGTGGCATTATACCCCCGCCCGGCTTCAGAAGATGTTTCCCGCAAGATCGGGTAGCTGTTGGAGGGGCTGTGGTTTGGCAGGAACAGCAGAGCACATTTGGTGGAAGTGCCCTAAGATTGAATCCTTTTGGGCAGAGGTACAAAGGGCGCAGGAACAGGCCTTTGGCCCGGGAGATGAAAGGACGCCGGTACAGAGCCTCTTGGGTATTCGTGAAGCCTCGGAGGTGGGGGGGATTCAGAGGAAGGGAGAAAGCAAAAGTGATCCTGACTCTTGCGGCTATGATAATAACCCAGAGATGGAAGAGCCCCGAGATCCCCATGTATCAGGATTGGCTACGGAGGATCTGGGAAATAGTGGCTATGGAGTGGGCAGCTGACGATAAAGTGCAGAACTTTGCTGTGGATTGGGGGGAAATAATGGCTTTTCTCAAAGATGACTACAGAGTGATGTGGTGCCCGCAACGCCGCCTGACACTACTGGATCTACAATAAATGTGGGGAGACTTCCCGGAAGAGAGACGATTTACGTTTTGAATGCTTGTCAAATTGGGGAGGAAGGGAGGTGGGAGGGAATGTTTCTTTTCTATTGGCTTGTTATAAAATTCAATAAAAAGTTTTTAAAAAAAAGAAAAAAAAAGACAAAGCTCGCCGATCTTGGTGCCTGAGGGCCATGTCCCTCCTGGGGATATTTCCCCAATCAGGACGACGATGAACTAGAACGCTCACTGACTTCAAGGTCCTATTGCCCTGTTCGAAGGAGGCCCCACCCGCAAGAGGCGGCTCCGTCCCATCACAATAGACTCCCATGAACTGCTCCGGACCAGGGAATGGAGGGGGGCAGTGGGCGAGGGAAGGGGCTTTTGTTGTTTACTTACAAAATGCTAATAAAAACGTATTGGGGGAAAAAAAGTTACTCGCTTGTAAAAGAGTTGGTTGCTAACTAACTCCGAGTGAACAGTTACAAAAGTTCTTACTTACCTTAGATGTGTGATGCACTATTCTCAAAAGCATGTTTAATATCTTTCTTTCCTTAGAAACTGTTTTGCCATTCTAATAGAAAGTAGATGTGAAGGTATATTACTCACCTGTGATTTGGTTTTGCCTCTTCCCAAAAGTAATACATTGGTTTCACCAGATTATTCCTGTTAGGAGAATTGTAGGAGTGTCCCCCAACTGCGTCTTGCTTCCCCTTACTTGCTGTTACCCAGTCCAAAATAAGTCTGCATTAGGTTTTACCTACCTAGAAAAACTGAGTAATTCATAAAGTGTAACATTCGGTTCTGTTTTCCCTGTGCTATAGAACCCATTGACTTTAGTTCCAACTGTCCCTCATAGGTGGTACACAAGGTTAACTTGTATTGCTGGGAAAGATCTAACCTAGACTTCATTGGGAAATTGAAAAAGTATATGGGTTTTACTTAGCTTGAGTTAGCTGTGTGCCAGCCAAAAATAAGTTACAAGAGTTACTGCTCATCTCGATCTGTGTTTCACGGATCTCAAAAGCACCTGTAATTGAATATTATATCCTTAGGTTTTACTCACCTAGTATAACTGTGTGTTATGACAAAAGAAGTTATAGGTTTTTACTGTACCTAGAATAAGTGTTCCACTATTCACTAAAAGTATATTGTCCAGTTGACTGATTATGTGGTTTGTTACTGAGCGTCACTGTACAACTGGTAGGGTCTACTACACTTGAATTACTCAATTGTAATCTGAAAGTAATCATTGGTTTTTACCCCCCGCATCCCCAAGAATAGGTGTGACCTATACTGAATGTGTATGAAAATAGTTTTACTTCCGTAGAACTACTGTTATGCTCCAAATAAGGTTTATGATTTGGTCTGTGCACCTTCAAACATAGTGTTGTCTTTTTATAATTGTGATTACATATAATGTGTGATAGTACTTATTTACCCCAATATTTATCTGGGTCTTCTTGTATTTTAATATTTAAATAAACCATTTATGTTTACAATACATAGTGTTTTAGTGTTGCTTTGGACCATTTGTATTACAATTTCATTTGTACTGCCCCCCCCACCAACTTGCTGCAACAGTTCCTTTAAATCAGACCAACAGTAGTGGCTAGGAAAATAATTTCATAACAAGTACACAAGGAATCCCCCCCCCACCCACCCACCCCCATATCCCCAGCAGTGGCATTTGCAGTTTCAGATCTTCCAGCATTTCAGTACTCAAAACCATTTTCAACCAGTCCAGGCACCTTCACCAAAAACAGACATGCGCACATTCAAAATATGAACAAAAGTCCCCTTGGTTCCCCACCTTAAATAGTTAGTATGCTGAGCATGTTCCCAATTAAATAACAACGTGCAGTGGCGTTACACTTCGGCAGAGAAAAACTTCCCTGCGGAGTACGTCCCATTCACAGGCTCCTTTGTGGAGCAGATACAGGTTGCCATGGCGCCTGTACAAGCTACGGCGGAACCCGTGTCAGCTGACACGTCTTGTACGTGAAGGATTTACAACAAAGCAGGCCCCCTTTATGTGTTTAAAACTGCCGTCTTCCAGAGGGCTTGTTGCTGCTAATTAGTGTTTTACTATTTGCGGTTATGTTCATTTTCCTTCGTGAAATCTTGTCACGAAATCCTGACTTGATCTCCTGGTTCCGACCCACGCTCAAACCTTTGGTTTGTTACGTCTTCTATTCCCATTGGCACTTCTTATAGACCGCTACGGTATCGACCCGGACTGCCCCTGGACTGCCTTCTCTCCGTCCTCATCATTGTCGTGATCTTCTGGTATTTGACGCGGAACGTTATTTGAATTGTCCTTCCCTGCTCCTGCTGTCTTTGCAACTCATTCGTCAGCGGTTACTCGGAACACCTCAGTTGCTCCAACCCTCGTCTGGGAAGCGTGTGTTTCAGGTAACCAACTGTTTGTTTTCTGCTAGCGCCATCTTTGACAATTGTACCTCATTTACCTACTGCTCTGTTGGTATTCCTCTCTACTGGATTTTGGGACATTCATTGAACTACAACACTCAACGAACTTATTTTCAAAGTGCATATTGACGCTCTCCTGATCCTGCATCAACCCGGCTCTAGCGCGACCCTCGTGCCGCCCGGGTTTACTTCCCTGTGCTAACTTACCTGTTTATTATTTTTTCCTGTCGTTTTCTCCAATCCTGGAAATCGTTAACCTTTGAGAGTCCCACAATTCAGGTCTGTAGTTTTGGCTAAAAACTCTATAGGAAGAATCCATTAGATTAATTCACTCATTTGGGTTTAATTCTTTACTTGTAGGTCCATCACGGGGAAAGTTCCACTCCAATCCCTGCCTAGGTATTTCCTGTCCAATACTGTGCTTGATTGCTCACTTGTTTTCTCAGCACTGTCTAATATCTTTGTATTCCTTTGCAGCATTGGTAATGGCGGTGTGCGTTCTCCCAGCTCTTTTAGTCAACTGACACCTCTGCCTGTTCCAATAGAAACAGCAGAAAGGTACGTTGTAAAGAAGAGCCCCTCTTTGAGGAAGCCCGAGTCTTGGACTCAGGGGAGCTGGAATTGGAGGCTAAATATCGATTCCTGTGTACATATCGTCTCCAAGGTCATCTATCTATCTTCCTCATCTGTTTACGGAGCGGTATGTAACAAGTGGTAGTACACTCTGAAGCACCTTAAGCTGTATTAGCCATAGCCTAGCCAAGATTCCCATTTCCCTTGGGAACTTCAGCGCCTCCACACATTCTTTAGGTTCAATTGCACCCACGTCTGCCTCCCATCCATCTTTGAAGCTGGACAATTTCCCAGATTCCAAAGGCAGTTATAGCCTGATATAGGGTGGACATAACTTCAGTAATGATACGCAAGTGCAGAAGAAAGACTGACATAAAAGGTAGCATATTTGTAGCTAGAGTCTTTTTTAAAGTAATAAAGCAAGAGAAAAACGTTATTTCGCTAATCCTAAGAGGGGATTCCCTGCCTCAACAAAAGATCTAAGGTGACTGTCAGGATGTCTGTTAAAGTAAAAATGTTCACTATCCAGTGTCGAGAAAACCCTACTTCTGGCCCTTACACTATAACATGAGGAATAAAGCAGTGCTGTTCTGGTCCCAGGAGAATGCCTCCCTTCTCCTGGGTTATAGTCAAAGTGCCACACAATGTTTCTTTGGTGGGCCTGGAAATTGCCTCCCTTCTCCTGCAGGTTAAGTATCAAACATAATACACCAAAAAAATGTACGGTTACACATTTTAACCAAATCTGTTTTATTTCATTTCAGCTGTTTTCCATCTTACCTCATTTATCGAGACAAACGTACACAAATATAAACAACACTTTAAAAAAGCCAAAAAACATTTAACAGGGTGTGTCATGTAACAAAAAAATACAAACCCAAAAGAAGAAACAAATGTGTGGCAATATATTATCAACAAACAAATTCAAATTTAGCCATCCCTATCAGGATAACACCTAATAATCTGAAAAGTATATAACTAAACAAATGTTCTAACTACACAGACACCTCCTGTCACAATTTTAAAATTGCATTGTCACTTAAAAACAATTCTCATCCTACACTGAATGACTTGCGTGATTTAATCGCCAATAACCCAAATTTCGACATCCACTGACGTTTCAGCGTATTATCATCATAGAAACGCCTTTGTCAGGACCCATTAAAACTCTTTTGAATCTCTTGACATTGCACCCAACGTGCAATCGTGCTTCACCATGAGTTCAATCAATTCAATATATGAACATTAAAAAAAAGAATTCCTTCAATTTATACATTTTCTCAAAAACACTCATTCTGCAAATTGAATATTTCTTAATTTAAAGCAGAATGGTTGAAATTGTACAATCTTATGTAGGCATCAGGAAACCCAATTGCCAAACATACCCTTCAGATTCTCCCAACCTCTGTCTTTATATTTACTGTAAAATAAATAGGGACAAACAAACATATGTTGTTGTCATAGGGTCTTTTTGTAATATGGGCTTCCCTACCAACAACTCATAACATTTGCATAAATACCTTGATATTCAAGTTGCCACATAACGAAAATGTCGGCATCGGTTTGAACTTATAATTGTCAGGGTGTAAGCCAAGCAGGATTTAACTCGCATCAAAATGATCTCTTCGGTTTCTACCGTATTTCAACATTACAGGATACAAAAATAGGGAAAAGGAGGACAGACAATAAGTCCTCTTACAAAGAACTAAGCTAGGTTTTACATTAGAATGAAAGTGCTCAAACTGTTCGAAATTTCGTCTTCACTCACCTCACTCTCCATATTATATTCGACTCATTTGGGCTCTCACAGTACAATAAACGTCTTCCTCAAAGAAGCGCAACATTTTGCTGAACATTTAAATTTGCTTTCTAACTCTTACCTTCATTGTTAGGCAAATATCGATGATGTAACCCTGTGGGAGACTATACAACCCTTGTACTCTTGGTATTAGGCAACCCACCTTTTGGTATAGGCCTGTACTACACAGGTTGGTAGTGTGACTGAGCAGCCAGGCTTATCTCAAGAGGGGTAAATGTGAGCTGTCGAGCTGCAGCAATGAAATCTACCAATAAAAGTAGAAAAGTAACACTTACACAAGGTTTTTGTTATACATAATTATTAGTAATATTTTTTAAATAAGCATTCTTTAAAATGGGCAGTATGTGTAACAATTAAATATACATCAAAATACTTTTCCAGAATCAACACAAAGCTAGTAGATGCTCTTTAGAGATGCTTTTTACACAGTTCCTACACCATGAGGTGACTTCATTAACTAGGACAGTAAGGGCATTTATATATCATTAGTACACTTTGTAGATTGAGGTTTGTAGAAAGGAAAGGTTAAGGGAAGGAAAAATGTTAAAACAGGTTCTCAGAGCATGTGAGCACTTAAATATTCCAATGAAGACTAGATAAAACCCTTTCCCAGCAATAATAGTTAAAAGCCAAATTATCACCTATGAGGGACAGTAAGCATCAAAGTCAAATGGACTAGAAGAGTCTGAAGGGAACCAGGACAGCCAAAGTCAATTGGAGCACAGTCTATGGAGCTGAGGAACTTCTTAGATAGCAAAGTCTTGCACAATGTTAGAGAGTTTGTTGAAGAAAAATCACTGTAGGGTCACAAGCTGTTTTGTAAAGGATAGAGCAGAAATCAACTCTAGCAAAGTAGCTACTGCAAGTATCAACTGGGAAGAGCAAAGCTAAAGACACTGAGTTAAGTACCCCAAGTCGGAACAGTACCTTTGGTTAGAATAAGAGTGGTCCAGCTGGCTTCTGTCTGGTTGCAGCGATGCAGTTTATGGGTCTCGTCGTGGGGACATGAGGAAGGACGTCTGGAGGACTCATGCGGTGGAGGTCAACAGCAGCTACGGGCTCTTTTCAGATCAGCAGCACTTTGCGGTTTCAGTGCTCGGTAAACAGCACCACCGCGGATCTTCGATACCGGTTGGGCTTCCTTCACTCCTTGAGTCCTGCACTCTGGTGAGGGGACTCTAGCTCTGGTCGTCCTGCTTCCGGAGGCTCCTGGGGAGACTCCTGGAGCTTCAGGTCAGATCAAAAACGTTGCATTCGACTACAGATTTCTCGACCCCTGGCACTTGGCTCCTGCAGCAGCAAAGAAGTACAGCCAGTCGGGGAAAATTGTCCAGTGGAGTTTTTTCTGGGTTAGTTGGTCCTACTAACCCAACGGAAGAAGCCATTCCTTCCGGAGCTTCTCTTATCGATAAGAAAAAGGAGTTTCAGCACAGCAGCAGGGCTTCACCGGGCAATTCAAAGGTCCAGGAGGATGCAGCAAGCTTCATTCACGGTTTCTTCTTTGGGTTGTTCTTTCCAGTGGTCGACTACGTCTTCAGTCCCAAAACCCTCACCTTTTAAACAGGTTTCTCCCATTCATGCACAGCCTAGCTGTCACTCAAACAGTGCATTCAGGCATTCCTAAAGTCAAAGGACAGGGGAGTTTCAGGAACCTCCCTCACTTCCTACCCTTCCAGAAACATTGGAGCTAGAGGCCGGTTTCACTACTAAAGCCCATCAAAGGCAAAACGAACAAAGGGCTCAAACCTGGCTTGGCGTGCAACCCAAGAAAGACCTCACAAAACAGAAAATGGGGAAAAAAGAAGACCGTCCCATTTTGACAAAACGGTCACCCATGGGTGCTATACTGCAGCTGAGGATTCAACCCGTGTTAAAAAAAAAGCACAATAGTAGGAAAATAAACCACTCCATACAGCCATTTAAATTAGTGAGGGTAACATAACAAATGTTACATGAGTAAGTAGGATAAGGTGCTACTAAGTAACCCCCCCCACCCATAAATCCACATAAAATGGTGTTTGCTGGGCCTACAAAGAGAAAGTTAAGTAAAGTCAATTTCACTTTACTAGTCTTGGGAACAGTAGTTCACACAAGAAAAAGGTATTTAAACCTTATGAGAAATCTAAAGGATTTCTCTGTCACTGCATTGAAGGTGCAGTGTGTCACCATACAAAAAGTAGATGCCTATGGGGTTTGTCAGACTCCCAAAACAAAGGAAACACATAATCCAAATCAGGTCAAAACCACATGAGAGTGAGAAAAGGGGCTCACTCACTCCAGGGTTGAAATTAAAAAAGTCCTAAAGTCCTGAAAAAGAGCTGGGGCTCTCTAAGGTTGAAGGGAATTAGCACAGAAATGGGAATTCTCAGTAACAGTCATTAACATAGAAAGGGGCTTCTTACCCCTGCCGAACGTAACAAACAGTTTAGTTTTTGAAAAACGGTGCCCCATCTTAGAATTCACCAACCATAATTACACGGCTACAGAGCTTTATTCTTCATGCTTTGCCACAATGGTGGTTCTTTTATATGTAGAGCATATATTTTTTTTTTTTATTATTATTATTTTTTTTAGGAACAAGTGTCCGTACATGTGCTCAGCATTATTATTGCCTCCAAACGTTGCTTTAAAGATTGACTCTGAAGCAAAGGCTACCCTACTAGATTGAAAAGAACCTTCAATACATGTATCCTACATAGCGTTTAGCATATTTTGAGCTCCATTTTAGGGATCCATTCTTAAAAATGAATGATCATCGTTTTCCTGGAATGATAACAATACTTTCCAATGGTCACGTGTTATCCATATATTATGCACAATTAAAGATGCTAAGTAGCCATTCTAATCTTTTAGCTGCCCATGGGTATGACATACATTATTCAGCTCATGTCACACTAAAACATTATTGTAACAAGTCTTTGTTCATTTATACAGCTGATGTAGAAAAACAAATATTGTAAACTTCATTAAATTCAAGATCTCTTTACATGGCAACGATGTATTCCCATAATCATGCGCTGCCCATGTATTGTATAAAATGTCAAATTAAATTCCAACTTCATAGCTCCTCACAGGTCCATGGCTCATGTCCTTCCTAAAGGCCTATTGTAACGAAAACATCCTAGCTCTGCATACGTAGTTTGTATAGAAAAGGCAAATCTGACAAAACGTCTCTTAAGTTTCAAATTGGCTGGAATACCTCATTGAGACCATCCACAAGTGCCTGTAATCTAAATATCCGAATGGGACTCATTTACTAGAGCACCCTCCAAATTATACGACGCAGGCATCTCATCTAAAATCCATCAAAACATCTCATGTGCGTGTTCTTTTCAACATTGTGTTTGACTCAAGTTGATCCTGCTTTCCTACATTTTATTCTTGAGCGATGTTCCAAGATTCTTACTCGTGCCTCCCTGCTGATTCGTTCAACATACAAAAGATTGCATGGACACTTCATACAATAGACCGCTCTGCTTGTTCTACAGTTGGTCATCGTTCTCAATTGCCAATCTCCGTCTGACTTTAAATGAAACTACTTTACCTGTATATTTGCATACTATATACATCCCACAAGGGAAATGGCCAAGTAAGGGTCCCATATTCCACAATCTATTAACTTCACTACTCATGGAGTTTTTTTGAGTGCACCAAATGGTCCTTAATATTTTTTGCTGTTCTAAGTGCAAACCTTGGAGCTTGTAATTCTGGTAGATTTATTTTTACCAAAGGCCAGAACGTATTGCCCACGTGTTTGATAGTATTAGTGTGTGGACAAAAAGTGTAAACATGTTAGCATTTCTTGTTCCTGTGGTTTTTCTTGACTAGTTTACACCTCTCATGGAGTGTATTTAGCTCTTCTTTTGGATTGAACAATCCGTTTTTTGGGATATACTCTTTTTCTTAATCTACTATCTAGCTTTGAAGACGGATACTTTAAAACAAACTGTTCAAAACCAAAAGATTTCATCTGCAAATCCTGGCTATATGGTAGGTTAGCCTTAGTATGATTCGGATGTGAACTCTGAAAAGGAAGCAGTGTGTTGCGATCTGTTGATTTTCTTACCAGATCCCATATCAAACTGTCTTCTTCAACCGAAATTTCTAAATTAAGGACATGTATTTTATTAGTGGACTAACATCTCCTTCCCAAATCATATAATCATCAATGTATCAACGCCATTATTTTGGTCGGCTGCCAAATGACATGCATTACTCACCGTAATTGCTTTTCTGATGATTGTATCTGCTTAGATTCACATGCTGTGCATATGGTCCGACATCCAGTGGGAATCGCGGAATATTGCATCTTTCTTTCGAAGATCGAAAGGGAACGTCGACATGGGCGTGACTAACACTATCCTAACGTCACGTGTAGTGTACCCAAAGTCCCTCACACGTTGAGGTCCCTCTAATTGGGTTTTTTCTGCTGTGAGGGAGCCTTATAGTCACAGTGAGCGAGTACAGAAGAGAGAAGGTGTAAGAGGTCTACGTTTCTTCTACTCCACGAGGGGAGGAACGGTGGGCGAATGTGAATCTAAGCAGATACAATCATCGGAAATGCTATAACGGTGAGTAATGCATGTCTACTGATGCTTGTGAATCTGCTTAGAATCACATGCTGTGCATAGACTAGCGAGCAGTACCCAGAGATGGTGGTGGGATGTGTGAAGGAACAGTAGCAAAGAGATATCTTACCACTGCTTGTCCCACCTGAGAATCAGACCTAGAGGGTGTATCCAGACAGTACTGTTGTGTAAAGGGGTGTACAGAACTCCATATTTCTGCTTTGCAAATGGAATAAAGAGGAACATTTGCAATGAATGCTATGGTAGCCCCTGTGGCCATAATAGGAGTGTACTAGGCGTGAGGGTTAGATCCCTCTTGGCAAGAGAGGAACAAAGTGAAATGCAGTTTACGATCAGATTAGAAATAGCGGATTTTAGAGACCGGGTCACCTTCTCGACCAGCTGCCATTGAGACGAAGAGCTGGTTTGTTTTTCTTAGTGGCTTTGTTTTTTCCAGATAGTAGATAACCGCTCTCCTTACATCCATTGTGTGGAGGCTTCTTTCCGCCACGTTAGTTCTATGGACTGGTTTACATGGAACGTTGAGATAAACTTGGGTGCCAAGTGATGGTGTGTGCGCAAAAACACCTTGTCTAAGTGAATCGAGATAAATGGGTCCTGAACTGAAAGGGCCTGCAGTTCACCAACTCTCCTTATAGAGGTGATAGCCACTAGAAAGGCAGTCTTGTAGGCGAGTACTTGAAGGCTAGCTTGTGCATGGGTTCAAAGGGAGGTCCCATTAGTCTGGTAACAACATTCAGGTCCCACCCGGGAGCTGGGTTGGAAATAGGGGGATGAAGTCTTTTTACCCCTTCATTAAAGGCTTTGATTAGAGGAATTTTCCAACATGAAACCTTGCTTTGGGATGTGTAGTACGCCGAAAGCGCAGCTAAGTGGACTGTAAGAGAATAAAAACCCAGTCCCGAAACCAACAGGTGTGCTAGGTAAAAGACAATATCTTTAGATGAGCATTCAATAGGATTGATGCCCTTGCCATTACACCAGATGACAAAGCGCTTCCATTTGCTGGAGTAGCAATGTCTGGCAGTAGGTTTCCATGCCTCTCCGGGTATGTCCATGCATCATTGAGGGAGCTGGAGGGGCCCGAACTCTATGACCTCAGGAGCCAGGCTGCTAAATTGAGAGTTTGAGGGCGTGGATGTAGTGTTTCCCCCATGTTGTACGGGCACAGCAGCTTCCTGGGAGGGGAGACTGGCATTGCCATGAGATGTGAGAACCAAGTTTGACGCGTCCACATAGGGCCCGCCAGGATCATCGTGACTGGGGCTTGGTGCATCTTGTGCACTATTCTGTTGAGCAGGGGAATCGAGGGAAAAGCACAGACAAATTTCCCAGACCATGTTACCCAAACACCGTTCCCCTTGAAGTGGTTCTGGGGGTACCTGGAGGCGTAATCTGGGCATTGGGCGTTCTCCAGAGTGGCAAATAAGTCGATCTCTGGGAAGCCCCATTCTGCAGAGACGTCGAGTACAATGTCCTCCTGTAGCCGCCACTCGTGCTCTGCGGGTAGGGGGGAAGTGTTGGCTTAGTACGTCTGCCAGAAGATAGGGTTCCCTTGGAAGATGTTGTGAAAGGAGGTACATGTGTTTGCGAGTCCACTTCCATATGTTCTGGGACAGTTTAGGCAGTCCTAGAAAGGAAGTACCCCTTATTTATTTATTTATTTAAATTTGTAAAGCGCCAAACAGCCCTAGGGCATCGTGGCGCTGTTATGAAGGCTTACCTAGTTACAAGGTGCATTATAGGCAAACATACATACATACATACATACATGTTGCATATAACAGTTACAATAAGTACTTGACAGACTACGTAGAATGGTTTGCAAGTATCTAAAGCCAACCACTTCTTATATGGCGGCAACTACATAAATTGCAGGTCAGTATTGGTAAGCAAGAGCATGGTGCCAGCCACATGTTGCGTGGCAGCAACTACAAACGTTTGCATTGTCGAAGTTGGTAAACATGTAAAATGGTGCCGGCCCCGAGTTACGGGCGGCAGCAACACTAAACATGTGGTCATATTTAAGTTAAGGGTAAATGAGTGGTGCTAGCACAGAATTAACAAAAAAGGCATGTCATACATTATTGCAAAGTTGGATTCAGCATGGAATAGCATGGGGCCAGTCCCTTAAGTAGGGTGAGAAGTGCATACTATATACATGGGTCAGAAATCTACAAGCAATAATGTGGAGCAGATCTTAGAAGAAGTGGGTAGCTGGAATTATGGAATTATCTGAGACTGCTTAAGATGGTGGAGGTATAAGCAGGCTTTGTCCCACGGTGGCATAAGGGAACTCAACAGTTGCAGCATGTGTCATACATTAATAACGCAGCACTGGGTCCGCAATAAACATTTGTTTTTGGAAGTCCGGTGTGTTTATATGTGCCAAGTCTCTGATGTGAGGCCGACTAGGGGCCGGGTCTACGGTATGGGGGGTGCAGGTGTGGAGCGATCTTAGATGGTTAGCACAGCTTTAGTTCGTGGGAAGCGATGGGGAAGCTGCGTGCTGCCGTGTGCAGGCTCCAGGATGCAGAGCTGGCTCCTCTAAAGAAGCTCCCAGCTCAGGCGTGACCTTGTTTGTTTAAGTAGTACATGGCCGTAGTACTGTCCTGTCTGTGAGGACTAGAACTGTTTTTCCCCTTGCGGTGTGTCTGGAAGGACATCAGGGCCTTGAACACTGCTAGCAGTTCCAACAGGTTGATGTGATTGGATGCTACTGCTGGAGACCGCACGCCATGCACAGTCTGTTGAAGGAGGTGACCCTCCCCCCACACCCCGTCAGAGATGCATCTGTGGTGAGAGTAGCTTCTACTGCAGGGGTAGTGAAGGCTTTCCCTTGCAGAAGGTTTTGCTTGACCACCACTGCAGAGACTGAACGAGGGCTGCCGACCACTAGATCGTCCCACTGGCCGCTGGCCTGACACCATTGGCTCGAGAGCCATTCGAGCGCATGCGCAGACTAGTGTCTACCTACGCAGACTAGTGTCTACCTAGTTCCTCGCGCAGTAAGCCATCATCCCCAACAGTCGCATGGTTTTGCGCACGGTCACCTGGTGACTGGCTACATAGAGATGAATGTGGAACCGCATGTTTTGAACCCTGTAGTTGGAGGGAAAGACGAGACTGACTTTGGCCCGGATAAGAGCCCTCTGAAACTGTTTGACTTGATTGGGGTCTAGACTGAATTTGTTCTCGTTGATAGAGAATCCTAGGTTGAAGAGGAAATCTACCGTCTGCTGGGCATTTGTTTGGAATGTTCCATACAAATCCCCTGTTATGAGCCAGTCATCGAGGTAAGGATGGACTGCCTGCGCAGGTGAGCAGCTACTACCGCCAGTACCTTTGTGAATATCTGTGGTGCTGAGGCAATGCCAAAGGATAGAACCTTGAACTGATAGTGGGTATCCTCTATCATGTGCCTGAAGTACTTTCTGTGCGCTGGCAACATTGAAATATGAAAGTATGCAATGTGGCCATGTACTACCCCCGATGCAGCAGTGGGATTACCTCCTGCAGTGTTGTCATCCTGAACTTTTGAGGTTTGACATATTTGTTCGCCGGGCGCAGGTCTATAACAGGGAGCATGGTGAGATCCTTTTTGGGTACAAGGAAGTACACTGAATAAATACCCTTGTTTACCTGGAGAAAGGGGACTTCTATGGTGCCCTTGTCCAGCAGGACCTGTACTTCTTCCAGCAGGATACGCAGGTCTTCTGGGGACAGGCGTCTGCTTCTCGGTGGGTGGTATCGAGGTGGTCGGAGAAACTGGATACGGCGTGGATTATGACAAACTACCACCGACCCGGACCTGAACCGGAGTGTCACTGAGGTGGAGGCCAGGGAACCTCTAGGAGTAGAGTTCCTCCCTCTACCCTTGCCCCTATGAGGGCCTCTTTGTTGATATTGGAGGCTACCATATGAGCCTTGGCCAGAGGCACATGGGGTATTCTCTGAGCTGTACTGTCCTTAGGGAGAGCGGGAAAAGGTTTGGCCACGAAAGGACCAGTGTGAGTATGAGCCTTCAAGCTGGTGGAATGGTTTACCCGTGATCTGGCTAAGCGACTTTAGTGTTTCATGTTCTTTTTTTGCAGTCTGTAGGGCATCATCAAATGCCTTCCCAAAAAGGTTGGAGTCCTCCACCGGCTTGTTGATTAGAGAGGCTTGAGTTTCGGATTTAAAGGCAGAGTTTCTCAACCAGTCGTGTCTTTTAAGTAAGGTCCACTGGGCTAGGGTGCGTCCAGCGGTCTCAGCCGAGTCCAGAGTGTTCTTCAGTATGTTATGCGTTACTTGTCTGCCTTCAGCCACGACCACAGCAGGCGTGATCAGTTGGGCTCGGGAACATCTTGAAGACCATCCTGAACTAGGACGCCTTGGACATCACTGTAACTTGCCAGGAGAGTGGTATAATTTGCAATCCTTGTGGAGTAGGCCGCAGAGGCGGTAACCCGCTTACGCAGGGCATAAAGCTTTTTACAGTCTTTTTTTCCGAAGGGGCTTCCGCCGAGGACAGTGGGACCTCGCCCCCTTTTCCGAGTGGTAGTTGTTAGGGAGAATTCTCAAAAATGTGCTAATTCCCTCTACCTTAGAGACCCACAGCAACTTTGCTGGATTTTGGTGACTTGATTGTTTTAACCTGGAGAGAGGAAGACCCTTTTTCCCCACTCTCTCATGTATTTTATGTGATGTTATACACCGTTTCTTTTTGGTTATGTAGTGTAACAAACTCCATAGGCATCTTCTTTTACAATTGTGTCACAAAGCACCTTCAGTGCAGTGCCACAGGGTAGTCTTCAGATTTCCCAACTTTTAAATACCTTCTCTGGGATCAACTACTGTTTCCCAGAACAGTGGAGTGAAACTGACTTCAATTAGCCCTGTAAATTTCTAGACCCAGCAAATCCTCTCTTACAATAGAGCACTGGGGGTGTTACTTAGTATCCCCCTATGTCTAGTTACTCATGTAATAGTCAAATGTTACCCTTTCCTCTCAGAATGGCTGGTGGCAGTGGTTTTACAATGAACTACCATGATTTACCCTGACCGTGTACTGTTCCCAGCTCCGGTAACGTTAAATCGCGGGAGCCATGTTTTTCAAGATGGCGCCTGAGCCTCCTTTGTTAAAACGGGTCCCGGTCTTCTTTTTTCGCCATTTCTTTGTGGAAAGGTCCTACAAGTTTTTCTCTGCGTGCCAAACCAGGTTTGGTGTCTTTGTTCATTCGCCTTTGGCGGGTTTCACTCCTGAAACCCGCCTTTGGCTCCAGAGTGTCTGGGGTAGGCAGGAAGTGAGGGAGGTGCCCGAAACTCCCTGTGCTTAGTCTCCTAGGAGACCCAAATGCACTCTGTGGTGATTGGCTAGCTGACTGTCCAGCAAGGACAGCCACCCTATTGGGTGAGTGTCAGCCATGCTGGAAAGAATGGGAGAGAACTGAATAAAAGGCGAGTATCTTGGCTGGGAAGGCAGAGTCGACCACAGGACGAAGGAACCGAATAAGAGCTTGAAGAGTACGGCTGCTGCAACTCCTGGACCGTTGGTATGTCCGGTGAAGTCCTGCTGCAGGTCCGAATCGCGAAGTTCGCATCGACGGAGAAACCCTGCAAACAACGACTTCTCCCTTTGAGTTGCTAGGACCAATCAACTCCCAAGTAAGCCACCCGAACACCCATCTCTGAGCTGGTTTAATTTCCTCAGAGTTGCTGCAGGAAACCGTAGGACCAGGGAGAGGGACACCAGATTGTGTCTGTTGCTTGTAAGCTGGCCTAAAGATTTTGGAAGATCCTCCGGACTCCCACGAAGCAGGACTGACCAAGCCTTCGCCCCCTCAGCAGAGTGCGGGACTCCAGACGAGAGGAATGTCCACCTTGACAGCCAGGAACCGAGCTTATTGCTATTTGGTGTACTGCAAGGAACTGAAACGCAAAACAGCCACTGAAAGCAAAGTTTGCCGGTTGCCAGCTTTGACAGTGTCAGTACAGTGCAGTGCAGGAGTCCCCCAACGTCCTCCCTCTTGTCCCCACGACTGAGGCCCAGGAACAGCGAGATCTGCAAAGCTGTACAGGAACAGAAGTCTTCAGCTGCATCTTTTTCTTCTTTACTAAGGTACTGTAAAACTAGTCTAAGTGAATTTACCGCTTACAGTGGAAGTGCTTGTAACTTCTACAACTCACAAGTCTAATCAGCTTGTGGAACAGAAAAAATTGGAGGTTAATTGAAGCCAACTTAACACTACGTGACCTTGATCCACAAAGTTAGATTGCAATGTCTGAGATAGAGGTCTAAGACCCAGCCTTTATGAAACAAGTAGGTTAATAGACACTCCTGCATATAAATGCGCCACACTTTTGAGTTCAATGGTTCCAGAATTGCGGTTTTATTGGCACACACAATTCTAGAATAATTCTGACAGATTACCCTCTATGGTAATACGTGTTTCGGCATCTAACCAGTGCCTTTCTCAAACCAGGGCTGTGCATAGTAAAAACAAGTTTAGATCAATAATGGATAACAACCATAATCTAGAAAAAACACAAATTAAATTGTCAGATACAGCAAAATAATGTATTGCATAAATGTGATTTTGACATGTGTTGGTGTGAGACAGATGAAGGATGGGTAAAGGGTAAGGATAATGCGGTAAAAGAGAAGGTCAATGGGAAAGAAACAAAACTTAGATTAGAATTGTATGTTTATATCACCTGATTTTAGTCACTGCTATAATTGAGATAATTTAAGGAAACTATACATTTTATCAAGATATATGCATACTGTTTGTGCACTTGGTTACAAAAGGGCACCCACATACGCCTGTATTTCCTCCATTTTAGACATTCAATTTGCGAATTGTACAACAAGTACTTAAATCATTAGTTTACCTGTGTTGGATGTCAACCGTGTCTGTTTAGTGCGGTCTGTTGCAGTAGTAATAATCGGGTTAAATCCCTGAATGAAATAAAAACGCGCTGGATTTGCTATTGCTGTTGAGACCATGCTTGAGAGTTCTGAAATGAAAAATTAGCCATGCTTCTGACTGCTGTAATGAAAGTTCAAGATTTCCGCCTCTTCAGCCAGGACTCATGTTTTAGTCCAATGAATCTAATGTCTTTCTTGTTGCCAAGTTGGTGCTCCTGCTGCCAATGTGTGGCTAATGGCAGAGTAAGATTGGGCTGCCTATCCCAGACAGATGTTCACGAATACGTGTTCGGAGCTGGCGAATGGTACTTCCAATATACATTTTGTGACAAATACATAATATAGCATACACCACATATTTAGTTTTACAATTAATGTTCTCTCTGATCATTGTTTGGTTTCCATAGTTATCTCGAAAATGCGTTCACTTGTCGTGTGCATATTGACACATGGAGCAAGTGCCACACTTCCTGAAACAAAAAATGTCTTGTGTCAGCCAATTTGTGGATTGTTTCTCAGTAACATTTGAAAGAAGTGAAGGACTTAAATGGTTCCTTAATGGTGTTGCTCTTGTAAAAATGATTTGAGGTCCATGCTGTGTCCATTTGGTTAAATGTGGGTAAAGTTGTAAAGGATGCCAGTTTCGTTTCAAAATTCCCCAGCTCTTGTAGTGGTCATGGGAATAAGTTGTGATGAATCGCACTTTTTCAGATTGGTGATCAATCATGGCTTGTTTTTGTACTAGAGTTTCTGATTGTGTCATGGATGATGCCTTCTGTGATGCCCTTTGAATGTATTTGGCTTGATAGCCTCTCTGTTTGAATCGGGATGAGAGTAGCCTACATTCCGTTAGAAACTGGGATTGATCTTTACAATTACGTCTTGCACGTACAAATTCTCCTACCGGAATGTTGTTCTTGACTCTCTGCAAATGACAACTTGTCGCAAACAATGTTGAGTTAACCTCAGTTGGTTTGCTGAACGTTTTGGTGTACCAGGTATTATTTTTAACATAGATGGTGAGGTCCAAGAAGTCCATGGCTACTGAACTCACATGTGACGTGAAGTGAATCCCATATTTGTTCTGATTCAAACGACAGATGAATTGTTCAAGTTGATCCACGTCACCTTTCCAGATCAGAAGGATGTTGTCTATAAAGCAGACCCACAAAAATCACATGCTCATTGTATTGGCTATCAGTATAAACTATGTCATCTTCCAACATCCCCATGAATATATTAGCGAGAGCTGGGGCATATTTGATACCCATTGCCACTCCTTGGTGTTGGTGATAATAATTGCCATCGAACATGAAGACGTTGAAATCAAGTGTTGCTTGTAGCATTTCTTTCAACATGTGTATCTGGTGACAATGTGAAGCGCTGGTATCCTTGAACACGTAGTCAATGGTATGAATGGATTGTTGATGTTTGATTGATGTGTATAGGGCACGCACATCAAGAGATGCAAGGACATATTGTGGTTGCCACACGATTCCATTTAAGATCTGTATGGCATGTGTCGTATCTTTAAGATATGCTTTAAGCTTTGGTACCTCAGGTCTGAGAATATTATCAATGTACTCGGCTATATTCTCAGTCGCCCCTCCATTGCCGCTGACAATTGGTGTTCCTTCTGGTATGCGTTGAAATGCCTTATGCACCTTTAGCAAAAAATATATGGTTGGCATGCGTGGATGTTGATTATACAGATACTTCTGCTCTTCATCCGTTATGATCCCTTGCCTGTGCCAACTCATGATCATTTGCTGAAGTTCAAGCACAATATTTGCTTGTGGATTGGATGGAGGTTTCTCATAACAGTCTGGAGTGGAGATATGTTGATATTCCATGGTTAAATAGTCTTGTCGGTTCATGATTATAATGTTGCCACCCTTATCGGCCTCTTTTATTACAATATTTGTGTCTTGTTTCAAGTTTGCCAATGCAATTTTTTCTTGTTCAGATTCCATGGAATTCTGGTGCTTGCTGATCTTTTGTCTGCCAGTTGTTGAATGTCATTTAATACTGCCTTGTAAAAAACATCAATAATATTTTCAGGCGCCATTTGTGGTATAAATTTGGATCTATTCATGAGCTCTACATCTGATATTGATCCCGGTACCACTTTCAATTCATGTAATGTGTGTGTTATTTCATATGTATCCGGTTCATCTAGAGTTCTCAACAGATAAAGGTTTCCAATATCTTTTATGCTTAGTTGACATTCTTGCCTGCGTTCAGGATCTCAAACATGTTTCTTGACTTGGGTAGCAAAAAGATTTTTGAATTTTACTTTGCAAATATATTAAAAGAGATCAATCTGTAGATTGATGTAGTTTGATCTGCATGAGGGTGCGAAGGATAACCCTTTGCTAAGTACTGCAGTCTCAACATCAGTGAGTAGTTTATCCGATAGGTTGAGGACCAAATTATTTACTTGCGATTCCTTGCAGCATCTCTTGTGTTCGTCCTTGTTAATCAATTTATTCATGGGGATGTTGGAAGAGGACATAGTTTATACTGATAGCCAATACAATGAGCATGTGATTTTGTGGGTCCGCTTTATAGACAACATCCTTCTGATCTGGAAAGGTGACATGGATCAACTTGAACAATTCATCTGTCGTTTGAATCAGAATAAATATGTGATTCACTTCACGTCACAGGCGAATTCAGTAACCATTGACCTCTTGGACCTCACCATCTATGTTAAAAACAATACCTCTACACCAAAATGTTCAGCAAACCAACTGAGGTTACCTCAACATCGTTTGCGACAAGTTGTCATTTGCAGAGAGTCAAGAACAACATTCCGGTAGGAGAATTTATACGTGCAAGACGTAATTGTACAGCTCAATCCCAGTTTCTAACGGAATGTAGGCTACTCTCATCCCGATACAGAGAGGCTATCAAGCCAAATACATTCGAAAGGCATCACAGAAGGAATCATCCATGACACAATCAGAAACTCTAGTACAAAAACAAGCCATAATTGATCACCAATCTGAAAAAGTGTGATTCATCACAACTTATTCCCATGACCACTCCAAGATCAGGGGCATTTTGAAACGAAACTGGCATCTTTTACAACTTGACCCACATTTAACCAAATGGACACAGCATGGACCTCAAATCATTTTTACAAGAGCAACAACATTAAGGAACCATTTAAGTCCTTCACTTCTTCCAATCCTTACTGAGAAACAATCCGCGAATTGGCTGACACAAGACATTTTTGGTTTCAGGAAGTGTGGCACTTGCTCCATGTGTCAATATGAGCACGACAAGTGAACGCCTTTTCGAGATAACTATGGAAACCGAACAATGATCAGACAGAACATTAATTGTAAAACTAAATATGTGGTGTATGTTATAATATGTCTTTGTCACAAAATGTATATTGGAAGTACCATTCGCCAGCTCCGAACACGTATTCGTGAACATCTGTCTGGGATTGGCAGCCCAAATCCTACTCTGCCATTAGCCACACATTGGCAGCAGGAGCACCAACTTGGCAACAAGACATTAGATTCATTGGACTAAAACATGAGAGTCCTGGCCGAAGAGGCGGAAATCTTGAACTTTCATTACGGCAGTCAGAAGCACAGCTAATTTGTCATTTCAGAACTCCCAAGCATGGTCTCAACACGAATAGTGAAATGTATTCTATTTTATAAATCAGTAGACCTAACATATATTTTGACTCATGCAGACAATATAATTTATAAACATTAAAGGTGAGGCACAACCTAGAAATGACATTTGGCAAGAAGCCACTTCCACTAATTAATATTCTCTTGAGTTTCAATGTGCATTCGCAATTTAATTACATACCACAGTACATGATCATAAGCATTTACGAGCAGGCAAATAAGCTGCAGTTTTGCACATTTGCATATTTGACATACAGTCCAAGCATAGATGTGATCAAACTAATTTACATTTGTGTGATCGCTGGTTCCAAGATACCGTAATTCATCTTGCAACATCATCTCATCCTCACACTTCACAGGCAGACATATTTGATAAAAGGGCGTTTAAACATTCGATGAAGATTTGGCACCAGTTCTGCTCGTATATATTTTTTGGCCTGATTCTCTATTTTCACTTGACCCATGCACATCTCATGATGGGCACTGTGATATTCCAAAAACATTTGTTAATGCACAAGGCAAAGACGCCACAGGACTAATTCGCATTGTCCTGACTCAGTTACGTCTTTGGCCTGTTTAACATTGGGTTTTTCCCAAAACATGGCCAACAGGTTCATGGCAACCAAGAAAGGACTAATGGGTTGCCACGGCACCACCAGTCAACAAAACTTCACTTAAGAAATGGCTTCTGTTGGCTTGCAAAAGCAGCTTAGAATTCGCGGCAAAAGAGCTACGTGCATACGGTAAGGGCACATTAATGTGCACACAAGGCAAACAATGATTTTTATAAGCGAAATGCATATCAGTGAGCGTCTGCTTAAACATCCTGAGTCACGCACCACGCCCGAGAATCTTCCGACTTAATATTCTCTATGTAATGCACAATCGCACATGTATCAAGGTTTTGGGTCTCTTGTTTCAATATTCCTAAAATTGTACAGTACGCTTATATTGTACTCGCCATGTACCAGATTCGAAAGTACAATAGCGTGCACATCAAGCTGTGGGATCTTTGCGTGTAGCAAACCAGAAGCGGTTACGTCCGTACACTTTGCATTTTCACGTATTCGAATTTGGACGGTGGTTGGCATTAATTTCAGTTTTTATTGCTTTCCACCATGCCCTACGATTCAAATAGCGCAAGACAAAATGAGATGGACCGAGTATACTCATGTATCCCTCTGCTTTTTTCTCTTCTCTTTTTTGTGCAATTAAGTTAACGTAGGTGCAATAACAAATTCAGTGCGTTTTTACTTCATTCAGGGATTTAACCTGGATATTACTACTGCAACAGACCGCACTAAACAGACACAGTTGACATCCAACACAGGTAAACTAATGATTTAAGTCCTTGTACAATTCGCAAATTGAATGTCTAAAATGGAGGAAATACAGGCGTATGTAGTTGCCCTTTTGTAACCAAGTGCACAAACAGTATGCATATACCTTGATAAAATGTATTGTTTTCTTAAATTATCGCAATTATAGCAGTGACTAAAATCTGGTGATATAAACATACAATTCTAATCTACGTTTGTTTCTTTCCCATTGACCTTCTCTTTTACCGCATTATCCTTCCCCTTTACCCATCCTTCATCTCTGTCTCACACCAACACATGTCAAAATCACATTTATGCAATATATTATTTTGCTGCATCTGACAATTTAATTTGTGTTTTTTCTATATTATGGTTGCTATCCATTATTGATCTAAAACTTGTTTTTACTAATCAGCTTGTGGCCCTACATTTGATTCTTCTTGGTCTCGAAGACTCCTAAGAACTTGTGCAAAGACTTTTCCATTTACTTACCTGAAGTTCTGCATGCTATAAAAAGACTTTGGGCCATTGACTTTGGCTTAGCCTATGGAATTGAATGACTCTTCTAAGTGCTATCTGAAAGTATTCGCCCCGCTTATGACTATTTGTATTTCTTGCGTTCCAATAACTTTTGCCTTTTACTTATTTTTAAAGAGTACTCTGTATACCAACAGTAAGGTATTAATGTCCCCAGCACCCTTGTTACTGAAGTCACCTGTGGGTGTAGATTGTGTCTGTGGGCCATCCCAAAAGGGCATCGTCTGATCCAGAAACTCAAAGTGTACAGGATAAGTATATTTGTGTGTTACTATTCTATTGCTGCCTTCTGAAGAAGGCTTTATAACTGACTGATAAATCATTAATAATTATTAATTGTTTATGCAAGAAACCTTGAGTGTAAGTTTATTTGAATACCTGTATCTGTGAATCTTTTCTGTAACTCCACTACAGCTCACATTTACCCTCTTGAGATAAGCCCGGCTGCTCAACACAGGTCCTGATAATTCAGGTCTTGTGCAAAAGGATTAAGGTCTTCGTGAGAATCCTCCTGTGTTGGGTCATCTGGGACCTCCAAGATATCTTCCTGGTGTCCCTGTGCAGAGATGGGTAGTTTCTGCAATTTGTAAGGAATAGGGCAGAAAGCCAATGAACTGGGCCATTTTGTCCATGTATTGCTCAAACCTCTCCCTAGTCAATAGGGAAGAGGCAGAAGGGTCTGGAGCAGGAAAAGGCTGTCCATAAGGGGTAGATTTTCCCAAAAAGTTAGGCAGAATTGCAAGCAGTACCCTCTGGGACAACAACACACAATTAGGACTACAGGTGTTAGCCAAACCAACCTTTGGTATACGTCTGTACCACACAGTTTTTGGTAGCCAGCTGAGCAGCCAGGCTTATCTCAAGAGTGAATGAGCAGTATAACACAGAAGACTTTCAATCACAGTGGTTCAAGTAGACACTTCTACTCATGGTTTCTTGGTAAAACACTTATTAATTTATTAAACAATCATTCAGAAAACATTTCACTAGAAGGTGGCAACTTAATATTATATACAAATACACTACAACACAAAACTAAGATTTTGAGACAGTTTGCGCTCCCCTGAAATAGGAGCAAAATGGCAGTTCAGTTACTTAGAAGTGAGCAAAAGGGACAAGGTAAGTAGAATAGATCCATTACACTTGTTAGACAGTGCAAATCATTTCAGTTCACCAGAAGAGTTCAATTCAAGTCAAAAGGCCAGGCCAAAGTCAATGGGCTGGTGTTCTGGATAGGAAAGAACAGTTCTGGTATCAAACGGTAAAGTCTTTGCAAAAGTTCTCAGAAGTAGTTTAGGTGAAAAAGAATCAGGTCGGGTCACAAGCTGATTAAGCCTGCAAGTTGGGAAAGTTTCACGAACTTTCACCGCTAGAGTGGTGTTCTCTCAATCGGGTTGGCACAGTACCTTAGTATGAAGAACAAAATGCAGCTGAAGACGTTGGTTCCTGGCAGTTCCTGCAGATCTCACTGTTCCTGAGCCTCCGTCATGGGGACAAGAGGGAGGATGTTGGGGGATTCCTGCACTGCACGGGATCGTCGAAAAAGCAAACAAGATGAAGTCACTTAAGTTCCAGTAGCTGCAGCTTCAAGCACACAAGCCGGTATCCCTCTCTCTGGTTAATACTAACCAGCCTTGAGATTGGTATCCAGGTGGCTTACGAGTTGATTGGTCCCACCAACTGAAAAGGAAGAAGTCGTTCTTGAAGGGGCTCCTCTGTCGAGATGAACTTGGCAATTCAGACCTACAGCAGGGCTTCACCGGGCAAACCAACGGTCCAGGAGTTGCAGCAGCCGTCCTCTTCCAGCTCTTCTTCGCTTTTTTCGTTCCAGTGGTCGACTCTGCTTTCCAGTCCAAGAGACTCGCCTTTTAAACAGTTCTCTCGCTTTCATTCCAGCCTAGCTATCACTCACCCAGCAGGGTGGCTGTCCTTGCCGGACAGTCATCCAGGCAATCACGCCAGAGTGCATTTGGGTCTCCTAGGAGACTAAGCAGAGGGGTTTCAGGCACCTCCCTCACTTCCTGCCCACCCCAGACACTCAAGACGCCAGAGGAGGTCTTCAGTCCTGAAGCCCGCCAAAGGCACACAAACAAAGGGACCAAACCTGGTTTGGCTCCCAGAGACAAACACTATAAAGACCTTTCCAAAAAGAAACTGCAAAAAAAGAACACCAGGACCTGTTTAAACAAAGGGGCTTAAGGCACCATCTTGAAAAACATGGTGGCTCCCTTGATTTTTAGCTACCAGTGTTCGCGGTCAGGAAAAATCATGGTAGTTAGTTGTAAAACCACTGCCACCAGCCTTTTCAATATGAAAGGGTAGCATTTGATTGCTACATGAGTATTTAGACACGGCGGATACTATGTAACCCCTCCAGCACTCCATTGTAAGATGGTGTGTGCTGGGTCTAGGAATTTGGAAAGACTAGTAAATTCAATTTCACTTTACATTCTCTGGGAAACAGTACTTTATCCCAGAGAAGGTATTTAAACCTCTGGGAAGTCTAAAAGACATCCCTGTGTCACTGCACTGAGGGTGCAGTGTAACATGAAAAGATAATGCCTATGGAGTTATCTAAAACTCCATAATCAAAGAACACAAGTGTAAAACACACATCAAAATACATGAAAGAGTGGGAAAAAAGGCTCACACTCTCTCCAGTTAACAAAAAAATCAAGTCCTCAAAATCCAGCAAAGTTGCTGGGGGGTATCTAAGGTGAAGGGAATTAGCACATTTATGAGAATTCTACCCAACACCCTGTGCATCTCCAGATACCTTGCCTGACCCCGGGATGAGCTAACGGTTCTTCCTGGGGTCTCTCCGACTCAGTGTGCTGCACATGCTACCACTTATCTCAGTGCCTCCACCTCACAGACCTCCTGCCCGGCCCTACGAATGATGGTATGGATGCTGCCTCTTGCGTTTGCTTCACCATCTGCCAGCCGCCCGTTACGCAAAGAGTACCGTTGTTCGCTTGACTCCGGGAGTGGACTGCTCTCCGCTCTGTCCTGGCCTTCCCCACATCTCCTTTGTGCTTCCTGGGCTGTCCTTTGGTTTTGAATGGCATAGAAGTATACATGCGTCTGTGGAAGTCTATATCGCTGTAGTTCCTTCTTTGTATTGCTCTTCATGGTTACCATGTCGCACCCCATAATTGCCCCTGAAATAGCGCCAATCTCCCCTGTGGGTCCTGTTGTACCATTAGGAGTCACAGGGGTAACCGTTCTGGATCAAGATTAGGGTACCCCAGGAGCCCTTAAAGAAACCTGCATGGGCCGCTGTTTTGTAATTTGATTTTTTTAAGAAATGGCACTCCGACCTGCCAGGTGCGTTTCAATGAGGAGGCCTACGTCTGGTAAGTATCTATTAAGAAATTGTAGCACAAGTCTTAATTTGATACTGGAACTGAGGTTCGGGGCCCGTTAGGACGGGGAGACAACCCCTGATCATGCATCAATGGTGTGGTGCATTCCTACGTCGGCATTAATTTCAAACCAGTCCCAAGCTTCGCGAATATAACTGAAATGGTGTGTAGCCCCTTTAAATTGTGCCGGGAAGAAGCAAGGTTATTTGACACCTTGCGCTTGCAACCTTTTTTTGATAGAGTCAAAAGACTTGCATGGCTTTTTGCACCTCCCTGATGTAATCTGGAAAGAAGGCCATCCTGGATCTGTAGCCCGTGCCCTCTGCAATAGCGCATCCCAGTTGCGGTAACTGAGTAATTTAGTAATCACTGTGCGTGGTCATGCTCCCAGCGTGGGCCGACCTGTGGGCATCCAATGTGCTCTTTCTAGCGAGAAAAAGTTTGAGTTTATTGGGCGCCATTAAGTCTGCCAGCCTGTATTCTAGGAAGAGCTCCATGGTGGGGTCTTACTTTCTCGAGTTGTTGCACGATCGTCCATACCAATGCTCCATTGTCTGGATGGAATCTTCTGAACCCGAGATGCGCTTCTCTGCTTTTGAAGATCGCTTATGTAGATCAGGACACAGTAGGGACACCTCTGATGTAAGCCTGTCTATTTTTCCTTCCAGAGAGGTTCTGGAATACGCTTTGACGTTCATCACATCACTGAGCGGGAGCCCACAGAGGATTCAGCAACCCCACCATATCAGCAGGCACCAGGGATTTGGAAGTGGTCGGGTTGCATACCAAGGCATTAAATGGCGGTATCGCATCGCAATTTGCGATATAATACTGCTGTTTATTTCAACAATCATGTCGCACCAACTGCAATATGATTTCCACAGCAGATTAAAATAAAGATTGTGCCTTTAAAGTCTGCCTCTGTGCCCAGCGTGCACTGCAGGCGAGGCAGAAGCACAAGCACCCGGGGTGGGGTAAAAATATTGCATCAATATTATGAGTCCAGCCCGGGTGCAGCTTCATCACATGTAGAAGAGGACCTCAGCCCCACTCGGCTCTGGCTTCTTCTGAGGTCAGGTGGAGGGCTTAGGATAGGTTGGGGTAGGGGAGCACTTCTGCGAGCAAATGTGTTTGTTGGGGCTGGGTGTTAGCAAGTGGCCACACTGGGAAGAACTATTTCTCCCGCCCGTTCGTGTGGGAGAATTATTATTCCAGCCATACTTGCTACTACCCAGCCCCTCAGTAAAAACACAGCATGTTGGCAGAAGGCTTTCAATATGCGTTCTTTCTTGTTACCATCGCAGCTTTCAGCCTGCCAGCCAGCAGGGAGCATTACACCAACTGGCCACAGCTTTAATGCGAGCACTGTAAAAGCGCATATTTTTAAGTCCCAGAATGGAAATTTTAGACTTTTCTTTGCTGTGCTTAAGTGACTGTGGACTGGAAACATTGGGGGCAGTTTGTAAGGGTCGAAAGGCCCTAAAGCTGTCTCAGATTGTGGGGCTGGGTGTTAGCAAGTGGCTGCGCTGGAATTTTTTTTCTCCCGCCAGTTCGGGTGGGAGAATTATTATCTCCACTCCATAGCGGGTGCTTAGGGGCCCTGTCCATTCTCAAGTCCCCCCCCTGCCCCAATAATGAGTGTAGTGTGCTTTTTTCCTATTTTGTAGGAATTGGTCTGCAGTTTAGAGGAAGATTAGGCAGAGTGGACCTTCCCACTGTGACTTTGATAACAGGCCCGAGAGGTAAGCAAAATCTCACCCACCTTTTGTATTCTAAAAACAATACCTTTTGTGTTTGGTGCCACGGGTAGCGCTTTAATCACAAGAATGGAAGACTACTCAAAGGCCTTCTGCAAGCATGTTTATTTATTTATTTATTTATAGCGTGCGCCAGACCCGGAGGTATCATAGCATGATGTGTTATTGGTGCAGGGCTGTTAGCAAGTGGCCGCGCTGGGAATTCATTTTTTCCTGTCCATTTGGATGGGAGAAATATCAATTCCAGCAACTTGTTTGCACTCAGCCCTGCACAATTGAAAGAATATTTAGAATGCTTTCTGCCAGCAGGCTGTGTTACAATTGCAGGGCTGTGTTCATTGGGTGGGCAAAATATTAGTCTCAAATCCCTTTGCTAGCACGCATCTCTGCACCAATAACAGACTACAGAAGGCCAAATAATTAGTTCTTTCCTATTGGCTCGCTGCACAGATAAAAGCCCGGTGATTACTGCTGTAAACAGGTCAGCAGCAACTACGACATGCAATAATTTATCTGTGATCATGAGATGTTAGAAGACGAAACGGAAGACCCGAGAGTTCAAGCTGATTTAACGTTAAAGCTAACTGTGAAGAGTCCCACAATGTGTAAAGACGGTAGATGCCTTATACACCACATTTGCAAAGAAAGTGCCTCAAAGCAATTTTTTTTTTTTAAAGTTCATCCATGAGATCAAAAAATGGTTTTGCATTGTGAGATTTGTAGTCTTGTGTTCAGGGTGGTGCAAACACTCCAAGGAGCTTACGTTGGGTTTACTTTGCAAATCAACAAGACCATTGTGGTTCTTGAATCTTAAAACAAATTTGTACTAATTAGAGCTTGGATCTTTGTGGTAGGTAAGTTAAATTGCTTGCAAACTCTGGCTTCACTGCTTAACCAAAGTATGTGATCCTGCGCAGAATCTGACCCAACCCACCAGTGCTGGTAAGAACAGAAATGTGTATTTTATCCATAGGCAATGACAGTAGCTTCAGTCCTACAGATAAGTGGTGTATCGGTCTCTTTTACTCGCTAAATAAAGGCAAAAACTCCCAACAAAATAAAAAAATAGGAAAAAGACCTTGTTCCCCTGCTTTCAACCACACAGCTCCATGTAGATTATGTTTGGACCAGTAATGCAAGTAGTAACACAGGAAGAAACTACTGTTATAACTGCCTGATCAGAAGTAAAGCTGTAGCGTTTATTGTGCATAAATAGGTGCAAAGAAATGTTATTACCAAGACAATTTAATTTTCAAGTTAAAACATTCCCCCATCCCCACTTATAAAATACTCACATTGCGAATGAGAATTACATTTTTACTCCCACTTTCAAATCTTATCAAGAGCACTGGGTGGCCTAGATGGGCATTAAAGTGCACAATGTGCTGCTAACTGTTGCCACGCAGTACTTCCCACAATGCCGTGGAGTCACAAAATGCACCTGTGACCCATAGGTTCAAAGAATGCACCTATGACCCATAGATTCAAAGAACAGATTTCCGATCTGTTGGGCACCCGGATCATTTTTTTAAAAATTGGAATTAGGGGGCATGGCCTGGAGCGCCGACGATGCGGTCGCTCCTTTGACGGCCTCCGTGGGATGCCTGCTGCTGCGACAAATTGGGGCCAATATTAGGCTAGGACGATGGACCGAAATATAAGGCTTGGTGAAAGCCTGCTGCAGGGGTGGCCGCGCTCCGGGAGTCTTCTGGGGACAAGCCACGGAGATACGAAGCTTTGAGCTCCCTGCCCGCACCTTTCTCCAAGATGGCGGACGAGGGCTCAGAGGATTGCAGAGGCCGTGGAGCGGCGTAAAGAGGGGGAGGAGCTCCCGCCCTGGAGGGATCTTCGCGGCGGTCCCCTTCCAGCACGCCGATCCCCACAAACATTACTCTCCTCGCCGGGGATTGCCCCTCCTTCATCCCCCCCGTGCCCTGTCTCTACGGGAAACGCTGAGGCCACGACACAACAGCCCAACGCAGCCCGTGCGGCCTGGCCGAGGTGCGCGGGCCCCGCCTGCGTGATTGGAGAGAAGGGACCCTAGCGGGAGGATTCCGCTTCGGATGCGGCTCGCCGCGCCGACAACAATAAGAAGGAGTGGAGGTGAGCCGAGGGAAGGGGGACATCGGCGGCGCTGCTCCAGCGTCTTCCCATACTGAACCACCCCAGCCAGCGGCGGCCACCGTCCTTAGCGGCCTATAGCAATCCCCCCTCCCCACCATCGAAAGAAGCCGCCAACAGCAGGGGGGCCCCCGCTGGGCTGCCAGAGCCCCCACCCTACGCCCAGACATGGTAAAAATTTGATTCCCCCAATCTCCCCTGATCTCCCCCTACTACGGCTCCGCTCGGCTTCCGGGTGGGACAAGCTACAGCTCTGGAGACAAGTTAGGAGCTACGCAGCAGGACTGGAGCATCGGCAACTAAGAGGGGGCAGCCAGATACAATTACCCCCTTACCTACCTGACACACGACAAGATCCTCTGTCTTCCTGGGGCGCCCCGGCCCACCCTCTGCTACCCCCCATCCACCCACTGACTCTTTGGCCCCTAACACCGCCTAAGCTTCCCCTCTACTCCAGGGTACACAGAAGCCCCGTTTTTCCCAGAGGAACGAGATGTCCAAACAAGCCAAGACCGGCAAAAACAAAGACATTGCAACAATGCGGACGGCGACGGAAAAGTCTAAAAAAACAAGAACCCCCTGGTTCCACCCCTATAGCAGGCTAAAGGCTTTCATGGCGGACATTAAATCAGAATTCAGATCATGTATGCTGGAATTGTCTACCAAACTGGAAAACACCGACCAAAGGCTAACAGGTGCCGAACAGAGGCTAAGAGAAGTAGAAGACTGAACACAGGACCAAGCATCGACCCTGGCGGAAGTTCAGCGCTCAATCAAACTCCTCCAGGATAAATGTGACATATTAGAATTTAAACAAGAAGACCTAGAAAACAGGGCCCGACGCAACAACCTGCACATCCGAGGGGTTCCAACCTCATTTCCAGATAGAAACCTGGCGGAATATGTAGGGGACCTATTCCAAGCTCTTCTACCGGATTTCGATTAGTCACAACTCCTCCTGGACCGCACCCACACGATGCGCCCTTACCGGCGAGTGGAAACGGACTCTCCAACAGACGTCATTACCAGAGTGCACTTCTTCATGACAAAGGAAGCCATTTCTGCAATCAGTCGCTCTCGTGATGAAATAACTTTTCAGAGCACCCCCATCCAAATTTACCAAGATTTATCCGTCCTCACTCTCCAGAAAAGGCGAGCCCTTCGACCCCTAGCTGTCTTTCTACAAGACCAACAAATTTGGCCCTACAGTTCTCCTACAAAGGCACTCAAAGAAGAATCAGCCACCTGGAGGACGCTAAAAAGATCATGAACCCGGTGACCTCTGAAGGGCGGTCACCCATGAACTCTGAGAGGGCCTCTGATTCAGACCTCCCGAAATCGCCCATCACTAAGGCAAACTCCTGATCCAGAGTCCCGAGGTTCAGAAAGAAGAAATAGCCAAACCTAAAGTAACCTCACCATCCATAAGAAACGAAAGAAGACCCCGACGGTCGGGGCGGCGGGCTCCACCCCACGGCCCATGCCCGCTACCGAGGATCAACCCATCTATATCCTTGGAAGGCGATACTTACAAGTTTAGCCATGTTGGCTATGAATAGTTACGTGGCCATGTTGGCCAAGGGGGTTGCTGGACACAAACCTGCCCACCCCCCAGTTAAATTTCCACCTCCCTGTTGGAGGCTGGAGCAAAAATCTCAATGGCAGAGAAGCATGCATCCGCAGAACCCACGAGATGCTGGCTGACACAACCTCGTCCCCCGCATCCCCACCAGACATAACAAATCCCTCGTCTAGCGTTCCAGACCACTCCACCCTGAACTTCATCTCACTGAATGTCAGAGGTCTAAACTCCCCAGCCAAACGCAAGTCAATATTGCAAAAACTTAAAAATGAAGGGGCGGCAGTAGCCATGCTGCAGGAAACGCACTTATTACTAGCTGACTTTGGACGTCTACGCTCTCATCTCTTCCAGAAACAATTTATTGCATCTGGAAACTTCAAAAAAAGGGGGCACAGCCATTCTCTTCAGGAAGGGGGTGGACCCCCAGATTCTCGGCACGAGGCTCTGCCCAGAGGGCCGGTTCGTTGCTGTGAAATGCCTTCTACTTGGGGAACTATACTCCTTTGTGTCGATATATGCTCCTAATTCGGCTAAAGCTGCCTTCTACGAGGCCCTATGCGCTGCTCTCCCCTCCTTCCTAGAAGGCCAGGTTATCATTGGGGGCGACTTCAACGGAGTGCCGGACCCTACAATAGACAAGTTCTACCCTCCATCATCTGGGGACTTCACCTTAGCTTTGGCACTACTACAGCTATTCAGGACTCTGGACGTGGTAGACGCGTGGAGGGTTCTCCACCCCTCCGAAAAAGACTTTTCATTCTACTCCCACGTCCACAGAACATTTTCAATGATCAATCTCCTTCTGATCTCCCCACAAATTCTCTCATTCACCAAACGAGGTCTCCATAGGCCCACGGATTCTGTCAGACTATTGTCCAGTGTCCTTGGAAATCCGAATCCAGGGCGCTCCTCACCCAGCCCGACGTAGATGGACACTGTATGATCCAATTCTCAACGAAATGCCGCTTAGGGACTCGATCGCAACCACAATCAAGAATTTCTTTCTGGAAAACCCTGTAACGGACACATCGCCTGTCAACACTTGGGATGCTACGAAAGCGGTCGTGGGGGGGGGGCGTGGGGGGGGGAGTTAATAGCACAGGGAGTTGCCTTCCACAAAGCCAGACGTCACACCCGCTTGGCCCTCGACGAAGACCTACGGAAGGTGGAGCAAACAAAAGAAAAAGGATGGTCCCCAAGAACCCAACGGGCCATTCGCACGGCACAGAAGAAGATTGAGGCCCACTACGCCGAACACACTGCACATCAAATGGCCAAGGCCAAGCAATTGTATTACGCCAAAAACAATAAAGCAAATAAGCTACTGGTGGCCAAACTAGCCAAAGCAAAACGAAACACGGTTATTGGGCTCCGAGACACACATGGTCGAATCCCATACGCAGAACAAGACAAAACGCTTGGCAGCTGGACATCTGAAAACAGATAATGACCGCTCCACCACGGGACGTGAGCGAACGAAGGGAATATCTTCGCAAAGCAGCACTACCTCGAATCCCAGACGCCACGCGAGACCTCCTGGACGCACCAATCACTACTGAGGAGGTAGATGAGGCTATAAAATCGCTTAAATCTCGTGCGCCAGGCCCAGATGGCTACACAACCAGGTTCTAGAGGGTCTTCAAGCACCAACTACTCGCCCCACTGGTACAGCTGTTCAACTCTTTTAGAGAGACCGGCGTGATAACCCCCTCCATGCAAGAGTCAATCACCATCCTGCTCCCCAAACCTGGAGGCGACCCGAGATGTCCAGCCTCATATAGACCCATCGCCCTCCTCACCATTGACGCCAATATCTACTCTAAAATTGTGGCGACTCGACTAGCTCACATCCTCCCGGAAATAATTCAGCCCGACCAGTGCGGCTTTCTGAAGAACCGATCTACAGCGGACAATATCCGCAAAGCTCTCAATTTGGTGGATCTAGACACACGTGGAGAAAGAGGGATGGCACTTTTGGCACTGGATGCAGCCAAGACGTCGGATAAGGTGGACTGGACATTTATGAGGCTTACCCTAGAGTCATTTGGATTTGGGCCGGAATTCCACAAGATGATTCTAACCGACTACAAAGCACCCAGAACCCTACTTAGAATCAATGGCAATCTCTCGGCCCCCATCCCGCTGACCTGCGGGAACGAGACAGGGATGTCCACTGTCCCCACTCCTATTTGCCTTGATCATGGAGCCCTTCGCCCAAGGGATTAGGCTGAAGCACTCAATTAAGGGGCTCCAAGTAGGGCCCTCGCACCATAAACTGGCCCTCTATGCAGATGATGTCATTTTAACTATCGCTGACCCCCGCAGTTCCTTGGCACACGCCTTGGCCAAACGAAACAATTATAGAAGGGTCACGGGCTTCACTATTAACTTCAATAAATCAGCAGCGCTGGGAATAGGGATTTCACCGAGAGAGCGAGAAAACCTAATTCCAATGTGCCCGATCCAATGGAAAACTAAGGCTATCAACTACTTGGGGGTCCAGATTCCGGCTAAACCGACAGATGTCTACCACATGAACTTCCCTCTACTCTTCCGAGAACTGGAGTCCGACCTGAAGTGCTGGGCATCCCAGGAGATCTCCCTGATGGGCAGGATCACAGCATGTAAAATGAACCTGCTTCCAAGATTTCTGTATACATGTTCAGCCCTGCCAGTGATGATTCCAACCCCTGCACTTCATAACCTACAGAGGAAAATGCTGCAATTCATCTGGAGGGGGGAAAAAAGCCAGAATACCAAGAGGCTCGATGATGGAGAATGCAAAACTTGGCAGCGTGGGGGGTCCCTGACCTTCAGAAATACCAGATAGCAGCCCAATTTGCGTGCACCCAAGCATGGCAAACAATTAACAATCGCCCTAGATGGGTGGACATAGAACAATCGCACCTAGCCCTTCCCCTATGCTTCCTTCCCCACATCCCACCGACGGCCAGACGACCATGGCAGGAGCTATTACTGACCACCAGGCACACTGTGGCCATATGGGATAAGACGCTGAAGCAGAAGAAAATCCCAAGGGGACTTAACCCCTCATCCCTGGTCTTCCTGAACCCTGCCTTTTCCCTGGAAACAGCTCCCAAAAACTTCAAAAACTGGATTGCGGGCGGATTAGAGACCATAGGACAACTCTTCATGGGAGGACAACCACACTCTTACGAACAATGTAAAGATAGCTTCCACCTTCAGGAAACGGACAGGTTCACTTACCTCCAACTGCGGCACTGGTGTTGCCACTCACAGATACGCCAAGCAGCAACCCGCCTTCCCACACCCATAGAACTTACTCACAAAGACCTTCCACTCCGAGGTAAGATCTCAACATTATATAAGCTTCTCCAAAAAGACTCACCTCCAAATTCGGGGCCATGGCACAGTGGGAGGCGGACCTGGGACACCCCATAGAGGACCAAGCCTGGATAGACATCTGGACCCGCACCCAATCAGCATCCACCTGTGTTACAAATCGGGAATGCGCCCACAAAATCTTACTACGCTGGTACTACCCCCCTTTAAGACTGCACCACATGAATCATTCGGTGGACCCCGCCTGCCGGAGACTATGTGGCCAGGTAGGATCCTTTTTCCACATGTGGTGGACTTGTCCCAAGGCCCAGAACTTCTGGAAAGAATGCCTAGCGGTCATTGCAGAAATAATGCACATTACACTCCCACTAGAGCCTGAACCTGTTCTCTTGGGTGCCCCGGTCCCAGGGATTTACCCACGCACAGGCCCTAAAGCTAAACTGCTGTCCCAAAGCCTGTTGGCGAGTAGAATAGTGGTGACCCGCACATGGAAGTTGGTGGAAGGCCCACTCCTACCCTTGTGGTGGGTGAAACTGTGGGATGTACTCATCGCGGAGAAGGTGACCGCGGCCAGAGCAGGCCTTCTGCACCGCTTCCAGAACATTTGGAACCCGGTCCTCGAATTTGATAGAGACTTTCCAGCATTAACATACAAACATCAGCTGGCCAGGAGGGTCCTAGAGAGCTGGCCCGCCCTACAGGCACAGGAACAAGAGGAAGGTGAATGAACTACAGGATGAACTCAGGGAAGGGGGGGAAGCAGTACTCTCGTGTAATGCATACTAAATGTTGACCGCAAGTGAATGTAATGTTTTCCTGCCTTCTTTAAAAATAAACATTTTTTTTTTTAAATAATAATTGGAATTAAGTGGCATCTTGGACGGCTGCATGGCCTATTTAGATCCTTTATTTGGATTCTTTAGATCTGAGTTTTTTCTGACTTCCAATAAGCCAGACCACAAATGGATGATTACAGGACGTTAACTTGCTGGGCCAGTTATTGTCTCACAAATGAGAATGTCTGGCTTAACAGGCTGGTGCAGCATTAGGGCATCACCAACACGTGCAGACCAAGACACTGAAATCTGGGCATCTACTGTGGTTTTGATGCTGCAGAATGAGAACTAATTAGGTCAGTCCCCAAGTTGTTGCCCCCAGTTTGTCACAAACTCCTTGTAGCTGCTGTCTTCATCTTTGGCAGTTGACACTGTGATGCAGTGAACTGATGGACCTTTCATTTTTTTCAGTTAGTATTGGCCAACTCGAAACCACAAACTTAAATTTGCCACAGCTTTGGGGTGGCAGAGAAAATGCGATCCAGGCAAAACTTGGCTAGACATTTATGAAGAGGAGGACGCTGTGTGTGAAAGATGTACACGTTTTGCAGAGTTTCAAACAGATTTGCATTCTATGAGGAATTTCAGAGCCTCTAGGATTTCTGCGATCAGTGGCTCACAGCTGAAATAGACACACTCCGCAAGCACTTGAAAGCAGAGCAAAACCGAAAAATTCAAGAAATTCGGAAAACAACGCAGTGCTGTGGACCTTACTTTTGACAGTCATTGATTTTATGGTTTTTATTTGTGAAACCATGAAGGGCTTAGACTACAGCAGCTAATACAGCAAGCTAATAAATATCCTTTATACAATGGCAAAGGAGGACATTCCTATTAAAACGTTTTCTACGTTGGCTGAGCAGGAGAAGAGTCATGGCGTTGCCCTGGCCTCCAAGTATACTAATGCTGTAACAGGACGAGAGCTTACAATTTGTTTTGGATGCTACCTTGAAGTAGAACTATTTAATGTTCTCAAACCTGCTCATGTTTTTTTCAGTTTTAATGGATGGTAGCAAAGATAGCGGTTTAATAGGGAAGGAGTTGGTGTACATTATATACGTAAACCCACAAAGTGGTGAAGTGGAGGTTTCTTTTCTCAAAATAAAATCAGTTTGTGATGGTCGCAGTGAGGGGTTGAAAAAACTTCTATTGGAAGTCCTAAATGAAACATGGCTCTCCTTAAAGAAAAGGGATTTGGGGCTGACAGGGCAGCGGTTAACTTGGGTGTGAAACTAGGACTTGCTGCACTGCTCAGACAAGACATTAAATGGGTTGTGTCTGTCCATTGTTTTTATCACTGTTTTGAATTGGCAGCGAGGGATGCATTGGATAAGACTTACTTTAGTGATGTGTCCAATATGTTCATGCAATGGTTTTATTTGTATCAAAAAAGCCCCAAAAGGTTACGTAAATTGCGTGCTCTGGAATTAGCCATGGAACAGTCTGTTCAGAAACCAAGGAAAGCCCATGGGACCCATTGGGTGCAACATAAATTACTTGCTACTCAGGCGCTGAATAAGGGAATAGTTTCTTACCTGTAACTCCATTTCTCCAGCATTGGTATCTTTCATGGATTCACATGCTTAGAATATTCCCCGTCGTCAGGCTGGGAATCCCCGGTACATTATATAGACCCTTTCCCGTAGGAAAACTTTTCCGACGCTTATGCGTCCTATCCACCTCGTTTTGCATCATGCGTGCCCACGCCGTCGGGGCGTCATGACACAAATAGAGGTCCCGCCCCCGCGCTCCCTCAGATTTCGGCCCCCAAAGTAGTGGGGGAACCGGTTTGCATGTTCAGGGGAGGCAGGAGGGCGCATGTGAATCCATGAAAGATACCAATGCTGGAGAAATGGAGTTACAGGTAAGAAACTATTCCCTTCTCCAGCATTGGATCTTTCATGGATTCACATGCTTAGAATAGATTACACAGCAGTACCACCCCCAAAGAGGAGGCGTGCATGCAAACCCATATACTTTGTTCGCAAGGCCCGTTCCCTATGATCATGTATACATCAGTAATCGTTAACACAGGAAAACGAACCACATACAGTCATAAATTCCATAGGATGCAACCCCTCAGCCGGGGCTTACCTTACTGGAATAGGTGTCGAAGCACCGCCTGTCCCATCCGGGTATCTTCGGCATGTTGCTGCGACAGGCAGTAATGGCGGGTAAAGGTGTGTGTAGCCGCCCAGGTAGCCGCCATGCAAATGTCCCCCAGAGGGACTCCGGCCCACAGTGCCGTCGACGATGCCGCTGCTCTAGTTGAGTGAGCTCTTGGCCGTCGTAGAAGAGGCTTCCCTGCCCTAGAATGGCAGTACGAAATGGTAGATGACACCCATCTTGACAGTCCTTGCTTCGAAATGGCTTTTCCTTTAGCACCCAAACCATAGGCCACGAACAGCTGTCTCGTTTCTCTGAACGGTTGCGTACGATGGAGATAAAACTTAAGAGCCCTTTTTACATCCAATGTGTGTAGCATGCGCTCCGCTCCCGAGCATGGCTCCGGAAAAAACGTAGGCAACACAATAGAGGAGTGTTTATGGAACACCGACGGAGCTTTTGGTATAAACTGCGGGTTAGTGGCTAGGACTACCTTGTTCTTGAAAAATCGTAAGTATGGTGGGTCTACCATTAGAGCCTGAACTTCTGAAATGCGTCGTGCTGAAGTGATGGCCACCAGGAAGGCCAATTTCCACGACAGAAACTTTAGAGACGATGATGACATTGGCTCAAAAGGAGGCTTCATAAGAGATGTTAAGACCAGATTGAGGCTCCACTCCGGCGGAAATTTCTTCTCTGGAGGGAAAATCCGAAAGAGGCCTTTAAGGAAGTGCTTAATCAGGCGGTCGCTGAACAAAGGTGCCGAGTGCCGTCGACGAGTAAACCTGGAAATGGCTGCTAGGTGTACTTTTATTGAAGATACCGACAGGCCCTTTTGGGCTAAGAGCAGCAAGTATGGAAGGAGCTGTTCTGGCTTAATCGATTGCGGGGCCAAGCCTGGTTGATCCTCACACCATTGACAGAAATGTTTCCATTTGTACGCGTATGAGGCGTTTGTGGAAGGTGCTCTTGCCGCTTGTAGGATACGCCGACAGTCCTCCGGAATCGTTAGCCGACCAAATTCGGCGAAGTCAGGAGCCAGGCCGTCAACTGGAGGCTGTCCGGGTCGTGATGCCAAACAACACCGTCCTGTCGAGACAGAAGGTCGGGGGTCTTCTTGAATCTCATCGGTTCCGCAGCCGCTAAGTGTAGCAGGTCTGAAAACCACACCTGTCTGGCCCAGTATGGGGCCACCAGAATTACACGACATGGGTACCCGAGGATCCATTGCAATGTCCTCCGGACCAGGGGAAATGGAGGGAATGCGTACATGAATTTGTTCGTCCATGGGAAGGAGAACGCATCCCCCAGAGAGCCCTTCTGAGGCCATCTGCTGGCGTACTGATGGCATTTTTTGTTGTTCTTCGTTGCAAACAGGTCTATGGACGGATGTCCCCATTTCTTGAATATTTGTTGTAGTTGTTGGTCGTTCAGTACCCACTCGTGAACTTCGTTCATTTCTCTGCTGAGCGCATCGGCTTCCACGTTTCTCACGCCTGGTAGGTGGAACGCTAAGATTTGTATGTTGTGTTGTAGGGCCCAATGCCAGATTTTCTGTGCCTCCGTCGATAGGGACCTGGAACGTGTCCCTCCTTGTTTTCTCAAGTAGAACATCGTAGTGGTGTTGTCCGTCATGACACGCACCACCGAGTCCCTTAGTTGTGGAAGAAAAGATTTTAGAGCCCATCGCACTGCTCTCAGTTCTAGCAGGTTGATATGCAGGGAGGACTCCTGCAAGGACCACTGGCCTTGTACCTGTAACATATCCAGATGAGCTCCCCATCCGCTCAGCGATGCATCCGTCACCACCGTCTTTTGGAACTCTGGTTCCAGTAGAGGCATCCCTTTCGTTAGATGAGTAGACACTCTCCACCAGCCGAGTGCTTGAACTAGTTGTTCGTCGACGACCAGTTTGTCGGACCAGCGACCTCGGCTCTGCGCCCAACGGTCCGCTAGAAATTCCTGGCAAGGTCTCATAAACAGGCGACAGTTGTTTATTAGCGGAATGCAGGACGACATGGTCCCTAGAAGGGACATGTACTTTCGCACCGAGACCTTGGTACCGCCTCTCCATTCCGACGCCTTGTTTTGAAGTTTTTGAATTCTTTCGCTGGATGGTCTCACCAGGCTTGTGTGTGTATGAAACTCCGCTCCTAGGAAGACCAAGGTCCTCGAAGGCTCTACGGAGGACTTGTTGAAGTTTATTGCGAAGCCCAGTTCCTGTAAGAGGGACATTGTGGCTCGTAGACTGTCTCGTGTTTGTTCCTTGGATGAACCTCTGACCAGCCAGTCGTCTAGATATGGATAGACATGATGACCGTCCTTCCTCAAATGGGCCGCTATAGGGGCCAAGCACTTGGTGAACGTCCTGGGGGAGGACTTGAGCCCGAACGGGAGGACCTTCAACTGAAAATGCTTTCTCCCGACGACGAATCTTAAATATCTCCTGTGTCGTGGGCGTATTGGAATGTGAAAATAAGCATCTTGAAGGTCTAGTGATGATAGATAATCCATGGGTTGCACCGACCTGATAACCTCTTGGAGCTTTAGCATTTTGAATTTTAGGCTCTTTAGCCACTTGTTGAGTACCCTCAGGTCGAGAATGGGCCTCCATTTGCCGTTTGGCTTTTTTACAACAAAGAACCTGGAATAAACTCCTTGTCCTTCCTGTGCTACAGGAACTCTCTCTACCGCCCCTTTTTGCAACATAAGCGCTGCCTCTTGTCGTAGGATTCGGAGGTGGGGCTGTGTCGAGAATAAAGGAGGAAGACGCGGAGGCTTGTCTTTGAATTGCAGCGCATGACCCATGCGAATCGTGTCTAGGACCCATCGATCTGTGGTGATGCATTTCCATCGGTCGAAGTGATGAGAGACTCGACCCCCCAGGACGTTCCGAAGGCCGTCATTGGTTGCTGGTTTGCTTGGTCTTCGTCGACGACGGACCTGAGCCTCGCCGTCTGGAGGCTTGATAATCCCTGCTTCTACGTGCCGACTGGGACGCTCGTCTGAACCCTTGTGAAGAGTAAGAGGGCCTGTTGAATCCACGGTCCCTCGAAGCTCCAAAGCGGGAGTTTCCAGAAGCACCCCTGAAGGGGCGAAAAGAACGAAAATTTCTACCCGTTTGAAGGGCGCCGAGGGACCTAGCAGTATCCGTGTCTTCTTTCATCCCTTTCAGCGCTTCATCAACCTTTTCGCCAAACAGGTGTTCCCCTTCGCATGGCATGTCAAGGACTTTGTACTGTACTTCAGGACGGAAAGTAGTACATTTGAGCCACGCTTGCCGACGAAGCACTACTCCATGGTTGATTTGTTTGAACCCAGATTCTGCTAGGTCAACTGCGATATTGATAGCGTGGTTCGAGGCCTCTTCGCCGTCCCGCACCAGTAACATAGCTGCTTTCCGGTGTTCGTCTGGCAGGTGTTCTAGGATAGGGGCTAGTTTGTGCCACATTTCCCTATCATATCGTGACACGATCGCTAAGGAATTGGCTGCTCTTACTGTCGTCGCTCCGACCGAGAGCACCTTCTTTCCAAAGGCGTCCTGTCTCCTAGCTTCGCTTTCAGGTGGCGTTGAACATTTTTGCTGGACCCTGGCCTTCCTAGCCGCTGCCGCCGACACCACCGAGTCAGACAGAGGCTGCGATGTTAGACATTTTGGAGTGGACTCCGGAGCTTTAAACTTTTTCTCGATCCGACCCTTTATGGCTGGCTCCGAGAACGGATGTCGCATCGTCTTGAGACCTTCTTGCCACACGTGGTCCAGGATTGGGATGGCAAATACTGATTTTCTCCTTTGGCCCATATGGTCAAAAAGGAAACAGTCTTTCTTCTGCTCCTCCGGAATCAAGCCGAATTCAGAACAAGCTTTCCCCATCATTGCATGGAAGGCTCCCACATCATCCGGGGGAGATGGCTGTGACTGGCTCCTCGTAGACTCTAACTCTACATCCGAATTCCATGTTGGGTCCCTCGAAGGTGACATGGAGATGTCTGACCCTGAGTCCCCCAGTACAGAATCGGACTCCGACAACTCACCCTCCTCCTGTGCTCGAGGACGATCTTTTACTGCCTGGGGAGCCGACGGGTGTTTTGTCGTCGATCGAGCCGTACCAGTTTGCTCGTCGACGGAAGGTACAGACAAAAGTGACGATGAAGTCCCGGGCTGAGGGAACTGCGTATCCAGCCGCTGCAGGAGCTTCTGAAGAGTATTAAGCACATCCAGAGACAAAACCGTCTGGGGGGTCAATAACAGGGACGATATCGGTACCATACCCCCATTCGCACTCGTCGCCGTCGACGTGGAAGGCCGTAAGCCTAAATCCGATGGCTGCAGAACCAGATCACCTTCTCCTTCCGCCGAGCTGGCCGTGTCTGGCTGCAGTAAGACCTCCGGGGGGATCGGGTCATAGACCTCGGGCAGCCAAGCCATGGACTGAGTCTCCGTCGACGGGGGAATCCCCACCGCTGCTGCTTGGACGGTAATAGGCATCGTCAATGACACCGAGGTCGACGAGCAAGTCGTCGTCGTCGAGCCCTTAGACTTCGTCGTCGATTTGGATGCCGACTTCCCGGCTGAGGCTTCCCGACTCATGGAAGACCTGGGACGGTCCCCTGAGGAGGATTTTGACAGCGCTAGCCTCTCCGTCTTAGATGATGAGGAGGAGGAGGACTTTTTATGTGATGAGGAAGATCCATCCTGTTTCCTCTTATGCTTGTCCTCAGAGCGCATTTCAGCTGGCCGTACCTTCTTCGATGGAGGTTCCGACCTACTCCTGGAGGCCGTGGAGCCAACTTCCGAAGCCGGGTAGGCCCCTGCTCCGTCATTAAGCCAGTCGACCAGCCTTCTTTTTCGGTCCTTAAGGGTTTTTTGGGAGAAACCCTGACAAATTTCACATGTATCCGCCGAGTGGTGTGGGTGGAGACAGTAGATACAGTCCATGTGGCCATCTCCTTCATAAACCTTTTTGAGGCCACAGGTTGCACACGGGCGAAATAACGCTTTTCCAGACATAATTCTCCTAGAATTTGAACTTCGCCGAAGCGAAACAGACAAAACAACCTAGTTTTCACTAGTAGTAAAACACGAGGATCCCACTACTTTGAAAGACGGTTGAAATCTGAGGGAGCGCGGGGGCGGGACCTGTATTTGTGTCATGACGCCCCGACGGCGTGGGCACGCATGATGCAAAACGAGGTGGATAGGACGCATAAGCGTCGGAAAAGTTTTCCTACGGGAAAGGGTCTATATAATGTACCGGGGATTCCCAGCCTGACGACGGGGAATATTCTAAGCATGTGAATCCATGAAAGATCCAATGCTGGAGAAATCTTTCTCCGTTGTTTGTGCACATTTACAAAGTATGGCAGCTGATCCAAGCTATGACCAGGTGTTAGGAAGAATTCTCATAAATGTGCTAATTCCCTTCACCTTAGAGACCCCTAGCAACTTTGCTGGATTTTGAGGACTTGATTTTGTTTCCTGGAGAGAGTGTGAGCCTTTTTTTCCCCCACACTCTGATGTATTTTGATGTGCGTTTTACTCTCGTGTTCTTTGATTGTGGAGTTGTAGACAACTCCAGAGGCATCATCTTTTCATTTGCGTCACACAGCACCCTCTGTGCAGCGACACAGGGAAGCCTTTTAGGCTGTCCCAAGGTTCAAATACCTTCTCTGGGATAAACTACTGTTTCCCAGAGAAAATAAAGTGAAATTGACTTTACTAGTCTTTTCAGATTCCTAGACCCAGCACACCCTATCTTACAATAGAGCGCTGGAGGGATTACCTAGTATCCCCCATCTCTAGAAACTCATGTAGCAGTCAAATGCTACCCTTTCCTCTCGAAATGGCTGGTGGCAGTGGTTTTACAACAAACTACCATGATTTTTCACGACCGCGAACAACGGTAGCGTTAAATCGCGGGAGCCATGTTTTTCAAGATGGCGTCTGAGCCTCCGTTGTTTAAACGGGTCCCGGTCTTTTTTCGCCATTTCTTTTTGGAACTGTCCTTGTCTCTGCGCGCTAAACCAGGTTTGGCCCCTTTGTTCCTATGCCTTTGGCGGGCTTCAGGACTGAAGACCGCCTCTGGTGTCCGAGTGTCTGTGGTGGGCAGGAAGTGAGGGAGGTGCCCGAAACTCCCTGTGCTTAGTCTCCTAGGAGACCCAAATGCAGCCTGGTGTGATTGGGTGGCTGGCTGACTGTCCAGCAAGGACAGCCACCCTACTGGGTGAGTGGCAGCTAGGCTGGAATGAATGGGAGAAAACTGTTTAAAAGGTGAGTCTCTTGGCTTGGGAGGCAGAGTCGACCACTGGAACGAAAGAACCGAAGACGAGCTGGAAGAAGACACCAACTCCTAGACTGTTGGTTTGCCCGGGGAAGCCCTGCTGCAGGTCCGAATCGCCATGTTCATCTCGACACAGAAGCCCTTCAAGGACGACTTCTCCCTTTGAGTTTGTGGGACCAATCAACTCGTAAGCCACCTGGATACCATTCTCGGAGCCGGCTGTATTTTCCTCAGAGTGCTGCAGGAAACCGAATAGCCACGGAGAAGGACACCAGTTGGTGTGCTTGACTACAGCTACCGGAATTAAAGATTTGCCTTGCCCAGCTTTTTTGACCAGTTCCAGTGCAGTGCAGGAGTCCCCCAACGTCCTGCCTCTTGTCCCCACGACTGAGGCTCAGGAACAGCGAGATCTACAAGAACTGCCAGGAACAGATGTCTTCCGCTGCATCTTTTTCTTCATTGTAAGGTACTGTGAAAACCCGACCAAGAGAATTACCTCTCACTGCGAAAGTGCTTGAAACTTTGGCAACTTGCAGGCCTAGTCAGCTTGTGACCCAACATATGAATCTTTCTTTTATGAACTACTTCCGAGAACATTGGAAAATACTTTTCCGTTAACATCCAGAACTGCTTTATCCTAAACAAAACTTTAGCCCATTGACTTTGGCCTAACCTATTGCATTGAATTAACTCCTTGGTGAACTCAAACTATTTGCACTGTTTAAGAGTAACTCTAATATTTGTTTTATTAATTTATGCCTTTTTGCTCCTACTTCAAATGCTCTGAATGCCATTTTGCTCCTCCTTTAAAGTAGTTTAAATGCCTCAGAACCTGATATTGTGACATACTGAAGTATATTTTTGTGTGATATAGATTGCCTCCTTCTGGTGAATGTTTTATAACTGACTGTGAAATAAATAAGTGTTTCACCAAGAAACCTTGAGTAAAGAGTCTATTTGAATACTTGCAATTATAGACCGCTCTGTAACACCCTTACAGCTCACATTCCCTCTTGAGATGAGCCTGGCTGCGCTACCACAAAACTGTAGTACAGACTTCTACCAAAGGTTGGTTTTGCTTACACCTGTAGTCCTAGTTGGGTGTAGTGGTCCCAAAGGGTACTGCATACAAACATTGCCTAACACCAGGCAAAAGACAAGGGAGTATTGCAGCTTTTAACACGGTTTCAGATGGCTGCCACCTGCTTTTATTTTTGTTTAGCAGATGCTGCAACCCCTGGCTAGATTTTCTCTTGCACTTCAGAAGGAAGAGATTGAAATACCAGAACTTGTAAACTCGATTTCTACTTTAAAAATTACGCTGCAAACCTTAAGGGGAGAGACTGCCTTGGTAGGAAGTTAGGTTGATACGCTACTAGTGAGGCGAATACATTATTTTCTGGAACCTATCGTGGTGCCCAACACACACGGTAGTGCACAAGTTCTGAAAAATGTCAACAGAGTACAAAATATGTCACAAATATTGAAAAATCTTGTGAAGATAGATTGTCTTTACTGAGGACCGTCTCTAGAACTGTGCAAAAGTATTAGGACACGATTATGGCCATCAGAGTTAAGAGTTGAAAAAAAATGGAAATAATTAAATTGTTAGAGAACAATTTTCTGATTTAATTGTTGACTGCAGTTTTTCAGTAGTAAGTCCTGGAACAATTCTGTCTCAGTGGCAAGAGTATTTTGTTTATTTTGTTCAAAGCGCTTTACATAAAAAAGTCAACGGAACATAAAATCAGCAATGCAAACCGGGGGTCAGACACTGCCAGTAGCAATCAGAGGAGTGAAGCAGATGAGTTTTTAAAGAGGAAAAGAAAAAGGAGTAAGAAGTAATCTTCAGTATTCATCAGTAATCTTAAAGTATTTGCCCTTAACAGACTTTGTAAACTGACACCAAAAGAGATCTGTGTTAAACTGTCAAGACTCTCTGGCACTTCAAATCCCTAGCTTGTGAAGCTCAAACATTGTGAGGATTTTCCCAGTGTCCAATGCAGTTGTGGAATGTTAGTTTTCCTGCATGAACAAAGTTAAAACGGACTAGAGGGCATCCCTGTCCGAAGAGACTGTTGAAACACTCATTTGTAGTAAGAAGCAGGGCCCTTCTCCTGCAGAGTTCAAATCCAAAAAGACTGTATTTATTTTTTAGCATGAAACCAAGACGTCCTGGTGTTGCTGATGACAACGCAAGGCCTAGCTCTCCCAAAAAGGAACAGATGCACACCAAGCACGTCTCAAGCCACAGATTCCTAGTCCTACAGATTCCTTTTAAAATGTTTTTCCCAATTTTAAACCAAGCTGTAAAGTTGCTTGTGACGGTTCATGCCAAACACTAGCTATATGTAACTTGATATAATAAAAAATTGCACATGTACACACTATTGAGTCTTTATTGATGTCTTGTTAACAATTTGAAGCAACAGCACTGTGCTGAGACACTGACTGCATGATTCAGCCAGACAGCCTTGAGCTGAAAAATGTTTTTAGAGCTTTATCATTTATTTGTTTGGCCATTCATGCAGCGAACCTTTACAGAGATTGCACTAATGTTATACTTCAGGAGGTACATGGAAATCATTTCTGCATTCTTCCTAATTCTAGGTCTTGGGGTACAACTAATTCTGGTGACATTAAATATTAATAAAAACAATTGCTAATCAAACAAATGTAAATAGCAAAATCTGCAAATCAATTCTTGAAGCCAATTTATGCCTAGCATACTGTATAATAATCCATCTTGTTCAGTGACCGACCTTATTGAGTTTGTCCTTCACCATGGTTGTGTGTGGGAGTTGGAGGGGCAGCAGGTGAGTCTGCAGAGAAATTACCTTGAACACCAAAACAAAACGTGCGTTGCACCACAATGCAGATATGGCAAGGTCCACCTCGTGCCTGCTCCCAACACAAGGGGGACGCCGCAGCTCCCCGCCGGGCCTTCACCAAGAGAGCACTCCCCGGTGAGGTCGAGGTCTCTCTCTCTCTCGAGGTCTCTCTCTCTCTCGAAGTCTCTCTCTCTCTCCTGTTTGAAGGTGTACGCGATTGGTGTCACCCACCTCAGTGCCACACCTCGCGGGCTCAGCCATGCTCTGGGCTCTATAGTAAGTGTCCTGGGCCGAGCCCCCTCCGCCCACTGCAGGGGAATGCAGCTCTCCCCAGGAACACCACGCAAGTGGGATCTGCCAGTGCCCAGCCACCAATCAGGTCAGGCCCCCACCGCTTAGAAGATGCCCCGCCGGTCTCACACACCCCTACCCCTCCCCCCCACCCCCCAACCCCCCCCAACATGCTGGTTGAAAGTAGGGTGTGATGTCGGTCTGCTGGAGATCTCTCGAGCACGGTTCTACTGGTCCGCAACGGGCACTTGAAGCCAAGATGGCATCCGGTCTCTGATGCGTTCTCAGGGCCGGAGCCGCAGCAGGATTGTCACGAGTCGTTCCACTCCCCATCAGACCCAGCGGTGCCATGGATTGAATGAATTAGCAGGATATATGCATCAGGATCATGTAGGCCACGACGGAGCCGACACGGCTCACGTTTGCATACTTCGGCTGCTCAACAGGAGGCTCGCATTATGCTTTTTCCTTTTTTAATACTGCCATATCAGCATTTCAAAACTTTAACTTTTAACTTTTATGTTTTGGTTTTTCTGTTACTTGGTGTTACTTGGAAAAAAACAAAGCAGGAAGTTACAAGTTTCATATCTCAACTGAAATCAACTAGGTTTCAGAAACCACGCTTCCCATAATCCTGAGGCCCTTTGTAGTCCTGACCTCTACCCCCACACCAATCAGTGGCCAGATAGGGGTATACACACTGACTCCCCTATGTCCATTCCTCTTTCTTTTTGCTGCCATAATGAGAGAAGTGTCATGTCTCATGTTTATGTTCTTGGATTATCGTTGCCTATTATAATATAGTCACTGAATGTAGTTATTATCAATGATAGTTAGCTGATAGACTAACAGGTGTTTGATTGATGGCTGTCGAGAGTTTATTTTACAGCGTTTGTACCGTTGTGTAGAAGGCGCGCGCGCGTCTTACCAGTGGTTTCCCCCGTCATACTTTTATTTCAATTCTAACAGGAACGGGAGTGAGGAGAGGCGGGGCGGAGCCGTGGGCAAAGCCGCTCGCTTCTGGCAACCGCCCCGTTCTCCTCTAGGCGTATGCGGAGTCTTCGCTCGCAAAGGCGAGGCTCTAGGACCCTGCGGCAGCCTACATTATACACGTGTGCGCGGAGGCGGCTCGCGCCCCGAACGCACAGGGCTTTAGGACCCAGCAAAGCAGGTTCAGCCTCATAACATTCCCGGCATGCTCCACGTTCCCCTAAAGCTCGTTTTTCACGCGTACACATAGCGAAACAGAGCGGAGGGTCGTGCGAGTCAGTACCGGAGAGAAATTTTCGAAAAAGAAAAGAAAAAAAAAAAAAAAGGAGAAAAGACATTTCTTGGTGGCATCTGCTGGATCTACAGAGAACGTGAAATAGTTTCACAGATAGGCTAGAAGGCACATTATTCAATGGCTCACTCATCGCACCCGAGAGATTCCCAGTCCACCACACCAGAGTGGAGTGAACAAGAGTGGGAAGAAGAACCCACTTGGCAAGACACAGATTTATCCCTCAGCTTCAAGAGGGTACTGGGAGATTCACTTTCTCAAGCAGTCTCACAAGGGGTGCAACCTTTGACTGGAAGGTTGGAAATGCTCGAAGCATGCATGACTGAGCAGCAGGAACAGCTGGCAGCCAGGAAGAGACGGGCTGACAACCCTGGGAAGGGGATGTCAGCTGGCCACCCTCAGAAGAGGGTTGAAAGTAAGGGAGGTAAAAAAGCCCGGAAGAGCGCAGACTCATTGACCCCCTCAGGCACGAAAGATAGGGTTGACTCTGTTCCCCAAAGTAAAAGCGACCCAGTCGCCAGATTGAAAGAAGCCTTTCTAGCAACATTAGCAGATGGCCACATCAGACCCCTGCCCCAGGGGTGGACAATTCAGGGGAATATGAAGAGGGATAAGCCCCCGACGACGAAGAAGATTTCCCTCAACCAATTCCTCAAACTCTTCCCAAGGAAGAAGACAACGTAATCGATATGTTTGACCCAGAGTCCATTAGACACCCAAAGTCTTCTGAGTGGGTGCCCTCACCCAGAGTGGCATTATACATGTCACAACACATCAGGAAGCCGCTGGACAGAGAAGTTTGATCCCGCATGCGATCAGAATGTCCACTGCCTGAGCTGCCCGGGAAGCTGGCAGATACACCAGAATTAGACCCAAAAATGGTCACTTTTGTGACCTAAACAGCACAAGACGTTAGGAAAGGCATCGATCGTGCGTGGAAAGGGTGTCAAGATAAGCTCCTGGACTTAGCAGGTCCACTGGCAAAGATTATGGACCTTGTAGAAAAATCAAAAGATACCCCAGTAGACATTCATGCCCTAGGTAACTGGGCTCAAAGGGCAGTGTGCTTGTTGGGTAACGCCAACAGTGCACTCTCTTCAGAGCGTAGAAGAGGCATCCTCCTAAAGATCGACAGTAAGCTCAGCGATCTAGCCACGTATGAAGCGGGTGAGGGCGCCAAAGGCCTTCTTTTCAGGGAGGCCTTCGCAAAGGAAATGTCTCAATTTGTTGGCACTTACTCAGCCCTCGAGAGAGCTCAGAGCTCTATAAAGAAGATATTTCCCGGGCGTGTTTTTACTGGGACCGGACAAGTCAGAGGTCCGGTCCGGTCCCAGTAAAAACACGCCCAGGAAATATCTTCTTTATAGAGCTCTGAGCTCTCTCGAGGGCTGAGTAAGTCCGGTCGCTACAGCCATCAAAGAAGGCCTCAAGGTCCACGCGCTCAATATTGGGAAAACCATCAGCAGGACACCTTTTTCCCGGCCGGAGGAGGACATCCAAGAGACCGCAGAGGAAGAGGTTCTTTCCGTCAGCCCGGCGCAACAGGCGGCGAGTACCCCAATTGTTCCTATCGGAGGCAGAACTCTCTGTTTTCTGAGAGAACGGCAAGTTTTGTCAAGCGATGCTTGGGTTTTACAAGCAGTAGCGGGCCTTCACCTAGATTTCATAGACATCCCAAAGCAGTACAGAGAACCTGTCCCCATTTGCATGCCACAAGAAGAGAAAGCGCTTTTACACAGCGAGTTAAGCAAATTAGTAGAGAAAAACGCAATAGAGCGCAAGAGCACAGAAGGTCAGGTTTTCCTCAGCAATATGTTCCTGGTGCGCAGAGGGGAAAAGATTTGTCCAGTCATAAATCTAAAAGAATTGAACAGTTGGCTGCAATACAACCATTTCAAGATGGAGGGCATACATCTCCTCCGAGACCTATTACGTTCGGGAGATTGGCTAGCCCGTCTAGACCTCAAACACGCTTATCTAGCGATTCCGATAGCAACTACCTTTCGGAAGTATCTCCAGTTCCGATGGGAAGGAGAGATTTGGCGATTTGCATGCCTGCCGTTCAGGCTGGCGTCAGCACCTTGGGCGTTCACGAAAGTGATGAAGCCAGTAGCTGCAGCTATCAGGGAGAGAGGTATTCGTATGATTATTTATCTGGACGATATCCTGGTGATGGGATCCAGCAAAGAGACCCTCACGAGAGATGTGCAGTGGATTTTCAAGTTCCTATCATCTCTGGGATTCTTAGTCAATTTAGAGAAGTCCCAATTAGCGCCAGTTCAGAGGTTGGAATTTTTAGGCTTCACCATAGATACCGTGAAAGCGACTATAGAGCTTCCAGGTCACAAAGTAAGAGCGATAAAGAAGGAGCTCAGGACAGTGATTGCAAAGCGAGTAATTTTGCTTCGGAATCTGGCCAGAATAGTAGGTCTGCTTGCAGCTCCCATTCAGGCCATCTTCCCGGGACCGTTACATTATCGAGCATTACAGAGGCTCAAGATCAAACATCTCCGCGGAGGCCTGAGATATCATCAGCTAGTGAACCTAGACCAAGAAGCCATGACAGAGCTACGGTGGTGGCTGGAGAACATGGAAGCCTGGAACAGACGAGCGATTTTCGGAGATGTTTCAGAACTGACCATCGAGTCAGACGCAAGCAGGTCAGGTTGGGGAGCCAGGTGCGAACAAACCCAGACAGGCGGGAAATGGTCCGGCGAAGAGTTGAATCTCCACATAAATTGTCTAGAACTTCTAGCAGGCTCCTTCGCAGTTCGAGCGTTCACGAAGGACAAAATAAGATGTTGCGTATTGCTCAAGATGGACAACATCTCAGCAGTCCGCTACACGAACAAATTAGGGGGAACAAGATCCAGAATGCTAGCGAAAGATTTCTGGCATTATTGCCTTCAGAACGACATTGCGGTGACTGCAGAATATCTTCCAGGGAGCCAGAACAGTATAGCAGACTGGAACTCTCGGTATCTTGTAGACTCCAGCGATTGGAAGCTGCACCCTCTAATTTTCAAGCGTCTCCAAGACATATGGGGACCCCTAGACATAGATCTGTTTGCGTTCAGACTGAATGCGCAGACGCAGAAATATTTCAGTTGGAGGATAGATCCAGGAGCAGCGGGTACAGATGCTTTTCTACATCCATGGAACGGAACAGTCCACTATGCCTTCCCGCCATTTGCAATGATCACAAGAGCTCTAGCGAAAGTCCGCAGAGACAAAGCGGAAGTGGTGATGGCGCTACCCTGTTGGAGGGCGCAGGCCTGGTTTCCAGTAACGATGGAACTTTCTACGGATTTTCCGAGGATAGTTCCGAGCATCCAGGGCCTTCTACTCCACCCGACCGGTCGGGTTCACCCGCTCATAGAAGCGGGTTCCTTGCAGTTGATTGCCTGCAGGGTTTCAGGAGAAGATGGAACTTGCCAGGAATTTCGGAATAACACGGCTTGGAACAGTTGGGCGCAGTGGTGTTCAGAACACAGTCTGGATCCCATTTCAGGACCACTAGTGAACATCCTGAACTTTTTGGCTTCAAAATTCCAGGAGGGTTCTGCTTACAGAACGATAGGGGTCTACAGATCCGCAATTTCAGCAGGGCACAATAAAATAGAAAATAATCCAGTAGGAGAGCACCCAGCAATCTTACAGCTCCTCAAAGGTATAAAATTGAGAAGGCCGCCAGAGCCAAAGTATGCAGTTTTATGGGACGTTAGAGACGTTTTTCAGTTATTCCTTATGTGGCTGGAAAATTAAGCTTTATCCCGGTCACAATTATCAGGCAAATTAGCTATGCTTCTATGTCTAGTAGCGTGCCGGAGAGTATCAGACGTGAAAGCATTGGAAATCGATAGAACGATATTTTATCCAGAAGGAGTAGCGTTTACTATCGCGAAAAGAACAAAGACCGATTCCAGAGTAATTTCCTACCCATATTTTGCAGAGAATAAGAAGTTATGCATAGCGCAATGTATCAAAGATTATGAAGCAGCAACAGCTCAGATTAGACCGCGCGGCGTAACCCAGTTGCTTATAGCGCGTAGGAAGCCTCACCACGCAGTAGCGACAGTGACCATTGCGAGATGGGTGAGGGAGGTCATGCAATGGGCAGAGATAGACTTATCCTTATTTGGTGCACATTCCGCTAGGGGAGCAATGGCTTCTAGTGCGTTTGCGACAGGAGTATCCCTACAAGATATTATGAAATCTGCAGATTGGTCTTCTGAATACACCTTTAAGACCTTTTACTTCAAGCCAGTATCTGATATACCGAATAGAGTGATAGCAAGCTTTGAACAAGCCTAATGCGAGCCTTCTGTCTTGTCATAGAATAAAGATTGCCCACGCTAATAGCTCAGGAAAGTCTTCATTCTATTAAAGACAAGGAGGCGAGCATTATATCCCACCCAAATGAATGAAACAAAGGAGAGAAATGACTGAGCGAATGAAAGCTGTCATGCATTGTGTTCCATTTGTAGTTCATTCCCGCCCTCATATGATTTTTTCTGTTCTCATAGGAGACTATCAGAAGGCGACATGAGCAAGTCAGGGTATACACCGATGATCTTCTGGCAAGTTGTCCCGTTGGACCGATCAGTCACGCCAGCTGCGGATCAGGAGCAGGCCATATGGATTGTGTTTAACATTTTTGTAGACTCTCTGTACTTCTAGAACTCCGATGGCAAAAGAAAGAGGAATGGACCTAGGGGAGTCAGTGTTTATACCCCTATCTGGCCACTGATTGGTGTGGGGGTAGAGGTCAGGACTACAAAGGGCCTCAGGATTATGGGAAGCGTGGTTTCTGAAACCTAGTTGATTTCAGTTGAGATATGAAACTTGTAACTTCCTGCTTTGTTTTTTTCCAAGTAACATGTAAGAAAAACCAAAACATAAAAGTTAAAGTTTTGAAATGCTGATATGGCAGTATTAAAGAAAGAAAAAGCATAATGCTCACCTCCTTGTCTTTAATAGAATGAAGACTTTCCTGAGCTATTAGCGTGGGCAATCTTTATTGAGTGCCTTGGCTTACAGCAGACCAGGATTCTTCAGGGAGATGCAAACTCATAATACAGCCAGGATAATGCAAAATAGGTTTCGTTTTTAGGAAATTATATTTGCAAGGCGTACAGTTTAGGTTATTTAAACAAAATGGTAAAACTCTACACAAACAGTATTGTTAAGCCCATGCCATTGATGTTTAATATCAAGCCACAGCATACATATTTCATATACTTTAACCACGAATGGAAGGCCGGTGCACTCATTTCATACAGCTTGACGAGAAAATGTGCTTTACTAATGAAATCAGAAATTGTTGAAACATTGTCGGACTGTGATTTAAGGCGCAACATACGATTATTCAACACTTAATCCCTTCACCCATATAAAAATAACTTACATTTGTGAAGTAATCTCAGTGTTGGATAGAATGGCCCTTCCCTTTGCCTGAAGAAAAGCAACTCTCCATTTACTGTTAATATTTCAATGTGTTCATGACTGCAAAATACAAAAGTTGAAGACATGCATCAGTTCATCTTAATCACAGTTCACATTAATAACTTGTCAGAAAGGCATGCATGGCAAAGCATGATACCCACCCAGTCTATGTTCGTTTAAGTTTCAACACAAAATATTAACAAATTACAAGCAATGCTAATGAGCACTTACCATCTTACTATTTTAACAGGGTCCTTCTTTGGCATGATTTGGTTAAGCCAGGGGTCAATTCCCTTAAACTGATCGAGTAGTTGATTCTTTATGCCCTTTATGACTGAGGTTTTCAACTGGATGCAGTTGGAGACATTCTCCTTTTCATCAAATCTGCATGAAAAAAAGTTGTCAGTTTGGTTATTCCTGAAGAAATGCAGAGCATTTACAGACTAATTAGTTAAAGACAAATTTCTTATTTCTAATGTAAATTCCCAAAATAGAGAAATTCCACAAAATACCATTTAATCACAAATAGAATTTATAGTGAGATGCCACATAATGCTTGTGTAAAACATACTGAATACAATTATCAATGCAAGACGCAGAAGCTACATCAATCGATGCATTCTAAAAGTAATTCACAAACACCTTTCACGATTTTATTTATTACCTTTTTTATGCAGAGCTATTTTTACCAACAAGGTCTTATTCGACTAACTCTCAAACCAGCAATTCATAAATGGGTCCCAACACAGTCATGTATAAATATGCCACTAAACACTTTCTGAATTTTACAACTAAGCAAAATGAACAATATTCACCATACCAGAGCATGCATGAGTAGCTATGATACTAAAGCACTCTCAAATTTAAAATGTATTTTCATTCTGGTTTCTTCCATAATGTTTAGTTCCTTGTTCTCACCCACACCTGCCTTGTTTTTCGACACCACCGATTGCTAGAGTCAACCACATGACTGCTTTGATCTGCGTCTAAGGACTGTCAGCGGAGGGCGTCCGGGGGTGTTGTATAATCTGCGGCCACAAATTTTCTAAATAAACCACCTTTAATGTACAGCGCCTCAATGCTCTGGATGCTTCATCTATTTCTCCTCGGCATAACAACTTCAAACATGTTTTTTCTTTTTTTTATTTTTTTTTAACAAGCATTTCTGACCTTGCCAAACAAAGTTAACCCCTTCAGAGGAACCCCTCCCCCACCACCAACCCTTGGGCCATGGTAAAACCTTTAATTACAAAACGCTGCTATTATCTCAGGAAATATCAGAAAGGATGTGCTGGTTTTTAAAGCATTTTAATTAACACCCATTCGGCAATCTAACAAGCTTTTTTTTTGTTAACACACGTTATGATAAAGGATATTTGTACCATGCACTATCACCACCGGAGTGGTCCCCTGGAGGATCTGAAAAGGAAAGGGGGAGGGGGCGAGTTAGTGGGAACAAGCGGGATAAGTGCAAGAGAGCAGTGATGTGCTGTTGGCAGCTTCAGTTCGATTAACACTGTTTGCTGAGCTTGGGGGTGCTTTCCGGTCGTTAGCCATCGTGTGCTGTTGTGCGAAGCTATGTGTGGTTTGTTTTGTTGTTGCAGTGCAGTGACATTTGTGCGGTTTGTTGTTGGTTAGAGTTTGAGAGGTGTACGCAGAGGGGTGAAATTGTTAGTGGGTTGGTTATTGGCCTCGCTATCTAGAAGTGATAATGTGCTAAATTCCCACATTCTTTCTAGATGTGGTGTGTGAATATCTCTGCATTTCTATCTGGATCCAGAACTGGCTGATATTCACAATCCTGTCTATACATGACGCATGCCAATATTCACAGTTCTATCCAAATGTGGCACTGGCCCACCTTCAAAATCCTGTGTAGGTGCAAAGCAAGCTAGCATTCACAATTCTATCTAAATGTGGCACATGCTAATATTCACAGTTCCAAGTGTGGCACTTGCTAACATTCACCATCCTATCTAGATGCGATGCAGGCTAGTGTTCACAATGTTATCTAGTTGATAAGCAGGTTAGTGTTAATATCCTGTTCTGCTATGGTCTGAGAGCAGGCAGAGTGGCAGGGCTTCTGGAGTAGAGTGATTGCTCCACTCCCCACCCAGGTCACACCTACCTTGATGGTTGCTGCTGGTTGACGGCTGGCTGCTGGCCTCCCCTGCTGACACCTGTAGACAAAATCTGGAGCTGCCTCTGTGGGAGCCGCACTTTGCCTTGGGGCCCTGAGCCGCAGGGGATGCATGGGCAGAGGGCTGCCCTGGTAAGGTCCGTTAGGACCAGGTGGATGTACCAATCAGGGAAGGTGGGCGGGCTGGGATACGGGTGGGGGAGAGCAGGACTGGGAAAAGGCCAGACACAAACAAAAAGGACTACACCCCAGGGACTGCACACTCTAGATGCAGGCCAGCACAGACAAACAGGGTCAGAAGCCACAAAAAGACTGGAGAAACCCACCAGAATAGCACAAACTGCTCAACAAAAACAATTGAAAAAGCACTGAAACCCCTCCACTATAGTACATGAAACACACCAAAACAGATTACAATCAATGAACAACTACTCATTGAGTATCAACCAGCCCCTAAAGCGGCTTCCAAGTGGTTTCTCTACCAGATCCTTTGAGATTGCTGTCCAGGTAGCGAGGCTATGGTTGGACTAGGAACGAAGGGACTCGGTGTGATGCTCGACATGATATTAACGACCACTAAAGAGTCAGTGTAACAACATTCAGGAAAGAAACAATGAGGCAGCAGCATGGCCTTAATCAACTTTAATTACTTCATTATGGGATCTTCAGAAACTGATGACATCCTCCAAAGCCAGGAGTAAATGTGTCTGTGGCAGGATTTGTTGGTTTGTGGCTTGGCGAAGCATTGTTCCTTATACAATTCCACACAGTTTCACCAATCTGCACCAAATTCTGAATACTCACCAGTTAGGACCCTCCAGGCATTACTAGCTACATAAAATTTGGACACCCCACCAGTTTCCCCGGATTTCACCAAAAGTAAAAATTTGTTTATGGGTTTGTGGCCTGCCGTGGAGCCGTAAACCATGTTCACCGGTAAGGGAAACAAAAATGTTTGCTGCATCATGTGAAATGACTTTTCTAGAAATTTTTTGCAAGATGGTGCCTGCCGACGAAGCCGTAAACCATGTTCACCAGGAAGGGGAAACAAAATAATTTTGTTTCGCAACCGGGCCAGACACGAGGACAAAACTTTAGGTCCCTAAGGAACCTCAAACATCCACATTTCAATGCCCTAGTATGCACAGGTTTGAGATATCTGCACCGTAACAAACTGCACCACGGCAGGTTGAGGGGGGAACAGGGACCTACAGCATCATTCATTTTCTGCATGATGGGTGCGTTATGTCGGTCTACAGAACCTGTTGGAGAATGGGTACTTTTGCTAGTTAAAAATAAAGCCATATAACCAGCCAGTCTTTGTCTTTGAACGTACATAGGACCACCCAACAGCAACAAGTGGACCATCCCTTCACTCAAAGCTGGTATAAAACATAGCGGAACAAAGACCTCCTCCAGTCAAGACCTCACACAATATGCGCCTATTTTGGGAGTGGGAGTTGAACTTGCATTTCTACTCCCTAAAAAGTCATTTTGCTCCCAACTTTCAAAAATAGGCAGTAAAATACTCCCACTTCCAAATCTTAACTGGACCACTGAGTGACCGTTCAGAATTATACCAGATGAAGGCAACAAAAGGTGCACCAATCAGTGTCTGGAAAAAGAAATTTAGAAGCTTGTTGCTTCCCCTATGCTTTTTCAGACTGGAAAAGTAGGCAGATTGGATGATCACATTGTTCCAATTTCTTCTTCAGAATATCGTTGCACACAAATGTATTCTGAAGCTTCCTGATTCCACACCAATATTGAATTTAATTTTTAACTTACTGTATGAAAGTACATTTTCACCATTATGTTATGCTGTTGCTCATACACTTAGACAGGAAATAGATTTCTTTTCAAAATGAAATTTCACAGGGAAATATTATCAATATCCTTCCCACAATAAGAGGAACTAAGGAATATTGGTACAGAAGACACTCAGAGGTTAGATGCATGATCAGAAACTTGGGCCCTCCAACTTGGTTTGTGACTAAGTTGCACTGAGTATGGTTGGGATGATCTTGCAGAGTGGATTTGTGAAAGCAATCCACTGAAAGAAGACCTAGAACACATGACACTGGAGAATTGTTTTCCATGGACCCCGAAAGTATATTGCGATTCTTCCATCACCTTTATATACTTTATATGTAAAGAAAATGGCCCACTAGGTTCTCTGGAACATTTATTTTGGAGAGAAGAGTACCAGGCAATTGGTGCTCCACATATACATATGCTGTTGTGGATTGAAGGTGCTCCTCAGTTTGGTAAAAAAATGATGGCTGCGTGATGGAGTTCATACAAAAATATATTACTTGCTCCATCCCTGCTCAGCATGCAATGTTTTTTTACAGAAGGTGGAAAGGTTTCAAAATCACTCCTGTAGAAAGTACTGTCGGAGAAAATATAAACATAAGGACAAGTATTACACTCAGTGCAGATTTGGCTTTCCTAGGCCTGTTACACAAGTTGGTCGAGCAAACAGCCTAATGTCATCCATTCGACACCATGTTACTAGTAAGTCCCCCCCAGGAATACGCACCTTTTAAAAAGAGATAAGAGATGATAAATTCATTAATGATTACAGTCCTGTCATTGCTCAGCTTTGGAATGCAAATACTGATGTACAGTACATTGCAGATGATGCAATAGCAGTTGCTAGTAGGTTACAGCATAAATGATAAAATCTGAAACTAGATATGCAGTTGAAGTATGGGCACACTTAGCAGACACAAGTCTTAATCAGAAACTTGCAAGTTCTGGTTTCAAGATGCTCTGAGTGTGGCATCTACGAAGCTGCAGATCGGCTAACAAGTTTGGTTCTGTCTGTACGTAGTATTAATGTACTATGGTAAAGTCTTGGCCCAGTTACTACAAGAAATAGGCACACACAGCCACTCTTTGATATAGTTTTTACAAATTAAAGTTCGTAACACTTGTATTGTCACGTTAGATATTTCGTAATGGTCTTAGCAGCGTTCACTCTCCTTCATTAGGTACACGCAACCACTCCAAGTAGTAACATGCTTTTAACGATGGAACAAACCTACAATGGTAACTTTTCACACAACTAAAATGACATTCTCGTTAGACGCAAGGGCTATATTTCCATTGTTCGCGTATCTGCGCTGCAACAAACAACTTTTACTTGCTTTAAGTCCAACGCGAGTGAACAGGGAACTGGATACTGTTGCCGGCAATACTCGTGCAAGGTGTTAGTAAGAGGGTCACACTGCTTCCACACCTTCCGCTACAACTTCTACCGTTTCTGGCTTGCTCTGGACCCATAACCTTCTTCTGTAACCGTGTCTCTGATCCGGCCACTCATCTATGGAACCCCTTTTGCTCCCGAGACCCATGGTTTGGTACCTGCTCCAGGCCTCAGTCACTTGCAAATCTGCTGCTCTGCAATCAGGTTCACAGGGGGAAACACAGCTCTCCTGCAAGTCTTCCACTACGCAGCATCTGCACTTGATTTTTGGGGGAACAGGACCCTGTCAGAACAAGCAGGTGAGATTTGCTGTCTCCACATTCCGGCGTCCCTCTTGCTCTCCCACTTCTGCATGGTTTGCCAGTCTTGTGCCTTCGTCCTTCTGCTACTACAACTCGCATTCCATTCACAGTTCCAGCTCCTTCCACTCCTACTGCCTACACCCCAGGTTCCTTCAGGTGTGGGCTGTTAGGCTTAATTGTCGGACCACTATTACAGCCTGCCTCTTAATCCCTCTTCCCAGAACTTCTAGGATTATGGGGCGTGTAGTCCACTTTAACAAAAGGGTTTCTTTCACCTATCGGAGTTAATTTTAAGGGTAGTTCTACTTTACTGAAACGCATTAAAAGATGGATTATCAGAATTCCTTTTTACAGAAGAAAGCATTTGATTTAAGGCATTTTCTCTAGATCCTTTTACATTATACCTTCGGGAGTAAGGAGGGTATTCTTTCTATCGATAAGGCTTGCTCAGATTTAACAAGTGTGTACCCTGGGTCGCAGGTCTTATATGTAGGTTAAGGATACCATATTGGCAATATGCCGTCACCTGCATTGGTAACCCAGAAAAGCACTTCCTTTCAAACGACAAATACTGTGTCTCATACCACAGGATCTCCTCACTGCCCTGGGCCCTGTCTCCTCCCAGGTGATCCTCCCACAGTACACCACCCCCAAGGTCAGGAAGCGTCTGCCTTTTCCTGGCCAACTGGGAGGAGATTTTAGGCAGGGCTTTGGTGAGAGATCCGTAGGATTCTTCACACTAGGTAGTGTAGATGTTGATAACTGTTTACATCTGAAACAAGTACACAGTAGGAGGTAGATACAAAAAACAAAGAAACCAATAAGAACAGAGTTTTACTAAGAAATGAGATCTGACCACTAATTAGAATGTTATGGGAAGTTTTAGGAATATTGTCTTTTACTTCTTATTTTGGCCACCTGCACACATAAGGACGCAAACAAACTACAAGAAGTAATGTAATTACCTTAAAAAGGAAACAGCCTACTTTCAGTACTAGTTGGTGGATTCTCTTAAAGGAATAGTGTGCTCAAAAAATTGTATTGTCCCAAGCGTTCGGGCATGAGGTTTTAAGCAAACTGATCGATCGTAAAAACATTTCCTATGCACTTTACCCTAGTTTTCCGCACTTTTACACATGCGAAATCAACGAGCGGGACGCAACCATCTTGTGCTAATCTTATCCGTGGATCGATCGCCCCATGTTCAAGTGCCGCTGTGGCACTAAATCATATCACCCGGCCCTGAAGCTGACATCACTAGACGCATACAGCCCATCTCAACGCGAATGCACATCTCGTGTCAACGTTCTCTGTGTGCCAGCTAATGTTGTGTCTCCATGGAAATGGCAGGACCCCCGTTTCCTCAATAAGTATAAACAGACAGTGTCTCATCAGACAACATCAGAGTTGCTTTTTCAATCGTTTCACTGTTTTTTTGTATAGCCTGTGATACGTTTCTGCTGTGTTCAGCTATCTTCGTTGGACGTAGCCCCTGCGAAGAGCCACTTATACTAGCATTACTATTGATTTCAGTTTTGTTGTATACAACAATACAGCCCTACCAGTACGAGACAGAGTATTCCGAGGCAGAATTACTTGATAGAGAAAGATGCAGAAATGATGGGGCATCGGACGACAGTTGGGAAGACGAATCACTGCATCCTGAGCCAAAGCCTAGTCGCATGGAAGAAGTTTCCACCTGGTGTACCTGCAATCGGTGCAAGGCCATGCCAACCGAGGATAACTGCTGCTGCCGAGAAAACTCTGGATGCTTGGCCTACATATCGGAAGACGACACCAGCGCTATGCGTTACCGAGCTGCATGACTTCAGGGCAGCCTGCCTCACAAGGTCCGTGTTGAGGATTATGATGGTGCTAATGCTCGAACTTTGCGCAACAGTTCGCCCTCGCAATCCAAGTAACGAGCAAGTGTACTCTAGATGTGATGTCATTTTGACAACTGAGGCCACTAACATTTCATGTTTGTCTCCTATATTGTCGTAACTTTGATCTATATCTGCCAAATGAAAGTAGTTGCCAACTGAATACATTTCTCACGCTTTGGGAAATCAGAGTGTTCATTTTGGTGTGCGCAGTGTGTTTTGGTGAGCCTGAGCCTGCCCAGGCTTTTTTCTGCTGCTACTGCCTTTGTGACTTTGGGAAGTCTGTTCTCCAGCTCTACTACTACTTCCAGGAGGAAGCAGTACATAATCCCCAGCACACGCGGAGCGCGCGGTGTGCGCAGTGTGTTTTGGTGTTCTGGTTTCGGGTGAGGGCGAGGGCCTGAGGGCCCGTGTGCCTGCCATAATGGATGGATCTTTGCACAAACGCGGGAAAATAGGTACCTGCGGAGACCGCTTGCCTTCCCCTCCACACACAAGACTGCAACTGCGACGCTGGAATTCCGCCTCCGTCTCTGCCTCTACATCTAACCTGACTGACGCGAGCACTTGCCCACGTGTAAGTACTAAACTGTCTAGATATAATGAGCACTTGTCACACAATCTGGCCTTTGATGTGAGCAAGCAGACACTGAGTGCGACGTCACAATGCATGGCGAGCGATGGGAGGGCCGAGCTAGAGGAGAGTGAGCGAGCGCCTAGCGGCCATCGGCATAGCGGCCTCATGGACGACCGCGTGAGATTGGGGATCCCCTCCCACCTAAGAAAGGGTGAGTCACCCCTGGGTGGTGTCGGAGTCGCCTCTGCTCCGGGTTATTCTAGGGATAGCCCCTCTCCCCCCAAGTCCCTGACTGCCGCTCTAGTCAGCTGGACGGTGCTTGACCACACGGGCAGCTCCATGAGCTCCGTGAACACTGAGAGCGACGCAAAACACAGACACGGAGTGCCTTCACCTGTGGCCGTTCCCTTGCATGCGCCTGTCGTCATGCCTGTAGATTCACCTGAGGCCGATATCTGCAATACTGAAATTGCAGAGACTGAGGTCGCGGCAAGGCTGAGCCCAAGCTCTCTGAATGCTGTAATTCCCACTGATGCCCACTTCCCAAATTCTCCCTCAAACAAACCACCCAAACTGATGGTTTTGGCGTGGCGTGTCCACAATAAGAGAGGATGCCCAAAAAACGGTAGCGGTGTTGACAGCTCGGCCACAACTTGGAAAGAGGCCTTTCCGTCAGAGCTATGCTCTTCATCACTCCCGTTCACTAAGAAAGCACATGGTCCCTCCTCATATGGAACGGATGAATTAGACTCTGCAAAGACGAACACCGGGCTGGAAGATGAAGTATTCTGCCCCCTCGACAAGCACCTAGCTGACTCCGACAACGGATGCGGGTCGCCAACATCCCATAAAAATAGAAGAGTCTCGATAGAAGTCGCAAACAAAACTCCGCAAGACTTCTCTCAAACAAACAAAGCCTGCATCTTCACACCGAGAGGAGACCGGAGTCTAATTGATCAGCAGACTCAGCGGACGCCCTTGGCACATAGCCATGAGACGCAGCCAGGAGACGTCTGGTCTACCACAAAGCTCGATGCTCTGCATAACTGGAAAATTGCTCTCCAAAATGAAGAAAATGCTGCCTGCCCGGATTCACCCCGTATAGCATGCTCTCAGGCTCGTGCTTCACAAAGACAGAGAACTGCAATAACACATTCAACCAATTTTAGAAGTGTCAAACAAAATCTGGCATACAACACTCGTGTACGTGACACTCATGTCTCTAACTCATCTTCCTCTGAGTCCTGTTCAACTGCCTCCTCAATCATAGAACGTGACTTTCCAAAAGTCAGGAGATCTAAATCTCATCTACTCAAAAAAGATTGCAACTCAAAGGTCAGGCTCGATGCGGACATCACAAAAGACCTACAGTCGGTCTTAATGTCAGCAACTGGAATTTCGCTTGCTCCATTTCTAAAACTGTACGAGCAATTAAATGACAATGTGAAGGATCTAACAACATTAGTGGCGCTCATGAATTCAAAAATAATCAACATGGAGAAAGATTTGCGCACCGAAAGAAAGGACAATGGAGCAATAAAAACAAACTTGACCTCCGCCCTGCAAACCTTAACAGAACAGAAAGAAAGCAATAAATTGGATAAAAAGCTTCTAGCAGAGGTCGCGAAAGAAGCCCTTAGCGTGCTAAGGCACCGACACTCGATGACACAGGACTCAAATCAACAACCTAGCAGGGACCACGTAGCTGCTCAACAAATCAATAAGGTTCATTTGTCCACGGAAAATTCCGCTCACATTATAATGAATAATCGCTACATAGACCCTGGCGCGCTGGTGCTCCATCCCACCATGGGCGTCACGGATACAACTAATAACTCTGAAGAAACCACGGAAATACAAGAAAAAAATGCCCCAATAACGCAGACCTGTCGGGAGGCCACCCTTCTGAGAAGCGAAAAAAGTTCGCCGGATCCTTTAGTCCCTTATTCTCGGAGCATCCAAGGCTCACAACTTGAGCTTGAGAAATCTACGAATGAGGGCTTGGGCCCTAGCCTTGGAAGCATAAACACCAAAGCATCTACCCAAATGAGCTTTGCCAGCGTTCTGCAAAGCAGTAAGGCCTCTAACAATTTGGCGACCTTGGATCCGCAAAAACCCTCCTCGTCGGTCTCTCTGACTGACACGTGTGTCTCTCGCACACCTGAGGTGATTTTAATTCCGGACACCACGGAGTCCAAAATTCAAATATTCGACATATTCAAGGGGTCTGTACCCCAGAAACCTGACCATAAGGCGCTCCCACTAGGACCGTTGAAAAAAACTAAAAATCAAAGAAGTAAAAATCAAAGAATTGGCAACAACTCAAGAAAATTTCTTCGAAATCTAAAAACTGTCAACGTAACTGTTAACAACACTCGGACACAAGACAGAGTTCCAACAAAGAAAAAAGACCTCCCCATCGCAAATACTTCTGCAAAATATATAGACTCTGGCCTCACCCTGGAACCTACGGAGGTCGATTCTATAGACTTAATCAATTTGTCTGTGTATGAAGACGCAGATTCAGCGGATAAGGGTCCTGAAACGGGTGATGAGGATGCGGTACTTGTGGTTGCACAACCGGAAGCTCCAAGCGACGGAATCAACGCAGTGCCTATCCGAATTCTAGCGGGTGCGGCAAGAATATGTACACTTATCGAAAAGAAGCCTAAACAAGACGTGCCTCTTAAAACTACTTCAAGCCCCATATTCAAAACTTTGGAAGAAAGGCGAAAAGTCCTTGCCCAATCTCAGACGCTGTCTAATCCACTTCCAGAAAGGAAGAATGACCTGGAAGTGGGTCCGTGGCTTCGTAATAAATCAAAAGTCGCACTTTCGGATGATTCTGCCTACAACAAAGAAAACGCAAACAGAGCAGGACTGGCCAGAACCGAGACCCTTGACATACGGTCTGGCTGTGAAAGAAATGAATGGCGCAGAGCGAACAGGGATGCCAACAGCGCTGGCGACAAAAGTCAAACATCTCACAAGCTGAGGCTTGAACGCATTGAAAATGGAGAGAATCTTATCCTAAATCGCACAAACGTTCTATGTCTCTTTCAACACGTGCCATCTCTCAGAACGATACGCTCTGAGGACATCAAGACGGTGGAATTCAAAAACGAGGACCAAAATGATAAAATCATCCTCCATTTCAGATCCAGAATTGTTTTGAATATTGTTCTGGCTGCAGGACCCGCTCTTATGTCTATGGGTTTCGATATCTTAGAAGTGTTAGAGCAAGCTAAACCTGATCACAGAGCCGACACTCACAAAATCAAACGTGACTCGTTCTGTCAAGAACCGCCGTTTGCAATCAAAACCATGGATAATGAGGCTCCCCGAAATGTGGAAGCATTGGCAGAATGTGATCTGTATCCCAGCGCTGGAAGCCTGAAAAAGACAACGGACAGGGGCCCCCCTGAAACCATATCAGGGAAATTTCATATAGAGGATTCCATCAAAATTACTATTAAAGGAGCTGAACTGACTGACCCGACTCTTGTTGATGCACTAAGTCCACAAGAACAAAGTGGAACACAAAAGGATTGGTCCTGGCTGGCTGAAGCTTTGGGCAGACCTTCAAAGCGGTAACGCCAAATGGTAGAGGAGCCACGGGACCTTAAGATCGGATCCTGGAACACCAGGGGTTTCTCCCATCTACTAGAAGAACCCTGGCCGGACGCTCTAGATGTGGTCTGCCTTCAAGAGACGTGGATGACGAGTTGCCCAACTGCGGATGCCTACGAAATAGCTTTTAACCCAGCCTTTAAAAAAAGTAGAGGAAGACCAATGGCAGGCTTGTTGACTATTGTAAAAAAGAGTTCAGGTTGCCGTATTACAAGCTCTTTAATTCTATCACCTTTCATACTATTGTCAACCATAGCCCTGGATGGGTGTCAAACTGACAACTCGACTCTTTTCCATATATTCAATATATATTGGAATCACACTCAAGCCGGGTCAAGTTCCTTCATTGATACAGTCTCATCGAAAATCGACGATCTCATTCTCGATAACGAGTCAATAAATATAATAATATGTGGAGACTTAAACATCAACTGTCTGGCAACAAGAATGAAAAACAACGAAGTCGTGCACGCACCTAATAACGTGGCCTCAAAATGGATGGGGGAAATGGAAGCCAGAAATTTAGCAATGCTCAATGGAAATTCTGTCGGCGACATACCAGCAAAACCTACGTGGCGACGAGCAGACCAGAAATCTACCTTAGACTACTTCTTCGCCTCAGAAAAGATCCAACAAACCACCAAGACACTTGAGGTAATACCTATGATGCAAAGCGACCATGACATGGTAATCCTCACCTTGTCAGCCGCAAAGCAAACATCCCAAGAAAGATGGAAACATCGGATACTAGCTGAGCCAAACAGAGTCAGGCTAACACTGCTCCCGGCTGAAGTCTCCACATTTTCAGAATCCTTCACCAAATTAGATTGTGGAGTCGAATACGCACACTTATTACACCTGTTTGTGGAAAAAAAGCAGGCCCTGAGAAAACTTGGCTTTGCTAACAAACATAAGTTTGACGTCGAGATCATGAGAAGAAAGAGAGAACTACGCGCCTCCATCAGACTCCTGAGACTCAGAGATCCTACAGACTTAGAGCGAGGAAAACGTGTCGCAAAACAGAAATATAAAAATTGGATAAAATCTCACAAAGCTCTCATGTTCCAAAACGATGCCGAATTAATGATGCAAAAAATGAACAACAAAAACTCGGCAGAGTTTTGGAGACTTTTAAACAACGAAGGTGCCCCTCAATCTGCACTGATGTCAAACATGGTACCAGCAGCGAGTTGGACATTACATTTCAAAAATTTGTACAGTAAACAAGGGACCTGCCAGGCCCCTATAACACCAATTCTAACTAAATGGGACCTGACATTCCTCAAAGCAGACATTTTTCAGATAATCAAGAACGCCAGCGACTCAAGGGCCCCTGGCCCTGATGGTTTGACCAATGTAACCTTAAAACAAAATATGGAGCTATGGGCGGACTTTTGTGAGGAACTCTTCACTCGTATCTGCAGAAGACAAGAATCTCCAAAGTCTTGGAAGCAAGCAATAATTGTGCCTATTTTTAAAAAAGGAAACCGGCTTGAACCAAAAAACTATCGACCTATTGCTCTTTTAGACGTACTGGGCAAAGTGTATGCAACAATGCTGCAACAGAAACTTTCACAATGGATTGTCGAAAGTGGCCACCTGGATGAAAGACAAACAGGTTTTGTAAGAGGGGTCGGCTGTGGCCTTAACCTCCTGTTGATAAACTTGCTGAAAATGGAAGCGATTAGAGCTGGGAGAAAGGTCTATCTCGCTTTGATAGACTTTTCCCACGCTTTCGACACCATCGATCGAGAGCTACTTTGGACGAAAATGTCTAACTGGGGGTGTCCCGAGAGTCTGCTAGCTGCCATCAGAGAAATCCACTCTGCTACCACCATTAGAGTGCGCCTTGACCAAGGAGGTTTGCTTACAGAAGAAATTAACACTTTTCGTGGTGTCAAACAAGGCTGCCCCCTGGCGGCAATCATCTTCAACCTTTTTCTCTCAGACATTGGTTTCGCAATAAACGAGCCACGATCGTTTTCTCCCATGATACACGGTTCTGCATTAGGATGGATGTTGTATGCTGACGATCTGATCTTGTTGGATTCTACCCCAATCGGCCTCCAGCGTAAAATAAATGCAGTCGAACGCTACGTGGAAAACAACGGTTTGATCATTAACAACTCAAAAAGTGAAATACTAACACTACAGAATTTGCAAACTGGATGCCACCAGAAAAACAACAAATTCAGATGGCACCTGGGAAAGGAAACACTAATTACGGTGGAAAGCACCAGATATCTTGGGATGCAAATTAATACAAATATAAACGATAGCCCCTGGATGGAGCTCACAAAGATGAAATGTCGACACTTAGCCTCCCAAGCCTCAATCTTAAACAAAAAATATGGAAAGTTCTCACTCAAGCCTGTGATAGCGTTTTATCAGCAGAAGGCTGTACCAGCCTTGATATACGGTGCAGAGAATGCCTTTGGATGCCCGGCGGACTTTTGGTCAACCCTGGAGCATATTTTTTGGGTAAAAATTTTACACCTACCAAACAGTACCCCCACATCCTGCATACGTTATGAGCTAGGCATGATCTCGCTTGAAGCCCGGATCATGTGGAACACCTTGGCCCTTTTCAGGAAAACTGTGTTGTCTGTAATGGCACCTCAATTCAAAATATTACGCAATCCTGGTAATGCTAGCCCAGACAGTATCCTAGCGTTGTGGTACAAAAGATGTCAAGTCCTGCTAACCACTCATGGAACGAATATTAAAACTCTTCAGGACAACCCAGATTTGGTGAAGAAAAAGATCTGGGAAGCTGACTGGATTCAAACTAGTGAAGACAGAAGAATGACCAAAGCAATGAAGGACGCTCCAGCTGAGGCACGAGCATTCAACACACTACAAAACTACGTAGTTTTGTTTCCGGATAACGTTAAAAGGGCAACATACATGAGATTTCGCCTAAACCTATTCAGAACTAAAGATCGGACAAAGAACTGGACAGGAAACGTCATCGCAAACACTGTTTGTAGATACTGCAAAATCTGTGATGAATCACTTAAGCACCTTGTCTTATTCTGCCCATTCTTTAAACTACAAAGATCTAAACACCTGGGACAACTAGTATCTGAGCACTCAATAAGGAATGCAGAAGAATGGTGGCAGTTGATGTTCTCTGGCTCCAACACACAACTGACAAGGTTGCTAACCGTGTTTTTGCAGGAAATTGAACGAAGCCTAGAGTTGAGGGACATCGAAGAGGAAGGCTGATGGTATAGGCCCGTATGGATCTTTATCAGCTCATCCGACGTCACATACGAAGGCCTTTCTGGCCCTAGTTGTGGATGACAGACCTCTCATGATTGTATCCTGAAATATGATTTCATGTATGTTTCTGAAGGTGGAAATGGATGATGTGTCTCCTTATCTCCTTCTTCTTTTTAAAGGTTTGAATAAACCAATAAAAATAAAAAAATAAAAAATAAAAAAAGAATGTTTCAACTAAGAAACAATATTTCTCTGTGCCCCAAACGTTATGGATTGCATGGGTGTTCACTTTTGTAATGTGTCTACACTTCAAAACCCAGGTTGATTGTTCCATGAAGTAACATTTGTACGGACAACTATGCCATAGGATACAGGGAGCATTTTCAATTAAGGTGTGTACACTTATCAGGTTTATTTAAATGCAGTATGTGTATTTTTCTTCCACAGGTGGTACAGGTTGGTGGCCTACCGTTCATTTACATGGTGGCTTTATGGGAGGCTTGGATTCCGCGTTCGACGAGTAATATCCGCCTGTGTCATTGGAGCCATTTGTGCCAAATTCCCTAGTGACAACGGACAGTACAGGGGATTTTCCCACACTGTGCTGCAACCCGAAGTATACAATTTGTAGTATGTTTGTGCCATCAACATCAGCAACAAAATAAAAGACGAAAAATGTTATGAATAGTTTGTTTTTCGGTGAATCAAGGACACGCTCACTTGTCTACGAGGGACATGAAAGAATGGTTGGTGCCCTTTTGACGCTCACCTCCTCTGCAACAATCCATCCCCCCCTCCATTTATCCGGAGAAAATCTCTGAGCACTGGAAGTCAACTCTTGATCGTGCTCCCTGTTCTCCTGCTACCAACTACTCTGCTTGCTGAATCTAATTGTTTGTTAGTTAAGGTAAGGGCAGATCACCTATTAACTTCTCTATATTAATCTCTTTCTGATCTCAAATTTTCTATCTATTTCGACCGAATATACCCAGTAGTGGAATCTTCATTCATCTCAATGACTTTAACATTGTCTAATGTTTTGTGTTCTGATCTCGATATATAGCAAATTTCATGAGTGTCCATTGTGATAGAATCGCATCTTTCTTCGACCAGGTCTATAAGCACGTTTCCTTTTGATGCATGAAAGTACATTCAACGGACGAGTTGCACGTTACGATTTGCGTCAAATCAATCAATTCTGTATGAAAGTTATCCCAGTGTACATTCAACTACACTACACAGGTTTTGCTTCTTTGTCCAAAACAAACATTGCATAGATATCTGTAATATAATTGCATCAATCTCATGCATGCAGTACCATTTTTTTGTAATTATTAATACATTTTTTTTTATACAAATTTTTCAAGAATGCCTGCTTGTATGGTTTTGGGTTGCCGTTCTAGGAGCCATGTCAAAAGTCAGGGCACAAACCTGCATACATTCCCGAAGGATATTGATTTAATAAGAAGATGAGTTTGATATTGTTGTTTTGCGGTGGACGATATTGAAAGTAGAGCCCAGGCTGTCTTGGGAGACATGAGGGCCAATCGATTCCACATCGGCAGCTTGCACTTCATCGAGGATATGTACGACCAATCGAAGTACACAAAAAAGCGTTGACCCAGAAGTTTTCATAAATTGCTTCCAAATGCAATTCCAACTCTATTGATGCACGCGCTGCCTCAGGTGAGTCCCAGATGATGAATTAGCTGTAGGTGGTGGGGTACTGAAAAGTTAACTTCATGAACTGATTGGGGCTTCCGGTGTAAATGTGTCTTACTAAAGTTTGCATATTTACCAGATTGTATTACATTTTAACTATACTACATTTTACTATACACATGTCCATGGTTTATGGAGCCTCAAATGAAGTAACTATGACCATGGAAAACAATGCCATAGTGCCCTTCAAAAGAAGCAAAATGTTTTTCGTAATCAGTTGCTTGACTATGTCCATTTTTTTTAGCAAAGCATACTGACTGAAGCACAGACCCTCGCAAGTGACGAAACCGACATGTCCAGTATACCAATGGTGAGCTCTACAGACTTGCAGAAATTCATATTCAACAGTTGGATCTTCCCACATATCTAATGCAGATCTAATTTTCCCTTGCAAGATTCTGCATCCATTTATTTTCCGGAGTCAACAACAACTTCAAGCGCCCATCAGGTAATTTTATTTCACTTTCCAATTACGAGAATGTATTATGCTTGGAATTTCAAATATGAAATTGTTTATGTATCCTGTCGGTTGTTTACACTATGTGTCATTTATGAGTTTCTCTTTATATGTACCATTGTCTGCATCCCATTGCCTCTGTCCCATTTCGCTATTTTCATCCATACTAAAACAAGTACTTTGTTACAAGGGGATGCTGGTACTTCGACTACAATTACATCGTCCTTTGCAGCTGGTCCGGAGTATGAGGTATGAGTACTGACAGTTCCCTTGAATGAAAGAAAGTACATCCTATATAGGATACTATTAGACAGTGACATTCATATAAACGTGTAGTGTTTCAAACTTTTATGATTTCAGTTCTAACGTTACACTTCCTCCCCAATGTAGAATACATTGCAACATGTTTGAGGGCAACATTATAATCAGTATGTTTTGCACAGTGATCTCTGATCAAGTAAACTTGGCATCAATCAGGTGAAATTTGAAATGTATATTTTTACTAAATGGCGGTACACTGTTTGCGAGGGTATGTGTGTAAGCACTGTGTGCGATGAAAGATTTTATTTTCCAATACAACTGACTTTTTTGTTTTTTTAATGAATATTCGATTCAAATAATGTACACAAGATATGGAATTAGAAGTGGAGGCACATGGATCAGAGGTGGTGGATCAGCTTGCTGGTGCGGTCGTTACAGAGAAGACCACGGTTTCACAGAATAACAAGAAATCAAGGGTAACTAACAAACAATTTCGCTTACTAGCAGTGTTTTGGGCTGGTGTGTACTTCATAACATGCTTTTGTATTTAAAGTGATATTGGCTGTATGTGTGCTATACATTGAACATGTTTTACAACACATCTCCTACAGGCCCAGAAGGAAAAGAAGTATAAAGACACAGACAACAAATAAGACCAAAGATGTTGCTTGCCGAACAGATTTCCCCATGGAGCAACTAATATTTGAGTGGCAGCATGGTCCATTCAATAAGCAGACTCGTGATACTTATGCCCAACGACCTGAAACTGAATTGAATGTGACCAGCGAAGCCAGCAAAGTATTCTTGGATCACTGCTACAAAGCGAGAACTCAACAAGATGAAACCGAATATAATGAAGATGCATTGGAATTCCTCGCAGACCACTTGACACAATCTACACCCGCAAAAAAAAGGTCCACCCAATAAACATTCGAATTTGACAGGCTCTCCGATTCGCATGCAAATAACACAAGCTGAACTAACAGAGACTGAAGCTTCAATGTATTTGACCGATTAACTTGCCAAAGATCTCGACTTCAGTTTGGCTATTTTGGGCGATTTGTCCACCACATTTGAGTCGCAAACCACATTCATGCAGGACAACTGGCCAATAAAGGAGCAAAAATACATTGTATTCGGCAGCTGCCTGGTAGACATTATACTGGTGATGAAATGTGTCCATACAATGAGGGGTAAAATATGCGGACAGCCATTGGTGCATTTGTCTTGTGTATTGCAAGGCACTAACCTGAAAATCCACCATCATACATTTTCATGGTCCGCTCAACCGATGCTGGGCAAAGTGCCAGCTGGAAATCTATGTTCAGCAGCTTTACTTTTCAGTGGCTCGGCTTTCAGTAAGATGTCCAGTCTGTCAATTTGTGGGAGTTCAGTTCCTTGCTAAAACCCAGTACTACAAATATCAATGGGAATTCTTATTCCCTGCTATTAGTCAAGTCTGGAAAATTGAACAGATGTCAATTGAAAGGACATTCTCTGGCAAACAGTTCAGGCTAGCTGGCGACGGACAGTGTGACAGCCCCGGATTTTCAGCAAAGTACTGCACATTCCACTTTCAAGACATGGAAACTAAAAAAAAAATTGTGCGGGTGTCCCAATGTACATCCTCTGCGGCCATGGAGAAACATGGATTCATAAAATCCCTCGAACATCTTCAATCGAGGGGAATGCGAATAGACCTCATAGCCACCAACAGACATGTTTCAAAAGCCAAGGCCATGCAAGAGCAGTTTCCAAACATTCGTCATCAATTTGATGTATGGGACATTGCCAAATCAGTGAATACAAAAATTACAGCTGCTGGTAAAAGAAAAAGGGTTCAGAAAATATTTTACAGTTGTCTCATATACTATCACAATCTGTTTCAGACAGACACAAATGTAATTTTAGGTTAAACCAGACTTTCAGTGGCTTCTATGATCTGTTTTACTGACCTTTCAGTGTAACTGGTGGATGCCAGCAAACAATTAGTTTATTTTTCGAATATATTTCTAATGCCACGTTGGTCGGCCGGGCTCATCGCTCCCATGGAGCGGTGGTCACTTCGTTTCATGTTGCTTGTGGGGAGTTCACACTGACGCGTCGAGATCCAAGATGCCCCCAGCAAAACCATCACCTCAGCGGTTGACCAGTTCGCACACACAAACAAGAGGTTCCAAGGGTTCCCGTTTTCCAAATACCCAACTAAAACTGCCCACCAAGGCGGGTCACAGCTTGGTTGGGGTGCGGAGCAGATTGAGGATAGACCGTGAACAGTGGCTCTCGGACCACCCTACTGAACACGTGAGAACCGGTTGCGAGACTGTCAGAGGGGGGAGGAAAAATTTGGGAGAGCGGTATAAGTAAAATTGTAAAATAGATAAAATTGGGGAAGATAAACACAGAAACTGAGGGTATCGTTTAGGGTCCGTGTGAATGTGACTGAGGCTTTCTCTTACCTATCCTTTATATGGCCATTAGGTTGTTGTGGAAATAGAGATAAAGAGTACGGGATACTAGCTCCGAAGGGGGTAGAAGGCGGCGCTGCATAACAGGTGTCATTCATCAATCAATAAAGAATGTAGCAGTTTCACCGCTGCTAAAAAAAGTGGGCGTTGATCCCTCTGACGCAGCAAACCTAAGGCCAATCACCAACACCCTGTTCTTCCTTAAGCTAATAGACAAAATAGTAACTATCCAGCTACAGGCCCACGTCCAGACGGCTGGCATCTTACATGTTAAGCAGTCAGGGTTCAGAAGCCATCATGGCACAGAGAGTGCCCTTCTGGACCTGCAGACATATATGCTCTCTAGACTGGAAGATAGCAAGTCAGGGCTGCTGATGTTGGATTTATCAGCAGCCTTCGACTTGCTAGACCACAAAATCTTGCTTGACAGAATGCAGACTGTTGGGGGCCTCTCCGATAATGCCATAGCCTGGTTGAGAGCATTCCTGGAGGGTCGGTCACAGGTGCATTGGGGGGACAGTTCCTCTGGGTCACAAATCATAACGTGTGGACTGCCCTAGGGGGCATGTCTTTCCCCACTGTTATTTAACATCTACATTTTTCCTCTCTGTTACGAATTAGATCTTTACCAGACCTTTTTTTGTAACTATGCCGATGACTTCCAGTTGGTCCTCAACATTACTGGCGATTATGACCACGGATCAACTTACAGTAAATGCGGTTTATCAACTGATAAAACAGTGGATGTCCACTAACTGGCTGTGTCTGAACGCCACAAAGACAGAGCTCATGATCTTTGGCCCACGTCAGGCACAAATCAAGTTGGGCCAGGAGTATACTGGTTTTAGGATAGATGGTACTTTCATTAACACTGTGCAGAAAGTAAAAACCTTGGGCACATTCATGGAAAACAGTTTAGACTGTGAAACACATCTTGCAGCCATTACCACTAGCACTAATTATCATCTTAAAGTTCTCAGACAAGTTGCACCACTAGTCTCGGTTGAAAACCGTATTAAACTCGTGAGAGCTGTCATCTTACCACGCGTAGATTACTGCAACGCACTTCTAGGCGGTGCAGGTAAAGCAGAAATCCAGGAGTTACAAAAAATACAAAACAAAGCTATTCGCATCATTTTTCAAATGAAGCGCTCAGAACCCACTACTGCAGCTAGAAAAAAATTGCATTGGCTTCCAGTGGAAAGCAGAATTCAATTTAAATGCATCTTTGGTAGTGCTCCTGCTTACCTTAAGGATGTCATTAGCATTTACCAGCCTAAAAGAAACCTCAGGTCGGCTGAAGGCTATCTTTTGGTACAGCACTGGGTGAAACGCTCTCGAGGCTCTGGTAGGGCCTTTCACACCCAGGGAGCTAAGGCATGGAATGCACTGCCTGCATCCCTGCGCAAGACAACAGATCTTCTTGCCTTCCGAAAACAATTAAAAACGCATCTTTTTAATTAGAGTAAACCCCTGCGGTAGTCTTTTGCTCACTGTATCCTGTTCTCTCGGCGCCTGGATGCCTATGGGCGGTATAAGCACAATAACAATTGTCTGGACCAGTGCAGGGAATAAGTGGAGAAAAAGAGAAAAAAAAAGTAGGAGTCTCATATTTAGTAGACTCTGAGTAGCAATTTAGAATATTCTTTTTCCGTGTGAGCAGAATTCTTGGAGATGACACGCGAGGCGCCGTCTAACAGAGCCACTGCTACTTTGTATTATTGACATGATGCAGGCTGCGCTGTGTGAGGAATTAACTTGCCTGGCTGGATACAGTTTCTGTTCACAGCAGCGGGCGGATGACTAAGTGAGACGATAGCAGGAGAGCTGCTCTACATAACGAAGTGATTTACTGGTGCATAAAAGACATTGGGCTTGGCAGAGAGGGCGCTTTTCTGTTTTGGTTGGGAGACATAGGTTCAGAGACCGGAGCTGAAGTGGCCATGCCTACGAGTAGATGGGACTGATACAACGAAGTGGGACACGCTGCTAGGCAAACGGAAGCATAGGACGACATTAGCATCACTTCACCTGAAAGGAGCAACAACACAATTTATCCTGGACTGTCGCAATATGACGGCATAACAAGAAGGAAGGCGCTAAGCAGGCTGAATGCCGGCGCTGCAGAAAAGTTCCCATTAGGGTGCATACACAACACTAAGTGCCATATAGGCCCGCGGCATAGTGGCAGCGGAGTGGAATGTGCATCTACAGATTCTCGAGGACATGCGAATGGAGTATTGATCACAATAGGCAGAAAGGTATGTGGGAGGACACAGCCCACTCGAAATGTAACTTTGCACCCCACAACATATCGCAGACTCCTGAGGAGGACGCTCCTGGGCCTGACTGTCCTGGGGGAGTTACAGTAACACCAGGAATAAAACTAGCACGACGCAGGGGAGCTGGAACTGGATATGCATGCAGGATTGCATGTCGATTAAGGGAGCGAGGGCCAAGAGCAAGCAACCTACAATGGAGACCTTCGCCAAGACGCAGCAGACTCAAACTGCCTCGGCTCAGGGCGCAGCAGCGGCCTCCGTGGATGATACCCCAGTAGGAGAAAACCACCTGGTTCTAGCAGCTATAAGAGAGCTGAGGGCCACATGGGGGACAGCAATGGCGGATCTACGGACGGCCCTGGAGAATAAAATAGATGCAGTTGGAATTTAAGTCACTCTGCTGCGACAAGACGTCAGAGCGCTGACAGAAAGGACAAGTGGCTTGGAGAGTGCGGTAAAGACCAATACAGATGTCAGCACAAGTAATGCGAAGGAAGTCCACATATTAAAGCAGCAGGTGGCTAATCTTGAGAACCGAACAGAAGAAGCGTAAGGCAGGGCAAGACGAAACATCCGGGTGGTCGGCCTGCGGGAGGGAGAAGGCGGCCAGGACCCCACGGATTATGTGGAGAATATGATCCTGCAAGAAATAGGAGCAGACACGCTTTCACAGGGGTTTACGGTTGAACGTGCACATCAGGCCCTGATGAGGAAGCCACGACCTGGGGCCCCACCGCGAGCGATAATTGCAAAGATCCTGAATTACAAAGACAGAGAGAAGATCCTAGAGTACTTTCGCAAAGATGGAAAGATAGAAGGGGCATCTACTAACATCACGGCGTACCCCGACTACACCATGTTGGTGCAAAGACAGCAGTACAGCTATGTTGCGGTCAAGAGGAGACTGTGCACGGCTGTTATCAAATACATGTTGCTGTACCCTGCAAAGCTAAATGTCTTGCATAAAAGTAGAGCGTTCCTTTTTGATACCCCAGAGGAAGCGGCGGCATGGCTGGACTTGCAGGACCGTCAGGAGCATGATAAGTGAGGAGGATGCATTGTGAATATTAAGGGGATAAAATGGGAGGGGAGTCCCAGTAACTGCATTATGGAACTTTTGGACTCACTGACCCTGTTGGACTGGAATATAGTGAATAAAATGCACCAGTGAACTGTGTGGCACTAGGCGTAGCGAATTTGAAGTAAGCAGGAGCAGCAGGATTAAGGCAATCTACCCCCAGGAATTAGTAGTAAGGCGGCCATTGGGGCAACTTCACCCTGCTGAGCTGCGAGTACAGGCTATTGCCAGAAAGGGCTAGATGCGGGGGTGCCTGAGATCCAGGGATGGAGCTGGGCAACAGTTGGGGAGGGTGTTGTTAGGACAGGGAAGGGGGTAGAAGGTGGGGGGTTTGTTTTGTTTTTAGTTAAGGGGAGTTTAAGTTGGGAAATGAGCCTATATAGACAAGTTAAGCAATTGGATTTGGACTATACAGGAGAAAGGAGGAGTGGGACTCCACCATGCCATGGGGGACCTTAAAGTAATTACCTGGAACGTCAGGGGGCTCAATAGTTATTTGAAGAGGGATAAGGCCATACTATACCTACGTAGACAGAAGATAGATATAGCCTTACTGCAAGAGACGCATCTGACGCGTGACAAGATGGAGATGATTGGGAAGAAAAGGAAGGGCACTGTGGTGGGTTTGTCATATTCAGCGTATGTTAATGTTAAAGGTCATTTGTACCGCGCACTATCACCACCGGAGTGGTCCCCTGGCGCTCTGGCGGCTCTGAAAGAGAGAGGGAGCGGAGGGTTAGTGGGTGGAGGCTGGAAAAGTGCAAGAGAGCAGTGATGTGCTGTTGGCAGCCTCAGCCCGGTGGTTCCGTTGGCTGGGCCTGGGGTGTATGCGGCCGGTAGTCGTCGTGTGCTGATGTGCGAGTCTATGTGTGTGTTTTGTTGTTGCAGTGTAGTGAAGTTCTTGCAGTTTGCTGCGCTAGAGGTTTGTGGTTGTGTTTGATTTGGAGTTTGAGAGGTGTATGCAGAGAAGGAAATTGTTAGTGGTATTGGTTAGTTGGGCTCGTGTAATCTTGCACGACGGAATGCTTGTACGCCCTGTGCCTCAGGAGGTATGTGCCCGTTTCTGCATTCGAGGCCATTTGAGGATTTAGCTGTCCCCTCCGCCCGCTCCCTTAATAACTTTGCATGCTTCCCCCCCCCCCCACATGATTAGCGCAGCTGCTAGTGTCCATACTTCCGATTGTGGGGTGGTTGGTGGTATCTCGTCCGTTCCACAGCCCTATGGTACCTAGTTGTGGCTGTACGGGCGGTGGGGGATGGTAAGGGTTGGCTGGAGTTGTTGCCTCCGTCTCCCTGGGTCTCGCGGGTGGACCTGTGTCCAGCGTCAGCCCTACTGGTGCTTGGAGTACTTCTGTCGTTCTATGGGTTTGTCAGTGTCCTTTTTTTGAGTCGTTTGTCTTATTGTTGTTTCGGTTTTAGTCTCTGGTGTTGAAGAGGTAGGTTTTTAGTAGTTTTCTGAATTTAAGGTGATCTTTGGTGTTCCTTATTACTTTTGGGGTGTTGTTCCAGGTTTTCGCGGCTAAGTGGTAGAAAGCGGTGCCTCAGAGTTTCTTCTTGATGTAAGGTTTTTGTTCCAGTCGGATTTCGTTGGTTGATCTGAGCGGTCTCGTTGGCTTGTAGATTGTTATTTTTTTTTGTAGGAATTCTGCTCCTTGTCCGCTGATTGCCCTGTGCGTTATGCACATTGTTTTGAAGATGATACGCTGTTTTACTGGGAGCCAGTGTAGTGTTTTTAGGGCCGGGGTGATGTGGCCTCTTCTGGATAGTTTGAGGACTAGTCTGGCTGCTGTGTTTTGGATCTGTTGTAATTTCTTCAGTAGGTATTCCGGTATACCGAGGTAGAGGCTGTTTGCATAGTCGATACTTGACAAGATGAGGCCGACGATGGTGAGTGTTTTGTGTGTGAAGGAGAGGAAAGGTAGTATTTTTCTTGCCGTGTGGAGGAGGAAGAAGCATTTCTTGACTGTTGCGTTTATTTGCGGTTCTAAGGTTAGGGTGTTGTCCATCAGGACTCCCAGATTTTTTACTACCTTAGATGGTGATGGTGCAGATCCCATTTCCGTTGGCCACGGGATGGCGGTTTCCTTCTCTTGGTCTTTGGATATGATCATGATTTCGGTTTTTCCTGGGTTGATTTTCAGGTTGTTGGCATTCATCCAGTTGAAGACTTCTTTTAGACAGTCGGTTAAGTTTGAATGATCGGCTTGGGTGTCTTCGATCTTGTAGATGATTTGAGTGTCATCTGCGTAGTTGTAGCATTTGATGTTGTGTTTCTTGAAGATTTTGATTACTGCGGTTTGGTAGATGTTGAAGTACAGTCGTGCCACATGTCCCATTTCAGCTGCTACAGATGCTGGTTGAGACGGACGGATGGTCATAATGAGGGGATTGGTGGAAAATTAGGGAGATAAGCGTTGTAAATACGTACGCCCCGAACCAAAATACAGCGGCATATTTTAAAACATTGTGTAACAACCTCAGCATGTGTGTGGGGGGTGCGGTGATCTGGGGGGACTTTTAACTGCGTATTAAACCCTAAGGTAGATAGATCAGATGGGAAAATGGATAGACCTGCCCCAGCTGCTAAAGTGTTGCAGACACTGTTGAATGACTTTGGGTTCGAAGATGCATGGAGGGCGCGACACCTCCCAAGAGAGGCAATATTCGCACTATTCTGCCCCGCAGCAATTACACACAAGGCTAGACTATGTCTTTGTCAGACCAGAGATAATGACAGAGATCACGCACGCTGAATATAGAGCGAAAGCCCTTTCGGACCACTCGCCTTTGATCCTTGGATGGCAATATCGTCCCCCGAGGGCGAGGATACCGACATGGCGCCTCAGAGCAGAGGCGCTGAGAGACCCCCTCTTTAGGGAGGATATGAGAGAGGAAATTGTTAACTATGTTGAGACAAATACTGGCAGTGTGGACTCGGTGGGCACATTGTGGGAGGCCTTCAAGGTTGTGATGAGGGGGGTAGCTATAGCAAAATCTAAAGGACTGCAAGGAGGGATCCTAGCTGATCTGCGGGAATCGGAGGGTGAATTGGAAAGGGCACTAGAGGGAGGAAATAATACTAAAGAAGACACTGATTTGATACACTCGGCACTGGGAGAGACTGTGTAACCTCAACTACAAAAAATATATAGAGACACAGCATGCGGGAGGGGATAAACCAGGGAGGATTTTGGCATGGCTATATAAGAGTGAAACCCCTAGACCCACGATTAGAACGATAACAAGAGAAGACAGAAGGGTGGTTGATACTCAAGGGGGAAGTTAACCAGGAGTTTGCAGACTATTACGGGTGGCTATATGGAGATGATGGGGAGGATAATCGCGCGACGATTGTAGAAACATTGGAGGACATAGGATTGCCGCAGATTAGTGCTGAGAAAAGAGAGGAGCTGGATGCACGTTCACTTCAGAGGAGCTAGAGGAGGTGGTGAGACAGTTGCCCACTGATGGACTCCCAAGTGAATTCTATAAAACATTTAAAGGAGAGGTGCTTCCCCGGCTGTTGGATATGTTGAATGAGGCATATGAGCTGGGCAGACTGCCAGAGTCACTCAGAGAAGTGATTTTAATACCGCTACCCAAACCTAATAAGCCCGGGCAAAGCTGCGGTTCATACAGACCCCTATTAATGTTAAACCAAGGCAGTAAACTATTGAGGGCCGTTTTGGCAAATAGATTGAGGTGGGTCATTGGTAAATTAATACATTCTGACCAGACAGGCTATGTCCCTAATAGGAATATATCCAACAATCTTAGAAGGCTCCACAGAGTCATTGAATATGGTAACGAGAATGAAGGTGAACTGGCAATTGTGTCACTGGACGCAATAAAGGCCTTTGATTCGGTCAAATGGCCATGGTTGTTGGTGGCCCTGGCCGGCTATGGGATGGGTCCTGGATACTTGCAGTGGGCTAAAATGTTAAACAGTGAACCACTAGCCAGAGCTAAAACTGGAGCAGTGATATCGGAAAGGTGGCAACTCCGTAGGGGCACCAGACAAGGCTGCCCGTGGTCCCCTATGCTCTATATATTGGCCCTGGAGCCCTTAGCGATCTACTTGAGGCAACAATATGACACGATCGGCATCGCTGTGGGGGGTGAACGACATCCGATATCCTTATATGCAGATGATGTGTTGTTGTATCTGCGACACCCGGAGGAAAACCTCCAATATATTTTGGAAGTAATGGAAAGATATGCGGGGATGTCTGATATAGCGGTGAACCCTCAGAAGTCCAGCATATTCCCATTAAGCGGATATAAAGGGATCCCTTCGAAACAACTACCGGTGTTACAGATACCATGGGTGGTTAGCACATTTCGCTATCTAGGGATAGATATTTACCACACGATGGAAGAGGAGCATAGGTGCAACACAGAGGCAGACATTAAGAAAATCGAAAATTGCATGAGGTTCTGGGTAAAGCTGACTTTAGCAATGATGGGGCGTGGGGCGATGTTGAAGATGGTGGTCCTGCCTAGGCTTCTACACTACTTTGGGAACATCCCGTACTGGATACCAAAGAAGTTCTTCACTAGATTGGACAGCATATGTAGGGACTTCCTGTGGCATGGAACACGGAACATAGTGGCCCTCTGGAAGCTACAGAATTTCTATGAGAGAGGGGGTATTAAACTGCCTAATTATGAAGTCTATTATGTAGCAGGCCAGCTGCAATATGTGGCCAAATGGCTCTCAGAGGAGAGTACCTCGGAATCCGGGTTCTTCAGACAAGATTGTGCCCCATTTTACTTAAGAGAAATTATGCGACTGCCCAAAGCAGAACTGGAAGGGCATCCCAAGATGATGGTTATTGGATGGAGGATGTGGCACAGGGCCTGCCAGATGATGGAGAACCCATCCTTGTGTTCCCCTCAAGTACCACTGGTTGCACTAGCGGGTGGAGAAGAACAAGTTACTTTCTTACCTGGTAACGTTCTTTCGATGGGATGGTCCGTAACTTATTCCATATCTATGACAGGTAATCACCACAGCTGGGCTGCTTCGGAAACTTTTTTCGGCGTCTGCGTCGATGACGTCGATTGCGCAGTCGTCGAGGACCTCCTCCGACGTCCGACGTCATCCGATGTGATAAGTAGGACGCACGACGCCCGTAGCCTCAGTTATAGTTTTTCCCCCCAGAACGTGAGACATTAGTCTACTGCCAGTCAGACACAAAGCCTTGCGGAACGTAAGCTGCAATCGCAAAAGAAATTCTGCAGCAGGGAAGGTAGGGAGGGAGCGATATGGAATACGTCGTCGGACCATCCCATCGAAAGAACGTTCCCAGGTAAGAAAGTAACCTGTTCTTCGAGGGGATTGGGTCCTCCGACGTATTCCATATCTATGACAGACTCCCAAAGCAGTACCAGAGCAAGGAGAAGAATTTAGAATCAAAATTTAGAATTGCCAATCAAATAGCAGAGCAAAGGACCGCCTTACCAAAGGCCAGATCCTGTCCTCGGATGGAATCGAGGGAATAGTGACGTACAAATGTATGTACTGAAGCCCAGGTGGCTGCATCACAGATGTTGCGAATAGCAACACCCCTCTGCAGGGCAGTAGATGCAGCCATACCCCTGGTAGAATGGGCCCGCAAGCCAGCCGGTGGGTCTTTACCCGCCAAGCGGTAACACTCTGAGATGGCCAAAATAATCCAGCGAGACAAAGTCTGTTTCGTCACAGCTTGTCCCAAACGCTTTCCAGCGTAACCAATAAAGAGTTGATCGTCCACTCTGACACGGGACATGCGTGAAACATAAAAGCTTAAAGCTCTCCTAGGATCAAGCCTATGGAACCTCTCCTCTTCCTTACCAGGATGTGGAGGAGGATAGAACGCCGGAAGAACCACCTTCTGGCTCAAATGAAATTCCGTCACTACCTTCGGAAGAAAAGAAGGACAAACTCTAAGGACAACCATGTCCTTGTGAAATACAGTGAAGGGTGGCTTAACTGAAAGTGCCTGTAACTCACTCACTCTGCGAGCGGAAGTAACCACAACTAAAAACACAGTTTTCAGAGTCAACAGCCTCAAAGGGCAAGAATGTAAAGGCTCAACGGGTCATCCATAAGAAACTTAAGAACAAGGTTTAAATCCCAACCGGGCACCAGGAAAGGTGACGGAGGGAACACATTAGTGAGCCCTTTCAGAAACTGTGAAATTAAAGGGATTTTAAAGTAGGAACACTCTTCAGACGAGCGCTTAAAGATGGACAGCGCCGCCAGGTAACCTTTAATGGTACCCACTTGCAAGCCCCTGTGGGCCAAAGAAAGTAAAAAGGACAGAACCATGGGGATGTCACATGCAAAAGGATCCACATTCTGAACTCTGCACCAGTCGCAGAACTTACGCCAACAGCAACGGTACAGAGACTTTGTTGCTGGCTGTCGGGCCGAGAGCAACACCTCCATCACGTCTTCAGGGAGGTCCCAATCCTTATACCTCAACCTTACAGAAGCCAAGCGTGAAGGTTGAGGGATCTGACCTCTGGATGGAGAACCTGACCCCCCTCCCGTGAGCGCAGATCGTCTCGGTAGGGAAGACGACGTGGAGGACAGATGGACAAGTCGAGAAGGTCCGGGTACCACGTCCTCCGAGCCCACGCCGGAGCGATGAGGATCATCCGGGAACCGAACTTCCGTAACCTCCGCAGCACTTGCGGGATGACGGGGACTGGAGGAAACGCGTACAGCAGTGGGAATGACCACTCCACCACGAACGCGTCTCCTCAGGCTCCTTTTGGAGGAAATTCCCACGAGCAGAACCTCTCGCACTTCCGGTTGACACTGGAGGCGAAAAGATCCACTTGAGGGGTCCCCCAAAGGGTGAAGATCTCCAGGAGAATCTCCTGAGCCAACTCCCACTCGTGAGAGATCGTGCTCTGCCTGCTCAGAGCATCCGCCGTCACGTTTTCGTCTCCGGCCAGATGAACTGCCAAGATCGAAACTTCCTGCTGGATGGCCCAGAACTCGAGCTGCATCGCCTCCCTGCACAGAGGAAGTGACCCTGCCCCCCCTTTTTGTTGAGGTAGTGCATAGCCACTGTGTTGTCCGTCAGGATCAGGACATTCTTTCCTCGCACAGTCTGCAGAAAAGCCTTCAGGGCTAGCCTGACGGCCCTCAGCTCGAACAGATTGATATGGAGTCTGGACTCCGACGGAGACCAACGACCGCTGACTGTCAGCTCGTTGGCATGAGCTCCCCATCCCGTGAGGGATGCATCCGTCACAATCGTTACCTCCGGCCAGGGAAGCCAAAATGGAGCCCCCTTCATCAAGTTGCCTTCGACTGCCCACCACAGAAGGTCCTGGGCGACCGAGGACGGCACCTGAACTGGGTCCGACATCCTGCCGGAGGACTCCGACCATTGCATCTTGAGTGCCCACTGCAAAGATATCATCCGCAGGCGAGCCTCTGGCATCAGAAGAATGCAGGATGCCATGAGGCTGAGCAACCTCAAGAACTCGAACGCTGGGAGCGTCTGGGCATGCTGAAACTTGTGTACCATCTGCTGAATGTGAAGAGCCCTCACCTGGGGAGGAAAACACTGCCCCAGGGAAGTGTCGAGCACTGCTCCGATGTACTGGAGCCGCTGTGTTGACATCAAATGGGACTTCTTTAAATTGAGGGAGAAGCCCAGCCTGTGAAAGGAGTGGCAGGTGACGGACAGATGATCCAGGACTTGCTCGGGAGAGCTCCCCATGATCAACCAATCGTCCAGGTAGGGGTAGACGTGAATCCCCCTTGCCTGAGATGCGCTGCCACCACAACCATGAGCTTGGTGAAAACCCTCGGGGCGAAGGTCAATCCCAACAGCAGGACCCGAAACTGAAAGTGCGAGTCACCAACCGCGAACCTCAGGTACTTCTTGTGCTTGGGATGGATCGGCACATGGAAGTAAGCATCCATGAGGTCGAGAGACACCAACCAGTCCTGAAGCTGAAGGGCCTGGAGGACTTGAGAGAGAGTAACCATCTTGAACTTGTCCTTCCAGGAGGAGTTTGTTCAAACCGCGCAAGTCCATGATGGGTCTCAATCCCCAGTCTTTCTTCGAAATCAAAAAATAAGGGGAATACCATCCCTTGTTCCTCTCCGCTACAGGCACCAGTTCTATGGCGCCTTTTTCCAGCAGGGCTTGAATTTCCTGCGCAAGGAGCGGATCCGGACTCATCAAAGAGAGGTTCCCTGGTGGATTGTCGTGAGGCCTCTGCCGAAAGGGAAGACAGTAGCCGTGGGTTATGATCTCCAGAACCCACACATCTGAAGTAATAGCACGCCACTCTACAAGATGCTGCGCCAGCCTTCCCCCAACCGGCGAACCATGGGACATGGCCTCATGACTGAGTGGTAGCGGCTGCAGCGTTACCTGAGGGCAAAGAGGCAACTGCCCGAGCGGCCTTGGCACCACGGGTACCCTGTCGTCCACCTCTGGTACCCCTGCGTTGGCCTCTTTGACTGCTAGCTCCTCTCGCTTTACTGAAGGACGAGTAATAGCGAAAGGAACCACCCCTCCATTGCTGTCCCCTAGGACGAAAAAGCGGAGGTTGGCGAACTGCAGCGCCCAACGACTTCGCTGTAGCTTTGGAGGTCTGCAACCTCTCAAGGCTCTCGTCAGCCTTGCTGCCAAAAAGGTGTTCACCGTCAAAGGGCATGTTGAGGAGCCGGGACTGGATCAGGAGCAAACCCCGACTTCCGCAACCACGCAAACCTGCATATCACCGTGCTCGCCGCCATGGACCTGCTGACGCATTCAGCCAAGTCCATACCCGACTGAACGAACTCACACATGGCATCCTTACCATCCTGGACCATAGCAAGGAAACCATCCCGTTCGTCCCCTTCAGGAATATGTTCAGCCGCTAACGCAACACAGTTCCAGTGTGTGTGAAACGAGACAAGGCACATATGGAGTTGTCCGCCTGAAGCGCCATACCACCCGAAGAAAACACTTTCTTCGCCCAGCCATCAAAACGCTTGTCGTCCCTATCAGGAGGGATCGTAGGGTACGACGCCTGCTTTGCCGGGGCTGTGGCCGCCTGCACCACCAAACTCTCCAGAATGGGGTGCCTGGTCAAGTAGCAGGGGTCGCTACTGGCTGGACGGTATTTTCGCGACAAAGACCTGCCCACCGCCGGGAGACTCTCCGTAGCAGTCCAAGCCGCCGCCACCCTTCTCTGTAGAGCCATATGAAACGGCAGTACCGGGTCAGTTGGGGGACTAACATCAAGGATGTCCGCGAGATCATCATGCACAAACTCCCCTGGGGGAGCAGACCATCCCAAGTACTCGGAGACCCTAGCCATAAGGCGCCGGTACGAGGAATCGGCAGGAGAGCCAGGCTCAGGCCTACAAAACTCCACCTCCGGAGAGGTGTCCAGTCCACTGGCATCATGCAGGGACTGCCTCAAATTGGCTATGGCCCGAGACCATCTCATCTGGAACCTGACTAGGAACCAGGCCATCAGAATCCTCATCCACCTCCGAAATATATTCCAGGTGGTGAAAAGAAGGCACCCGAGAGTGCTTGCTCTTAACCAGAGCCTTTCTAAGGGGTTCCCCCGTGCCACGGGGTACCCACGACACCCCGGCCTCGAAAGGAGTCAAGTGAATCGGCGCTGGCGTCGAGAGAACAGGCATCAGCACCGAGAGGATCGGCGTCGAGTAAATCGGCGTCGACGTCAGATGCAGCGCCGCCAGCATCAACGCCGTTGACAGTCCTCGAAGCCGGACCTCCGAGCGTGTCCTTCGACGACCTGAACGTCGACGGCTTTGATGACTTCCCCGGAGCCACGAGAAAGCCCGTCGACGCCCTTCACGCCTCAGGCATCGATGTCTTCCTCGAAGACATAACAGGTGCACACGGTCTCGAACGCGTCGAGGACCGGGACCTGGAACGGGTAGGTTGAGAACGAGTCCCCTTGTCCGAACGGGACCTCTCCCGTGACTCGTGCCGACCACTCTTGCGAGCCGTGTCTCTCGACTTCTCACGGCCGACCCCACACGGGGGCGCGGACGGTTTAGTACCCTGCGACTCGAGAATCGCCAGCATTTTCTTCCCGAAGGAAGCCCATTCCTCTGGCGTCGCACGGCTGGTGGGGTAAGCGACGTGCCGGGCAGAGTCCTCAGAAGAGGACCTGGAAGACTACCGCCGTCGGCGCTTCCGAGAATGCCTCGAAGAGGCCGAGGAGTGGCGAGACCGACTCCTAGAAGGAGACCCACCAGACTTCCGACGACGACGCTGAGAGTCACCTCTCGAATCATCCGTCGAAAGCCCTGCAGACTTCGACTTCCGGGGGTTGGACACCCGACCTACCAACAACAACTTCTTACGTTCCCGTAAGGCTATGAACGTGAGCGACTGGCAGTCGATTCAGTCATCCGTGTTGTGGGCCTCCCCGAGGCACCAGAGGCAGGCGTCGTGCGAGTCCGTCACCGACATCTTGGACCCACACTCCCCGCACTTCTTGAAGCCCGGACGCGGCGTCGAAGACGAAGTAGAAGACATCTTCTTATGAAGGATTTTCTCCCAAAAACGAACAGGTTCGAAGAACCGAGAAGAACAGAACTCCAAACAGCCGAGGCGTAACCGAGATTCACAAAGTAACACGTTTGCGGAAAAAACAGAACTGAGGCTACGGGCGTCGTGCGTCCTACTTATCACATCGGATGACGTCGGAGGTCCTCGATGACGGCGCATCGACGCAGAAAAAAGTTTCCGAAGCAGCACAGCTGTGGTGATTACCCGTCATAGATATGGAATACGTCGGAGGACCCAATCTCCTCGAAAAGCAATTGCGGATGATAATCAGAAACCATTGGGAACCGGTTGGGATAGCAACCATGGGAGATATTTGGCAAGAGGGGACCATAATAGATTTTGAGGTGTTGAGGGAGGAAACCGGGCTACATACAGGCCAGTATATCACGTATCATAGACTGGTGCAGAGAATTAAGAAAACATGGTCTGAACTGGTACTGGAGAAGAACCAGATGCTACTATAGACTTAATATATGACATAGCAGAGGGGGGACACGAGATATCTAGAATATACGAGATGGTGATGTCTAAAGTGGGGAAGGAGGTAGTACAATTGAGGCAAGACTGGGAAGGAGAAGTGGGAGCCCCGATGGATGATGGGATGTGGGAACGAGCCCAAGGGTATCATTGGAAGGTGTGGAGGAATGCTAGACTAAAGCAGATACAGCTGTATATCACGCACAGAGTGTATATGACACCCCAAAGGATATCTAGGTTTAAAAATGCAGGACGGCAAGCATGCCCTAAATGTGATGAAGAGAATGTGGGCATGGTGCATATGTTTTGGTCATGCCCGGTTATCGAGCGCTTCTGGAGCGAAGTGGCACACAAGCTAGCAGAAAGAGGTATTAAGATCGTGGTGGACACAGTGTGGGCCTGCTTGTTAGGGGGGTTCCCTAGGCCACGGAAACTTAAGCATGTGAGCAAACTAAAGGACCTAGCATATGCACATGCAAAGAGAAGAATTGCTATGGGATGGTAGACATGCCACAAACCACGGGTGGAGGTATGGTGGAAGGATTTGCAGAAATGGGCGGAGGCAGAAACTATGGTATGGCAGGAAGCTAGCAATGTGGGGGGGGGGGGGAGACTGATACCCTGATGGCATGGAAATTATTAATAGCAGAGTGATTTGGGTCAATGCGTGACCCAACGGAACCCATGGAAGAGAACACCCTGGCGCAAGACGCGGGAACAGAGCATTAGAGGAAGTGGGCTTGTAATGGTGGGTGGGATATGGGAAGCAGTGAACACAATCGAGTGATGTATAATTGAAAAGTTATTGTATGCACTGCAAGTTTGGTTTGTATTGTTTGTTTAAATAACTAATAAAAATGTATTTAAAAAATAAAAATTCTTGGGAGAGGTAGCCTAAGGGGGCTCAGAGGTGGGGAGTGTGAGAAAATAAGAACGAGGGACAATAAACTAAACTAATTGAAGAAACAAATAAAAAGGGGGTAAAAAAGAAAGGGAGTATATGTTACATGTTCACTGTGCTAAAGTTTTTCCTCAATGTGTCGAAGTTTTTGATGTTAGTTTGTCAGTACGTACATATGTATCTCTGCACTCACCAAAATAAGGTCTGATGAGAAATATTGGTAAATAATTTGTGATTCTTGCAAATGGATGTAAGTAAAAAAGGTTGTAATATTTTTTGATATTGACGGTGAAATAAGATTGAACAGAGGTGTTAAAGAAAGGAGGTTACTTGGTAATTGACATTTTGTAACTATATCCAGAAAAAGAAGTTAACACAAGCAAGTGCAAGAAATACGGTATTATGGGAGGGACTACACCATTAGCACATTTTGGAGCCAACTGGGCCCCCAGGCCCTCGGAACGTCCCTCTCCCACCCCGCACCCTCTTCCTGTTTCCCGCTCCCCTCCCGCCTCCCAACCCGCCCACCCCCGCTCTGATTGGGCCGTGAGCCCCAGCTGGAAGGGTCTAGAGACCCTCCTCGCGGCGGCCCCTGCATTTCAGTGCAGGCGGACGACGCGAGGTAAGGAAGCCCTTCTGGGCATGCCTCCGATTTTGGAGCCAACTGGGCCCCCAGGCCCTCGGAACGTCCCTCTCCCACCCCGCACCCTCTTCCTGTTTCCCGCTCCCCTCCCGCCTCCCAACCCGCCCACCCCCGCTCTGATTGGGCCGTGAGCCCCAACTGGAAGGGTCTAGCGACCCTCCTCACGGCGGCCCCTGCATTTCAGTGCAGGCGGCCGACGCGAGGTAAGGAAGCCCTTCTGGGCATGCCTCCGATTTTGGAGCCAACTGGGCCCCCAGGCCCTCGGAACGTCCCTCTCCCACCCCGCACCCTCTTACTTTTTCCCGCTCCCCTCCCGCCTCCCAACCCGCCCACCCCCGCTCTGATTGGGCCGTGAGCCCCAGCTGGAAGGGTCTAGCGACCCTCCTCGCGGCGGCCCCTGCATTTCAGTGCAGGCGGCCGACGCGAGGTAAGGAAGCCCTTCTGGGCATGCCTCTGATTTTGGAGCCAACTGGGCCCCCAGGCCCTCGGAACGTCCCTCTCCCACCCCGCACCCTCTTCCTGTTTCCCGCTCCCCTCCCGCCTCCCAACCCGCCCACCCCCGCTCTCATTGGGCCGTGAGCCCTTCATCACAGGTCCTCCCAGGGCAGCCCTCTGCCCGGCAGCCCCAGCGACTAAGGGCCCCAAGGCCAAGGGCGGCTCCAGGAAGTGTCAGCAGGTGTCCGCAGGGGAAGCCAAGGAAGCCACCAGACACCGACAAAACTGTAAGTGCTGGCTTGGGTGGGGGGTAGAGCAATTACTCTACTCCAGAAAGCTCCTGCCACTCTCACATACCTTTCAATGGCCTGCAGTCTAATGTTAACCAGCACCATTGCCCTAGAGAACCACACTGATTAGCCTGCCCCTCATCTAGCCAGAAATGTGATTGTTAGCTTATGCCACACTTAGATAGCTTCTCTAATAGCCTCTCTGTGAAAGTAGAATATAGAAGTACATTTAGAAAGTTGAATTCAGAAGTGTACCCAATAGCTGTGAAAAGTTGCATTTAGAATTGTGCTCAAGAGCCTCTCTGTGGAAAGTTGAATTTAGAAGTACATTTGGAAAGTTACATTTAGAAGTGTACCCAATAGCTGTGAAATGTTGCATTTAGAATTGTGCTCAAGAGCCTCTCTATGAAAAGTTGAATTTAGAAATGTGCCCAATAGCCTCTCTGTGGAAAGTTGAATTTAGAAATGTGCCCAATAGCCTCTCTGTGGAAAGTTGAATTTAGAAGTGTGCCCAATAGCTGTGAAATGTTGCATTTAGAATTGTGCTCAATAGCCTCTCTATGAAAAGCTGAATTTAGAAATGTGCCCAATAGCCTCTCTGTGGAAAGTTGAATTTAGAAGTGTGCCCAATAGCTGTGAAATGTTGCATTTAGAATTGTGCTCAATAGCCTCTCTATGAAAAGTTGAATTTAGAAATGTGCCCAATAGCCTCTCTGTGAAAAGTAGTATTTAGAAGTGTGCCCAATAGCCTCTCTGTGAAAAGTAGTATTTAGAAGTGTACCCAATAGCTTCTCTGTGGAAAGTAGAATTTAGAAGAGTGCCCAACTGCCTCTCTGTGAAAAGTGGAATTCAGAAGTGTACCCAATAGCTCCTCTGTGGAAAGTTTAATTTAGAAGTGTACCCAACAGCCTCCCTGTGAAAAGTAGAATTTAGAAGAGTGCCCAACTGCCTCTCTGTGAAAAGTGGAATTCAGAAGTGTACCCAATAGCTCCTCTGTGGAAAGTTGAATTTAGAAGTGTGCCCAATAGCTGTGAAATGTTGCATTTAGAAATGTACCCAATAGCCTCTCTGTGGAAAGTTGAATTTAGAAGTACATCTAGAAGTGTACCCAATAGCTTCTCTGTGGAAAGTCGAATTTAGAAGTGTACCCAACAGCCTCCCTGTGAAAAGTAGAATTTAGAAGAGTGCCCAATAGCTCCTCTGTGGATAGTCGAATTTAGAAATGTGCCCAATAGCCTCTCTGTGAAAAGTTGAAACTAGAAGTACATTTAGAAAGTTGCATTTAGAAGTGTACCCAATAGCTGTGAAATGTTGCATTTAGAATTGTGCTCAATAACCTCTCTATGAAAAGTTGATTTTAGAAGTGTCCCCAATAGCCTCCCTGTGAATTAGAAGTCTCTGAAAGGGCATGAAACCCATCATATCTCACCAACACGTTGACTCTCTCCTTACATCACCACTCAACTAGAACACAGAGATACTATGACACCATTCGGTATAACTGTTCTCATATCAACATTCGCTGCTCACTCCACATCATTCTAAATAATCACTGCTGGTTACACACCCCCCAGCAAGGCGTTTTCCTCAGGCCTAACGCAGCCACATCCGATCTGGATTAATCCTGCCAGAACGAACACATACTCCTGACCTCTCAACCACCACACCTACCGCTAGAAAGCAGCTATTACACTGATACTGCACGAGCTGTACACATACCTGGTGCTCACACGCACCTTTTTCACTCTCTCTTCTCTCTCTCTACTGATATGAACTTCGGTTCCAAAGGGCGTTCAACCTACCAGCGCCTTCAGACCATACCAATGGTATATAAGGCGCTATATAAATGCAAAATAACAATAACAATAACATACCTGTCAACATCTCCCTTTGTATAGTGAGAAAATACAGAAATACCACGATCAGTGGGTATTGGAAATAAAAGGAGAGGGTGTGTCGCCTATATGGCCTGAAGGAACAAGTTACTTACCTGTAACTGTTGTTCTCCAGCATGGGTCTGGCATGGATTCACATGCTCATGAATATTCCCCGTCGTCAGGCTGGGAATCCTCGGTAAAGAAAAAAACCAGTATCAGTTTCGTTTCTGATCTGTCTTTCGTAGTAATAACCAATCACTGGTCTCTGCGTCATACTGACCACAGCCAATGACTGCCCTCTACCTAAGCACCGCCTCTGGCAGCCATCTTCAGATTTGGAAGCACGTGAAGTGGCAGTATGACCAAGTGAAGAGCCGCAGAGGGGTAGGCGGGAGGGTTCGCATGTGAATCCATGCCAGACCCATGCTGGAGAACAACAGTTACAGGTAAGTAACTTGTTCCTTCTCCAGCATGGGGTCTGGCATGGATTCACATGCTCATGAATAAAGAATACATAGCAGTACACACATGCACAACCACGGGAGGTGGCAAAGGCTCAACATTAAGCATCACATCAACTCAACATTAAGCATCTTACCTCCTCACCAGGCTCACCTCAGGCGAACAGGTTGCGCAGCACTGCTTGGCCGACCCTGGACTCCTCCCTGGAATCCCGGTCGACGCAGTAGAATTTCGTGAAGGTGTGCGTCGACCTCCACGTAGCAGCCCTGCATATATCCAGCAGGGGCACACCAGATAGGAACGCCGTGGTAGCTGCGATCGCTCTGGTGGAATGGGCTCTCGGACGGCCAGGCAGCGGTCGGTTTGCCAACCGGTGACAGCACATGATACAGCCGGAGAGCCATCTGGAGATGGAAGCCTTCGAGAGAGCCTTCCCCTGATTGACAGGTCCAAAGTTCACAAAGAGTTGTGACGTCTTCCGAAAACCCTTCGTGCGGTCCACGTAGAACTTCAGCGCTCTAGCTACATCCAGCGAGTGCAAAGTCCTCTCAGCCGGCGACGAAGGCGACGGGAAGAACACAGGTAACACCAAGGGTTCGTTGAGATGGAAGTCCGACGGTACCTTGGGCATGAAGGAGGGGTGCGTCCTGAGCACTACCCTCGTGTCGTGGAAAGTCAAGTACGGGGCCTTGCAGGAAAGGGCCTGGATCTCTCCCACTCGTCGTGCGGAGGTGATGGCCACAAGAAAAGCTGTTTTCCACGATAGAAACTTCAACGGGGCCGAGTGCAGAGGCTCGAACGGAGGTCCCATGAGCTTGGTCAGCACCACGTTGAGCTCCCACGCCGGGGCCGGAGCCTTCACCGGCGGGAACGATCTGAACAGTCCCTTCATGAACTCTTTCACCAGACGATGAGACCACAAGGACGTCCGCCCCGTGGTTCTGGTGTATCGGGAGATCGCAGCAAGATGAATCTTGATGGACGCGTGTGCCAGACCAGCTTTGGCCAGCGTCAGCAGGTACGGCAGTACTTGGGGAGCCGTAATCCGTAGAGGGTTAATCTTCTGTGCGTGGCACCAGACAGAGAACCTCTTCCATTTGTGTCCGTAGCATTTAAGAGTCGAGGACGCCCTGGCCTTTGCAAGAACCTCTCTGCAATCGGCCGGTATGTCGTATCCTCCAAACTCTAGCGCTGCAGGAGCCAGGCCTGCAAGTTCAGCGACTTCGGGTCGTGGTGGAGGATGGCGCCTCCTTCCCTGGAGAGTAGATCCGCGTCCGCCGGCAGCTTGATCGGCGGGGACGCTGACAAGTCCAGCAAGTCCGGGAACCAGATCTGCCTCGGCCACGCAGGTGCGACGAGGATCATCCTGCACCGTGACCTCTTGAGCTGGTTGACGAGCCGGATTAGCAGAGGCAAGGGAGGGAACGCGTAGAGGAACAGGCCCTCCCAGGGGAACGAGAAAGCATCGCCCATGCTCCTCGTCTGGGGAAACCTGCTGGCGAACCTCCGGCACTTGGTGTTCGTCGCCGTCGCGAACAGGTCGATCTGGGGTGTGCCCCACCGTCGGAAGAGGCGATCCACCAGATCCTGCCGTAGTTCCCACTCGTGGCACGAGCGCAGCTCCCTGCTGAGTGAGTCGGCGATGGTGTTTTTTATCCCTGCCAGATGAAACGGCACCAGAAAAATCCCTTGGGCGACGGCCCAATGCCACAGGTCCTGCGCCTCCTTGGACAGCGCTGGGGACCTGGTTCCGCCCTGTTTCCTGATGTAAAACATGGTGGTGGTGTTGTCGGTGAAGATCCTCACCACCTTGCCCTTGAGGGACGGAAGGAAGGACCTGAGGGCCCAAAACACTGCACGGAGCTCCAGGACGTTGATATGCAGGGACTTCTCCGTCGGGAGCCAGAGTCCCCTTGCGTGCAGATTTTCGGTGTGCGCTCCCCACCCTTCCAGGGAGGCATCCGTGGTCACAGTCTCCTGGTGGGCTGGGGTCTGGAAGTCCATGCCCGCCGTCAGATGCGCGCGGGTGCCCCACCACCGTATCGCTCGTCGGAAACTCTCGTCGAGCTTGATCCTTTCCTCGAAGCTGCCCGTCGTCTGGATCCAGCGCGCATCCAGGAATTCTTGCAACGGGCGCATCCGGAGCCTGCACATGGGAATGAGGTAGATGCAGGAAGACATCATCCCGAGGAGGGACTTGATGGACCTCACTTTGGCCGCGTCGGCCACCAACATCCGTTGCACCTTGCCCAAGATGGTCCTGGTCCTCTCCTCCGACGGGGAGGCCAGAAGGGACACTGTGTCGAGCCTCGCTCCCAGAAACAGTGCGACTTGCGCGGGCACCAGGTGGGATTTGGCGTAGTTCACGGAGAATCCCAGGTCCGTGAGGAGTTGGACGGTCCTTGCCGTGTGGACCACGGCGAGCTACCTCGTCTTGGCGCGGATGAGCCAGTCGTCCAGGTAGGGGTAGACGTGAATCCCCTCGCGGCGCAGCTGCGCCGCCACCGGTGCGAGGCACTTGGTGAATACCCTGGGTGCCGACCGTAGTCCGAAGGGAAGGGCTTTGAACTGGTAATGATGCCCCTGGACCACGAACCTGAGGAATTTTCGGTGCCCCTTTAGGATGGGAATGTGGAAGTAGGCATCCTCCAAATCCAACGACGATAGGAAGTCTCCTTCCTCCAGCTGACTCAGGACGTGCTGGAGGGTGACCATCCGGAACTTCTGCGCCTTGATGAACTTGTTCAGACGTCGCAGGTCTAGGATGGGGCGCCATCCTCCCGTCTTCTTCTTCACGAGGAAGTATCTCGAGTAGACTCCGGAGCCCCGAAGCCTCTTTGGGACGAGTTCGATGGCGCCCTTTCTGAGCATCGCCTTTACCTCCAGGAGAAGTTGAGGGACGTGAAGTTCTTTCCTGGCCACGGGGGGGACGCGCGGGCACCTTCTTTGAAACTCGAGCGCGTGGCCCCGGGCCAGGGCGTCCAGCACCCAACGGTCGGTGGAGATGGACTCCCACACGCTGACGAAGCCCGCCAGCCGGCCTCCCACCGGGGTGCTTCGGTGGGGGCCCGACCCCACGGCCGGTTCAATCCTGCTTGGACGCGGCCTTGCCGCCTTGACCTCCTTGGCGACGACGGCGGGGTCCGCTAGACTTGCCTCGTCCTCTGTAGGCCTCTTGCGACGACGAGCGGGCCGCTTGACGGTAGGAAGCGAAACCGCCGCCGGAACCTTTGGAGGCGCCCTTGCCTCCGCCGCTCCGAAAGGGCGTCCGTCGTTGCTGCAGAACTCCAAGGGCCCGGGCCGTCTCAGTATCCGCCTTGATGGCCTGAAGGGAATCGTCCACTGTCTTCCCAAGCAGGTTGTTCCCGTCGAAGGGCATGTCCAGGACTCTGGTCTGGACGTCCTGCCGGAAGTCCGTAGCTTTGAGCCATCCACGACGTCGAAGGCAAACGCCGTTGCCCAGCTGGCGGAACCCAGTGTCGGCGATGTCCGTCGCCACGGTGATGGCGTGGTCCGAGGCCACCTCACCTTCCTGCAGGATCTCCAGGGCCTCCGCCCTCTTGTCGTCCGGCAGAAAATCCAGCAGGGGAGCTATCTTGTACCAGAGCTCCCTGTCGTAGCGAGCCACGATAGCCAAGGCGTTGGCCGCTTTAATCGTCGTCGCTGCCGACGAGATGACTCTACGTCCCATAGCATCCAATTTCTTTCCCTCGCCATCCGGCGGGGAAGTCGATGTGGAGGCCGCACCCCCCCCCGCTTTCTTCCTGGCTGCCGCGGAGACGACGGAATCCGGGGTAGGCTGCGCCCGGAGGCATAGGGGGGCCATGTCCGGGACCCGGTACTTTTTCTCGTACCGGTCTCTTCTAGCTGGCGTCGTGGAAGGGTTCTTGAGGAGGGAAAGGCCCTCATCCGAAATGTCGTCCAACAGAGGCACTGCGAGGACCGTCTTCCTCTTGGCCTCGCGCCGCTGATAAAGGAAGCCTTCCTTTTTCTTCTCCTCAGGGCAGAGTTGGAAAAGCTGGGAAGCCCTGGAGATCATGGAGTGGAAAGATCCGATCTCGTCGGGCGGAGAAGCCCTGGTGGGAGGCGACGACGGAATATCCTCGTCGTATGCCTCGTCGTCCGTACCCGTCGCTGCCGTGTCAGTCCCCGTATCATCCCCTCGGGTGGACGGGGAGGAGGGCTGGACGGGGCGCGACGGTTGAAAAGGAGGTGGTGGATGGATCCTTCTTTTCTAGGTAGGGGGAACACCAGAAGGTCCCGGTTCTGGATCCCCCGACGGGAGAGGTTCCTCCGTCGGTAACGGTAGCCTCGTCCTTATCTCGGAGCATAAGGACTGTATGGCCAACAAAATGGCCGCCGAGTTGTCTTGCGGCGCTGGCAGAGGGGAATCCGACGGGCGAGCAGGGGCCCCGTCGGTATCCTCGACGATGTCGTCGTCATCACCTGCGTCGGGGTCCATTCCGACGGGCTGGCCTTCCTTCCACGCCTAGGCCGTGGCTTAAGACCTCGATCAGCTCCTCTTCTGAGGTTGAGGCCGAATCTACGACGACGCCCTGCCCCCCCTTCTTCTTCCCCACGGAGGGTTTCACGGGGGTCCTATCGATGGGCACAAAAGAAGACTCCCTCCGAGGAGGCAGGGAGATTCTGGGCCCTGAGGTCGCCACCACTGGTGCAGCCTCCACAGGCTGAGCCAGGGCCGCCGCGACCGTTTCGATAGAGGGCTTGGTCGGATGGATCAAGGCCTTCACCACCTTAGGTGCGCTCACCGCCTTATCCTTGAGGGAGGGGGCACTGCCACGCTCCTCCTCTGCCTTAGAGCTCGACCGGGGCCTCTCCAGGAGCTTCGCCGGGTGCTCGGCCTTCCTCTTACCCGACCCAGAGCGTTGGCTCGTGGTTGATGGTGCCGGGGAGGGTGCGCCCTGCCTGGCGCCCGTAGAGCCCGACCGTTCGGCGCTCCCGGTGCCAGCGGACTCGCGGTGCTTGGCCTTATGTTGGGCCCCCGTCGCCGGGGCGCCCTCAAAGGTCTTAGAAGACCGCTCGGATTTCTTCTTCTTCTCGCCAGACGGGCTCTTACCCTCCAGCCAGTTGGCGAGACGTTGATGGCGGTCCTTCATGGTCCGTTCCGACATGTTGCCGCAAAATGCACAGTCCTTCTCCACGTGCGTCTTGTCCTCATGAAGGCAGTAAAGGCAGAAAGAGTGTACGTCCTCCTTAAAGACGTTCTGCAGCTGGCATCCAGGGCAGACCCTGAACAGCTTTCCGGGCGTCGAGCTTCCCTTCTCCTGGGCCATCTCCGAGACCGGGCCTGAGAAGCTTCTGGAGTCCTCCGAAGTGTAGCTCGACGAAATCTTCACCCTTGAGGGGCACAGACGAATCCGACACGGGTCCCCGTTGATCGGATGTAGGATCGGTGGAGCTTGAGGCTCTTTTGACCGAAAGAATCGAAGTTTTTTGTGAAAAAGCGCGAAAAATAGCCCTAACGCTCGAGAGCACGAGGATCCCAACACATGAACGTGCGGTAAAAATCTGAAGATGGCTGCCAGAGGCGGTGCTTAGGTAGAGGGCAGTCATTGGCTGTGGTCAGTATGACGCAGAGACCAGTGATTGGTTATTACTACGAAAGACAGATCAGAAACGAAACTGATACTGGTTTTGTTCTTTACCGAGGATTCCCAGCCTGACGACGGGGAATATTCATGAGCATGTGAATCCATGCCAGACCCCATGCTGGAGAAGGAGGGTCCTTTGCGAAACGTGTATTGGACCTTGTGTCAACACATCTGTTAGCGAAATATAGGGGGAAGGAATTGCAGAACAGAAGGGAGTTAGATCTATGGCGAATGTTCGAGGAAGTAATGCCTAGCGGCGAGGTAAGTAAAGACACACTAACCGAGAAGGAAAAGGCCCCCAGAGGAGGGAAAGGGTGCTACAGGGGAAGAATGCACAATAACAACGAAAGAGAATGACCTCACTAAAATCTACCCGCTGTTGACAAGGCCTGCAGTGGGTTACAGTGAGCCCATGTATGTGCCAGCACCCACCAAACCAACAACCCCGGCAACTGTATCAGCCACCGCCCCACCACCATATGAAACGTGAGGGTTATATGGACCAACTAGTGCCCCTCCAGTGAACATAGCGCGGCAAAGAGACTTAGACAGACAGCTCGCAAATGCACAAATGGAAATAACGCAATTAAGAGCCTTGTGTGATAGGGGCCAGATGTTGCCAGGGGGAGGGGAAGTACCGCCATTGACAGCAGTTGACCTCACCCCTCCGCCAAGTAGCAGGGGGATCCACTGCATCCCCGCCACTGCCGGCACCCAATACCGAAAGGCCAGGAACAAGAGTGGCAATCAGGAGAGTTCCTGTTCCATTTAAATGGCAAACCCGTAAGAATAATAAGACCTGCAACCCCAGACAGACAAAGAGGGGAAGGGCAAAGGAGAAAGGGAGTCAGAAGAGGAGACAGAGGAAGTATGGAGTGACCTAGATGAATATGAAGAGGGGGTGGCAGCAGTGGGATCTCCGCTGCCATTACAATTCTACCAAGAGGATGAAAGAGCCGCGCCAAGGTGGTAAGTGAGGTTAAGACAAAGAGTAGTAAACATGCTGATGAGTAAGACAAAGAAGGGAACGGTAAGTAAGAAAGGAGGAAAAGCAAAACTACAAATGCTTCCAATACACACGGGAGCAGGGAGGCCACACTACATTCCATGGGCACAGATATAACCTATTGAAACTTCTTCCTCCACTTTCGGGTGGGGCGGGGAAGTGGATACATGCATTTGAAAAGAACACAGCAGGAGTGCCCTTGGCCATTGGGGATGTAAAAAGTTTACTAGGGTCTGCAGTCGGTGATCAAGCAGACGCAGTGTGGGTGAAGGCAGGCTTCCCGGGAGTTGCCATGAACTGTGACCGCCATGATGGGTCACCATCCAATAACGTTAGAGCACAAGTATGGGATGCATTGCAGAAAACTTTTCCAGACACTCCAGATTTACACTTAGTGATGCAATGCACTATGGGAGAGGAGGAGGAGCCTATGCAATTCATCCTCTGGGTGTAAGACCTGTGGAGATCTGAAACAGGCATGGCGTGGGACCAATCCACCGCCTTGTTCTACTTTATAATTAAAAAAGGGCTCCCGAAGGAGGTACAGAAGGCCTTGGACAAAATAGCTGGGATAGAAGCCAAAGGCTGGCCAGAGATTCAGAGTATAATTGTGCACCATTGTAGGAGGATCAAAGAAAGAGAGAGAGAGATAGTACAGAGAAGGTTGTCAGTTGAAGCAAAGCTAGTACAAAATGAATTAGTGAAGGTCGCGGCAATGAACGCCACAACATCAACCGACAGACGGGGGGGAAGGAGAGGAGGGGATAGGAAATGTGCCAGCAAGGATGACCACAATGTGGGCTGCAAATGGAAAGGAGCAATGGGACGGAGAGGAGCAGTATGGAGGGCCCCAGTGGCAAGGAAGGCCCGCAAGAGGACGAGGTGGGTAACGAGGATCGAGAGGGGGTTTGCAGGAATGGGAAATAGAGGATATGGAGGGCAAGGTATGAGGGGAGGACCATAAGGGTCGTATTGGAATTGCGGGAGGTGGGGACATTTTTCGAGAGAGTGCAGAATGCGACCAATGGGTTATTACCAAGGGCAGCACCCCCATGGGAAACGAGCAGCAGTATGGTCACCCACACCCAGGAAGTCCCTATGGGTTACCTATGGGAGGGAATGGGCAGAACGAACAATGCTATAATGAACCACAGCAGAGTGAACCACAAGTGCAACAAAGACAACCACAGCAGAGAGGTATGCAGCAACAAATGGCAAGGCAGAACACTATGGGTAATGCAAACACTAACATTTGTGCAACGTCTGCAAATGGCGCGCCGACTCCTTTTCGCAGCACAACAGTAGTGGGGGACAATGTATTCTCTGTTCCAGGAACGGAGACATATGCAGACTAGGACAGCCCACAGAAAGCACTTGCGTGTTCAGTCCTATCCACTACCCTACGTGCAGAAGAGGAACCACTAGTGGGGGCGAAGATAGGAAACAAGCAGTTCATCTTTATGGCGGACTCGGGAGCTGAAAAATCGTGTCTCATGGAATGCCGGTTCCCGCTCTCAGGAAAAAAATTTGGAAACGCAAGGGTTCTCTCGGGCTATTTTAAGAGTTCCTTACACAAAAGATCTTGACATAGCGGTGGGGGGAAAACGGTGCGAGTACCTCTACTATATCATGAAGTTCGCCAATAAATTTGTTGGGAAGAGACCTCCTGAGTAAATTGAATATGACCATTTCCTTTACCGAGTGGGGAATAGTGTGCTCTACCCCAGGGGTGTGCCCTGTAAGGGCAATGCTGATGATTAGCACCATGACCAATGAAATTGCTGTAAGAGGGGTGCCCATAGACATGGACATGTTCGTATATGGGATCCGGGTACTTGCAAGAGTGGTGCCAGAGATAACAAGAAAAGTATGGAAAGTGCCCGCAGATTTTGTCTTCCGCCCAATTGTGAATACAGATGTTGTACCAGGCACCATTTTGTCTATTGATCTAGAAGGGGTACAAGTTTCAAGTAAACGTATTGCAGTGATAGGACTGGACACACATGGATGCGAAGGGAGAACAGTACTATTCATAGACCCAAATATAATGTTGTGCCCATGATGTAGGGCTCGCCCATTAAAAGAAAGCTGAAACCAGGTGCAATACGGCCTAGAGTAAAACAATACCGACTATCAAGGGAGGCAGAGGAAGGGATACGAGAGACATTAAATGCACTACTGCAACAGGGGATAATAGTGCCATCCACTTCACCATGTAACACTGCGATTTTTCCGATCAAGAAAGCAAGGGGCAGGGCTTAGAGGATGATCCAGGACCTACGCCCCCTCAATGACGTCATACAGAAGGAGTTTGCCTTAGTGCCTAACCCTGCATCCATTTTTTGTAGCATACCTAAAGATGCTCCTTGTTTCACAGTAGTCGATTTAAAGAACGCTTTTTTCTCGCTACCACTTGACCCAAGTTGTCGGTACCTCACAGCGTTCACGCTAGAGGTGTGTAAGGGGGGGAACAAATATGAACATTGTAGGTTACCCCAGGGATATTGTGAAAGCCCAAGCATTTTCAATAGAACTTTGCACGAAGACCATGGCAACATTGATGTAGAGGGACCGACAATACAGTAAAAATGAAGAACAGTGCAGAACAGATTCAATAACATTGTTAAAATTTACTAGCCACAAAAGGATACACAGTGGACAAAGGTAAGCTGCAATATTGCCTAGCAGAGGTGCTCTATTTAGGACAGCTGATTTCAAAAGATGGTAAGAGAGGTAAGACAATTTTACCAGATAGAGCAGCAGCAATACACCACCTGATGATACCAAAGACAGTGAAGGACATGCAAACATGTCTTGAATCTGCAATTACTGCCGTGCCTGGATACTTGATTATGCAGCATACACACCCCCACTGTTACAGGCCTTAAAGGAGACGCAAAAGAATAATGTCTCGCTAAAATGGACCAACGAGATGATGACACAAGATTTCAAATTGAAAGACCTCATTGCACATGCACCAGTTCTAGCGAACCCCAATTATAATCGGGAGTTTTACCCATTTTCACACTGCAATGGCATTTTAATGACTGCAGTTTTGGCCCAGAAAACCTCATTAGGTCACAAGCCATTGGCCTACTACAGTGGTACATTAGATTCAGTAATGCAGGGCCACTTCGCATGCAACAAGCTCCCGCTGCAGCGGCCTTCGCAATAGAAAATAGTGCCACCATCATGATGGGATGCTCAGTGACACTATACGCAGAACACTCACTCTTTGTGATTTTAGAACGTTCGAAAGGAACAAGTTACTTACCTGTAACTGTTCTCCAGCATGGGTCTGGCATGGATTCACATGCTCATGAATATTCCCAGTCGTCAGGCCGGGAATCCTCGGTATAGAAAAAAATCAGTATCAGTTTCGTTTCTGATCTGTCTTTCTTAGTAGTAACCAATCACTGGTCTCTGGGTCATACTGCCCCCAGCCAATGACTGCCCTCTCCCTAAGCCCTGCCTCTGGCAGCCATCCTCAGATTTGGTAGCACGAAAAGTGACAGAATGACCCAAGTGAAGAGCAGCAGAGGGGTAGGCGGGAGGGTTCGCATGTGAATCCATGCCAGACCCATGCTGGAGAACAAGTTACAGGTAAGTAACTTGTTCCTTCTGCAGCATGGGGTCCGGCATGGATTCACATGCTCATGAATAAGAGAATACATAGCAGTACACACATGCACAAGCACGGGAGGTGGCAACAGGCTCAACATTAAGCAATACAACAACTCAACATTAAGCAACTCTTACCTCCTCACCAGGCTCACCTTAGGCGAACAGGTTGCGCAGCACTGCTTGGACGATCCTGGAGTCCCGATCGACGCAGTAGAATCTTGTGAAGGTGTGCGTCGACCTCCACGTCGCAGCCCTGCAGATGTCCAGCAGGGGCACACCAGACAGGAATGCCATGGTAGCAGCGATCGCTCTGGTCGAATGGGCTCTCGGACGGCCGGGCAGAGGTCGGTCTGCCAACCGGTGACAGTGCATGATGCAGCCGGAGAGCCATCTGGAAATGGAAGTCTTCGAGAGAGCCTTCCCTTGATTCACAGTCCCAAAGTTCACAAACAGCTGTGACGTCGTCCGAAAACTCTTTGTGCGGTCCACGTAGAACTTCAGCGCTCTAGCTACATCCAGCAAGTGCAGAGTCCTCTCGGCCGGCGACGAAGGCGACGGGAAGAAAACTGGCAACACCATGGGCTCGTTGAGGTGGAAGTCCGACAGCACCTTGGGCATAAAGGATGGGTGTGTCCTCAGCACCACCCTCGTGTCATGAAAAGTTAAGTATGGAGGCTTGCAAGATAGGGCCTGGATCTCTCCCACTCGTCGTGCGGAGGTGATGGCCACGAGGAAAGCTGTCTTCCATGACAGGAACTTCAAAGGCGCCGAATGCATAGGCTCGAATAGGGCCCCCATGAGCTTGGTCAGCACCACATTAAGCTCCCACGCCGGGGCAGGAGCCTTCACCGGCGGGAATGATCGGAATAGTCCCTTCATGAATTCTTTCACCAGTCGATGAGACCACAAGGACGCCCGTCCCGTCGTCCTGGTATATCGGGAGATTGCAGCCAGATGTATTTTGATGGAGGCGTGAGCCAGTCCAACGACAGTAGGTACGGCAGTACTTGAGGGGCCGTAATCCGCAGGGGGTTAATCTTCTGTGCACGGCACCAGACAGAGAACCTCTTCCATTTATGTCCGTAGCATGAGAGTTGAGGACGCCCTGGCCTTTGCAAGAACCGCTCTGCAGTCGGCCGGGATGTCGTACCCTCCAAACTCTAGTGCTGCAGGAGCCAGGCCTGCAAGTTCAGCGACTCCGGGTTGTGGTGAAGAATGGCGCCTCCTTCTTTGGAGAGAAGGTTTGCGTCCGTCGGCAGCTTGACTGGTGGGGACGTTGACAAGTCCAGAAGGTCCGGGAACCAGATCTGGCTCGGCCACGCCGGTGCGACGAGGATCATCCTGCACCAGGACCTCTTGAGCTGGTTGATGAGCCGGAGCAGCAACAGCAGCGGAGGGAACGCATAAAGAAATAGGCCGTCCCAGGGGAACGAGAAAGCATCGCCCATGCTCCTCGGCTGGGGGAACCTGCTGGCGAACCTCCGGCACTTGGAATTCGTCGCCATCGCAAAGAGATCGATTTGGGGTTCGCCCCATCGTCGGAAGAGTCGATCCACTTGATCCTGGCGTAGTTCCCACTCGTGGCACGAGCGCAGCTCCCTGCTGAGTGAGTCGGCGATCGTGTTTTTTATTCCTGCCAGATGAAGAGGCACCAGAAACATCCCTTGGGCAACGGTGCAATGCCAAAGATCCTGGGCTTCCTTGGATAGGGCCGGGGACCTGGTTCCGCCCTGCATCCGGATGTAGACCATCGTGGTGGTGTTGTCGGTGAAGATCCTCACCACCTTGCCCTTGAGGGACGGAAGAAAGGACCTGAGGGCCCAGAACACCGAGCGGAGATCCAAGATGCGGATGTGGAGAGACTTCTCTTCCGGGAGCCAAAGGCCTCTCGCGTGAAGATCTCCGGAGTATTCCCCCCAACCTTCCAGGGAGGCGTCCGTCGTCACCGTCACCTGGTGAGCTGGGGTCTGAAAGTCTGTGCCCGCCGACAGATGGGAGCGGGTACCCCACCACCGGATCGCCTGACGGAACGTCTCGTTGAAAGGGATCCTGTCCTCGAAGCTGCCTGTCGACTGGATCCAGCGGGCGTCGAAGGAACTCCTGTAAGGGTCGCATCCGAAGCCTGTAAAGGCGCACCAGATAAATGCAGGAGGACATCATCCCGAGGAGGAATTTGATAGATCTTACCCTGGCCATGCCCGTGGCCAGCAGACGCTGCACCTTGCCCAGAATGGTCCTGGTCCTTTCCTCCGACGGCGAGGCCAGCCGCGCCACTGTGTCGAGCTTGGCTCCCAGAAACAGGGCGACTTGCGACAGAACCAGGTGGGATTTTGGAAAGTTGATGGAGAATCCCAGGTCCGTGAGCAGCTGGACGGTCTTCGCAGTGTGCTCCACGGCAAGCTCCCTTGTCCTTGCCCGGATGAGCCAGTCGTCCAGGTAGGGGTAGACGTGGATCCCCTGTAGGCGCAGCCGCGCCGCCACCGGTGCGAGGCACTTGGTGAACACCCTGGGTGCCGACTTCAATCCGAACGGGAGGGCCTTGAACTGGTAGTGCCGCCCTTGGACCACGAACCTGAGGAACTTTCGGTGTCTTTTTAGAATGGGGATGTGGAAGTACGCATCCTCCAAGTCCAACGACGACAGGAAATCGCCCTCCTCCAGCTGTCCCAGCACATGCTGGAGGGTGACCATACAGAACTTCTGTGCCTTTATGTACTTGTTCAGTCATCGTAGGTCCAGGATGGGGCGCCATCCTCCTGTCTTCTTTTTACGAGGAAGTACCTTGAGTAAACTCCGGAGTCCCGAAGCCTCTTTGGGACGAGCTCGATGGCACCCTTCTTGAGCATCGCCCTTACTTCCAACAGCAGTTGAGGGACGTGATTTTCCTTCCTGGCCACAGGTGGAACGCGAGGGCACTTCTTCTGAAACTCGAGGGCGTGCCCTTGGGCCAGGGCGTCCAGCACCAAACGGTCGGTGGAGATGGACTCCCACATGCTGACGAAGCTCGCCAGCCGGCCTCCCACCGGGGTGCTTCAGCGGGGGCCCGACCCCACGGTTGGTTCAATCTTGTTTGGAGGCCGCCTTGCCTCCTTGACCTCCCTGTCGACGACGGGCACCACCTGACTTGCTGCGTCCCCTGTAGGCTTCCTGGGACGAAGATCTTGCTGCTTGGCAGTACGTGGAGGAGCCACTGCCGGATCCCTTGGAGGCACCCTGTCTGCCTCCGGAGCTCCGAAAGGACGGCCGTCGGTATTGGGAGCACTCCCAGTGCCCGGGCAGTCTCTGTCTGTCTTGATGGCCTGAAGGGACTCATCAACCGCCTTCCCAAACAGGTTGTTCCCGTCGGAGGGCATGTCCAAAACCTTGGTTTGTACGTCCTGGCGGAAATCGTCTCAAGCAAACACCGTTGCCCAACTGACTGAAACCGGTATCGGCGATGTCCGTTGCCACCGTGATGGCATGGTCTGAAGCAATCTCCCCTCCTGTAGGATTTCAAGGGCCTCAGCCCTTTTGGCGTCCGGAAGGAAGTCTAACAGAGGGGCGATTTTGAACCACAACTCCCTGTCGTAGCGGGCTACGATAGCCAGGGCGTTGGCCGCCTTGATAGTCGTCGCTGCGGATGAGATGATCCGTCGTCCCATCGTGTCCAACTTCCTGCCCTGCCGTCCCGTGGGGAAGTTGATGTCGAGGCCGATGCCCCCCCAGCTTTCTTCTTTGCCGCCGCGACGACCGAATCCGGGTTAGGTTGTGCCCGAAGGCACAAGGGGGCGGGGCAGCGTCGGGGACCCGGTACTTCTTCTCGTACCGGTCCCTCTTTGCCGGCACCGTGGCAGGGTTCTTGAGGAGGGCGAGCCCCTCATCCCAGATGTCATCAAGAAGCGGTACGGCGAGGACCGTCTTCCTTTTAGCCTCGCGCCGTTGGTAAAGGAACCCTTCTTTCTTCTTTTCTTCTGGGCAGAGCTGAAAAAGCTTGGATGCCCTGGAAATCATGGCATGAAAGGATCCAATCTCGTTGGGCGGGGACGCCCGAGCAGGGGGTGACGGGGGACACGTCCCGTCGTCGCCTCCGTCATCTGTACCTGTCGTAGCCATGTCCGTGCCTGTATCATCCCCGTGGGTAGTAGACCGGGGGGAAGGCAGAGCAGGCCGCAGAGGTGGGAGAAGTGGCGTAGGATGCATCCTCCTCCTCTTATGCGGCGGACTGTCCGAAGGTCCTGGCTCCGGTTCCCCCGTCGGGTCTGGCTCAGGTACCTCCGTCGGGGGAAGGGGCATCCTTGTCCTTATCTCCGAGCATAAGGACTGAATCGCTGACAAAATGGCCACCGAGGTGTCCTGTTGCGCCGGAAACGGCGGGCGCGAGGGCTCTTGAGGAGCCTTGTCGGCTACACCGTCGCTCTCGTCGTCACCCTCGTCGGGATCCCTCCCGATGGGCTGGGCCTCTTCCACGACTTGGATGAGCTCTTCTTCAGAGGTCGTGTCCGTATCCACGATGGCCACCAGCCCCTCCCCCACCTTTTCCAACGAGGACTTCGTGGGGGTCTTCTCAATGGGCCTGAAAGACGACTCCCTCCGCGGTGGCAGGGAGACTCTGGGTCCCTCGGGCGCCTCCACTGGTGTAGCCTGAACAGGCTGAGCCAGGGCCGCGGCGACATCCTCAATCGAGGTCTTAGCAGGGTGAATTAAGGCCATAGCCACCTTCTGGATGCCTGGGGCCTTCACCTTGGGGGGGGTGGGGAAGGGTCCGAGCCTCGCTCCCCCTCTGCCGGAATCTTCGAGATCAACCGGGGCCTCTCCAGAAGCTTCGCCGGGTTCTCGGACTTCCTTTTACCCGAGCCAGAGCGTTGGCTCGAGGTCGATGGCGCCGGGGAGGATGCGCCCTGCCTGGCAGCCAAGGAGCCCAACCGTTCGGCGCTCCCGGTGCCCGCGGACTCGCGGTGCTTAGCCTTTTGTTGCCGGGGCGCCCTCACAGGACTTAGAAGACCGCTCGGACTTCTTTTTCTTCTTCTCGCCCGACAGGCTCTTACCTTCCAGCCAGTTGGCGAGACGGAGGTGGCAATCCTTCATGGTCCGCTGCGGTCCCACAAAACGCACAGTCCTTCTCCGTGTGCGTCTTGTCCTCATGGAGACAGTAGAGGCATAACGAATGCTCGTCCTCTTTGAAAACATTCTGAAGCTGGCATCCAGGGTAGGTCCTGAACAGCTTCCCGGGCGTCAAGCTTCCTTTCTCCTGGGCCATGTCCGGGGTAGGCCTTGGAACTTCTGGAATCCTCCAAAAGCGCAACTCGACGAAATCTTCACCCTTGAGGGGCGTAGAAAACCCCGAAACGGATCCCCGTTGATCGGATGTAGAAACGGTGGAGCTTGAAGCTCTATTTAACCGAAAAATGAGAACAATCTCTTGAAAAAGCGCGAAAACGCAGCAAAAGCTCGAGAGCTACAGCACGAGGACTCCCAACACTTGAACGTGCGGTAAAAATCTGAGGATGGCTGCCGGAGGCGGGTCTTAGGGAGAGGGCAGTCATTGGCTGGGGGCAGTATGACCCAGAGACCAGTGATTGGTTACTACTAAGAAAGACAGATCAGAAACGAAACTGATACTGATTTTTTTCTATACCGAGGATTCCCGGCCTGACGACGGGGAATATTCATGAGCATGTGAATCCATGCCAGACCCCATGCTGGAGAATCTACATTAACAACACAAAGGGCAACGGCGTATGAAATAATATCCAGCCCAAACGTTCATGTGGTGAGATGCAAGACAGTAAACCCAGCTATATTCATTACTGAACCATGTACAGTTGAGGACATGCAAGCACATGATTGCGCTACATATGAGGGAGAGGAAGATGATATTCCCAAAGCGAGTCAAAATGCGCTGCAGAAGGGGGGAAATATACTGCGTAGATGGGTCAGCATCAATAGACAGGAGAAAAGCATGTAGGGACGGCAGTTGTAAGAATGGAGGAAGAAGGGTATGAGATTATTGTGCAGAAACGCCTCCTCTCTCATTACTCGGCTCAAGCGGCGGAACTGACCGCGCTTATTGAAGCGCTGCATACAGCAAAAGGATGTGCTGTCCCAATATACTCTGAGTCAGCATATGCCACAACAACAGTACACTCAGGGTGTTGACGGGTAGATGGTTCACCAGTACCACATGCAGCCCTACTAAACAAACTGATAGAAGCACTAGCAGAATCATCAGTGGTAGCGTTGGTGAAGTGCCAAACACATACCAACAACACAGACGCGATCTCATTGGGAAACGCAGCAGCCGACACTGCAGCAAAAGACACTGCATATTTCAATATTCCGCAAGCAATAGAGTGCATTGTTAAAACGCCCAGCACAAATGCACCAGAGGAGGGATACAGCCATACACCAATTGCCCAAATAATAGAGCTCCAAAAGCGAGAGTTGTGGGGGAAGAGAGGTTGTAAACAGTCCCCGACAGATCTAATATGGAGACAGGAACTAGCAGGGAAGGTAGTAATGGCAGTGGAGGTATTAGAAATAGCATTTCAACAACTAAACTTCCCAACACATGTAACTAAACAACACATTACAGTTGAAATACAGGAACATTGGTTTGTTCCACATTTGCAGGAACACTTGTCAAAATTCACAGTAGAATGCACAACGTGCCAGACATACAGTTCAGGAATGACCCGGAGGACGTTCCGAGGAACACTGCCGCGTCCTGTGGGCCCGCTTAGAGAGCTACACATTGACTACGCGGATATGGGGGAAAGATGTAATGGAGCGAAATATCAGATTGTGATAGTTTGTCCATTCTCAAGGTGGGTGGAAGCTGGACCATGCCCGCACCCGGACGCGAAGTGTGCCGCAAAGTTCCTAGTGCAGGAGGTTTTCACAAGATGGGGTATATGTGACGTAATAAGGTCATACCACAGCACTCATTTTGTAAACCATCTATTCAAGGAAGTGACCACCTTACTAGGTGTTAAGCACAAATTATGTTTGATTTATCACCTGCAGGCGAACAGGGTCGTAGAAAAGATCAACAGCCTGCTCAAAAGCAAATCGAAATTATGTTAACACCCTCAAGAAAAATTTGGTGTATTGCCTGCTACTAGCACTGTTCCAACTCAGAACGCAACCAAAGTAAATACCATCATTTGAGCCCGCACGAAATAGTGACGGGTCGACGCATCCATATGCCACTTTCCCCAGTAAGAGTAGCCTCAGACACTCAGAGCTGCCACATTGCTAGGGGATGAATTTAAGGAATATCTCACCGAACTGACACGTGCAGCGAGTATCATAGCGAGACAGATTGCACCACCATTTACGCAAAATGCTGAGACGGATACTACAATGCCAGCACAGGACAGCCCAAGGGGTCAATTAATGCCAGGTGAAAATGTGTACGTCCGAAGTTTTGTGCGGAGATGGAGCTCTCCAAGATTTCATGGGCCCTACGAGGTTATCTATTGCACACCCACTGCTGTTAAGGTAAAGGGATTGAAATATTGGGTGCATCTGTCAGATGTGAGAAGAGCACGCAATAGCACAATCCCTCAATGTCGACAAAATGACAACAACGAAGTTGCAAGTGGATAAAAGACAGGCGAGCAAAAAGGAAAAGGACAAACTTCAGAGTTGTAAATAAAAACCAGTTTATGACAGGTGAAAAAAAAAGAAGTGTACAAATGAGAACACGTGTGTATGTAAAAAAGAAGTTGGGCTCTGTCTCTCTCTGTCTATCTTTCTACCTCTCTCTTTTTCTCTGTTTCTCGCAATATGATATTATGCACGAAAGAGTGACTATCATTATTGACATTTTTGGTGATGAAAAATGTAATTTATGTCAATACAATTTAAATGACAAAAGCAGAATAGAATAGAAGTGTGCACACAAAGTATTATGAATTAAATAATAAATAAGATGAAAAGTAAATGTGAAGCAAATGAAATAGAAAATAATGGAAGTAATAATGAAATGTATGCATATCACTTAATTTTATATCACCTCCCCAGGTGGAAAAATGTCAGAAAGGAGGGCACTTACTCACAACACAAATTTAGATAGTTATAGAGCATCTAGTAGAATAAGGCAATATTATAATTTAGAGTGTGGCCTTAAATTTGCGTCAATATTGTTCTCTGTGATGTTATTTTTTGCGGCCTGGTACTGGACTGTGGCTTTCATAATTAAAGATATGAAAGAGGGGGGGGTAGCGGGGTAAACCTGATACGAGAGGGCTCATTGCTCATATGGGCTGGAGTTAAAACTATGTGGAAACATAATCACTCTGTAAATAGCAATCTTACTACGTTGTATAAAAATCGTACTACCACAACCCCACGTTTTTCACTTGCTGCTATTAAACCAAGTAAAGATAACAAGACCAATCAGTATGATGGGGATTACTCCTGGGAGGGTGAGCCTGACCTGATAAATACTGATGTGCAAACAACCACAGAACCTACCTCACAAGGCACTATAATGCACTTTAATCTTGCTACTACAATTACACAAGAAACTCCAGAACCACAGGCCTGGCAAGCTGCTAGTGAACCCAATGACACAGCATGGGCAGATGTATTTCCCATAAAGTATAGAAGGGTGAAAATGATAAATAACAGGGAAGGGGGGAGGAGACGGAAAAGGGGGGAAGGGGGGACAGGAGGGAAAAGATAATGATGTGTACCATGGCCTGGGATTAGATGAAATTGAAGACCCTCCGCCACCCAGACCAATCTAACAAATGGTACTCAGGCATGAGTGCAACAGGAAACAAGCCACAAATGAGAGCTGCTACGTTTGCTCTCTCATACCGCACGCATCAGGCACACCTAAAATACTTGTACCTCAATAAGTGCCCTTGTCAGATGCCCAATGTTTAATTCATCTCGTATTATGTAGAATTCGAAGCACCTTCCAGGCACACACAGTTACAATGGAAATGCTGCAGAACGAGAGAACTTGCACGAGCAAGCCGCAAGGAGTGATTTGCATCAAAGAACCATTTTTTGTCATCAAAGGAACAAGGTTCACAGAAAACAAGTGGCAAGAAGAGACAGTCGCATGCAAAGCGGAAGCATTACAAGGCTTAACTGAAGAAAACCTTCAATGGATCAAAGAAACGTGTACTTCTGTCTGGTCCCAGCACATTGCAAAGCTCACATGGGTCACTGCACTTGAGAAACCCATCAAGACCCAGAGAGAAATACTGCACAAACTTTGTTTCCATGGCGAAGGGAAGGTACAAATGGGCACCAACAGAAAATGCAACGAAATGATCATCCCAGATATGGAAATAAAGGCACAGCAGCACTCATGGACATGTATTGGGTATGTGGCAAAAAGCTTACCGGCATCATGGAAGAGAACATGCAGCCTGGCCACCCTGCACTCAGCGCTAATGGTAATCCCAGAAAGCCATATCCAAGGGGGGAGAGAATCGGCTGGCATATCGGCAGCAGGAGATTCGGCTGGCACATCGGCAGCACCCCAGGCAACAGCAACAGAGCCTCCCCCATATGACGTTCTGTCCAAAGATGAGCTACAAGACAGATTGTCCAGCAAAAGGAGGTCAAACTATATCTCCAATGAATCATCCAAACTCCTTGTCGAGATTCCTGACAGATACAAGTTATTTAATTCAGCTGAAACGTTCTTTGGCTCCCTCCTGGCACCAGGACTCCAGGCGCGAACAAACGCCAAATGGCTGCAGATCGTCCGCTGGGAACTGATCCAACTGGCCAATGACACTGAAGAGGGATTCAATGTGATCAAGGTGGAACTTCGCGCCTTGCGCCTAATGACAATGCAGAACCGGTACGTCCTGGACCTTCTTACAGCAATGGACGGCGGTGTTTGCCGAAAAACCGGGAGCGCATGCTGTACATTCGTACCTTCTGAAGACACAGATAAATGAGACACTCTCCCACATCATCTCGGCAGTACACAGTCTGGGGGAGGGAATGCTGAAGGAAGGAGGAATAGAGCCGAGCAACTGGTTCGATAACATGTTCAATTGGATACCCTTCTGGCTCAGCATCATGATGAAACTTTTTGTTCCAGTCATCGATTTTATTTTACTATTTTTCTGTGTGCGCCAGGTAGGAATCCGATGTTGTGCGCAATCAATGCCTAGTTCAGCAATGATGATGGTTACAAAGGGCAAACGGACAACGGTAGCAACCATGATAGATGCACAAATACAGACTGGAGAACAAAATGAACCAAACTACCACATTACAGCTGTCTATCGCCAACATGGGGATAGGGTAGATATATCACACAACAATTAAAGAACCACCGGTTCTTTAAAGAACAACCATAGGCGACCAGCGGCATCCCTGCCTAGTCCATCTGCTGAGTTGCCACTTATCAGAAATTACCGTGCCCGTTATAACCCTTGCAATCGGGGAGCTATATAGCATTTTAGCCCATCTAATATACCCCGGTCCTATCCCATACCCCTTCAGGGTCGCCATCAGCCAAGGCCACCTCACTGTATGGAAGGCCTTGACCGCGTCCAACGACACTATGGCCAGTTGGCCCGGGTCTTTTTCAGTATGATCAATAATGTGGTGAAGCCTCCTATGGTTGTCCGTGATATTCCTGCCGGGGACGTAACCTGTCTGGTCTGGGTGTATCAACTTGCCAATTACTCGCTTGAGCCTATTGGCGAGCACTGCCGTAAGTATTTTGCTATCTTGATTTAGCATCGACAAGGGTCTATTTTTTTTTTTTTGTAAAGTATTTTATTGGTTTTTTCAAGAAAGTGAGAAACATTACAAACTTACAAGTGTGGTAATAAAGAAACGATACAACAAAAAAAAGTAACGTGAGAACAACCAAAACAACAGCAGTCTATATGTAGCGTTAATTATGAGATGTTTGGTGGCAAGTAAAAATGATAGTTCCGATGTTACAGGAAGCGAGGGGAACAGATTCGGGTAATTCCTTCTCTGTATCAGTATGAAAAATCGGGTGTTGTAGGACGCTACAGTCCCTCAGGGAGGCTTATAGTCTGCCTTGAAGCGCATGTCACTCAGGAGGGCTTTCCAGGAGTCCAGGGTTCCACTTGTGGCTTCTCCGCTGGTTGTGATCCCGTTTTGCCAGGCCCTGGTTTCAGCAATCGTCCATCTCGCCAGTTCGCTCAGCCACCGGGCATGGCTGGGGCCCGCTGGAGTCTTCCAGGCCATCGCTATTGTTCTCTTGACCAAAATGCATGAGATATCCATTAGTTTCACCAAATGTTTAAATTTGCCCGGTCTAGGATATATACCTAGTAGGCACTCTCCGGGCGTCCAGTCGTATCTTACCATGCCAGCTTCTGCGCAGGATTGTTTGGCTTTGAACCAGAGTGATTTCACTTTGATGCAGGACCAGAACATGTGGATCATGTCTGCCTTGTCATTTCCGCACCATGGGCACGTCGGGGGTATTTTCGGGTTGAATGAGGCAATCCTGTGGGGAGTCATATGTCCGGTAAAGGACATTCAGCTGTATTTGTCCGAATCTGGAATTCCGGGACACTTTCTTGGGGTAGATCAGTGCTCTCTCCCATTCCTTGTCAGTAAGTGGTGATTCAAGATCTGCCTCCCATTTCGCCTTCAGTGCCTGACCTTTGGGGTTAGGCTTGTCTATGAGTCTGTTGTAAAGTCTGGAAACAGGTCTCCATCCATCTGAGAGGTCGTGCATTTCCTGTAGCAGTGGGTCTGGGGTGGGCTCTTCCGGCCAGCTGTTCCACTGCTTCTTAGCGATCTGTTTGATCCTGTGGTACCAGAGGAACTGGCCCTTGGATAGTCCTTCAATGTTCTGTAACGACTCGAAGTCCCTGAATTCCCCATCAGTGAACATGTCTCCCCATGTATATATGCCTACTTCCTCCCATCTCCTGGGAGTGGAAAGTTCCGCCTCCGACTTGCACACATCCACCAACATGGGGTTATCCGGTGAGTACGGATGTTTCACTTGCCTTATGTGACAGGCCCTGGCCCATATCTGCCTGCCCAGCTTGACAATCAGCAGAGTTTCGGAGGTAGCCGAGGGGGAAACCATAGAATTTCTTTGGGGATTAAGTCTGTGGAAGACTGCCTGAGTAGTTCCAGTTCGGCCGATGTGTCATCAGACAGCCACTTCGTAATGTGACTGAGCTGGGCCGCCAAGTAGTAAAGGTGAAGGTCTGGGAGTTTTATTCCGCCTTCCTTATGTGGGAGAGACAGCGTGGCCAGTGTGAGCTTGTGTCTGCGCGGACCCCACAAGAAGTCCTTGATGATGGCCTCTAGTGTCTTGAAGAAAGGCGGGCGAACGTAGTGGCAAATATTGGCAAAGAAGTACAGGAATCGAGGAAGGATTATCATTTTGGCAATCGCCGCTCTACCCACCATTGACAGTGGTAGTTTGGACCAAAATTTGATTGAACGCCGAAGGCCGGTGACTGCTGCTATAGTGTTATGTTCGTGTGTGAGTAGCGGGGTGTGACCCACATTGATTCCCAGGTACCGGAACTTGTCAGGTTGCCACTGTATTCCGATAGGCGGGAGGTTGTCTACTGCAGTGCCCCTCAGGCTAGCTAGGGGGAATGCAGTTGATTTGTGTCTGCTGAATCGTATCCCTGAGTACTTTGCATAATTGTCGAGAACTTCTAGCGTTGTGGGTGCGTTGAGCTCAGGGTTCCTCAAGTAGAGAAGTACATCATCCGCGTATAATGAAATTATGTTGTAAACGTTGCCCACCTTAATGCCTGCATCAAAAAACTGTTGGCGAAAGTATATGGCTATTGGTTCTAGGCCCAATATATACAGCATGGGCGAGAGTGGGCACCCCTGTCTCGTGCCTCTTTGTATTGCCCAGGATCCCGAGACAATTCTGCCTGTTTTAACCCTTGCCATTGGCGAATTATAAAGTACCTGGATCCATCTGATGAAGCCCGCACCGAAGCCGAAGCCCCTCAAAACCTCCACAAGCCACTCCCAATAGATAGAGTCGAAGGCCTTGATGGCATCAAGTGACAGTATCGCCAGGTCCTCCTCTCGATCGTGGGTTTCGGCCATGATGTGTTGTAGTCTCCTGAGGTTGGCCGTGGTGTTGCGTCCTGGGACGAATCCATTTTGATCTTCGTGAATTATGGATCCTACCACTCTGGCGAGTCTGTTGGCTAATATAGAAGTGAGGATCTTGCTGTCGTAATTCAGCATGGCCAAAGGTCGATAAGAATCGCAATCGGTGGGTGACTTGTGCGGCTTGAGCATTGGAATAATTATGGTCTCTTTCATGGTGTTGGGCAGGATGCCGTTTGTGTAGGCTTCTTGATAAACTTCATGCAGGATGGGGGTGAGAATGGGTTCGTAGGTCTTGTAGAATTCGGGCGGGAGACCATCACTGCCGGGGGCTTTGCCATTAGCGAGCGATCTGATGGCCGCCGTCACATCTTCGGAAGTGATTTCCGAGTCCAGTTCCTCCCTCTGCTCGCTGGAGATTTGAGGGAGGCCTATCTCCTCCAATGTTTCGATTAATTCTGCGGCGGGCACCTGGGACTCGTGGGCATACAATTTGGAGTAGAACTTAGCAAAAGTCTCGTTAATCTCCATCTGCGTCTTGTGTGTTACTCCTTTTTCGTCCTTTATCTCCGTTGGCAGGTGTTTGGGGTGTTCCCGCTTGCAGAGCCAGGCAAGCAATCTGCCGGGTTTGTCAGACTCGCTGTGGGATCTAGCGGTATGTGTTGCGAAGTCAAATTTCTCCAGTCTGACCCATGATTCCTGACATTTTATACGGGCTGTTTTAAGGATCTTCTCGGACTCTGGGGAAATGTCAGGGGCGGACTCTAGTCTTGCGATCTCTAATTCCTGGGCCTCAAGAGAGGACTGTAGTTGTCTGCGGGTTCCGCCCGCTCTTGAAATGATTTCTCCCCTGGTAACCACCTTCATGGCCTCCCACAGTGTGGACCAGGTAGCCACCGATCCCTTATTGATTTCGACATATTCCTCTCGCTTCTCAGCAAGGTCCTCTCTGAACTCTGGATCATCCAACGCTGCTGTGGGCATCCTCCACATGGGAATTGGAGGTTTGGGTCCACGTAGCTGCCAATGCATGGCGAGCGGGGAGTGGTCGGAGATCGATCTCCCCAAATATTCAGTGGATGTGGCCAGTGGAGATTGTTCCCTATCAACAAACAAGTAGTCGATCCTTGTGTGGACGCCATGTGGAGCTGAGTAGTGTGAGTAAATTCTGGCCTCTGGATGTTGCACTCTCCAGATGTCTACCAGGTTGAGCTGGTAGAGTGTTTCCGTCAAGGAGGTGGATGCGGGACTGCTTGGCTGAGGAGGAGGGCGCGATCTGTCCTTGCTTAAGTCCATGACGCAGTTGAAGTCTCCCCCCCACACGAAGGTCCTGCCTCGGTGTTGTGCCAGTCTAGCACTCAACGTGCTTAAGTATGACGGGATTCCATGCTGCGGAAAGTATGTGTTAATGAAGCACACTGGGGTTTGTTCTATGGTGCCCCACATTGATGTATATCTCCCTTCCTTGTCAGAATCCCAGCCTTCTAGCTGGAAAGGCACATTCGGGTTCACCCATATCAGTACGCCTCTCGCATATTTGGAGTAAGGAGACCCCCTCGTGGTCCCATCCCATCGATCTGTTAACTTAGACATGGAGTCCGCTGTAAGGTGGGTCTCTTGTAATAGCGCAATCGAGACCTTCTTCCTCCTGAGGTAGGACTGCACGCGGTTCCTTCTGAGGTATGAAGCCATTCCCCTCACATTCCATGTCATCACAACAAGTTGCGACGCCATCGGATCGGTGTTCTGAATTCGTCTTGGAGTTCTGGCCCGCTGGCCCGGTGGCACAACGAACCGCAGGTGGCGTTCTGCGGGCGGGGGGCCCCTGGTTCATGAAGTCTTGTGTCGTAACCTGCCACCATCTTGTACTTTACCAACATTGATGATTCGTAGACTGCAAAGCCAACTAAACTAATAACATAACACAAACTGGTGCGCCCAGCGACTACAACACTGTCGCGGTGCTCAGGCGCTCTCGCGCCGTCTGAACCCATCCGGGTATCGGGCGTGAGCTGGGTCGGGCGGTGAACTGGCCCAATTGGATTTTCTGCTGGGGGTAGGGTTGGTGCGAGGCGGCAGGGCCGTGCGAGGGCCGCTTCCGTAAATTAAACTGTTGTTTGGATTACCTGCTGGGGTCCGGTTACTGGTGGTGCGAGGAGACTCGGGATTTAATCGTCGTTCCGAGGAGGATCCTTGCCATCGGCTAGGTTATTATCTTCTAGCCACATATTGGCCGCCTCCGGGTTTTCGAGAAATATCGCTCGCCCATTATAAACAACTCTCAGGCGCGCGGGGTACAGCAGCCTGTATTTAATGTCCAGTTGGCGAAGCTTCGCCTTGATCGGGACGAATGAGTTCCTTTCCCTCTGCACTTTCTGGGTGTAGTCGGGGTAAATAGTAATTTTTGAGTCCCCCCTTTCAATGGGACCTGCTTCCCTGGAGTGCCGTAGGATGGTTTCTCTGTCTTGAAAATTCAATATTTTGGCTATTATTGGCCGTGGACGCGAGCCGGGGGGAGGACATCTCTGGAGGGATCTATGTGCCCTTTCGACCGCAAAGCCTTGGGTTAGTTTTCCGGCCCCGATCTCTTGTAGCAGAAGGGTTTCGACATAGGATGTGGTGTTTAGGCCCTCTGTTCCCTCCGGGATACCCAGGATCCTGATGTTCCCCCGTCTGGCCCGTCCTTCGGCTTCCTCTGCCCTTTCCTCCAGGAAGGCGACCCTCCTCTTTAGATCGGAGACTTCGGACTTCAGGGTTGTGGTGGCCCCGGACAGCTCCGTCGTGGAATTCTCGACGGTCGTTACCCTCTCTGTCAAGTTGCGGGCATCCTGGCGGATGAGTTGTATGTCTATTTTGAACTCATCAATCTTGGAGTCGATGTGGGTTCTCAGTGAGGCAATGGCATCCAATATCTGAGAACGATTGTCGTTGACCTCCCCTTCGTTCGGATGAGTGATTTCGGAGAGGCTAGGTCTGGACTGGGTGGAGGTCTTCGCCTTGGTCGAGACAAAGGAGTCCATGGTGGCGGCCCTGCTCTTGTTCTTGGTGGCCATCTTGAAGCCGCAGGATGTAGATCGCCGAGTCGGGGAGCCAAGTGGGGCGGCCCAAGGGTGCGGTGGTGGTCAGGGGCCCACCAAAGGGTATTATGTTGGCTCACGCACCTTGAGTTTCAGGGCCCCCCGAGTGCTTCGGCTGGAATCAGGTCGTTCGGGTGATGGCCGGGGGGCGGGGTGCTGCTTCTCAGAGGTGGCGAGTTTCTCTTTATGTGATGCCCTCCGCGTGGTTCTAGTTGTAGTCCGCGTGGCATAAATTGGGCCAGCCCAGGGGTAGCGGAGTCAGGGGTCTGGGGGCCTGTGTCGATTCCGAACCAGTCTCAGACAGGGGTCGCCCCCCCCCGGCCTTGTTGCCGATCCCCAAAGTGCTCCGTCAGGGGACGCTGATTCAGGGGCTGCGTGAAGCTGAGCGAGGCGCCATCTTGGATCAATGCGCGGCGGAGGGGAGGGTGGGATCCGGAGCCCGCTCTTCCTCACAGGGGCTCCGAAAATACCAACAATCGAGTAATTCCTAATGGGGAGCGCTTCCCCCGCCGATGCGTGCTTTTCCGCTGGCTGCAACCACTCTTGTACCGGAGAAAAAGGATCAGGAAGCGGCGTCTCGGCCGGAGCCCGGCAGATCAGCTTCTGCCCTCCATCGGTTCCAAGCCACGCCCCATCGACAAGGGTCTATAGGACCCGCAGTCCGCATTCGACTTGCCCGGTTTCAAGAGCGGGATGATCACTGCTTCACTGAGACACTCCGGCAGTCTCCCTAGCTTGTAGGCCTCATTGAGCATGGCCAGCAGTGGCTGGAGCAGCTCCTGCTTATATACTTTATAGAATTCGCTGGGCAACCCATCCGACCCAGGCGCTTTACACGTGGGCAGATGTGTGATCACCGCGTCTAGTTCATCAGGGGTGACTGGGGCCTCCAGCTCCGCTTGCTCATCCAGCCCATTTCTTCGCCTACATCCTCATACAAGCTTTTATAATATAAGGAATTCCTCATTTACTCCTTCCTGTGTATTACAAATCTGACCTTCCGCATTTTTGACTTCTCTGATCACCTGTCGGGGTGTCTCATTCTTGTACAACCAGGCCAGTAGCCTACCTGGCTTGTCTCCTCCTGCATGTTGCCTCTCTATGTATTTCTTGTAATTTAGCTTACAAAGCCTATCCCACAGTTCACTTCTAGCTCTTTGTAAGTCTCTTATCTTAGCAACATTCTCCCGGGAGCCCCCCCCCCCTTTGCATCAAGTCCTCTAGCTCTCTCTGTTTCCCGCAACTCCCACTCTATGCCCCTCTGAAGCCCACTTGATTTCGAAATGGCCACCCCTCGCACCACCACATTAAATGCTTCTCATACTGTTCCCATGGACTGTACACTACCAGTGTTTATTTCAAAGTATTCCTCTATGGCTTCCCTCAGATCCTCTCTGAATCCCGGGTCCTGTAGGGCCTCAGCTCTGAGCCTCCATGTCGGGATTCGCACCCTGTGGGGGCGGTATCGCCACTCTACAACAAAGAGCGAGTGATCCGAGAGCACTCTAGCTTTGTATTCTGCGCTCACCATTTCTCCCGCAATCTCAGCCGCTGCAAACACATAATCTAACCTGGTATGCAGGTCATGTGGAGCTGCATAATGCGAGTATTGCCTTTCCGTTGGGTGCAACCGTCTCCATACATCCTCTAGCTTAAACTCTGTCAACAGTGTCCCCCAACCCTCTAGCTGCTGACGTGGGCCTGGCTATCTTATTGTCCGATCTATCTATTTCAGGGTTCAGGGAGCAATTGAAATCTCCTCCTCACAACAACACCCCCCCCCCAAATAGTGGGCTAATTTTACCATACAATGATCTAAAATAGGATGCAATGTCGTGGTTCGGGGCATATAGGTTAATGATAGTCACTTCTTTATTTTCCAGGAGTCCCTCCACCACCACCATTCTACCTTCCGGGTCTGCCGTCGATCTAAGCAATTGAAACGGTACATGCAGTGCTACCCATGTGACCACCCCTCTTGCATATGCCGAATATGTGGCTCCCGTGACGCTCCCCTTCCATTTTCTCCTTACTACCTCTAATTTCTCCCTGGTGAGGTGGGTTTCCTGGAGCAGAGCTATGTCAATCCTCGTCCTTCTTAGGTACATCATTATTTTATTCCGTTTTAGATGACTGTTGAGGCCCCGAACGTTCCATGTCATGATTCTAAGGTTACCTGATTCCATTAGCTTGGTGTTCTCCTGCCCTCCACCCCTTCCTATTGCTTCCTCCGTGACTCGTATTCTGGCTCAATTCCCCTCCAACTTCCCCAACTTCCCTTTCACTCCCGTCCTCCCCTCCCCACTGCACACTCCCCTTCCCCTCCCCCCTCCGTTCCCATCCCCAACAAATGCCCAGCGCCATCCCTGGATCTCAGGCTCACCCACGTCTGGTCCCGTCTCGTGGTGTTGAGGACTAGGACCCCGTGGGGTGTCACCAAACTAATAGTGACCTAACTAAGCAAATGCTATGGGGATTCAAGGGTTGACTCCCAGGAGTTCCCACTAGCAGAAGACAAAAGTGGGGGAGATGGGGCGATTGTTGAGGCTGGGCTGGGAGGTCTGGCGTAGAGCATGGAGAACTGTGGGAGACCCGGACCAGTTATCCTCGCAGGCCCTGCTGGTGGCGCTATGCGGCGAAGACTCCCAACTGATCAAAGGGGTTCGCAAATACTGGGAACCGGTGGGCCTGGCTACCCTTGGAGACATATGGCAGGAGGGGGAGGCAGTGGAATTCCAGAGGCTGCTGGACGAGACCGGGGTGAATAGGGGCCAATATATTACTTATACCAGGATCATTAAAGGGGTGAGTGAAAGATGGCCTGAAACGGTGCTTGCAGAAGAAGAAATGATGCAAGTCTCCTCAGAGGGCGGGCACGAAATATCACGGATATATGAACTCCTGGGTGCGAAGGCGGGGGAAGGAGCTGTCCCAATAGAGGCTTGACTGGGAGGGGGAGGTGGGGGAACCCATAACAGAGGGGTAATGGGATAGAGCCCAAAGATACCACAAGAAAGTGTCCCGTAATGCGAGACTCCAGCAGATCCAGTCATACATCACCCACAGAGCGTACCTGACCCCTGGCAGAATAGCTAGGTTTGGCGGTTCAGCTATTCAGAAATGTCCCAGGTGCGGAGAGGAGGAGGCGGGGCTGTTGCACATGTTCTGGGCTTGCCCGGCGGTGAAGAGATTCTGGGCAGAACAGAAGACGAAAATGGCCAGACGGGGGGTGGTGCTGGATGTGGAGTCGGCTTGGGCATGCATGTTGGGGAGCTTCCCTAGGCCATGTACCCTAAAATATATTAGCAAAATGAAAGACTTGGCTTACATTCTGGCCAAGCGCAGAATAGCAATGTGTTGGAAAGCGGCTCACAGGCCTAGAGTAGAGATGTGGTGGGCAGACCTCCTTAAATGGGCAGAGGCAGAAACAGCGGTCTGGTACGAAGCAGTCACCAGAGGAGGGGGGGGGGAGGAGGAGGAGGAGGAGGAGGAGGAGGAGGAGGAGGAGGAGGAGGAGGAGGTAGGCCCCCTGATAGCCTGGAGGCAAATGGTGACCTCAATGGCGAACCCCCACCAGGGTAACCATGATATGGAAGACCAGGAAGAGATAATGATAACAGACACCTGCAGATGCCCAGGTAGAAGGGACAGATACGACGGCTCAAAGTTTTGGGGCGGTAGGGGGGAGGACGGAAGAGAGCAGTGAATAATGCAATACCTTCAATTTGAAAATGTACGTCCGGAATGGTTGTAATGTTTGGCGTGTTTGGATAAAATAAAACATTTTTTTTAAAAAAAGGATAGTTTGGGATGCAGAGAGTGGGAGCTTAACTGACAGAAGTTCAGAGGACCGGATGCTGGTCGATAGGTTCGCTCTGAGGCCTAGGGATTATTAGGCGATGAAGGCTACTCCGCCTCCTTTGCCCGATTCCCTATCATTCCTCATTATTGAACAGCCATCTGGGATGGCAAAGGAGAGAGCTGGGCCTGATGCAGACAAGCTTCAGTGATAGTCAAGAAGTGTAGGTTGTTAGAGGAAGCAGGGTCTGCAATGTCGAGCGCGTGGGCGACCAGCGACCGAGCATTGATGAGAGCGCCTCTAATCGTGGGGCATTCAGCTATGCTGATAGGAGTTTTTAGGGTGTTATCTCAGTTGGGTTTAGGATTAGCTGTTGGCTGGTTAGGAAAAGAGCGAAGGGTTTTTTTTTTTGTTAGGTGTCCTGCGAAGAGGAAGCAGAGTCTCAGGTTTCTGTCCTTCACTGGGCAGGGGTTCCAGGGTGTAGGTGGTGTGGCAAATCCATTCTGATGGGCTAGGCGGCTGGTTGGGCACCTAGTGGTGGTGGTGGATGTGTCCTAGGAGGGAGGTGGGATGATGAGCTGGTATTCAGTAGTGGTAGTATAGTTGCCAATGTTAGTGTGGATCTGCAGATGCCATGATGCCTTTGGGCGACCGTGCGCTTTATAAAAGCTAGTAACATAACTTAACAGAGGGCTGCCATGAACGCACTAGGGTGCAATAGGTGTTTATTGGGAGGAGACAGCGCACTCAGATACAAAGGCCTGGTTCGCTCTAGTCGGGTACATTCACTAGGGGCACGGTAGGCTAGTCCAGTTCAGTATAGTACACTACAAAGCAGTGGGCACATTCATAAAATGGCGCAGTAAACTAGTCCAATTCAGTATACTTCAAATTCGGTGGAGGCACATTCACTAAAGGGCGCATTCACTAAAAAAAGCATGCAGATACAGTGTCATCCTATACAGGCAGGTGATACACTGGGCAAATCAACAGACAGGCCACTTTCGAATCAGCAAGCAGATACATTGCCATCCAAAACAATGCAGGCATATAAATGAAGGCAGGCAAATGCAGTACGATGCAATATGGGCACATAAATAGTAGGCTAGTCGGCAGTCATGGTCATTTATAGTTGAGGACTGCAGTAAAGATTGTGCAAGATGCTAATGAAATCAACAGATAAATGCAGAAGGTGGAGATCTAAAGAACGGGCATAGGGATTAAAGGTGTGGGTGCTGGACAAAGTTGAGGCTAATAATACGTGCGGTAAGAGTGTAAACATTCGGCACACGTTATTTAACAGCAGGCGGCAGGGTAGCGTCTACTGGTGATGTAGTTAGCTTAAATAGCTGTTGCAGTAGCGGCAGTCGTGTTACAGATAAGCACAGCAGCGCAATGTGTGTAAGAAAATAACGTGCTGGTGGTGCTGCTATGAACTAGCAGGGGACCTGGGTACGGCAGTGCGGCTCTTGCAGCATACACAAGCCTTCAGGAGGAGCATGCTGCTATGCAGTGTTTGTGTCAGCAAAGTTCAGAGGCAGTGGCACAATGGAAGTTGGGTGCCGATGCAGTTGCTAGTAGTGTATGTTTTACTCCTTGCCGTGTTACAGCATAGAGAAAGGGCACAACGGGCTTGCTAATATATTCGGTTGTAGGTCTTAGGCGCCCCAATAGAGAGATGCATGCAAACGGACAGATGTTCTGCATAAAATATAATTTCCGCTAAGGGTGAAGCATAAATCATTTATCAGTACAGTTCATTAATTTAGTAGAGAGTTCATTAGACAGACCCAAACGAATGGGCATGAAGCAGGTAGGGACATTCTTACTCTGATGGCAGGGAAGTGTTCGATGATGGATGGTTAACAAAATTCACTGGTTTTTCAGATTTCTCTATGGATCAGGAGGGACAAGAAGACTGACAGAGTGCCGTGCTGAAGCAACTGGCAACTCTGGACAGGAAGGGGAGCCTTTGGAAGCGTGCCTTAGGAGGCGGGCCGGCTTCTCACCAGCCGGTAAATAAGGACTGCAGAAATAGGATGGCTCCAGCCAATCCTGGATCGTTAGGCAGAAACTGCCTGAGGCTCAGCTGCAGAATACCTTAGTGGTCCAGAGCGGCCATTTCGGGGAGGGGGGGGGGGACCCTCGTGTTCTGGATAGTGCTCTGCAAACATACCGCGAGGCAAAAATTGATGCAATGGGCTCTAGGTGCTGAAATGCACCGGGGCGATGTAACGCAATAGCGTGGCAGGGGTGGATGGTTTTAAAAAATCAAATTTAGGTGCAGTTGGGCTCTCCTTGCAGTGATGGAATGGAAAAGTCTTTGCACACGTTCTTAGGAGTCTTTGAAGAAAAGAATAATCATTTGTAGGGCCACAAGCTGATTAGACTTGTGAGTTGTGGAAGTTACAAGCACTTCTACAGTAAGAGGTAAGTTCTTAGACTTGTTTTACAGTACCTTGGTAAAGAAGAAAAGATGCAGCTTAAGACGTCTGTTCCTGTGCAGCTCTGCAGGTCTCAATGTTCCTGGGCCTCAGTCATGGAGACAAGAGGGAGGACGTCGGGGGACTCCTGCATTACACCAGTACTGTCAAAACTGCAACCGGCAAACTTTACTTTCAGTGGCTGTTGCGTGTTTCAGCTCCTTGCGGTCCAGCAAATAGCAATAAGCGTGGTTCCTGGCTGTCAAGGTGGACTTTCTTCACATCTGAGGTCCCGCACTCGACTTAGGGGGGGGTCAGGCTTGGTCAGTCCTGCTTCATGGGAGTTCCGGAGGATCTTCCAAAAGCTTGTAGGCCAGCTTACAAGCAATGCACACAATCTGGTGTCCCTCTCCCTGGCTCTACGGTTTCCTGCAGCTGAAATGGGCATCCAGGTGGCTTACTTGGGAGTTGATTGGTCCCACCAACTCAAAGGGAGAAGTCGTCCTTGCAGGGCTTCTCCATCGATGCAAACTTGGCAAGTAGTCACTGCAGCAGGGCTTCACCGGGCAAACCAACGGTCCAGGAGTTGCAGCAGGCTTCTTCTTAAAGTTCTTCTTCGGTTCCTTCATCCAGTGGTCGACTCTGCCTTCCAAGCCAAAAGACTCGCCTTTTATTCAGTTCTCTCCCACTCATTCCAGCCTAGCTGTCATTCACACGGCAGGGTGACTGTCCTTGCCGGACAGTCAGCCAGCCAATCATCACAGAGTGCATTTGGGTCTCCTAGGAGACTAAGCACAGGGAGTTTCGGGCACCTCCCTCACTTCTTGCCTACCCGACACTCTGGAGCTAGAGGCGGGTTTCATTCCTAAAGCCCGCCAAAGACGAATGGACAAAGAGACCAAACCTGGTTTGGGGTGCAGAGAAACTCTCTAGAAGGACCTTTCCACAAAGACCTGGCAAAAAAAGAAGACCGACACCATTTTAGCAAAGATAGCTGGACGCCATTTTGAAAAAGATGGCTCCCACGATTACCGTTATCGGGTCCGCGAACGTTCGCGGTAAATGTAAACCTAGGTAGTTCAAACCACAGCCACTAGCCAGTCCATTGAGGAAAGGGTAACATAAAAGATATTACATGAGCATTTAGAAACAGGGGATACTATTTAACCCCTCCAGCACTCTATTGTAAGATAGGGTGTGCTGGGTCTAGCAAGTACAATGCTAAGTAAAGTAAATTTCACTTTACGGCTCTGGGAAACAGTAGTTGATCAGACAAAAGGTATTTAAACCTTGGGAAATCTGGAAGACTTCCCTGTGGCATGGCACCGAAGGTGCTTTGTTACAATTGTAAAAGATGATGCCTATGGAGTTGGATAGACTCCATAAACAAAACGAAACAGTGTATAAAATCACATTAAAATACATGAGAGTGGGGAAAAAGGGTATCACTCTCTCCAGGTAAAAAAAAATCAAGTCCTCAAAATCCAGCAAAGTTGCTGGGGGTCTCTAAGGTGGAGGGAATGAACACATTTTTGAGAATTCTCTCCAACAGTAGGTGATGGCTGGGCACGTTTGGCTACGCTGGCCACTAACATCATGAAAATAGGTGGAGAATCTCGCTAGGAATAGTGATGTCGGCTTCAGGGGCAGGTGATACGCTTTAGTGCCGCAGGGGCACTTGAACTTAGGGTGATCGATCCACGGATAAGATTAGCACACGATGCCCGCACCCCACTCGTTGATTTTGCATGTGTAAAAGTGCAGAAAACTAAGGTAAGCTGCATAGAAGTTTTCACGATCGATCACAGTTTGCTAAAAACTACATGCTCGAATGCTCGGGACAAAAACATTTTTGAGCGCACTATTCCTTTAAGTACTTCTATTTCAAGTGTGGTCGTTTCTACAAAAGTATGAAGTGTTCTGTGAATATTTTTAGAGAAATATCAATTTATTTTTATAGCATAGATTAAACAAAATGTATTAACTTCTTAAGTGTGAAGGTGGCCATAAAAGGAAGGAAGAACAAAGATTTGAAAACGAGTATTTCTATGACAATTTAGAGATAATTAGAATATTTGAAAGTGAACTTAGGCTTAATAGAGAAAAAAAAGGTATTCCACACAAGTTTCTGTGCAAATATTAAATAACAATACACATATTTTCAAAGTTTCAAAAGGTGAAGTGTATATTATGAAATGTCATGACCTTCTTATGTGTGTAGGTGGCCAAAACAAGGAGACAGATTTTACAAGAAGTATTGAAATAACATTCCTAAGATACAGAGGGCCGGATTCACAGAAGTTTTTTTATAATGGCACCATCCCATCGGAAAACGCTCTGAATCAGTCCCTTAGTGTAGCTTGTATAAAGTACTCATGCATTTACAGAGAACATTTACCGGTCTACATAGTATTTAAAATAGTACAACTAGACATTAAAATGATTTACACTCAAAGTGATAGCACAATAATGGCATGTCAATAAAGGCATGCCTATTTTCTTTTTCATTTGATGACATAGTTAGGTTACATGTCTCAATTCCCTGGTTAAGGTTACATAAACTGCTCTGTAAATTTCATGAGTTTCAAAGGGAAAAGAGTTTTCTATAAAAATGAAACAGGCAGGGTGTATATAGTTATTCATTTTCACGATACTCATCGTGAATTTATCTTGTGTGTAGAATGTATTAGAAGTAGCTTTGCAGGTGCACAAACCTTTGAAATTGCTGCAAATCTATTTATAATTTGCTGGACCAAAACCAGGTTCGTAGTTAACTGAATGCTTAGTGTAGGTGCTGTACTTTATTACAGAGATTCCCATCCAGGGAAGAGCACTCAGCCAATCATACCCGGCATAAGCCGGTAAAACGTGACACTCCATGTTGGCCAGCTCATTGCAACGGAGCTGCTGAGCCATCCTCCAGCTACTGTAGCATATTTATATCTGCGCTGAGAGGGAGTAATAATGTTGCAGTATTCATCAGGGGTTCTGCATGGATTGCAGTCAAATAAGGGTGGTACCATTACTCCGAGGGCACTGAATAGAATTAGGCACCTGGGCATCTTAAACATTGACTATACACCAGTGATATTAAAATTCATTCAATCAGGTAGCAGAACAATGGGAAAGAACACACATTCGCCTGCCTGCTGTCCCAGCCAACTGAGGTCCTTCCACGGGTGTCACCATTCATTTTTATATTTTTAATCCGGGGAGGTAACAGGGAGCCTCTCCCTGTTGCCTCCCTTACCCACCACCTTCCGAAAATCCCCTGATCAGCTCTCCCACCCGCTCCCTCCCTCCCTCTCTCTCTCCCTCCCTCTCTCCCTCCCTCCCTCCCTCCCTCCCTCCCTCCATCCATCCCCAGTTACCTGAAGAACTGGAGCTCTATGCTCTGGTCCCAGCGCTCTTCCAGTCTCCTGGTTGCCCCAATAGACAACGAAAAGGGACTTAGTCCCATTTCCATATAGCAGCAACCACCCCTAACCCCCTTGGTAGATTGGCTGAAATGGCCGGTAATGGTCACCAGACCTCACCAAGGCCCTTGCTGCACTCAGGATTACCTTGGTGAGGTTGCGGCAGGCTGTTACCAGCCCTGTCGGATCCCCCCCCGCGTGGGGTGAACGTGACAATCATGTATAGAAAATTCATGTTTTAGCAATACTTACTGTACATAGTACTGATGTTTTTTAGGAAATATACAGTTAAGTAATTTTGAATGGCATTGTATTAGATTAGTATGTTATAAATAGTAAACAGTTTAGATGTAAAGTAACATTTATGCATACAATTTAGTTTAGCGAGTAGTTTTCTTCTCCCCAATTACAGTTTTTTCCCCTCTATTTAATGAATAATCACAACCTTAATTGGTTGAGTATTCTAAATACGTTCAGTATTCATACAGTACTATTATGAAGAAAAAAAAGAAATCAGTTATCTTCTTTGTATTTCTATTATGAAATATATTTCATTGTCTTTCACAGATGTTATAGTGACCGAGCAGACAAAATGATGCACCCATTAAAGAAATTAGGTAAGTCATTTTGAAATTACACATCCGAAGAAAATGTTGATCGTGTGTTATATACAAAAATGTAAAAAATGAAAACCCCTCGAGATTCAAGGAGAAACCTTTCGTTGAAGGGATGTTAAGGTGAGATCTTCTGCAACAAAAACCCTTAAATTCAGCTAAAGCAACCTTAACTTCGCGTTCCATGTTGTGCAACCTATGACCACAATGACATCACTAATTACATTACAACAGAACCGGCACTAAGCATGGATTTGGCCATGGTCAGCGAGTATGACTGAATATATTTTAACACATTAATGGGCCACTAGTCATGGCCTTTGGCCATGGCCTTTGGCTGTGCCCACTTTATATTGTGCAACACTAACCTGCCACTAGGTATGGTCTTTGGTGATGGCCAGTCACCACAGCCTTTGTCATGGTCAAGTCCACAGCCAAAATGGTTATTGAGATAGTCAAAGTTTTTCAGCGCTAACTTAAATTATGTTATTTCAGATGCCATTACTGATGTAATGTAATTAGTGTTGCACTAGTGATGGCATCTGATGTGATCTGTGATGTCACCAGTCATGTCATAGATATGTAATTAGTGATGTCATCATTGTGGTCATCGGCTGCGCAACAGGAGGTGCCAGGTTAAGGTTGCTTTAGCTGAATTTATGGGATTTTGTTGCGTACATTCTCACCTTAACATCCCTGCAACTAAAGTGTTCTCCTTGAACAGATGGGTCATACATTACTTAACGTAATCATATTTCTGATGCTTGCATCTTCTTAGATTCACATACTTTGCATGGGCCGCCGTCTAGTGGTACGTACAGAGTATTGCAGGACTTGGTTTTGAAAGTCAAAAAGGGACGTTGACTGTGTGTGTCTAATACTATCCCTAGTGTGACATCCGTTGTACCCATGGTCCTTCATACTTTGAAGTCACTCTGATATTTTTTTTTTCCTGATATGAGGGAGCATGACATGTATTTGCGAGTATATAAGAGCAAGTGTAAGGTTTGATGTCTATGTACCTTCAACTCCAAGAGGGGAGGGAGGCCACATGTGAATCTAAGCAGATACAAACATCAGAAATACGATTATGGTAATTCATGTATGCCTTCTGAATCTTGTAGATCTGCTTAGAATCACAGAGTTTGTATAGGCTAGCGAGCAGTAGCTGGAGATGGTGGTGGGATGTTTGAAGGTACAGCAGCAAAGAGGTTTTAAGACTGCTTGTCCCTCCTGTGAATCTCGTTTGGAAGGTGTATCCAGACAGTATGTATAGTACTCCAAGTAGCAGCCTTGCAAACGGCATCTAAAGGGACATTTGCAATGAAAGCCAAAGTAACTCCTGTGTACCATGTGTAGTGGGCTCTGGTGTGGAAAGCAGAGTGTTGGTAGAAAGAGTAGCACATTTGAATGTATTGGACTATCCACTTTGAGATAGCAGACTTAGAGACAGGATCCCCCTTCTCTTCCAGTAGCTATGGAAACAAAGAATTTATCAGTGTTTCTGAAAGGTTTGGTCTTGTTAAAGTACTACATAACAGCCCTCCTAACATCTAATGTATGGAGGCTCGTTTCTGCTGAATTGGTACGGTTTTGTAAGAAAGCTGAAGTTCTATAGACTGGTTGACAATGAACTTTGAAATAAATGTTGGTGAAAAAAAAGGTGGGCGTGTTCTTAGCAGCACTGTCTTTAATGGATGACAAGAAAGGGATATTGGACTGAAAGTGCCTGTAGTTCACCGACCCTACTGATGGATGTAATGGCAATGTGAAAAGCAGTCTTTAAGTGAGGTGCTGAAGACTGATTTTATGGATCGGCTCATAATGGGGGCCAATGAGCTTTCTAAGAATAATATTTAAATCCCATCTGGGAGTTAGATTTGAAATGGGTGGGTGTAATCGTTTTACCCCTCCATGAATGTTTTAACCACTTGCACCTTCCACCACGAAACCTTTGTTTGAGAGGTGGCGTATGCAGATAGTGCAGCTAGATGGGCCTTAATGGAGTTGAAGGGTAACCCTGAATCCAACAGGAAATGCAGATAGAGAACAGACTGATGTCTCGAGCTTTGCATCAAATGACAAACCTATTTTAAAGTCTGGTATTAGGTTTGTGTGCCTCCTTAGGATTGTCCATACATCTTTGTGGTAAATTGAGAGGACCAAACTCTATGACGCAAGGAGCCAGGCTGCCAAGTTCAGCGTTTGAGGGCACGGGTGATAAACTGTCCACTGGTGTTAGGACAGCATGTTGTATGGGCATGGAAGGTTTACTGGTGAGCAAAGGACATCGTGAGCAGGTGTGAGAACCATGGCTGACGTGCCCACATTGGATCTATCGGAATTAGTTGTACTTGTTCTTGGTGCATTTTGTGGATGATCTTGTTGAGAAGAGGTGTTGGGAGGAAATGAGTAAACAAATCTCCCTGACCAATTCATCCACACAGCGTTCACCTTCTACCCTGTTTGGGGGTACCTGAAAACATAGTCTGGGCACTGCGCATTGTGCTGGTTTGCAAATAGATCCATGTCTGGTTTTTCCCAGTCTGCGAAGATGAAACCAAAGCATAATATAAGACGTATCGCATTGCAATTTGCGATACAATACCGCTGGTTTGCCTTAATTTTGGAATCATGTCGCAGAAACTGCAATATGATTTATGGCACCGAGCAGAGAGCTTAAAGGCACAGATTACTGTGCCTTTTCATTTAAACTCTGCACTCAGTGCACTGACAGAAGCTCCTGGGCTGGGCTAAATACATTGTATCAATGTATGAGCCCAGCCCGGGGGTGGCGTCGAAGTCACTTGGAGAAGACTGCAGCAGGAGCACCCCAGCTCCACTCACAGACCTGCCTTCAATCCGAGGGAAGGAGTTGTTAGGGAGAATTCTCTGTTTAGGCTGAATTTCCTAACTTAGCGAGTCCCCCTTTGCTGGATTTCTGGAGTTTGTTTTTTCCATCCTGCCAAGAGTGAGACTCTTTTTCTCCCACTCTTGGACATGAATGTGTGTAATTCCTTTGAATGTCAATGTGTTCTATGGGCTATGGGGTCTTTTACTCCATAGGGTCTCATATGTTTTACTATGTGTGTTACAACGCACCCTCCGTGCCGTAGCACTGGGGCGTCCTAGCGGACCTCCATCATAGACTCCATACCCAGGGACTGACTACTGTCTCCCAGGGCATGTAAAGTCACCATTGGCTTTACTAGACCTAAATTTACTAACAGAACTAGTACAAACCATCCTATTGTGGACGTACTAGTAGGGGTAATTCGATTACTCCTGGGTCTGTTATTCGAGTTTTGGCTGGTGGCAGTGGAAACTACTTGTTATGTTCGACCCCGAATATAACCCTATGGGATTCTTCCCATTGTTGGAGATTGATACCTTTCCTCGTTAATCTCTAACATACCACCGGTTTACTTATCTTAAATAAGTCTATCAGATGGTATTTTCTGCCAGAACTCGGTTTTTAAAATGGCGTCTGTGTTCGTCTCTGTGACTCCTAAACCAAAGGTTGAGCCCTTTGTTCCACTTTTGGCGGGCTTCTGTACAGAGACCCTCCAAAGTGGTGCCATTCTGTCTGGGTTACCACAGGGGTGTGGGAGGGGGTTTAGGCACCCTGGACTGAGTTGCCTTGCCAACTCCAGTCGCACTCTGGTGTGATTGGCCCAAGTGGTGAGCCACCCCGCTCACCACTTAGCGTGTTTTGATGGACAGCTAGGCTGAAAGAATGGGGGTTTTCTGCATAAAAGCAGGGCTTTTGGGACTGGATCTTGAGAAGTCGCCACAGGACCTAAGAATCCGACGAGGGTAAAGCTGAGCCGACCTGCAACGACGGCATCTCCGGTGGAGCCATGTGGAACTGACTCACCACTTCCCGACGACAGAGATCTCCCTTCCGGAGAGTCTCTTCCCCTGACTGGTGGGAACAACCAGTCCCCTTTGCTTTTTCTTCACTCCAGGACGCAGTGGTCAAATTGCCCGTGCAGAGCACCTCGGCAACCAGATAGCCACTACCCCTGTACCGCGACCAAAAGGTGGTGCCTTGTGACGGAGCACTCCGCGGCTGGTCTCTTCCCTGGCGGTGCACCGGACTTCACTTTTCTTCGACGACGAGATCATCTCTACTCTTGGCAAAGACCCGACGTGCATCCACCACCAGGAACAACTGCCCCCGGCGGAGCGGTCTCTCCACAAACAAGGTACTGTGTCCGCCCGGCTTCCCTTTCTGCCGGATAGAGTGAGGTGTTTTAATCCTCGCCTTTCCATTGGGTCGCCTCCAAGCTTTCTTTAACGTGTTGTTCTGAACTGGTCCAATCTTTCCATAACAATTTTGCGATAAAGACTCGAAGCGCATTTCCACTGAGACACTTTTTGGGACATATCGCCTTGCCTCTCTCCGAGCGGGCCTGGCCTCTGAACTTTGTGATCTGCAGTAGACCCTGCCTTACTTGTCTTGCATTTGTCCGTAAAGTATTGGTACCGAGTTGACTTCATAACCTGCCTTATTTTTCTCTCCCGTCCTAACGAATACTAGAGTGCCATCTAGGTTAAAGCATACACCTCTGTCTGCAAATAAGTGATGCCGGTGAACCTAGACTTGTCGAACTATTGTTAGGGGGATTGATCTTTTTCTTCGTTATAATAATTGTGATTGAAGTTGTTTGCCGTATTAGTGCCAGAGTGTTTTCTATAGATGTGTTGTTATAAATAAATACCTTTATATCTTTACACCAAAGCCTTGTTCCGCGTTTGCTTGTTCTACTGTGTAGATTGTCCTATATTGTATACTCCACATACTGCCTAACTCTTCTTGATGGAAGTCTGACTGCTCAGCCACAGCTACCAAGTGAATCTGTGTGGTACAGAATGCTACCAAGTGGGTTTACTGCCAAACACCTGTAGTCCTAAATCTTTTGCAGTGGTCCCAGAGGGAACTGCACAGGTTTCCGCCTAACAGGAGTCATGCTGGGGTGCTTAGGAAAGGGTGGGGGAGGAGGGTGCAGGCCTTCTGCTAGCCCCTTGTCTTTGGGGCTGGGTGTTAGCAAGTGGCCACGGCTAGGAAGAAATATTTCTCCTGCCCTTTCGGGTGGGAGAAATATTAATTCCAGCCACTTGCTAGTACCCATCCCCACAGTAATACGGCATGCTGGCAGATTGCCTTTCAAATATTCTTTCCGTCTCGTGATTTGCGAAAAAGGAAGGAATATTTAAAATGCCCTCTGCAAACAGGCTGTTATTTCTGCAGGCCTAAGTGCTTAGAAAGTGGCTGGAAATATTTCTCCCGCCCGAACGGACGGGAGTAATATTATTTACTGCCACTTTCCAAGCACCCAGGCCCGCACTAATAACATAGCCTGCTACAGAAGGCACTTTACATTTTCTTTCAGTCTCGTGATTAAAAGGTGCCACGAGTGTAATCACGAGACTGAAAGAATATTTAAAATGCCCTCTGCAAGCAGGCAATGTTGGTGGCCTACGGTGACCAGACGTCCCGGTTTTGCCAGGATTGTCCCGGTATTTGGCTCTCTGTCCCCCTTTCTCAAGATTATGTTCCCATTGGAAACTGAAGGGGTCTCGGTTTTTTTAGTAGGTCTTTATAGCTTGTAGGCAGGAATGCACAAACTCGCACAGAAGAAATGCTTTATTTTACAAATTAAGATTGTCCTAGTTTGTAATAAATATATCTTTCTTTGAACAGCAACACTTCAACCCCCTTCTCCTCCAAACGCTACTGAAGTGTAGTGAAAAGTTAGTCCTACTTTTATGTTAGTTGCCCTGTCCCATTTATTTATTTTACTTTTTAAATTTGGTCACCCTATGGTGGCCTGATGGGCATTACAAAGACATTCCATTACGGATCAGGGTGCACTGGAAGCCTGGCTTTCGGTCTCGTGATTAAAGTGCCTGCAGATAACTGCAGTTTTAAAGCACACTGCTATCCATCTAATCTGATAGAAGACTGACATGCCAACATTCTGGGACCAGTTTCAAAAATACTAAGTAGCATATGACATCACAGTAGATGACATACATTTTACCCAATAAAATGACAAAGAAATAATCTGGGGGTTAACAGCTGCCGATTATCACTAAATGGCCAGACAGCAGGAAGCTGAAACAATAATACCCACTGAAAAGCTATAAATCCTATGTAAAGCCTATGTCAACAAGTGCCTGCTGTGGAGGAACCCGTGTGAAAAGGCAACAAGGTGAGAACACTTCTGTATACCCCAAGGGAAGCGACGGTGGACAAAGGAAAACTTTCTGCAAGGAAAATCATTCACCACCCGCGCAGTAGAAGCCACTCCTAGCACAGATGCATTTCTGTCAGGGCGGGGAGCACATTTCCTCAATCACACTGCTCACCACAGATGGTCACAATCACTAACAACGAAACACAGCAACCTTCTAGAATTGTAAGCAGTGTTCAAAGTGCTTCAAGCCTTTCAACACCTTCAGGGGAAAACAGTCCTCAGTACTAATGCTAACAGACAGCTCATCAGCCATGTTTTACATAAACCAGCACAAGGGAACACATTCTCCAAGTCTGTCCAAACTAGCACAGAACATATGGAACTGGGCATTGGAATGCAACACGTTTCTTTAGTCCCAACACATTCCAGGGTAATACAACTGCCTAGCCGATGTCCTAATCAGAAACTTGCAGCTCCCATCAGAACACAAATGGCAGTTACCAAGGCATAAATTAGTTTTCAAAAATTGATTCGCAGAATTAGCGCATTAAAATATTTTGATTAGCAAATAAACTCATTTCATTAGCTATTTCGTACTCCTATTTTAAATGTCACCAGAAGTTAGTTTTAGCCCCAAGACATACAATTAGCAAGAATACAGCATTTCTATGTATGTCTGAAGTAATACATTAGTGCAATGAGTGTCTGTAAAATGTAAAGGTTCACTGCATGAATGGACTACATAAAGAGAACTGATTAAAAAAAAAAAAAGCTCTGAAAACATTTTTGATCTTTGATGTCATGGGTGTTATTCGTAGCAGTGCACGGTGGTGACGCGAGTTATGGTTGCTTGGCTTACCATAACTGGTGAATTTCAGGGGGTTTTTGGTTTTACTTGTAACCATAACGTCCCTTTAACAAAGTTTTTTCATTGAATTTCATAGGTTTTTATTAGTGCAACTTAACCATAATGTCTACGAACATCTGACTTCATTGCGGACCTTCCGGACAGTGCCACATGACCATATGCTGGCGCACGGCTTGATGACGTGTCCGAGAACCCGTCCGCACTTCACAATAAGATCTGTGCTTCGCGGACAGTTCAGAACTGCATTTTCTACTGTTCTAGGAACTTTCAACTTCAAAATTTCCCTTGCACAGCTCCAACGCCTATTTGTACTCATCCATTAACAATCTAGTACACAGTACATACTTTTAGCAAAACTGCTATTTATCTTAAAATGGAATCAGCTAATGCCATCCCTCCTCCCTAAGAGACACCACCACTGCTGTAATCAAGGAGCATGAGAAACACTGCCCCCTACCCCAGAAATAACACGCGCAACATTTTCCCCTGTCCACCTTCCCTTCCATATTAGTGTTTGGTGCCTCTTCCCTCCCCACCTTTCGTTCTAAGATATCCTGCCAAAAATAAAATAAATACAAAAACAATAAAAGAAATGTTCCTTTAGGAACCACCTTTCACAGTTAAAAAAATAGAACTAAAAAAGAAAAACAGACTCCATCTACTTTATATTTCTCAGTAAAGTACATAGACGCAATAAGATTTTCCAACATTTCCATTTGCATTGCCCAAGCAAAGCGAGGGTGGATAACGAGGTCTCTGGACCATTATCCCCCCCCCCATTCCAGCCCCTGCAATGGGGGGATGAAGGCCATTAGCAACCTAGGCTCCCAAAGTGGGAACCTGGGGTGCTGTGGAGTCATGCCTCTGGTGGTGCCGCGGCGTGCACTCAGCCCGCACGGGCCCGGAGACGCTGGACACCCTGGAGGCATGCCCGCCCTTCCCGGTGTATCAAGGAAGGGGGAAGCCGCCGCGGACAGCCGCGTTGCTGGCGGCCGCGGCGGCGCTGCGGTAAGAGCCGCTATAGACAGCCGCGGCGAAGCCGTGAGAGAAGCCGCTGCGGACAGCCGCGGCGGGCCCGCGGAACACTCACCCGGGTTCCACTCCGGTCCGGGGAACGGGGAGCCATGCTTGCGGTGGTGCCGGGACGCAGGAGAGCAGCGACCGGATCGCCGCCTCCGTGCTCCTTCTGATAGAGCCGGGACTTCATGTGGCTGGAGAAGGACGCCCATCGTCCGGATGCGTCCTTACACCACGCGGCCACGGCTGCATGGCCAACGTGAACCCTCACCACCTCAAGGGGAACGGGAAGGGCGACAGCCCGGGGCGGCAACCTTTAAGGGAGGCGGGACAACGTCCCAGGAACCAATGAGAAGGGGGTTAGCCCAGGCTCCTAGTGATTGGTGGGGGTTTGAACCCTCCTGTTATGATAAAAGGGCGCCAAACCAAACTAATGGGTTGCTCTCATTCCACAGGATACGGAGAAAGGAGAGAGGGGAGAACCAGAGTGGTGGGCCTATCCGGACACCTCAAGATAAGACCAGACCAGGACTAACCTCGTTATATTTTGGAAGGCCAAGACACCGGTGAAGTCAACCGGGAGGACTTGAGAATAATTCCCTTAACCATAACGCTTTCCTTCAAACAGTGAATAAAACATTGTTTCAGCATCCACCTGTCTCCGAGCATAATTCCACAGGTGCTAAAAAAAAAATTAATAAATTAAAAAAAAAAAAAAAAGATTTTTCTTGATGGCCACCATGGAAAGGGAAGGCGGGGTTCCGTACAGGGCCCCCCTTCACTTTCCATGGCAGCCTGCAGAAGGCGAAAAGAGAACCCTGTGACTATTACCACAAGCACATTTTTCTTCCCTTTCAAACCAATCCCAATTTCAAATAACTAGCACAAAGCCAGTCCCAGGTGGACATGGCCACTTTAACCCCATGTGTTATCCCTCGTGGTCATGGCCAGTAGCCCGATTGTCCGAATCATGACCTTATTCCATGACCGGGACAATCTGGACACTGCCCCTGGCCACAGGCTACACCTCAGTCACCAAAGGTAAATCACTATTTTTTGTACCTACATTATGACACTTGTCAAAAAATAAAATCCATTCAGACACAATCCATTCAGACTTTACGAAAACATTTATATCTAGATCTATAATCTTTTTGCAAACCTTTGTGTATATTTGTCAAATGGCACCACAAATCTACACAGCCTTTACATTATTTTGAGACCCCCCTTCCTCTAATTTTGCCCCCTCTTGACAAAATCCACCAAACTTTGCACACACATTCGGAATCAAGACGGGAATATAATTGCAAAATTCCATGCGTTTTCATTGAGTGGTGCCAAGTTATATGCCATCCAAAAACTGCCCCCAAAGATCTGAAGTGTCCCCGAACTTCAGGACTGCTCGTGAACATCCGGACTGTTCTCGGACTTTGCAGCAAAAACAACCCATTTTTTGCTTCTTGCAGCCATATTCCATCCCATCCTCATCACCCCTCACCTCCCCAAAGATTATTTGATAAGTTTGACCAGTGCAATGTTGTGTTCTTTAATCTGTTTTTAGCGCGATGTCCGCGGACACCGGCCGATGTCTGCGAATCCAAGATGGCGGGCGCTTTCAAAAATCTGAGGCACCTCACGCTTCACGCCAACCAATCAGCGGACACGTTGTGTCTCCGCGGACATGATGCGTGTCTATTAGCTAATCGGTGACCTGTCCGCGAAGCGAACAGGGAAATGTGTCCGCGGAGCGTACATAGATATCACTAATTATTTTGCCTTATGTTTTGGTCATTTAAAAAAAAAAATTACTGGACGGATTTACACCAAATTAACAAAAGCACGCTTTCGGGACCATGCCGTTGCTCCTGCCACAAATTTGGTGGAAATCCGTCCAGCGGTTTGGGCTGAAGGCGTGAGCAAAGTTTTTTCCCCCCATTATGTCTATGGGAAAAAAATAAATTTTGGGACCCTCCCCTATAACTTTGCCCCCCCGGACCACACCTCACCAAACTTTGCAAATAAATTCAGAGTGGGCCATATACTTCTTTTGCAAAGTTTGGTGAGGATTCATCCAGGGGAGCAAAGTTATAAGCCGCCCAGAAAGTGCTCTTCCTATGAGATGAGCAACTTAACCATAACTACATGGCCGCTACCGCAGGCCATGTAATATATATATCTCTCTTGTGGATCTGCTTAGAATCACATGATTTGCATAGGCTCATCTAGTGGGACTTGTACAGTATTGCATGGCTTGTTTTTGAAAAGGATGTCTACCGGGTATGTCTAATACTAACCCTAGCGTGACGTCTCTTGTACCCATGGTCCTTCACGCGTTGATATTGTGTTTACCTCCTCTGGAAATTGGTGCTGCTGCATTGTGTGTTTGAGCCTCTGCACCATGGGCTAGTAAATTGTACTTGCCCTCAGGCTAAACACTGCCAGTCCTCTTGGATTAGCGGATGTATGGAGAGAACACCATCCACAAGCGAGGCAGTATTCGCATTATTCAGCCCCCCAGCAATTACACACGAGTTTGGGCTATGCCTTCGCCACTCCAGAGATATTGACCGAAATTACATAAATTGAATATAAAGCAAGTGTCCTCTCGGACCACTCGCCCCTGCTCCTTCATTGGCAATGTTGTCCCCCTAGAGCAAGAATACTGACATGGCGCCTCAGAGCAGAGGCGCTCAGAGATTCCCATCTTTAGAGAAGACGTGAGGGAGGAAATTGTCAGCTATTCCGAGACAAACACAGGCAGTGTAGACTCAGCAGGAACTTTGTCGGAGGCCTTTAAAGTTTGAAATAGAGGAGTGGCCATAGCGAAATCTAAAGCATTACAAGGAGGGATCCTAGCGGAATTACAAGAAGCCGAAAGAGAATTGGAAAAGGCGCTAGGGGGCGGGAATAATGCCACTCTAGACAGTGGCCTAATACTGAGACTGCAGCAAAAGTGTGCTGAGCGCTGGGGAAAACTGGGTAACCTTAATTATAAGAAATATATATAAAGAGAGGCAACATGCAGGAGGCGACAAACCAGGTCGGATTTTGGCAATGCTATACAAGAGCGAAACCCCGAGACGCCCGATCAGAGTAATAGAACGGGAGGATGAAGGGGAGGCGGACAACCAGGAAGGAGTGAATCAGGAATTTGCAAAATATTATGAGTTGTTGTATGAGGATGACAGAGGGGATGATCGCGAGAGGATAGAAGAAACACTGGAGGACATAGGATTGCCACAGATTAGCACAGAGGAAAGAGAGGAAATGGATGCACCAATTACACTGGAGGAGCTGGGAGACGTGGTAAGGCAGTTGCAGACCAGTAAGACCCCGGGGGCTGATGGACTACCGAGCGAGTTCTAAAAAAACATTCAAGGAAGAGGTACTCTCCCCCCCCCCCCCCCCCCCGCTGTTGGACATGCTAAACGAGGTGCATGAGCAAGGCACACTGCCACAGTCATTGAGAGAAGCGATCATAATACCGCTCCTCAAACCTAATAAGCCTGGACACAGTTGCAGTTCTTATAGACCTCGGTCAATGTTGAATTAAGATAGTAAAATTCTGACTGCTATCCTGGATAATAGACTGCGTAAAGTTATAGATAAATTGATAAACCCAGATCAGACGGGCTATGTCCCCAATAGGAACATATCTCACAATCTCAGAAGGCTCCACAGAGTCATTGAATACGGGAACACGAGCGAAGATGACCTGGTGGTGGTGTCGCTGGATGCAATAAAGGCCTTTGACTCGGTCAAATGGCCATGGCTGATGGCGACCCTTGCTGGTTACGGGATGGGTCCGGGATACCTACGGTGGGCCAAATTGTTATATAGTGAACCGCTTGCTAGGGTTAAGACAGGGACAGTGGTATCGGAGAAGTGGAAACTCAGCAGAGGCACCAGACAGGGCTGCCCATGGTCTCCCATGCTCTATATATTGGCACTAGAACCCCTGGCTATTTATTTCAGGTAACAGTATGACACAATAGGCATCCCTGTGGGGGATGAACGACACCTGATATTGTATGCAGACAATATACTACTGTATCTGCGGTATCCAGAAGAGAGCCTTCAACATATACTGAGGGTGATGGGAAGATATGCAGAAATGTCTGGCATAGCGGTGAACCCCCAGAAGTCAAGCATGTTCCCACTGGGTAGGTATAGAGGGATCCCCCTGGATCACCTCCCAGTGCTACTGGTACCGTGGGCTGCCAGCACATTCCGCTATTTAGGAATAGATGTCTACCACTCTGTAGAGGAAGAACACAGGCACAATACAGAAGTAGCAGTCACAAAAATCGAAAACTGCATGCGGTTCTGGGTTAAGCTCCCCCTGGCAATGATGGGACATAGCGCAATGTTAAAGATGGTGGTTCTGCCTAGGCTTCTCCACTACTTTGGGAATATCCCGTATTGGATACCTAAGGAGTTTTTCAACAGACTGGCCAGTATGTGTCGGGACTTCATATGGCAGGGTACACATAAGCGAGTAGCAGTATGGAAGCTGCAGAACCCCTGCAAAAAAGGGGGAATAAAATTGCCTAATTATGAAGCGTATTATGTAGCGAGCCAGCTGCAATATGTGGCTAAATGGCTCTCGGAGGACGCGACCACCGAAACCAGGCTGTTCCAACGAGACTGCGCCCCATTCTACTTGAGAGAGATAATGTGGTTACCCCGAGCTGTATTAGAAGGGCGCCCCAGGATGACGGTGTTAGGCTGGAAGATGTGGCATAGGGCATGCCAACTGATGGGAGACTCAAGCCCGTGCTCCCCTCAGGCACTGTTGGTTGCACTGGTGGGTGGAGATGTACAGTTTAGGGCAACAATTAGAAACCATTGGGAGCCGGTTGGGATAGTGACATTGGGAGATATCTAGCAGGATGGGACTATAACAGATTTGGAGGAGTTGGGGGCAGAAACAGGGTTGCACACCGGCCAGTATATCACGTACCATAGACTGGTGCGGGAGCATAAGAGAACGTGGTCTGAACTGGTGCTCGAGGAAGAACCAGATATTACTATGGATACAATATATGATATAGCAGAAGGGGGACACGAGATATCTAGGATATACGAGTTGGTGATGTCTAAAGTGGGAAAGGAGTTAGTGCGACTAAGACTGGACTGGGAGGAAGAAGTGGGTATCTTGATGCAGGACGGGATGTGGGAACGAGTTCAGGGGTATCACAAGAAAGTGTCAAGAAATGCTAAATTACAACAGATGCAATTGTACATTACACAGAGCGTACCTGACACCCCAAAAGATGGCCAAGTTTAAGAACATGGGACGGCAGGCATGCCCCACTGTGATGAAGAGAATGCGGGCATGGTACATATGTTCTGGTCATGTCCTGTCATTGAAGGCTTTTGCGGGGGAAGTTGCACGCGCTCTAGAAGTAAAGGGTATTAGGCTTGTGGTGGATTCTGTGTGGGCCTGCTTGTTGGGGGGGGTTCCCTAGCCCGCGAAAACTTAGACATATCAGCAAATTGAAAGATTTAACATATGTGCTTGCTAAGCGGAGAATTGCTATGGGGTGGAAGACTTGCCACAAACCACGATTGGAGTCAAGGTGGGTGGACCTGCAAAAATGTGCGGAGGCTGAAACCATGGTATGGCAAGAAGCTAGCAGTAGTGGGGAGGAAGGAGAAACTGAGACCCTGATGGCCTGGAGACTGCTCATAGCAGAACTATTTGGGTCAACCCAGGACCCTTTGGATATAACAAATAGCGAAACCTCACCATAAAATGCAGGAATTGAACGTCAGCAGTATTAAGCTCGGAATGGGGGAGGGTAAAGGGGAGCAGTGAACATGTTTGATCAATGTATATATGAAAAGTTATTGTATCCACTGCAGTTTTGGTTTGTAATGTTTGTTAAAATTTAATAAAAATTGTTAAAAAAAACTAAAACACTGCCAGTCCTCCACTGCCTGTAGGCCTCATCCCAAAACGGTGACTGGGTTTTTAAATAAAAAAAAGAAATCTCATGTACCGTGAGAGGGGTGGCAGGAAAGAAAGTGGCCAAATCTGGTACAGTCCAGGCAAAACCGGGATGCCTCGTCAACAACCTGTATATATATATATATATATTGCTAATGACCATGTAACTAAGTAACTAAGCTTTGTACTGGAACAAGTGCCACAATGTCCTCGGGCTGTTGTGCGCTATATAAATACGAATAAAACACAAAAAAAAAACTATACATACATCTATGGGTGCCCCCTCCCCCACCTTGCAGGTCTTACGCACCCAACAGCAATCAGCAGATACCTAGTAAACAGTCCTCAGTCCACTACGTGAAACATTCCATTATAAACATGCAACCTGTGGACAAAATACAGTACGCCTTACATCTGCAACACATGGAGAGCAGATTCCTTTGTGAAGTAAACCTCACTATTTGTAAAACAGATTTTCTAAATCCAACTGCAAATCACAGAATCCACACAACAAAGTGACAGGAAAATGCTTCGCTTGTACAAATAAATCTCTGACCCCAATGATCCACATAGCTTTAGGGCATCAAACCTGTGTCGAGTATCCACTGCACAAGTAACATGCAAAGCTACAAAAGTATGTTCTCAAACGCAACCCATCGCTGCCAACAATCGCAAAACAAGGCATATTATTCCCGGTCTAAGGCATGCTATTTAACCGGGCAACCTGTCCAGTTAATCGCTGGATGATTAAGGATGCATTATAAATTGTATGGCAAGACCAGAGTCTTCCTATTATGCATTATTTTCTTCATCCACACATACAGCATGTTGGGGTGGTCAATAATGGTGTCAATGGGAAAGTGAGGTGTGCGTTGCACACATCATATTGGTGACTGGGGTAGACGCAATGTTGTGAGCATGTATCCAGCGATTAGCTTTACTTTGTGTATAGTTGATACATTTTAGATGCACGTGTGTAGCAACATAATGACAAGTCTGCTGATACAATATTAAGGCAATGTAGTGCTGTGGCGTGCAAACATAGCACCTAAAGATGGGAAGCGAGGAGCTTCATATGCGCAAGGAGATTCGCGGATGAAAAAGCCACTGTGAAGGGACACAGTATTCTTGAACATACATGCACAGACATACACACAGCGGTTTTCATGGAAAGGGGTGCATGGCTAATACACAAATCTGTATACTGCGGGTCCCTCATAGTTTGAGTTTGTGTAGGCCGCAGAAACCTGGCATGGCGCGATAAACTGCGTGACAATGGCAAGTTGGTTGATCGGGGTTGAAAGCTGGGGGATGTCGGCTAACTGCAGTCAGGCAGCTGTGATAACATTAAATGGTCAGTTGCAGCCAGGCAAGGGTTTACGACTTGGTGCTCTTGTGGAGAGGAGATTTAATCTTTCAAAGTACATGGGAATTATTCAATGACCAGGAAGTCCAGCCACTTGATAGGGCCGACTTGGGGTCAGGTAATATTCCCACTGAAAGGGGTGCCCAAGGGCAGAGTTGGGTCAATGTTTTATGGGTTTCAACCAGGTTCTCAGGAATGACCAGGATGTGTCTAGAGGCCATGCGTGCTGAAATGGCAGTCGTTATAGAAGCGTGAAATGAGATACCAGGCATGCCAGCAAGTCTGGGCGGATAAGATAACCATTGTCAATTCAAAGCAAGTTTGTTCCTTTCTCTCCACATATTGGAGTGTCCTCGTAAAGCCATGTGCGTCACGACGGGGGATAGTGGTCCCTGACCAGACGAAATTTGTAATTAATTACGATTGTCGTGTGTGAATTATGTAACTATGTGATGTCATGACCAACTATGGAAAGATCCCGTATGTAAATAGGAGTTCATGCAAGTGTGTGTTGAAAGGAGTTGACTATTAAGTGAAAGTATACAATGAGAACCTGGGATCTGGAGGGTGTGGGGAGTTGAGAGTTCCTTGTATAGGGCTAACCAATCATGTTTGGGGGGGGGGGGGGTGACCTTGTAACAAAATATGTGGGAGTGTGTTAAATGATGTAAAATGTATATGTGTAACCTTTGTGTGGTTCAGGGAGAATCTGGTTAGTTCGGTCTCTATAAGAGTCGTCTAGCCGTCCCGGCTGTTTATAAACATTAAACTTGCTTTACGGACAAACATGCAATTGCTTCTTAAGAGGTGTTCCTATTTTGGGTAAGGAGATCGGCGGTCCACCCGAACAAGCAGCAAAGAAAATACAATTATTTAGCATTGGTAAATATTCAATCCCATACCCAATATTCTAACTAACACGAACAAGGAACTCCTTGCCAAGATATATCATGAAATTTCCTTTGAATAAAGGTTGGCATATGAGATGTAGATTTAATATTGTGCCAGCTAAGCAAGTATTAGGGCTGACAACATTTTAGCAAAGATCTCAGGATCTGTAGATTATGTATCATGTTCTTGCACGTGATCTTTAAGTAATTCTTTCAGGGACGTTTTGAACACAAATACTGATTGGTCCTCAGAGTGGTTGTGGGAGAGGATTAGGAGGGAAGGCAGGAATCCTCTAACTTGATAAGATTTTTGGTCAAGTTACATGATCTTTAAGAAAATAGTAATTCAGTTGAATTATTTAATCAAACTGACTTTTGGATTGTTCAGAAAAAAGTTAAGGAGTTGCCATGGGCACAAAATATGCCCCTGCTTTGGCCAATCTTTTAATGGCCATGCTTGAATACGTCATCTATACTAATGTACAGTTTTCAAATAAAGTGTTCCTCTGGACCCGATATATAGACGATGTGTTTGCAATATGGAACGGTACAGAAGACAATTTAGATCAATTTACTAAGGAAATCAATCAGAATCATATGGGAATATTATTCACATGTACACAAATAAGATCAGTTTTTTGGATTTGGAAATTTACGGTATGGGCCAACAATTGTTGACACGAACCTACAAGAAACCAACGGAAGTGAATTCTACATCATACGCAACAAGTTGCCACCACAAACAGGTCATAAGAAATATACCAGTGGGCGAATTTATCCGTGCTAAGAGAAGCTGCTGTACTGAACAAAGTTTCCAAACAGAGTCTAAACTACTTACAGAAAGATTTTATCAAAGAGGCTATGACAAGGAAGATGTAAGTAGAGGTTTGAACATGGCCAAGAACATGGACAGGAAAAATACTCTATCGAGTGCAACAAGGAAAACCGATGTAAAAGAGGTCAGTCAAATTTATAACAAAATATTGAGAAAATCATTACAGAATCAAAAAGATTCTCAACAGACACTAGGATATTTTAATGATTGACACAGACGTATCTAAACACCTTGAGTCTCGACCCCAAATCATTGACACAAGATCACAATCAAAAATATCCTAAGTCCGTCTTTTTTACGAATACCGGTAACTACTAACAAGGCTAACTAGCTTAATGCAAGTTTTAAAGGCTTTTTCAAATGCAGTACATGCACAATGTATCGCTATGCACACAAAGACACGGAATATGAAGACACACAAGGCAATAAATGGGCAATTCAAGAGCTAATTAACTCTAGACCCAATATGTGGTCTATGTACCCATTTGCATCTGCAAAATAACTTTACATCAGCAGCACGATAAGAAACCTTAAAACAAGAATATGTGAACATTTACACTCAATTGCCAGTCAAGATCAATGATTACCTCTTGCAGTCCACTGGCAGCAAGAACATCAGTTAAACAACAAAGATCAACTAAGATTTACTGGATTAAAGAATGTGCAAAGAAATGTGAGCTTCAACAGATTGAAGTGAAAATTATCTGTCATTTCAGGGCTACGGAAATAGGCCTGAACTTTGATCATGAGATGGGTTCCTTTTTATAATTTCACATACTTCAAGCAATGCAGCTAAATCAGTATGAAATGTATGTCCATAATCAGCATTAGAAATATTACGACCCATACGACACAAATCAGTTCTTACTCTAAACCCTACAAGGTTTGGGCAACCAATTGGTAATTCCTTTGCAAAGACTATGGTGTAAAGTAGCTATCATGTAACTGGCATGCTAAACGCAATATAGAGAATGTGGTGCAATCAGTTATTACTTTTTTCTTGAGTATGTCTCAAATGACACAGACTGATCTCTGTCTGGCTGTGAAGAAGGCCCAAGGCTGAAACACATGTCGCCTTACAGACGTTACTAAACTGACAGTTGTCTGGCGCAAATTGTGTGTTGGCCAATAATTTAATTTGTTAAAGATTGTGTTGTATTTATTGAATGTATATTTTTTTTGTCTAGAGTTAGGCATGGCTATGTTTGTTTTATTTTATCTACTAAATGCATATTTCTTTTTTATTCCATTTTTTGTATGACATGTATGTTTTATTTCTATGCTTTATTCTTCTGAAAGATTTCTGTTTTGTACAAACCATAACACAATAAAAACAAAACTTTAATAAACGTTTTGTGTAGCATTAACAGATTCAGGATCCACCAGGACAACCAAAAAGCACTTGGACATAAAAGCCCCTGTAATCAGTCTCTCGCCCTCTTTGCTGCTCATCACAGCAGATAACAAAATGTTTGATTAGGAATGAAGTATTAGGCGATATACGGTTGGCTTTCAAATGAGATTGTGTGTTTATTTGTATTACAGTAAAGTTACCTTATTAACCTGCAGAGCCTACAATGATTCCTTATGGGAACTCGGGACAAACATACGAAACTCAACAAATAACATAATATGTAACATTCAATGCTTGGTCACAATCTGATCAGCTTTAGCCCTTACCTCTTTCTAGCCTCCACCTGCTCGAAGTATGTCACCCAGTCCTTTTATGGAGCAGTCACAATGTTTTTACAAATCACACCCCTTTCCTTGCTGCTCGTATGGAATAGTGCCTTGAAGCTTGACAGCTAATGCCAGTCTACATGGGCCCTATAATCGGCACACCTAGAGAAAAAGTAATTCTACTTCGGGGGTGGGGCCTCTCCAAGTATTTAGTTTCAATGGTTCAGATAATACAATTTAAACAATGCTCCCCTGCTTGGGGACATTGCCTACTATCATTTCTCAGCATGCAAAGTGTGTGAGGGCCCATGGATGATAGTCCCACGTGAATGTAGGGTCTCCGGGCTGTTTTTTTTTGTGGCTTTCTTTGTCTTGTCGCATTTGCTTTCCCTTCCTGCTCAAGAATATACACACACAAGATTTTTATTTCCCTCCAAATGTGCCTTTTGAGTGTGGTTTATACAAGAAAATAGAGTTGGGCATTATTCTGTGTGGGTTCAGCAACACTTACCCGATTATTCTAGACAAAGGATTTTGCCTCAACCCCAGTCACAGTCTCTCTTCCCCAATGAAGGACAAGAGGTTTAGGAGTGGCTTGCTTTATTCATACAGGAGGTAGTTATTCCAGTTCCATCATCATTTCATTAGTACCTAGAGCAGTCTTCAACGCTGTGTCTTCTCTGCTCCAAGCACATTCGGTGAGGCAGAGTGAAGCCCATCAATTCCATTTTCACCAGATGGTATTACCAATGGGATTTACTACCCTTTGTAGTCAAATTTAAAAGTAGCAGTGCCTGCTTGGTTCTGCCAGCACAGTCAATCCTTCCATGGGGCAGAACGTTGGGGGGGGTACAGAAAGCGGCTGTTAGCAGACCTGCTCGATCTTGATTGCACAGTCACCAGGATCAAAGAATAATCGACAATACGGTCCTGTCGTCACTCATTTTTCCTTCTCTGTGGCAAGTGGAGGGAAAAAATCTTGCTCATCTGCTAAGAGGTTAATAACTAGTTCCTTTTCCGAGGGGATTTTTCCATTACATGGCTGATTTCTTAATGCCCTGCTAGCAATTGAGACCAGCATCCACGGCACAATTGGTCAATACTTGCGCACGTTATTTTAGTTTTCTTTCCAGAAAGGATCAGAACAGAAGACTGCTAGTCTTTTAATTTGGGATTTCCATCGTTTGCAATTTTCTTTTTTTCTCCATCTGGCTCCACCTGATGATCCCTGTGACATACAAGAATTCACATTGCGCGTTTGGGTTTATGAAATAGGTTTCCATGAGCTTTGCTTGCCGTTACCTTATTGCTTCGTCTCAGAAATCAACTACTGTTAATACAGATTGGTCCAATATCATCTACTTAGTCTCATTTGCCACTCCAGTGTGAAAAGAGTTTCCTATTATATTTTCTCCCGTCTCGCTCTCAAAGTATTTCAGTCTATGGGTAGAGGTTCCTGACCACTAAGTTAATATACTTGTGGTCCAGCCTTCACGAGTTACAGGTCTGTGCTGGTTGGAGTAGTTCTGGTGAGTCTTAAGAGTCTCAGCGAAAGGCCATGGCCTGGCGCCGAAGTTGATGGCATGGTGCTGTAGAAGCTCCCGCCTCGACAGCAATATCACTGGAGTGGCCGCAAGTAGCTGCATCCAAAACAACGTTTGGAATTAAGAAGGGATGGGGAGCTGGTCCCCGAATGCTTGTGGTCCGCAGACCCCCCACCCCTCATCGAAGCTCTCCTGTAGGCGATCGCAATGGAAGGAAGATGGCAGCGGCTCTGTCCCGGTGCTCCAGTGGGAGAGAGCACGAGCGGGGAGGAGCTGAGCCCATGGAGTAAAACGTGCGATCCGCACTTAATATGCATAGCAGCAAGCAGAGCAAAGCAGTAGGACCCTATGTTGATGCCCTGCGGGCAGAAGATCGGTAGCCATTTGGCGACTAGCTTACATGGGTTCCACTGATTTCACCTTTTACTCTAATGCTCACAGAGGCTTCTCCAGGATAGATCGGATTCTTATGCCAGGGATTCTCTTACCCTGCGTGGAAAAGGTACAAATCCACATGAGGTTTATATCAGATCACAGCTGACCTACGGATACAGGGCAGTCCTGCCACCCCCCCAAAGGTCTTGGAAATTGCAGGACTCCACCCTTCTGGACGCTGTCATTAAATGATAGGTGGGTGAGACCCTTATACACCATTTTAAGGAGAATACTACTAAGGAATCCCCTATTGTCATTATCTGGGACGCCATGAAGCCGGCGGTACGGGGGGCTCCGATTAGCGCTGTAGCAGAACAGAGGAGGCTCGCCAGACTCCAAAGTTCCAAGCTTGAAGCAGAAGTAGCAGACCTGGAAATAAAGTATAAAAAAGAGACAAACAAGGAAAGGAGAAGGGGACCTCAAAAAAGATAAAATAGCCCTTGAAAGTCACTGGGCAGACAAATCAGCGAAAGCCCTGGCATACACAAAGCAGATCTACTATATTAATGGGAACAAAGCAAACCGCGTTTTGGCATACAAATTAAAAAAGGTCCACAATAGAAATAACATCTTACAGCTTAAAGGGGAGGACGGTAGCAGGGCTTTACGGAACCCGAGAAAAAGGAAAATCATGGTGGGGGCCCCAATTACACCAAATATTCAAGTGGAGTACCTGCGCCTCAGGGATCCCCCCTCCCGTCCAGAACATTTTAACAGCTTTAGAGAGGCCATTCTCAACGTAAAATTGCCGATGCAATTAAATGCTTGAAGAATTCGGCCCCGACGGGCTCACGGCTACATTTTACAAGACATACTCACATACCCTGGCCCCGCAACTCACGACCCTATTCAACTCGTTCCTACTAAAACCGTTACCCAGTCTATGGCAGAATCATTAACCATTCTCATCCCCAAACCAGGTAAGGACTGGGAACTCTGCTCCTCCTATAGGCCAATCACTCTAATGAATAATGATGGGAAAAAAATTCTCCAAAATCCTCACGCTAGGTTGGGCAAAGTTCTTCCAAAACTGATAGACCCAGTTCAGACAGGTTTCATCCCTGGCAGGAGCACCCACGATAATATAAGGCAGACAATTGACCTGATAGAATCGGCAACCAGGAAGGGGGAAACATTTGCAGTGATCTCTCTAGATGCCCATAAGGCGTTTGATCTGCTATATTGGGGCTTCGCTTTCACATTTGGTTTCGGCGACAACTTTGTAACCTGGGCTATGTCCAATAACCAAAACCCTGCTATTCAACTAAGAATTAACGGGGCAAGATCAGACAAGATTCGCATAACTAGAGGCACCCGCCAAGGATGCCCTCTATCCCCACTTATTTTCGCCATCTCAATGGAGCCGTTTGCTTGCAAGCCATGACAAAACGCAGAGATAAGGGGCCTCAAGGTGGGAAAACGGGAATACAAAACGGCCATGTATGACGACGACGTCCTCTTGACAATCACGCAGATAGATAAATCAGCCGGGACCCTATAGGAAGAAATAGCAGCTTTTGGGCAGATATCTGGTTTTAAAGTGAATTATGAGAAATCATCTGCGTTGGCAATTAACATTCCGCATAAACGAAGAGTAACGCTTACCCCAACCATCCCCCATGCCCTGGGCCGCCACCAGTATTGGGTACTTAAGAGTGCAAATCCCCCCAAAAAATAAATAAATAACAAATCCATCAGCTATACCAACACAACTTCTCACCATTATTTAAGGAGTTACAAAAAGACTTAGAAATGGGAAAGGCAGGAAATATCCTGGCCAGGGAGAATATCTGCGGTTAAAATGAATACTGTCCCAAGGTTGATTTATCATTGTTCAGCCCTTCCAATAAACATCCCTGAAGCAGACCTGAGGAAGCTAAAGAAAAAGGTAATGAAATTCATCTGCGCAGGAAAGAAACCATGTATCGCCAAGCAAATTATGACACGTCCTAGGGCTCTGGGTGGCCTGGGGGTCCCAGATCTAACCAGATACAGCCGAGCTGCACAGCTCTCTCATGCGTTCGCATCTGACCAGCCCCGTTGGAAGCAGATCGAGGAGGCATGTTGCTCGAGCCCTCTTTCCTCCCTCCCTCCCTCCCTCATATGAGGCCAGATCGTAATTGGAGACAGGCAGCAGGCAAATTGGGTTGCACAGGAACAATTGGTCCTCTCGCACCGATTTGGGGGAACCCTGATTTCACCCCTGGCATACCCCCCCTAATAGTTTTGTAGTCTGGAGGGCGAGAGGCCTGGAGGAGGCTCAGGGACTTCCTGGTGGATGGAACCCCCCTCACGTTTGTTGAATGTAAAACCAAAATCAAGGTCCCAGAGTCAGAGCGTTTCCACTGTGCACAAATAAGGCACTGGACATCAAATAGTGACATTAAAGAAAAAGGAGGGAGACATAAATGCGCTGGAAAGGACCCTTACAGCATCCCCACCCCTAGAGGTAAAATCTCCACGCTGTACCAATTTCTAGACAAAACAAGACACTACCAGGAAAGAGAAATACATGCTCCGTTGGGAAAGGGACCTAGGGCGCACAATAAAAATTCAAAAGTGGAGCAAAATATGGGAACGGTTACATAGGAGCGCCAAATGCATTACAAATAGGGAAGGGGATACAAGGTATGCTACAGGTACTACATAACTCCGGAACTGCTAAACAAGGGCAACCCTACTATTCCCCAAGGCTGTTGTAGAGGCTGCTCCGACAAGGGAACCCTGTTCCACTTGCTATGGAATTGCCCTAAAGCCATAACATTCTGGCGGGCAGTGCTGGAGCATATTAAGTTGATTACGGGGTTGGAGATCCCCCGAGATCCGGGGGTGGTATTGCTGGGAGACACCAAGGAAGGGAGGGGCATTTCCATTAACAGGCCAGTTAGCCAAACTAATCACACTCCTACTCATGGCGGCCAAGATCTCTATAGCCCACCTATGGAAACATCCTTAAGGCCCATCCATACCAATATGGTGGTCAAAATGCTGGGACATGGTGGTTGCGGAAAAGATCGCAGCCATACGGTTGGGGGGGGAGATTACGAGATTTCAGAACATTTGGGCTCTCTTCATGGAATATGTAGAGAAATACCCAGGTCCGACTCGCTACCCTCCCATGACTAGTTGGCTCACATAGGTCTATCAACGATAATTAATAACTGCTCCTCTGGACACACTGCGCACCAGCTGCAAGGAGGACCTTCTGGGGTGGGGAAAGTCCTTGAGAGAGAAACCATAACCGATTCCCTGGGATGCAAAGCAATTACAACAATATGCCCTCATGTGATGTTTAATCCTCTGTAATGCCAGGTCTACTCGTGTTGATGCTATCTTTGTATGCCTTCTTGAAAACATTTAATAAAATGTTGTGTTGAAATAAAGAGTCTCAGCATAGGGGTGTGTGGTATTTGGAGATAGGAGACGGATCAAGTAGCTTGTTTTCAGACTGATTGTGCAAAATTAAATAAGGCCTCCACTAAACACCACCTATGGGGTGATCCTATTCTAAAAATAAATGCTAAGAAAATGGTTCCAAAACTGTCTAGCCTAACATCTATCCTACCATGATACAAGGAAACGTAACAAATATCAATGATAACAGGGGTGGGTTTCCCCCCCATTAGGTATATATGATCTTGAATCAGGAGTTCCCAATGTCTCTTCTGGTTCGGTACCAGTCTTTAAAACTCAAAACAAATGAGAGCAATGTTTATCAGTTCTGCAACTTTTCCTGGGGTGTTTGGATTTCCCGGCCCACCCTGGGTGTCTGGCTTTCCCGGCCTTCCGGATATCTCTATCCCTGTACCGCCAAGTGTGGTATATGGAATACCAGCGCTGATGGGCTAGAGTGTCTCACAACACTTACTGCATCTGTTCTCCCACTTTTTGGGGTTTGTATTCTTTAGTCAGACGGGGGCTCTGTTGTGAACACACTGCCTTCCAACCACACAGTATGAGTTTGCGTACTTTCCCTCTAGCAGCAGGGCTTAGTTCAGCCTGATGCGGTTCCACAACGTTCACCTTGTTTCAGTCTACACAGCTGTGCTCTTGGCGGCTCCTCATGGTCTGGAGGTGCCACGTCTGGTTGTTGCTTCAGTGTGCCGCCACCCTGCTGCTCTTTACTGGGCTCTTCTCTGCCTTGCTTCAGCAAGACTGCTGTTTTCCAGGTTCCTCGCCTCCCAGCTAGCGGTAGCGTTCTGCGGGCCTCCTTGGCAGCATGCGTGTCATGCTATTGGCACGTCGCCGTCCCTTGGCACTTCCTGTGAGGGAGGGACTCCCTCTGCTACACGGTCAGATAGTGCGGTAGTTCCCGCTCTCTGGGTATCTTCCATTAACAGTTCAGGCTTTCTTATATTTTCACTTGAGCCAAATGGGTCAGAAACCAAGCAATCCAGTCTTAAAAGGGTCAGTACATTACTGATGTGTTCAACCGTAATGTAACCAATGAATAGTTAGGATTTGTGGAAAAGGGGCTGGGGGTGTAATGAAACCTTTATTTGGGGATTCCTTGTCCCCAAACGGTGGAGTCACCACCAGTGGAATACTGCTTGCCCTGTCCCCTTGGAGGGTTTTGCACAGCGGGCTCACCTCCCTTGTCTCAAAGGGGAAGGCTCCCCTCTGGGGAGAAGGGACGAATTTCCAGGATTTGTTACAGGGGCTAGTAGTCAAAATTTTCCGATTGGTATCGTCTTTGGAGGATGCCATGCTAGTTTGTTGCATTGGTGTCAACAGCCCCGTTTTCATAGATTGCCTGAAAACTAGGTGATCTTTGTCTGTGCAGAGTTGTGTGGGCATGGAGCTCAATGGCTTGGATGACAGAAATTAGAAGGTTTCTTCTTGGTATTGCTAGTAAGGCAGCACCTGTGGATAGAAGCGTTCCAATCTGCATGTAGTTTGTGAACTACTTTCTGGTGGATTCAGAGAAAGGGCTTAAGAGTTGTTGGGAAGGAGTCAGTGAGGGTTTGCTGGCTCAAAAGAGTTTTTGAATTCCAAAACCAAACAGCCACACTCATTCAGGCGAATACACAATAGATAATGCTTTGCACACACTGAAAGCACTAAAATGGGTTAAATTCAAAACTCACAGCACAGAACACAAGGGTCTGCATGGCTGCATATTAGAAATAGGGTCTTCCAAGCTTACAAGCTACATGACGCCCAGTGCAGGCATTCTGCAACCTAGTCACCATCAGCACGGGAAGGCACATATAAAATTCAGGGTACCACAAGCACAACCCTGATGTCAACACAGCACTTAAGATTCAACTCTTCCAGAGTCAAAAGCTTCAAAGCACCATATTATCATGGAGCTCAGATCACTCATCAGCACCTCCAAACCTGTTCACACATCCACCCAATCAAATGCTGAACACAGGAATCACCCTCTTCACCAAAAACAAAGCGAATAAATCGTGTCTCACCAGACAGTGGCCACTTTAATGGACAGACGATCTCACGCTAAACGCAGATCAGGCCCAAGGATTACCATCAATGTACATGTAGCCTTTTACTGCGAACCAGTGTACGACGGCTCCAGATATATTATATATTGTGGAACCAAAATGTCCTTTCGTACACCCAGGCTGCACCACATTAGTTGCTTCTTTCTCCACTGGATTTCCTTTTCAGAGGACTCTATAGCATAACAACATAGTTTTAATAGGTACTCTTGGACAATGATTGTTTCTAGCTGGACTCTCGAACATTCCAAGAATGTAGAATTAAAAGCGTCATCTTGCAGGAATTGGAGCCGAGCTTCTTCAGGAACATGTAACTGAAACCATTGCGTCATGTATGGCGGCAACATATTCTGCTGGAAGGCCTAGAGGGTTTCAAGAAAGTTCTTGGGATGACTAGTGACCTATAAATGTGAGGTCAGTTCAGTTTAGAGCGGTCTGTTCCCGTTAGGTGCAGCAGCATGTTGCTATCTTTTCTTGCAAGACAATACAGAGGTCATCACCTGAAATTGACCCGTGAGCCTTTATTTCTCCAGCAATTCTCTCTCCATGGGCAAATGAAGGGATGTCCTAGAAGGAGTGTCCAAAAGACCATACCTGGGAAAACCTGAATGTGCCTTCACCGGAGGTGATTTGGCATCCCTTCAATAGATAATAGAAGAACCTGTGCAAAGGCATACAGTTAAAAAGTTACCAGCTAAGAGTCCATATAAGGTTTAGACACCAAGACAAATATGCACATATGCTCAAAAGAGGGGTTATATTAAAACTTCGGACTGAAGTAAGTTTAGCTAGAAAGAGACTGATCTAAGACAGCACTTATGGTGATTTTCATCTAGAGTTCCATTTACCTTCCTTCCCCCAAAAACATCCAATAAATGCCCTTGCTGGGAATCCACTCGCCAGAGTACTTGGGGAGGATGCTGAAGGACATTCTAATGATAGTCACAACGTTTTTCTTTTTTATTTTTTGTTTTTTTAAACAGAGGGCAGCTCCAGTCCGTCAAAAAGCAAGCAATGGTGCCTCATAAAAACCATTGACAGCCTTAACACAATATTCCCATGTTGCTTTGCGTTTCGTTCTATAAACGCCATCCACCCTACACAGAACTCTTCATCTCATCATAAAGGTAGTAAAAGGGCCAGGTCAGTAGATAGTCTGCTGGCAGTTTATACAGGCGGATGTGCAGCAGTGACTTCCACCTAAGAATGCCTGAAGAGCAGCATGCAGTAATGTGTGGACTCCCTACAACGGCAAAGCAGTGGAGCATTGGACAGTCTATTGCCTCCCACCATGGAGGCCAGCTATTAAGCAAATGTCCACTCAATCCCCCAACTAGTGATGTTAGGAGGCTGGAAGAACAGATGACCTATCAGGTATGGTGGTTCTGTTGTCAGTTAGCTGTACACTTACGGAAGGAATATCATGGGGCAGGCATCAAAATACAGGGTAGCACACATTTGATCTCCCTGTATGTGGATGATATGCTTCTTTACCTACAACACCCAGAGGCCAACTTGCAATATATATTGAATGTGTTTGAGTGCTATGCGGACCTTTCTGGGATTATAATAAATGCACAGAAATCAAGTTTATTCCCCCTTGCAGGGTACTTGGGAAGACCCCAGAGCGTGTTACCGATCAAATGGGAAACTGACGCATTTAGTTTCCTGGGAGTAGATTTTCCATGACCCTAAAGCAGAACACATACGAAACAAGGTAAAGGTAGTGAATAAAATAGAGAAGTCCATCAAATTCTGGGCCATGCTGCCGCTTTCATTAATGGGAAGGTTCGCTGAAGATGGTGGTGCTCCCGAGGCTGCTTCTTTATTTTACAAACTTTCAATATAATATATCCAAGGCCTTTTTCAGGACACTGAACACTACTTGCTGGGACTTCCTGTGGCACAACTCGAGATGCAGGATGTCGTTGGAGAAATTGCAGAGACCATATGAACAGGGAGGGATAAAAGTGCCGGATTTTGAGGGGTATTTTGTGGCGTGCAAACTCCAGTTTGTCACGTACTAGCTGTCAGATGAACAAACCCAGGACAGAGTTACTACAACCGGCATGCACCCCATTCTTTTTGAAAGAGATGGTGTGGACTACGGCATCACAAGATCTCAAGCCTCCACTGTTGCTGAAGCTAGGTAAAACGATGTGGCAAAGGGCCTGCCGCTTCCTGAACAAAGATATGCCATACTCGCCCCAGTTTCCACTATTGACACTAAATTAAGACAAACAACTTAGGTTGCACATTAGGAAGTACTGGGAGCGCAGAGGGGTGGTGACATTAGGTGATATAATAAAAGAGGGGCAACCAATGATTTTTTAGTACGGTCGCTTTGGAATCCGGAGTGCAAGAAGGACAACACATAACCTACGCCTCACTTCCCCATAGAACAAAATAAAAATGGCCGGGAGCAGATAGAATACTGTTGGAAGACGAGACGATAGAAACATTAAATGACATCTCTGAAGGAGGGCATGCAATATCAAGACTATACGAGGTACTAATGGCAAGGCCGGATAGCAATTTAATATAGATGAGGCAAAGCTGGGAAGCAGATCTGCAGGAGCAGCTGTCGGATGCAGCTTGGGGTATCACAAGGTGTCCAGAAATGCAAAGTTACAGCTGATCCAATTATAGGTCACTCACAGAGCATACTTTACTTGGGCAAGATTGCTAAATTCAGTACAGTGACAGAACAATCTGTCCGAAATGCGGCCTGATAAACGCAGACCTGGTGCATATGTTCTGGGCCTGCTCAGAGATTCGCCGATTCCGGGAGGGAGTGGCCCTGAGCCTAGCTTGTCCTCCCGAAGCGTGCCTGATAGGAATCTTTGAGAGCAAAGTATGTGAGATATGTCAGTAAATTGAGAGATCTAGCATACATCTTGGCAAAGCGTAGAATAGCACAGGGGTGGAAAGCACTCAACAGTCCAGTGATAAGTGTGTGGGTGAGGGACCTCCAGAAATGGTCATTGGCAGAAACCGCTGTATGGCAGGAAGCATCCAGTCAAGGATATGAGGAACAAAACTTAGATTTAGTGGCCTGGAAACAGATGATGCAAGAACTGACAGCTCCTACACAGGAGGTCACCCTGACGCAAGTAACTGCACCAACACAATCTGCGGAATAGAGATATGGGGAGCAGTCCCATGCAGTTGAACCCGCAATATAGGTACACATTGCAGTGGAATAGGCTGGGGTGTGTGGGGCAGGGGGATGCAGGGAGGTTGAACAGACAAACAGTGTGATGTATCAATGGATGTTATTTACAGAGTCCAAGTTATTGTGTGGAACATTAATAAAAATTGTTTTTAAAAAAAAAAGGATTCCAAGATGGCGGGCGGTGAAGAGTAGACGCACCGTCTGCAGCTCCCGACTCCGAAACGGTCAGAGTGCGGTCCACCACCCCGACAGCTGTGTTAAAAATACCGAGCGGAGCGACGAAGGTCCCGGCACCAGCGGGAGAGCATTGCGAGGCGTGGTGAGGAGGGGACCGCTTGAAACAAAGAGCCTGGCGGTCTAGCGGCCCGGTGGCACCTCGGCAGACCAGTGCAGAGGAAGATCGGGCCGCCCGCTTGCTTTGCCACGCGGCTGACGCGTGGGGCCATCGAGGAGAGAGAGGGTGCCGGACGGCCCCAGGGACAGTGCTTGCCCGCGGGGGCGATTGGAGGCGAGCGGCCGGGATAGGCGATCGTCGAGATCCCGCGACCTCGGGTGGGCGCCCCTACCTTGGGGGCAACCCAGAAAGACGACGGGCAGCGGCCCGAGCATGAAGTGGGAGAGTGGAACGACCTGGAGCTCCGGGAAGCTGCGGTAAACTGGAACTACAGCGCGAGGCTGGTGGCGAACCGAGGGCCTCCGGACCAACACTTCTGATAAGAAGGCGGGGGGGGGGCTGGTCAGGCTGCTCCCCGGGAAGTGGAGGCCCTCGAGGAGGAGGGAGTGACAGCCTGTAGAACCTGTGGGCTGGGGTGGCCTCCGGAGCTTTAGCGACTGGCTAATTTAAAGGTGCTGGCGCTGCGTCTTGCTGTTGGCCCTACTGCAAACTCACACCCGAGTGGGGTGGCGCCTGGAGGTCGTTGCCATTGAGCCCATCCCGTGACGTGATCGCCCGACCGGGACACCTTTGGAGCACGAACGCTTAGTGGCACGCTGGGAGGCAGGAGAGGCCGGAGACCCGAGCTGGGGGTGCTGAGCGGCAGGCCCAGTGTGGAAGGGCCACCCCACGGAGCCTCCCCTGGCGAAGGGAGCCCACCGGAGAAGGAGCAGGAAAGCCAGGTGCAAGGTGGAATCAGCCCCCACGCAGCGGCCCACGGCTTGGTCAAATGGCAATGCGCCACAAAGGAAAGAGTGGGAAGCCCCTACAGCAGCTACGGGAGCCGCAGTGCACCCTCCGCTCACTGTGGTCGGTGCAGGATGCAGGTGAGAGCTCGGAGGGGGGGGAACTGGTGACTTGGAAGATAGAAGTATGGCGGAGGAGACGCGGCAGCAGCCGCCTCCAGTGGCTGGACAGGACGTACTAGGCGAGATCCAGGTGCTCCACACGAACTTGGCAAAGACATTCCAAGATCAGTTTCAGCTGATGAGGACAGATTTTAAGAAGGATCTCGGGGAAATAAAGCGAGACCTGCGGCAACTGGGTGAAAGGACTGATATTTTGGAAGTGGGCCTCCAGGAAATGGAAAAAGATATAACGGCCAATAGTGAAGCCATACAGCGTCTTGATGTGGCGACCCGGAATCTTGAGATCCAGATGGAGGACATCGAAAACAGGTCGCGCAGAATTAATATAAGGGTGAAACAATTACCGGAATCATTTTCAGATAGGGAACTGAAACTGGGAATACAGGGCATCTTCGCGGACATTATAGGAACGGCGGGCCCGGACGCCATTGAACTGGATCGCGTCCACAGGATTGGCAGGCCGTTCGGGGGGGCCCACCCATTGGCAGGCCGTTCGGGGGGGCCCACCCCTAGACCGACAGATGTACTCGCCGCCTTTGCTAGATACGCTCAAAAGGAGGCGGTTCTTCAAGCCGCACGGAAGCAGGAACCAATAGTGTACAAAGGCCAACAGATAGCCCTATACCAGGACCTGGCAAGTATCACCCTAGTCAAGAGGAGGCAGATGGCGCTAGTGCTGAAAGTGCTGAAAGAGCGCGGTATCCGCTACAAGTGGACATTTCCATTTGGCCCTTTTATTTGATTGGGAAGGCATGCAGAAACGGTTAACAACCACCCAGGAGGGAGCCGCTTTGCTACATCTTGACCTTGATGGGGACCCCTCGAGCGGGGTAGGTCGAGCAGGAGATAACAGGCCACGGCACAAGCCGTGGGAGTGGTCCATGGTAGGGGGCAAGAGGAGGAGGAGCCCGAGAGCGAACAGTGGCTCCCCATGGGAAGGGGGTGGGGGGGGGGGGGAGTAGGATGGAGGTCGGAGCTGGCAGTGGGGGAGCTCCTGATCGAGATCTTGAAGTGTGAGTGGTGGTGGACCTCCAAGGGTGCCAGAGGGGCACGGAGGGAGTAGGTGCAACATTTTGGGATCAGTAAGGACAATGGGGCCCGGTAGGAGAAAGGAGAGGGAGCAGAAGGGGCATCTGCTCTGGGTCAGTGGGGGGGGGGGGGGGGAGAAGGGGAATCCTAGCCCTAGGTGGGGGGAGGAGGGCGGGACTGGTGGAGGAGGGAGGGGGGGTGGGGTGGGGTGGGTTGAGGGGAGGGGAGGGGCCATTCTCACCCACAGTTGGGGTTTTTGGGTGGAGATAGGGGGAGGGCGCAGGGGGTCACTATGGTTGCCAATGGACACGAGGGGGGTATAGGGCTGGGCAATAAGGCAAGAAAAGGAGAGAAAGGAGTGGAAGAGTGGAAGGAAGGGGTGGAAGGAAGGTATTCTCCCCAAGAAGTGGAGAAGAGCCGCGGGATGGATCAAAAGGGGAAACAGCTGGAAAACTGCTTCACAATGCTGTCTTTAAGTGGCTAATGCATAATGTGAGGGGACTGAACTCCCTCCTCAAGCGCACAAAACTGGAGCTTTTCACTAAATCTCAGAAGCCGGACGTGCTGGTGCGGCAGGAGACATTTTTAAAGCGAGATCAGGGTCGTCTGCGCCCGAGGGGCTTCCCACTGATATTGTTTGAGTCGGGCCCCACGAAAAGGGGGGGGTTGCCCTGGCTTTTGGGAAGGGTATCAACTTTAGACCCCATGATATCCTCCGGGACAGCAATGGGAGGTACATTATGGTCAGAGGGGAGATATTAGGATCACAATACACAATTGTCTCGGTGTACGCCCCCAATGTGGGCCAAGACCAATTCTTGCAGGAGACATTGGGGACTTTAGAGAATTTTGCTAGGGGGCAGGTGATAGTGATGGGGGAACTTTAATCTTGCCTGGGATAGAAAGGGGGATCGGTCCCGACTCGACAGGGAACGAGGCGGCGCTGTAGCGTCTCCTCAGCTGAGGTCGAAATGGGAGGAAGCTGGGATGCGTGATGCATGGCGCGCAGTTCGGGGCGAGGAAGAGGGTTTTACTTATTTATCAGACGTCCATAGGACACAGTCCCGAACTGATTATATCTTGATCTCTGCCAGTCTAGTTGGGCAGGTCGAAACTGTGGAGGTGGGCCCCCTCGGAATTGCCGACCACAAGGTGGTGCAAATGCACATGCGGATGGGGAGACGCAGGTCGGGGGTATGGAGTTGGAGGTTCCCGGGGGAGCTTCTGAGAGATCAGGTGTTGCGAGAGGAGATTGCAGATAAGGTCCGGGAATTCTTCAAGAGGAATACCAGTGGGGACACAAGTCAGAGCGTTAGGTGGTATGCCTTTAAAGCGACTTTAAGGGGAGACATCATTGCTATGAAGGCGGAGAGAAGCAGATTACTGAGGGGCCTGGAAACCCAACTGGAGAATGAAGTTGAAAAGGCCAGGGCGGCCGTTCAGGAGACCCCAACTAGGAAGGCACATAGGAGGTATAGGCAGGCGGAGGGGCAGTTGGGGATCTTGCGCACTAAAAAGGCAGAGGAGGCAATGCTTAGGGTTCGGGAAACATTTTACGCCAAGGCCAATAAGGCGGACTCACTTTTAGCTCGTCTCTTGAGGGGACAAAGGGAGCAGAAAGCCATAACAGCAATTAAGGATGTGGCGGGAAAGAGACTCACCCAGACTGAAGGGATAAAGGGGAGACTAGTAGAATTTTATAAGGCGTTGTATTCCTCACAGACTCCGCCTACTCTGCCGCAGAAGGAGTTCTTGGAGGCGCTCGCTCTTCCGAGACTATCCAGAGAGGAAGGCGAGGAGTTGGGCCGCCCAATCACAGAAAATAAGGTTAGGGCCACAATAGCAACGCTTCCCCTCGGCAAGGCCCCTGGGCCAGATAGCTACCCGGCATCCTTCTATAGGACTTTCTCCCATCTCCTGGTCCCACACCTAACGCAATTATTCAACACATTCGGCGGGGAGGGTGGTATCACTCACTCGATGGAGGAGGCCAAAATTTCTCTCATTCACAAAGCGGGGAAGGACTCGGAGGAATGTGCTCCATACCGTCCCATTTCTCTTATAAACACGGAGGCCAAGATCTTTACCAAAATCCTGGCGAAACGCCTGGAGAGGCACCTCCCTTTCTTGATCGATCAGGACCAGTCAGGCTTTGTCGTGGGGAGGCAAACCACGGATAACATTAGAAGGGTAGCCCACCTAGTGGAGAAATCATGCAAGACGTCCACTCCGGCGGTACTCTTGGCGCTAGATGCTGAAAAGGCGTTTGACCGGGTGGAGTGGTCGTTCTTATTTCAGGTGATGGAAAGGATGGGCCTGGGTACGGGATTTATACAAATGGTTTCAGCCAACTATAGGAACCCCACATCGCGGATCTTGGTGAATGGGGAGAGGTCTCAACCGTTTAGATTCGGGCGGGGGACGAAGCAGGGATGTCCCCTCTCCCCATTACTATATGCAATATATTTGGAGCCACTCCTATTGGCTATTCGGGAGGCGGAGGAGATTCAGGGCATACCATTTGGTGGGAGGCAGCATAAGGTAGCGGCTTTTGCCAACGATATGCTGCTTACCCTCACAAATCCTAAGGTTTCCATTAAAGCGAGTATAGCTTTACTGACCAGATTTGGGGAATTATCGGGTCTGCGAATTAATCTCCTAAAAATCGGAATGAATGAATATATCCCTGGGAAAGCAGGAGGCGATAGAGACGCAGGCGACCTCCCCATTCAAGTGGAGTCCAAACGGGCTGCGGTACTTGGGAGTCCGGATAACACCCTCTCTTGCGGGATGGTGCAGAGCAAACTATGAGCCTTTATTAGCGAACATCAAGAAAGATTTACGGAGGTGGGGTGCCCTGTGACTGTCCTGGCTGGGAAGGGGGGCTGTCCTCAAAATGGTGGTGCTTCCCAGAATAATGTACCTGTTCCAGGACATCCCCCTTCCTGTCCCGGAGAGCTTTTTCAGGAGACTGGACGGGGCAGCCAAAGAGTTTATCTGGGAGGGGAAGAGGCCGCATTTGGCCAGGCGGCTGCTGATGGCCCCAAGAGAGAGGGGAGGCCTGGCTTTCCCCGATTTCCGCCGCTATTACGAAGCAGCTCAATTGAGGGTGATCAGGGAATGGTTTTCGGATACCTATCTTAAGCACTGGGTAAAAATGGATAGGGCATTGGCTCGGCATCACTTTTGTGGGAAGTACTATGACTCCCACGAAGATTAAGGCCTTTGCATCAATATTTAAGTTCGATCACAAGGGGGGTGGTAGATAACTGGGACAGGGCAGTGGAGAGGCGGGGGATCACGACCTTCCCGTCCCCGTTTACCCCAATTTTCAATAATGGGGATTTTACGCCGGGGGTGGAACACAGGGCTTTTGTGCAATGGCAGAGAGGGGGCTGTAGAATGCTGAGGGACATGTTCAGCGGGGGAAGTGTAAAAACATTTGAGGAATGCAAACATGAGTTCAGGGTGGGGGAACGGGAGAGGCTTCGTTATTTTCAGATCAGGCACTGGGTGTTGTCGGGGGAGGTAAGAAAGGCGGTGACGCGAAGCCTCACGCAGTTTAAGCGATTTCTTATCACCCATGAGGGCTCCAAAGGGCTAATTTCAGACTTATATAGACAACTAGAGCAGGCAGGTCCAGCACCTACATGGGCGTATATGAGGAGCTGGCAACGGCAACATGGGGCAGGAGGATTGGGAAAGGCTCTGGAAGATGATCCCAAAAGTGGCGAGAGCGACTCAACTGCAAGAGGCATGGTACAAATACTTGTATGGCTGGCATCACACTCCAGCCCGCCTACATGCGATTTACCCGACGACAGAGGCAAGTTGTTGGAGGGGTTGTGGGAGAAGGGAATTCGTGGCCCACATCTGGTGGGACTGTCCCGCTATCAAACCCTTCTGGAGGGGGGTCGCGCAGGCCCTCTCTCAGGCGCTTGGGGGGGGGGGAGAAGAGGCCAACCAGGACCCACGGGAAATTCTGCTGGGGAAGAGAGGACGGGGGGGGGGGAGAAGCAGAGGGAAAGGGTAGAACCAAGGCAAAAGTCATCTTCACGTTGGCTGCGATGGCCCTTATTGCTCAGAGGTGGAAAAGCCCCACAATTCCGACGGAACAAGACTGGTTGCGGAAAATCTGGGACATTGTATCGATGGAATGGGCATCTTATGCGGTAAATAACAGGTTGGGGAGACACTGGCATAGTTGAAAGGGGACTTTAGGGAGCAGTGGTGCCCCCAGAGACTGAAGCTTTTGGACATTCATGGTTAACCAGGAACGGGGGGACAGGGCTGGGGGGGGAATCCATTGGCGCTATGGTGGGGAGGGGGGTGGGGGGTACGGATGTTCTAGATTAGAGTTTGATTTGTATTGTGGTTGTATTTTTCTTTTCCTCTTGTTGATATAAGGATGAAAACAATAAAAAGAACTATAAAAAAAGGAAAAAAATATATCATCCCTTCTTCTCCCTGTGCTGGTTGTAACTGTATCCTTCTATACCTCTTGGTTCTACCTACCTTTTTGCTACCCTAAGACTATCCCTCATTAACACTGTTGTATGCTTAGTCACATTCTTTACTATTGGTGTGGGCAATCCCTGCGTGAGTCGCCCTTGGAGCATTGAATTTTGTCAGCTTCTCCATTTCCTGTTTTTCATACTTTAACAAAATATATATCCATCTTCTGCCACCTGTTTATTTTCACTGTTGGCAATGAGGATGGGGTGTAATCCTCCTGTGGACACCACTTCTTCATCATACATTGTTGAACTGCAGAAGCTGGACATGCCTCTCACACCAAACTCATCCATCTGAACCTCCTCTACCACTTCCAGGCTTAGGGCAGCCTAACTGGGATATGTGCACAGGCTGCTACCCGTGTTCCTATGTGCGTTGCCAGTGTGAGGCTCTTCTTGAATCATTGTACCTTTAACATCATGCGTTGCCAACAGCATTACACTACCCATCCCTACTTCTGAGGTTCATTTATTGCAAGTGCTTGTCAAGATTTATTTTTCCAAGCAACTTGGAGAGCTATGCTAATTAGACAGGGAAAGGCGAGCTAGTAGCCATCTACGCTCACATGCACTTCTGTAGGCTGTGACATTCATTCTTCAAATTCATTCCCCTTATTTGCCCTTGGAATTTGTCAGCAGTTTCCGTTTGTCATAATCTTGAGGCCTTGAGTTTATCCGCCCGATTCAACGTCATACCACACTCCTCCCAAATTCTTAAAAATACTGCTAGACCTGCAGGTCGAGTATTTTCATAGACCTACTCGACGTTAGAGAATTTCACTCCACCCCTGACGACGGGTGACAAATATTTCACTAGCACTTTCTTTAAAATGGTGCATATCACCATCAGCCCATGAGACTGCTGCGACACTGAGGCCGGACATGCACAGTGAAACTTTTATTCAACTTTTACTGCAAACGTTTGTTTGCATTAAATACCAAATAAAAGTTACAAACATCAATTTTACTCCCCAGCAAGTTTGAATATGATGCAACTTTGCATTCTGCTAGCACAGCACCATTCATGCTTCACTAGGGAACCATCATATGAGATGGTCCTGCGACCTGCTGCAGATCACACACAGATCGCAGCAGCGAGTGCTCGACCTGCTGAGCTGTTTTACCGGCTATCAGGAAAATCACAACACTGATGTGCTTACTTCTTTAGAGGAGCAGGTGGACGCATTAACCCAACTACCGTCCCCTCACCACCGTCATACTGGAACAGCAGGAAAAGGGCCCCATATGGGGCACCATGTGTTATGCCTACACAGCATCGAGTGTATGAGAGATGAGATATACTCAGACAACCGCATCAAATGTATCCTTGCAGTGAAAGGATGTCGTGTGGTGGGATGTCAACATGCACCACTAGATATCAGTGCGGAGTGAAATCTGCCATGGGTAGAGTAATGCCATAAAGGAGCTATACTAGGACATACTAAAACAATATGAAAATACTGAAGCGTAATGATTGAACTGAAGTGATAAGAGCAACATGTACAAAATGATAAAGTAATCATACATACAAAGAAGAATGAAGTAATTTGTTGACCAATAAGTCTAAATACGCAGCAACAAGGAGGTAAATGAGACATATAGAAGCTTGCTATAAAGGAAAATATAACGTGGCAAGGACTGCCAAGATAGGAAAATGGACGTCGGATCGTGCAAAGATTCCATTCAGCTATCTCAGAAATAGACCAGGGCTGCAGAGTCAGGAGAGGTTGCAGAATTAGCTTTGTGTGCAAAACAAAGGAGTCTGTTGGCCTGAGATCAAGGAAGCTATTTCAATGAACAGCTGCAAAGGGAGGCAGACGGATAAGTAATGGATTTAAGACATATTTCTCTAAGATTAAAGCATTTGCAAGAGCCAAAGTATTGGACAATTAACAATGAATAAGGCTCCTACAAGACGGGATGAGTAAGTCTCTAGAGGCCAAAAGGAGCAATGGCAACCAGAATAATTAAATCAAATAGCAGTAAATAGAAGGTCGAAATAGACAAATTTGCAGTCTCCTCACACGCGATCCAGAAGTTGAAAACAAGGCCTATTCATCAAGCGGTGGATGAAGATAGTGACGTGCTTACACTCCTTTGAATGTCCCAGAACAGAGAGCAGGCTACAAGGTCAACTACAAACGGGAAACGTTGGCTCATGGCCGGACTGAGAGACTATGGACTAATTGGGAAAGTGTGGAGTAATGTGATGTGACTCAAGCACCTGGGTTTCATTTTGCTTACGTGCCGCTAATCAAGACGAAAGTCCAAGTTTGGGTGGACCAATGAGTGGGCCTAGGGGGCAACATGCTATACAATGTTGCATAGACCAATTCGCTGCCACTTTGTCCACTATAATAAATATCATGCATATTTAGAGGTAATTCGAGACGTGCCTCACAGATCAGAGAGAGCCAATGCAGTACTAACCCATATGTATGTACTCCGGTCGATCGGTTTTACAGTTTGCCCTGTAGAATCATAGTGGATGCATATTGGGGTACGAAACCTCTGTGTACCCAAGTTTGTGTGGGAGTGTGCATGCATTAGTCTGATGTCTGCCAGCTGACTTTATTAAATTGAGAATAAAGTAGTACTTTGCCATATTCTTTGAGTCTGTCTCGTTATTTGGTCTGAGATCTTTATTGGTAATCTCATCTAGCACAAGAGACGCTTTAAGGTGCTCGAGCACATTTTGGTAGCAGAGGATGGTTTAGGTCTAATCGACGTAGGCCCAGATCCAGACCTTCGGACGCTCGACTGCTCCCGCATTAGCCAGAAGACTGCAGAGCTTACTGTGGAGAACGGCGCACAACAAAACAAGTGCAAAAAGATAAGATTGGCAGGTCCCCCTTTAATGAAATTCCTGTCTGGTCCCCGCAGGTGCCCCGTGGATGGAAGGCGAACTAGTCTGTTGAGGGAGAGTTTATGCCGAGGGACTCGAGCTGATCCACGTATGCAAGTAGAACACTGAAGGTGGCAAAAACAGGGGGGAGGGACGGTGTTACATATATATATATGGGATACATTACTCACCGTAATCGTATTTCTGATGCTTGTATCTGCTTAGATTCACATGCTGTGCATAGGCCGACATCTAGTGGAAGCTGCGGAGTATTACAGTTTGTTTTTCGAAAGTCGAAAATGGGCGTCGACACAGGCGTGCCAGTAATACTATCCCTAGTGTGACGTCCACTGTACCCAAGATCCCTCACGCGTGTAGGATCCTCAGATTGTATTTTTTCTGACATGAGGAAGCATGAGGAGTAGCGTGAGTACAGATAATCCAAGCAGATAGACAGAAAGGTAAGACTACAAGCAATCATGCGCCTTCTCTCGGAGGGGAGGAAGGGTGGGTCGCATGTGAATCTAAGCAGATACAAGCATCAGAAATACGATTACGGTGAGTAATGTATCCCTTCTGAGGCTTGTGGAATCTGCTTAGATCACATGCTGTGCATAGATTAGCGAGCAGTACCAGAAGAAGGAGGTGGGATGTGAGAAGGGTCATGAGCAAACAGGTGTCTTAGAACCGCTTGTCCCACTTGTGTATCTGTCTTGGAATGAGTGTCAATGCAGTAATGCTGAGTAAAAGTGTGAATAGAGCTCCAAGTAGCCGCTTTGCAAATGGTGTCGAGGGGAACATTTGCAATGAAAGCCAGAGTGGCACCAATGCCTCTAGTAGAGTGGGCCCTTGGCGTAAAAGGCAGAGTCTTTTCAGAAAGAGAGTAACACAGCTGTATACAGTTGATAATCCACTTCGAGATAGCGCCCTTAGAGACGCGATCCCCCTCTCTGCCTGTAGCTACGGAGACAAACAGTTGATCTGTTTTCCTTAGCGGTCTGGTTTTATTTACATAGTATAGGACCGCCCTACGCACATCTAGGGTGTGTAGTTTCACCTCAGCCGAGCTTTGCGGGTTTTGGAAGAAAGCCGGAAGCTCGATGGACTGGTTTACATGGAACTTGGATATGAATTTAGGTGAGAACCTAGGGTGTGTGCGTAAAACCAGCTTGTCCTTGTGGATAGTAAAGAAAGGATCTTGCACTGACAGAGCCTGAATTTCACTGACCCTTCTTATGGAGGTAATGGCTACTAAGAAGGCCGTTTTATAAGTCAGGTGTTTGAGACTACTTTTATGCATGGGTTCGAATGGGGGTCCCATGAGTTTAGCTAGCACCACGTTGAGGTCCCATCCTGGCGGTGGGTTCGAAATAGGAGGGTGAAGTCTCTTTACTCCTTCCATGAAGGCTTTAACCACTGGTACTTTCCACCACGAGACCTTGTTATGGGATGTGGTGTAAGCCGAGAGGGCTGCCAGGTGTACTTTCAGCGAGTTAAAAACCAACCCTGCATCCAGCAGGTGGAGCATGTATGTCTCAACGTTGGAAGGAGTGCAATCAACCGGGTTGATTTGTTTATTCTGGCACCAGATAACGAATCTTTTCCACTTATCAAAGTAACAGTGCCTTGTATTTGGTTTCCTGGACTCCTTTAGAATGTCCATACACCTCTGTGGTCATTTGAGATGTCCAAACTCTATGACTTCAGGAGCCATGCTGCTAGGTTCATAGAGTTGGGTTCCTGATGCACTGTTTGACCCTGTTGCTGGGACAGTAGGTTGTACCAGGCTGGGAGTCTGATGGGCTCGCACACCGCCATCCTGCGTAGGTGTGGAAACCATGGTTGTCTCGCCCACATGGGAGCAACTAGGATGAGCGTCATCGATTCCTTGTTCATCTTGTACACCACCTTCCTGATGAGAGGAGTTGGTGGAAAAGCGTACGCAAACATCCCTGACCAGTTCATCCACAGGGCATTCCCTTGGGAGTCCGGCTGGGGGAACCTGGATGCAAATCCTGGGCATTGTTTGTTTTCGCTTGTGGCGAATAGGTCTATAGTGGGGAAACCCCACTGAGAGAAGAGATCTTCTACTACGTCTCTGTGAAGGACCCATTCGTGTTCTTCTGGGAGGGAGTCTCTGCTTAGAGCATCCGCTAGGGAATTGAGCTCCCCTGGAACATGTTGCGATGACAGGAAGATGTTCCGTCTGAGTGCCCATATCCAGATTTTCTGGGCAAGCTTGGACAGATTTGGCGAATGAGTCCCCCCTTGCTTGTTCAGATAGAACATGGCTGTCGTGCTGTCCGTCCTGATCTGCACCGACAAGTTCAGTAGATGGGGCTCGAACGCCTTTAGCGCTCGGAATACTGCCAGAAGCTCTAGCAGATTGATGTGGTTCTTGGCTACTGAGTGAGACCAGAGACCCTGAGCTGTGTGGTGGAGATGGTGAGCTCCCCACCCAGTCAGGCATGCATCTGTAGTCACCACGGCTTGTACTTCGGGATCGTAAAAGGGTTTCCCCTTTGCGAGATTCTCTCTTGTCCACCAGTGTAGGCTCTGTACGAGTGTTGGCGAAACGACCACTAGATCGTCCCAATGACCACTTGCCTGAGACCACTGTTTCGCCAACCATTCCTGCATGGGACGCATGCGCAGACGCGCGTGGGGGACCAGGTAAATGCATGACGCCATCATGCCCAGTAACCGCATAGCTTTGCGTACTGTTATCTGTTGACCTGACTGATAATGCGGAATTTGCAGAAGTATATTCCGAATTCTCTCTTCCGAAGGGAAGGTCAATCCTTTCTGAGTATCTAGGATAGCTCCTAGAAACTGTTTTGAGGTGCTTGGCACCAGACTTGACTTTTTCTCGTTGATAGAGAAGCCTAATTCGTGGAGGAGGTCGATAGTCCTCTGAATGTTTGACCTGCAAATTCCTGGGGTTTCCCCCGTTATGAGCCAGTCGTCCAGATAAGGGTACACCGGGATAGCCTCCCTGCGTAGGTGTGCAGCCGCCACCGCCAGTACCTTGGTGAATACCCTTGGTGCTGAAGCTATCCCGAAGGGCAGTACCTTGAATTGGAAGTGGCGACTGTCCACCTTGAAGCGCAAGTACTTTCTGTGCGCTGGGAGCATGGAAATATGAAAATAAGCATCTTTCATATCCAAGGTTGCCATGTAATCCCCCTTTTTTAGGAGGGGGATTACCTCTTGTAGCGTGGTCATACGGAATTTTTGGGGCTTGACATACTTGTTGGCAGGCCGTAAGTCCAATACTGGGCGCATTGTCAAATCTTTCTTTGGCACAAGGAAGTAAGTTGAATAGATACCCTTGTTTACCTGGAGTCCTGGGACGAGTTCTATCGCGTCCTTTTCTAGCAGAATGGCGATCTCCTCGAGAAGGATCCTTTGATGCTCTAGGGAGTGTACTCTTTGTCGTGGAGGATGGTTCCGGGGACGCTGCAGTAGTTCTATACAATATCCTGCGGATACTGTTGACAGCACCCATCTGTCTGAGGTGATCCCTTCCCAAGCCTGGGTGAAGGTGGAAATGCGTCCCCCTACTGGGGTTGCGTGACAAGGGACCCTGAACTGAGCGTCACTGTTTTGGTGGAGGCGTGCCACCTCCCTCGTTGGGGCTGCCTCTGCCTCTTCCACGACCTCTCTTGTTACCCCTGCCGTAACTCTGGGTAGACTGCTGGTTGTTATTCCATTGTGTAGCCTGTCCCTGGGCATAGTTGCCTCTTTGTGAATTTTGGCCGCGTGGGCGACGAAAATTACTGTTCCCCCTCTGGTTAGGGGGTTTGTTGGTAAGCTGGCCAAGGGATTTGAGAGTCTCATATTCATCTTTGGCATTTTTAAGTGCGTCTTCGACCGCTTTCCCAAACAATAGGTCGGGTTCCACTGGCTTGTCTATTAAAGAAGCCTGGGTTTCTGTCTTGAATCCCGACTGCCGTAACCACGCATGTCTCTTGATAACAGTACCTTCTGCTATCAATCTCCCTGCGTTGTCAGCGGCGTCGAAAGTTGCTTTTAAAATGCAACCAGACACGGCTCTCCCCTCTGCCGAGATCCGAGCCAGTTGGCCCTTTAACGGTTCTGGAGCAGAGGCAATGAGCGCCGCGACTTCTTCCCATTGATGGCAATTGTAACTAGCCAACAGGGTGGTGGAATTCGCAATCCTTGCTTGGTAGGCGGACGTTGAGGCTACCTTCCTGCCAAACCCGTAAAGTTTTTTGCTCTCCTTGTCGGGAGGAGCTTCTGATGAAGATAAGGGCGTGCCTGCCCTTTTTCTAGTGTTGGTAACCACTAGGGAATCTGGTTTAAGATGTCCCCTTATATACAGAGGGTCAGACTGGGCTGCCCGGAAAATCTTTTCAATTCTGGGGTTGACAGCTCTGGTGAGGTTCGGATTCACCAGGGAAGGATCTATACTTCGTTGGATGGATTTGAGGATAGGGATGGTTTGAGCGACCGGTCTTCTCTCTCCTACAAACTCCTCCGCGAAGTCCCTTTCCTCCTGTACACCGTGGGTGTCGATGTGGAAGTGTTCCGCTGCTCGAGCGAGAACCTCGTTAAGGAGGGGCTGGTTATCAACTGGAGAGTCAGTAACTGGGGCTTCGCTTTGTACTGGGGAATCTACTCTGTAAATTTCCTGCTCATTTTCTCCCTCCTCCAGGTCCTCATCCTCCGCATAGTAATCTGTCCCGGTTTGTTCTTCCATAATGTCAAACTCCTGGTCCTCTTCAGGGAAAACTTGTCCCTGGTAACTGGGGAGTGGAGTAGAATATGGAGTGGAGTAAGGCTGAACCTCGAAGGGTTCAGGTCTTTCGAACCGGGGCTTTTTACTTAGCGGGATAGGATCGGAGGAGCCTGAGGGTGTGGCCCCTTGAGGGTTATATGAAAGAAAGTGTTCTGGGTTCTTATCATAAAAATCAGCTAAGGAAGACATCCTAGACATAACCCTGTCTATGTCTTCACTGGACCATTCCCTGGAACAGGGTATTACTTTAGCAGGTGATTTATGGGACTTTTCAAGGGTAGACTTGTGTTTGCTTGTCTGCCTAGGGTGAGAGGATGGCTTTACAGGGGTGGAAGGCTGTGCTTTCCGCTGTTTCCCCCCCTCCCCGTGCGTGGAAAAATGTTTTCCCTGTCCCTTGGAGGCCCCAGAGACTTTCGACGCCTGGCGCCGAGGGTCTGGAGAGGTATCTGTGTGCTTCGGGCGTGGGGCCTCACTGGTGTTAACCGCGGTCTCGGTATCTTGGAGCGCGGCCTGGGGGTGGAAGTCGTCTTCGTCTCCCGACGATCGAGCTTCCGTTAATGTGTGTAGCGAGGCACTCTTGGCAAGAGTGGATGATTGCCTTGCGTCGTGAGGCGATCTCGATCGAGAGCGCCCAGAGGACACCGAGTCGGACCGTTCTTTTTGTGCCTCTTTCCGGGAAGTCGACGTCGTCGAGGTCCGGTTGGTCTTAGTGTGTTTAGTGTGTGTTAGGTGTGTAGCGCTTGCGTCGCCGGGGGTCTTCCCCATAGCCGCCCTGCCGGACGACCTTCCGAGGTCGGGGACCTGCGCTCGTCGGCTGTCTTTCGACGCCGTAATGCCCTCGCCGTCCGAAAGTACGGCGTCGCTGCCATCGCTGAAGGCGCCCTCCGCTGCCATGGCCTCCTGCCTGGCGTGGTGGGCCCAACGCTTTGTCGAACGGTCCTTAAGTGTCTTAGGTTTAAACCTACTACACGCTCTGCAGTTCGCTTCGGGGTGATCCCTCGGCAAGCAGAGATTGCACGTGGCGTGCCTGTCGACCCAAGGGTATTTGCGATTGCACTTGGGGCAGAATTGAAAAGGGGTACCCTCCATACGCACCTTAAGGCAGCGGGCTGCTAAGTGTAGGAATATATAAATGTAACTATATATCAAGAGTGAGAGTATGTACCACCCCCCACTCTCCCTACTTGTAAGGGCCGAGGCCAGCGGCCTTCCGAGGCCCAGATCCGTCGTGCAGCAGTCGACGGTCGATGACTTCTCCAGCTGTCGTCGAGGTTGAGGGTCGACGTTGGGGTGGGGAAGGCAATGAATAAGAATTATAATTATAATAACAGCAAAGTATGGCTAAGGCCAGGGAACTCCGCAAGATGCTTCCGACCAGTATGGCGGAAAAAAACAATCTGAGGATCCTACACGCGTGAGGGATCTTGGGTACAGTGGACGTCACACTAGGGATAGTATTACTGGCACGCCTGTGTCGACGCCCATTTTCGACTTTCGAAAAACAAACTGTAATACTCCGCAGCTTCCACTAGATGTCGGCCTATGCACAGCATGTGATCTAAGCAGATTCCACAAGCCTCAGAAATATATATATATATATATATATATATATATCGATTCCCGGTTCCAAGGGGACAAAAGGATATACACTAAAAACACTCCAAATTGGGGGGAAATTAAAAGTGTTCCAGGTAAATTCAACAATCTACAGACCCTCCTGGGCCTTGAATTTGATAATTTTCGTATTTGGTGAGCCCCTCCCAGCCCCTGCCTGCATAGCTGCTCCCCCGACCGCCCCTGTGTCTGCATTTCCCTCCCTCCTCCCGCCTCCCCTCCCCTTATAAGACCAGTGACCATATATAAATTTAATAAATACAAAAAAATTAACTGGCCTTCCCATGGCAGCCCTCTGCCTGTGCAGGCCCTGCGACGAAGGACCCCCCAAGGCAAAGGGTGGCTCCTACAGAGGCAGCTCCATATAGTGTCTGCAGGTGTCAGCAGTGGAAGCCAGCGGGCAGCCGTCAACCAGCAGCGACTATTAAGGTAGGTGTGGATCAGGTGGGGAGTACAGCAATCACTGTACTCCGGAAGCCCTGCCGCTCTACATGCCTTCAAAACCTATCAGGTGAGGATGTTAATACTAACCAGCTTGACAACCAGACAGGATTGTGTAGGTTAGCCTGTCCCACATGTAGTACTAACTGTGAATGTTAGCTTGCATCGCTTCGAGACAGGATTGTGAATATTAGACAATGCCACATTTAGATAGAACTGTGAATATTGGTGTGAATATTGGCTCACATCAACCCACATGACTCAAACCTACAAAGTGCCCACTGTGAATTTACTAGTCTGTGTCACGCACTTCAAAACGTTTTGGCATTGCAATGAACCAAACCTAGAGCCTGCCCACTGTGATAGTACTGCGATTTGCCCGCCTGTGCTAACCCCTAGAACTGGTCTTGTTACATTGATTCAAATCTAGAGGGTGCACGCTGTGATGGTACTGTGATTTATTTACACTCTTAGGAATTGCTCTCATTAAATTGATTCACATCTAGAAATCTCTTTAACTCACATTGTGAAAGTACCCCAGAGATGGCTGAGAGTGCTGCCTAATATAGTACTGTAATAAACTATGTTTTAGATCATAGCTCAACCCAAAAACTCACCTCCCATATCACTATGCTCACTCTCTACGCTACACCATCACACAATTAGAGTGCAGCTACATCCTCGATCAATTTCGGCCCAACTGCTCACATATGAACATTACCCCATGAACACCTCATCATTCTAATAAAACGCAGCTACATCCCATGACAAACCGGCCTAGCTGCACACATAAGCGTCCTACAGGCCCTACGCAGCCAGAACCCAGTCTTGGTGTCCACCCACCAAACTGCACACATTCAACCGCTATCAATACCACCACACCTAATGCTAGGATGCAGCTACCATCAGGCAATTACATCTGCTGCACACATAACTGGTGCACCCAAGCACCCGACGACACCCTACTCTCTCAACTGACCTGCAGTACGGTCCCCGAGGGCGTTCAACCTACCAGCGCTTTGAGGTCATACAAAAGATACATAGAGCGCTATATAAATGCCAAATAACATAACGTGTGGGGTCATGAATATGTCAATATAAAGCTTTAGTTGTGGTTAAACGAATAGATCTAAAACGATAGTAAAAAACTAAGGTGATTTCGATAAATAAAGAAGAGTCTTAAAATGTCAATGATGCGAGCTAATGTGCGCTCTCCTTAATGCATGGGACTCAGTGATAAAGAGGAAATTTAATGACGCACCCCTCCCCATTTACGCTGCTTTTCAATAACCCTGACTTCCACCGGGGATGGATCCGAGGGCCTTTATCTCCTGGAAGCAGGCAAACTGTATTAGAATTGGCAATATGTATAAAGGCAAGGTACTCAGATCATTTGAAGACTGCGTGCAAGAAATGGATGTGGTAAATACGGAGAAGTACCGTTATACTGAACTGGGTCACTGGCTAACCACCCCGACCAATGGTGAAGCAGGAACAAGGGATCTCACGCAGTTCGAGACTTACATGATAACGGACCCAGGTACGCGAGGACTGATATCCAACCTTTATGGTCATCTGAACTCACAAGGAGAGGAAATTAGGTGGCTAGAGATGGGAAGGGATGCTTGGGAGGGACATACCACCTTCCCACTGGGAGGGAACGTGGTGAAATTTCGCCACCCTGACGAGATCTATTCATCTACGGGAGATGTGGCAAAAAGTTCTGCTGCAGTGGCATCTAACACCACAGAGACTGAAGGACATATTTCCCAACACAGATGGCTTCTGTTGGCGTGGATGTCAACAGGAAGGCGACTAGAGACCTGTCTGGAGAACCTGCCCGAGCATTGTCCCTTTCTGGAACGAAATCAAGGCTCAAGTGGGGAAAATGGTTCAGGGATCCGACCAACTAGGGGACGATGTGTGGTTGGCTGGCATATGGGACCCCACACAGAAAGTGTACTCCAAGCGCCAACGGAAGGGGATCAGGATTCTGATCGTGGCAGCCTGGCTGGTCATAGAACAAGACTGGAAAAAGCAGAAGCCCCCCATCACAACTTCAATGGCTGCGAAAGGTATGGCACTTTGTAATTATGGAATGGATGACATGCAAGCTACAGGGGGTCACAGAGACCTTTCATTTGGACTGGGGACCAGTTCTCCAATACCTCCAAAGTGTCTATATGCTCAATGGAGCCCCCATAACATTTGCATTCTTAACTTGTTTTAATGTTTTACACTGTGTTCTGCACAAATGAGTGATTGCAATGTCTATTTGTCTTGAACCTAAGGGATCCAGAGGGTGGGGGGGGGGGAATTATTGAAGTTGTCATGTGTTATACCTTAAAATTCAATAAAAAGATTTTTTTTAAAAATGTCAATTATAAAACAAAATACTAAACATTGATAAAAAGTGCAAACGAAGAAACAAAAAGAACATTGTTGCATAGATTATAAAAGTGGTTAAAAAAAGTGTGTGTGTGTGTATACATTTGATTTTTCGCATAAGTAAGCAGTGATTGATGGTGCCAAAATTGATCAGTGTGGTATATTTGATAGAATAAAGGTAAAAATAAAAAGGTCAGGTAGGTATAGACAGTTAAGATCGACTCGTCATGGGAGACACACCTCTGTTACACTTATGCAGAACATTGCCAAAATACACAACTAAGATTAGGAAGTATCATTCACAGTGGGTTCAAGGCACAACTAATAAAACACTCATGCCGTGGCCTCAGGAGGGTTTGTTGTCAAAAACAGTACAACGAAATATTTGTATGCCACATAGAAGGGAAAGAAGTTACAGAAAAGGTTGGCTATTTTAGAGTTATGAATTATGGAAAATGTAACCGAGCGAGAAAGAAGATCCAGCTGAGAAGGAGTGGATGCTTAATCAGCATAAAGGGGAGGATGTAACGCCTTCGGTTCCCCTTTCCCCTCCTGGAAATAAGAGCATAGACAGAGGAGGAGGGATCTAACCCCTAAAGAAATTGAAAGCAGCGGCGGGGGTACGTTAATCCGACATATGAGCCCCCTGTTTATAAAAGTGAGGAGGACAATGCAGAAGAGAGTAAAAGCAGAGAACGCAAATATATCTCGACACGCGATGAAAGTAAACAGTGGGATGAGAGGAAGGACAGGCAAGATAGACAGATTGACAGAGGAGGAAGCAAGGAAACAGAAATAAAGAGCAATGCTAACGGAATGACAATAGTACAGAATTTATGGATGGGGCAAATATTACTCAAGTTAGATAGCATTGATGGGGCTCGAGAAAGAAGAAAGGGAAATGAAAGAAAAGGAAGGAGGGCAAGAGAAAGAAAGAATGCAAGCGAAGGAAAGAACGAAGAAGGTACATGGCAAGGAAAGAAAATGAGCAGCTAGAAGATAAGAGAGGAGGTAGAAGTGCAAAGAATGAAAGAACGTAGGTTGCAAATAAGGCGAGAGAAAGAAGAATTGAGAGATAAAGAGAAGTCAAGAAGAAATTGAAGTAGAGGACTAAAAGATGAGGAAATGGAGTATCTTTGTCATAGAAGCATAGTGCCGATCAAAGCACAACAACTTGAGGAAGAAAATAAGCCCCGTAGGGAGCTGCAAGGGTTACCAAGAATACCAACATGAGCTGATGTGCGAGATATAGAAGGTGTAGAAAAAAAGACTTGGGGGTGTATATTGGCAAATGAGGGACAAAGAAGGGTATAAAACCCAAGAGAACTTAGAAGGATCTCTATTAAGGGAAACTGGAGGAAGGCTAGATGACGTCATGAAAGAGGAGCACAGAAAGCTGTCTTTACGTAGACTAGATTTTGATGAGGTGGTAAAAGAGAATAGTCATACAAACTGGGGCACGATGATGTCAGATGACGAAAGGGAAGAAGAGTGCGGAGGGAGGACGCATGCAGATTTTCAAAAAAATTGAGTGTAGAAAAAAGGGGTCAAGTGGTCAGGTTTAGAGGACTCCAAAGAGAAAACGCCAGAACTGACATCATACACTGAGCGATCACAAGCATTATCAGACAGGGGACGTATCCTAGTCTTATGTAAGCAGATTAAGGGCACTACCAGGAAGGATACAAACGAGCAAGACTAGCCCCACCTGGAAAACAAGGCAGGTATGATTTCAAACCAGGATTTTCACAATTCCCATTGTTAAAGAAGGGGGAGTACGACCACAATATATATACTGTGACCACACATGGATTTAGGATGTAAATTACAGAGTTTAACTTCCGGTGTAGGAAAATTGATTTCATGAGCTAGAGAGAATGACATCAAGAATGAAGTTGGCTATAGGTGACATAAAAGGATTGCTGGCAGCAATTATAGGGGAGAGCTGATGACATTTGGAAACAAGCAGGATATGCAGGTGTGACTGCACATAAAACGACACACAATGGAGCGCCATTCAATAATTGCAGAGCAGATGTATGGCGGGCGCTCAGAGTGCAATACCCAGATACATCAAATATGGGTGCGAGTATGACTAGGAAAATGGAGGGAGGATGAAGAACCTGCTGCGTATTATATTCAAAACATTCAAGAGAGATGGCGCCTTGAGACGCGGGAACCGTGGGATAAAACAGTGACATTATTTTACCACATTTTGTGTCAGGGACTGCCCGAGCCAGTTCAACGGCAGATGAAGAAACAGGTGGGAATGGAACCGAAGCCATGCCCAGAAATACAATTGACAATCATGCACCATTGCTGATTGATACAGAAGAAAGCAGGAGGAAGCAAAGTTAGTCAAGCAAAAGTCAAAAATAGACATAGAGGGAGCTATATGGACGAGTAATGAAGGTGGGGTGACACAGGAGATGCAATCAGTGAAGCAAAACAACGTAGTGCATCCCGGAGGTTAGAGTGGGTACCATTTTTGGCCAAGGGAAAGAGGGAATGGGCCTAGAGAAGGATTTCAAAACCCTCACCGAAGAGGAGGATTTAATGTCCGACAGCCGCAACAATGCTGGAATTGCAGAAGAATAGGACACAGACAGAACATTTAGAAGCAGAGGAGGCATGCAGCAAAATTTTCTATCTCCAAGAAAGCGGATGGGCTATGTTCCGCAATACAATGCAGAACGGCAGGAGTATTCTGCCCAGCCCTCCAGATAAGGGGCGTAACGGGCCTTTTTACGCATTTAATTCTTGCCAGTATGCCACATTTCACTTTTAAATGCCTACCGTTTACGCAGGATTGTCACTGTAATTCTTTATTTAACAAATTCCTCTTTCTGCCAGTACAGGGCACTGCAGTATGAACCATTAGTTTATGCACACACAAGCTTTGTGAGAAGACTCCTGAAATTGCTTTGGACTTGGTGGGCTGCGTAGAAATAAGCAACATTTTCTTACTCGGGCCCCAAGTACCCAATCCCCTTTTATTTTGAACTTGTCAGCATTTGTCAAGGAATACATGGTGATCTGAACTTTAAGCATTACCAACCGTCATCTATAATCAGCTCACTCAACTTTTTTTTGTGTTACCAGGAGTGGCAAGATCATCTACCGGGGCCCTCGCCCATTCACACCCAATTGAAATGGCACATTTTTTTAATTTAATTTTTATGCCAGCAGACAAACGATCTCGGAGCCGAAGCACTCCGATCTGCTACTCTCCTGTACAGGACACTCTGCAGGGCCAACAGTCATCTGTGTGCTGATCCCCTGCCGTTGATGCAAATTATTAAACCTGTTTGTCAGAGCAATTTTGAAACCTCAATTTGTACTAGCCGGCAGTGGTCTGAAAATGGGTGTGTGGATGCAAGGGAGTGTAAGAAACGCATACGTAATAAAAAGCAAGAGTGCGAGCGTGCACAGGTGTTCAGATGTGAGGCTCGGGAGACCTAGCACAAGTGTGATAATGAGCAAGGGTGTGTGAGTGTGCAGGCGTGTAAAGGATGTGAAAGTGCAAGGATACATGCAAGTGAAGATGCAAGAGGGAGGAGCGCTGGTGTGGATGAGAGCGGGTGAACGAGAGGGTGAAGAGCTGCAAGGGTGGAACTGAAGATTGAATCAAATTGTTGTGCAGAATGGGCAGTACCCTGCACCTAGGACAGCAGATTATGGGAGGTGACACCACGATGGCAGCAAATGTCTGACTGGGGCCTGAAGAGAGGCTTAGGGAAAGGGGCAGCATGAATGTTCTTACTGAGGCAAATAACGGCACTACGGGGCTCACACAGCACAAGTTTTCTTACAGTAAGTAGAATGTGCAGCACATTCAGCACAAGTGTTCACACAGTGGGATGGGCAAGGTTGGTGGGATGGGCAAGGTTGGTGGTACATACAAAGTCCTTTCACTAAGGTGTCCTTTATAGTGTCAGTAATGGTGTAATTGGGCTCAGGCAGCACTGGTGTTCTGGCCTTACTCGGCAATGGCATCCTCTGTGTTCTTACAGTGTATAATGCACTGTGCATATATTTATACCAAGTTCGAACACTGGCCAAACTGTGCTCCAGAAGACGTCAGAGTTCAGTGGACAGCCAGACACCCGGGGCCATGGAGGTAACAGGAGATGCCTGGACTCACTGTATCCCCTTAGGGAGGCTCCCTCAATGGAGGTGTGCGTTCCCCACGTTATGTACAAGAGGTAATTTAATATTTTCTACAACCAGTACTCCATCATTTGTTTTTCCCTGTATTTCCAGTGTATTGTATTGCTCTTCTATTTCACTGTGTATCAGTTGATCATTCACACAACCGGATGAGAAAACTATAAGCGGGGGAGGTGTGACAGGATTTTGCTTCAAGTTTCGGGTCTCCAGATACCGTGAGTGAGCTCATGTTCTGTAGTGCTTTTTCCACTTGTTGCTGGATACGAGACACTGTATCTTTTCAGGATTGAAGCAGAAGATGTGCCCTAATGTACAGCATTGCTCTACAAAGCAAAAGGTATTTTGAAAATCCTGCACCTGTTTGTAATGCAGTAAGACAGCTAAATTGGTTTTGCGTCAGCTGCATGTATCCTGCAGGTCGCAGGGTCTAGGCCCTCAATGCTGGCTCAGCCTTTCATCTTTCTAATCTTTGATTATTCGTATACCGCGTGTTGTTAAAACATCAGGTGAGACATTAAGTACCAAAGTGCAATGGGATTCCTATATTAAGTGAAGCCAGCGGATAGCATGCCTTTGTTATAAAGTCCACTTTCAGGCAGGTGGTACGACTTGGAGACCAGACAAATATGTACACTGGCAAGTGCATGTATATGTGTGCGTCTGTCTAGAATGGTATTGCATGCACCCTGAATACTGAAGCAGGTAACGCGTTAAACCGAATGGGATAATGCACCTGCTGCAGAGATCGTTTTATCAGAGGTTCGTGAGTTTGAAACTTGGCAAGGATGAGTCTGCTTTTTATTTTAAGCGCTAGCTTCCTCTCTGTATTGGGAAACCTTGCCTGGGTAACCTTTACACAATAATTCAAAATGAAATTCCCCTCTGGTTAGTTTGCGCCACACTAAACATGTACCACAAACTGTTGCTTAAGTCTGTGAGCTGGTAGGTACAGTGCGTCCAAGCTGCACACACTGAGCCTTTCCATAAATTCAGGCATGCTGTTGGCGCAGGAACCATTCCACTGTGCAGTTTACCACACCTCACCCCACACTCCATGGTCCAGTTACCATCTCAGTGCTGACTGATTGGTTAGTCAAGGCCTGCAATCATACCTTAAGTCCTCATTTCTATCACTGGCTGATTGAAGGGACTGAAGTTTTATTCCCCAAATGTCTGAACATTTCAGACACATTTTACTCTCTTGTGAAAAAGTAAACACATTTTTACTCGCTTGAAATTGCATTTACTCTCCAATTGTAAAATCAGCGAGTAAAATACTCCCTCCTCAATATCTTATCTGTAGCACTGCCCATAACGTCTAAGTTTACCTCGACGTCTTTAGTTGAATGTTCTTTAACCATACATAACACAGTGGAGGTTTGTGACGAATCACCAAACCTAAATCAGTTTATGGCAGAACTTAATTTTTTGTGTGTGTTTTTAAAGCGCTGAAAATAAAAAGTGGTTAAATCAGGATGTTTTGCCTTTTGCATCTGAAAGTTTTCCATTCAGGAAGTGGAAAATAAAAGGTACAGCAATATTATTTCGGCCCAACATGCTGCTATAAGCATTTGCATGTTGTCATGATGCCTTACTATGCAATTTGTTTATTTTGCAAGTAAACTCTATAGGACAGTATTATTGTAGGTCTTGACACCCAAAACTTAAATTTTTGTTCCAAATAAAAACACGGAAGAAGGTGGGTGTTCCCAAATTGAAAGAGTGGGTTAAAATCAAAGCTTTGCTGTTTAGCGTAACTGTGTGATCCTGGGAAAATAATGTAATCTCACCCTGACTTCAATTGCAAAAATTGGAGCGTTTATAAATGATAAAGTTTACACCCTTACAATAGGACCGCTTTAAGAAGTGTAGGAACACATTTGGCTCCAATACTGCTGCATAGCATTGCATTATTGCTGCACTGGCCCTCCCCCAGTCTTGTAACACTGCATTTGACAGGCCGACAGTCTCACCAGCCAGTCAGTGCACCAGAGATTCTACTATAGCGGACTGCGATAGAACCAACATTACATTTTCTCCCCTGTTGCTCCCAGCCACTGAAGTTGCTTGGGCCGTCCAGAGTACTGCCCCACAACTCTGCAATGTCCTGTTTTGCTAGGATATTGAGTCTTTCATTGCACACCATCTGCCATTTTCACACTTTCTAGGACCTTCAGGATCTGCAAGAAGTGGGTATTTCAGACTCAAAGGAGAGAACAGTTAGTTGATTGTAACATTGAAGCTGCACTAGAATAGTCTTATTACAATGGTTAATGAAGGTAGATGCCCCTACACAAGTAAGTTTGCCACTCCTCCACAGTCTATGAAGTTAGTGCCTCTCACAACATTTGAAGGGTTAGCCCACCCCTACATTTTAGCCTAGGTGCATTCCTGGATGGGTGCACTTGCATTTTGTTAGGCAGAGAGGTGAGCCTTTCCCCGAAACTGACAGCGTTAATTTTACTGTGTTTGTTCAGAAAAATGTACTTGAACAAACACAGTAAAACTTTAAAGCGGTTACTTTCAAGAAAGTCCTCCATCACCTCTCTGCATATTGCGCTTTAAAATATACCATTTGATAGTTGGTCCCCACACCAGACCATGGGGGGGAGGTGGGTAGAACAGTGGGGGCAGAGCCTCCAAGTTTGCTCTGCCCATTTTAGTGGCCCCTCCCATCACGACTTAATCTCCCCACCCGCATCCCCGAAATATAGGTTTTGTTGCACCCCGGCATGGGAGGGAGATCAGGTAGGTTGACTCACTCTCACAAGCCACCAGCCACCGCCACTGCTCCCCTCACAGTGCTGAAATAAAGCAGCGGGAGCCAACACATCTCCAATAATTCCTTTACTTGCTGCACCATGGCCCGTTGCAAACCTGTTCTGTAATGTATCATTTATAAAGTTATGCTGGCTGTAGTAAGACGTGCGCTTGCTGGTGGGCTATACCACGATGGATGGGCCGTTACCCCATGCAGGGATGAACGGTTCCATTACCCTGCACCAGAGATGCGGGGCAGCCCGGGGACTGAATATTTATCTGCCATTAGCACATGCAGGGAGGCCATTTGCCACTGTCACATGCAGAAAACAGATGCTTAGCTAGCATGTGCTGATAGGAGATGTGCTGCTGCATGTGTACAGAGGCTATGCCAATAACATGTGGAAAGGGAGTATGTGTTATTATATAGTGCTTTTAGCAAAATTCCTTCAGCTTTTAAGTACTGTGGTAACAGTTATTATCCCAGTTTGAATTTTATTACAGCAAAACCAAGCAGAATGCCAGGGGAGCACTGTTAGGCATTGTGGTGGGAGCTGGTGAGGACGTGTTCGAGTCAGGCTGAATACATTTAAAAAAAATAAAATTAAAAAAAATAAAAAATCGGGTACATTTGGCCCCAGTACATTTTGTCCATTTACAGCACGGATAGTAACTTGTGTGAACGGTTATTCTTCATTATTGCATGTCTTGTAAGAAAGAAGCAAATCCTCTGCGGTCTTCCCTCTGTGCCACACCCATCAAGGCTGCGTCAGCCATCCACGTAATTGGAACTTGGGAAGTGCAGGCCGCCCTCCTGCCCGGTAGATTTCCAGCCTTTCTTTGGATGCAACGTTAGCATGTGATTTGCCAACATCAGCCTGTTTAGAAGGGAGCCCTGCCATTAAGACTGGCAGAGAGGAGATGTGCCATTATAGCATGGGCAGAGGAGATGCTACGTTAGCACTCGCAGAGAAGAAATGTCCCCTAGTACGTGCTTAGTAAAGATATGTCATTTGTATGTGCCATTAGTATGGAACAGAAGTGCAATTAGCATGCAGAGCCGAGATGTGCTGTTAGCATGCGCAGAGACAGGATGTGGAGTTAGCATGTGCAAACTGCACATCCCGTCGCTGCACAGGATGTGCAGTTAGTACGTGCAGGGATGGGATGTGCAGCTAGCATGTGCAGAGAGGGTATATCCCATTAGCATGTGCATAGAGAAGGCGTGTCGTTTTAGCATGCACATCTCCTCTGTGCACATGTGCGCAGTTAGCACGCATGTACAGAGAGCTGTCCCACTAGTATGTGTGCAGAGAAGATGCACCATTAGCAGACGAGAAGAGATGTGCCAATAGCATGTGCAGATAAGAGATTTGAGGTTGCTATGGGTAGAGATGTCATGTCAACATGTGCAAATATCAGGCTTGCTAAACAGAACGTCTTCTATCAATACTTGAAAACAATGTCTGCCATTAGCATATGCATAGAAATGTGCTTGTTAGCATGCGCACGGTGTAAAGGTGCAATTTACACATGCAAATGACACAAATTTGCTCTTCAAATGCCAACAGCACATCTCTGAAAATGCTGAAAGGAAATGTTCCTTTACCATGTGCACAGAGTACTTGTCATACTCGTTAGTATGTGTCAAGAGGAGATGTGTAGCTAGCATGTTCAGAGAGGATGTATGCCATTATCAATTAGAGTGATGTGCTGTTACTATGCGCTCAGACGGGATGTGCCGTTTGCATGTGGCATGAAGGGTTCTGCGCAAGCCAGACAACTTTGATCTACGGGTCTGATTTTACCTAGGCATTGGGTATATGTGTTGGATACGTTTCACTCTCTTGCAGAGGAGAAAACTAATTTTTACTCTCTCGTTTTTGAATTTACTCTCCAATTTGAAAAATCATGCTTAAAATACTTCCACCTCAAAATCTTACCTGGAGCGAGAGGGCGCTAGCGAGCCGAACAAGATGGCCGCTCCTATGTGAGCTCCCGCAGGGCCTTCTCCAAAATCCTAATCAATACTGTAATTCCGATGGTTCACCTCCTCTAAACATCTTCCGATCCCCATCAAAAAAGCCGAGTTGTCTCCTGTGTCATTTGATCCTGGCGGACTCGGTTGGTTACACCCTGATCAGTGCCTCGTGGAGCCCTAGAGCGGCGGAGAGGACTCGTTGGCCCAGCGCCACCCGCCTGCCCCCCTCCCCAGCCTCAGTGGCGGAGGTGCGGCTCGGGAGGGCCAACGAACGGGAGAGGGCTTGCGGTGCCCCCATCGGCTGCCAGAACCGCAGCCGCCCCCCGGCACTCCCCCCAGCAACATCGAGGACCGCTCGCGGGTGGCACAGCCATTCCCCGTGTGAGGCGCACACCCCAGCTCGGAGCCGCAGGACACACCTCTGGGGAGACCCTTTGACTGCGGGGGTCCCGGCGACGGGGGCACTATCTGGCGGCCCTTCCCTCCGACAACTGGCCCGGCAGCACCCGTCAGAGCCCCGGGGAAGGGGCGGAACCAGACGAGCAGGCCGAACTGCAACACAGCCCGGATAAGCCACGCGGCATACAGGCAGCAACACGGCTCCCGGAGGCTGCACGGGCGCAACTCCACGGAGACCGAGGGAGGCAGTCTGCTGTCCCGCAACGTTCCATCCCACCAGCCGACAACGCTCCGGCAACTACTGAAGGCGGACCCCGCGCATCGAAGCAAAGTCCAGGCAGTGCCATCAGATACATTGCGCGCTCAAGGGACTAGGCTCATTGAATACTCATAGCAATCAGCCAAGTGAATTCTTGCCCACAATCTTATTGCAGGCCACACTGGCCCCCCCAAACCAAGAGTAACCACCTTCCTCCAGCTGATCCATAACAGCCAACCCCTTTGGCACCTCAAGAGGGTCCCAGCCTCGGCAATTCGAAGGGGGCATCAAGAGGGGCGTGAACGCACCGCAGCCAGTGCGAAAACCGCTTGCCACGGGACACTTTACCACACTCCTGCAGCAAACAGTCAGAGGCCCCGCACATCGGCGAAATAGCCCACACACAAGTCGACGTTGCACCTGCAAAAGTTCTGGTGCTTGGTACCCAACTGCCATTTGAAAACCCTGCCAGGAACGGGAAACCAAGCGCGAACCAACATCCACAGGGCAATAAAGTGTCCCGCAAACATCCACAAGGGCACAAGAACCTCAACAACCACTTCAACCACTCCGAATCATTATCCAGCATCAACCTCCTTCTGGGCCCCTGTCTGAGCAATAGACGACACTGCCCACGAGACTCCGCAATGGGGAAATCTGACAAACTACAACGGAAACTGAACTTCGAGGCCGGCACTTCAGCCAGGACACCAAGACATAATAGCGAACCCGAGTCCCCGTCGCATAATGCAGGCCACAATGAAAGTGACTCCCAAGAACTGGACATAAGAGCATTGCTCCTGGAATCGAAAATGGGTATTAACAACCTCGAGAGCAAATTAGATGACCTCTCCTCAAAAGTTGATCAAGTACAACACCGGCTTGACACTCACAAGAGCGCCTGGACGAAGCAGAGCAACGCATCTCTAATCTTGACGATGGGGTAACATCCCTGACCACCGGGGTGTCATCTCTCGAAGCTCAAATGAAGATAGCCAACTTGCAAAATGAAGACCTTGAAGGGTGCTCCAGAAGGAATAACATACGGATAGTAGGGGTAAGAGAGAAGCAATTGCAGGGCAAGATGGAAGACTTAGTGGAGGAACTGTGCAAATCCCTCTTTGGACCAGAATCACCCTCGCATCTTTTCGTCATCGAGAGAGCACACAGGATACCAACATCAAAACCTGCCCCCGGAGGGCCATCTCGACCAATAATCGCAAAACTACTTAACTATAAAGACAGGGACGCGATAGTTCGAATGGCCAGGGAGAAAGGCGATCTACAATATGACGGCGACACGGTTCACTTTTACCCGGACTTCTCACCGGCTGTACAGGCACAGAGAAGGTCCTTTACACACATCAAACAAAGACTCTGCATCAACCAGATTCCTTATTCAATGCTGTTTCCCGCCCGACTGAGAGTACAACATCAGGGTAAAACTCAGTTCTTCCAGTCCCCCGAAGAAGCAAACAACTACCTCGACCAAGCAGGCTGCCTCCCTCCCAAGTACAGCCAAGCACGCGCCCAAAGAAAAAGAGCCCAAAGGAACCTGCCATAGATGATAGGGGATGAAGAAACGCATCCCAACCTGTAACACCACCACCAGAATGCGAACTAGGGGTTGAAATACCCCAAGGCCGAGCAACTTGCGAAGATCCAAGCGCCCCGTAGCACAGCAATGTTCAAGTACACAAGTTATACGTTAGTAGAAAGGGCAAACATGACGAGCGAGTTAGGGTTGCTTGTGAAGAACAGGAGGGGGTTTCACACCAGTTGGGAGTTATCATGGTTAACCAAGCCCGTGGCTCATCACATACGCCGCCGACGGGGAGACCTCACCTCGCCCAACGCCACCACACTGAGACCTATCGCCTCAGCCTTCCAGCCAGTATCCGCAGAAAACTGTTCGCAAAAAGAATAAAACAGACAGCACCTTCACAGTAGCCACATGGAATATTAAAGGAGGAAATCAGCGAAAGTGAAGAAAATGACAGTACCTTCGCCGTCACAAAATCGACGTAGCATTTATCCAGGAAACTCACCTACGACCGTCCACCGAACACCCCTGGGCGAAAGACTGGGGCTGCCACCGCTACTTCGCGTCCTTTTTCGTCATACGCCAGAGGGGTGGCCATCCTAGTCAACAAGGCAGCCAACTTCAAACTGATCTACCAAAATAAAGACACGGAGGGCAGATCACTCCTGCTACCCGGAACACTGGAGGGGGAAGAGGTCACCCTGGTGAATTCATATGGCCCAAATACTGACAGCCCCCGCAACTTCGAATGGGTAATGACTCATCTAAATACAGCCAAGGGTTCCACGATCATATGGGGCGGGGACCTCAATACACCTCTTAATCCAGCCATGGATAAATCGCACAAGACGACGGCCCCATCCAAAGCAAGCTTACAAATTATCAAAATCTGCAAGGCCTACGACCTCGTCGACATCTGGAGGCACAAAAACCCGAATACCCGGGACTTCACTTTCCACTCCTGGGTTCATCAAACTAGTTTAAGGATAGACTATCTCCTCGTGTCCGCTCATAGCCGCCTGCAGTGGTGAGATTGCACTATTCTACCGAGGGCCTTGTCGGACCATTCCATGATGTCCCTAGAATGCAGTACCACGCAAGCACCCAAACCGAGACCTCACTGGAAATTTAAACCCAGAGCATTGCAGGACACCGTCTTCGTGGAGGAACTCCGAACAGAACTAAAATCGTTTCTAGACATCAACCAAGGGTCAGTGCCCTCGGTTGGGACGCTGTGGGAGACACTGAAGTGCTTCACCAGAGGGGTCTGCATGACGAAGGAAAGCAGAATTTTAAAACTAATACGAAGAGAATTGAACGCTAGTGAATCCCGACTCAAAGCCCTAGAAGGAGCCTTGTCAATAAACAGCGATCCACAGTTATTAGCTGCAATAAAAAAGGAACTAGAGGTGTTCTGAAGCACGGCTGGGAGAGAAGTGAAGTTCCTCGACAGAAACTGAAATATTCGGCAATACGGAGAGGGACAGCAGCCTGGAGCTCTTCTCGCGAGACTCATAGCAGCCGACAGAAAGCCCACATCGATCGATTCAGTGGTAGACCATGCCGGAAACATCGTCCACTCGACAAATAACATTGTCGAAACATTCTGCCGCTTTTATCAAGTTCTATGTGACCAACTACTCCGCCACCCCTGCGGAGCTGGCTCACTACCTAGACACAGTAGAACTATACTGGTTTGACCCTGAGCTCAGAGAACCACTGAACGCCCCCATCACCACAGAGGAGATCCTCGAGGTCATTAAGGAACTGCCTAATACAAAAGCACCAGGGCCCGATGGCCTATCCGGCGAATTCTATAAACACTATGCAGACCTCCTGGCCCCACTGCTCCTGCAGTTCTACGACGAGGCCTTCACCAATGGCCAACTGCCTCTGTGACTATATATGGCCAACATAATTCTTTTACATAAACCCGGCAAAGACCCAAAGGAATGCGGCGTGTACAGGCCAATATCGCTGATAAATCTCAACAAGATTTTCGCAAAAATACTAACCAAGAGGCTATTACCCCTCATGCCCACCATGGTGCTAGCTGATCAGACAGGATTTGTTCCTGGGAGAAACACCTCATGTGGAATAAGAAGAATGTTGGGTGCTATGGAGTGCCTTGATCCAGACTGTCAGGCAGCAGCAGTACTTCGAGACGCCGAGAAGGCTTTCGACTCGGTCGAATGGCTCTTCCTGTTCACAGTTCTAGAGAGGATGGGCCTAGGCAAATGCTTCATACGTCTGATCTCACTACTTTACAAAAAACCAACATCAAACATCACATTAGGAGGTCTCCGTTCAGCTGATATCCATCTGAGAAGGGGAACCAGACAAGGCTGCCCACTCTCTGCACTCCTGTTCGCCTTGGTGATGGAACCCCTGGCCTCCGACATGCACATGCACCACCTTCACAGAGGCCGCTCTTTCGGTCCACACAAGATGATCATTTCACTCTACGCAGATGACATAGCCCTGTTTCTACAGTACGCAAGTGAGAATCTGAACTCGGCAATGAGAGCTGTAATACAGTTTGGGCGCTTCTCGAGCCTGAAGATCAACAGCAGCAAATCAGTGATGACTTTGGCTTCCAATGGCAACACTTGCATGTGCGGTACCTTGAAATCTTCATGTCCCGAGTGAAAGAAGACATCATACGAGACAACTACGAAGCCACTGTAGACTCCATCCAATCCAAAGTCGACAGGTGGAAATCCCTACCACTTACTCTCTGGGGCAGAAATCATTAGTGAAAATGATCATACTACCTAAACTATTATATCTGTTCTCAAATATCCCCCTGCTTCTAACTCAAAGATTTCTCCAGCGCATCAAAAGCATGGTCCTGGACCTAGTCTGGGCAGGCAAAGTAGCGAGAGTGGCCTATTCCACAGTAACACGGCCGACAAGACAAGGAGGTTTGGCACTTCCAGACCTGGATCACTACTATTGGGAAGCCCAGGTCCAATATCTTAGCCAATGGTACAAGACAGAGTTCATAAGACCCCATGTCCAAATTGAGAGAGCTCTCGCGACGCCTCATCTCCTGTGGTCAATAATCTTTGGCCAATTCCCGGCCACCCAATCATCGATGAACCCCGTCACCACCACATACTCAATCTGGAAGAAGATTGCTAAGGAAAGTAACGTCACGTCCAGATACTCACCACTTCTCCCGATAAAACCCATTCCAGGAATCCCCATTACAGGCGAAAAAACATACCTTCTTTGGTCAGAAAAGTTACAGCTACACTCCATGCACAACCTCTTCCCAGAAGGTACGTTCCTCACTCTGCAATAACGCCCTCGACACCTTCATCTACTTCAGACTACAGCACTCGCTACAGGCGGTAATCCCGTCGTTCCCGCAACAACCACCGGTCTGGGACCTATTCCACAGTACAATCCAGGCTCAGGGAGACGGGCGCCTAGTGACAAACATCTATGAAGCCCTCCCCAGTGAATCGGATCCGCTCGGCTCAAAGGCAAAAAAAAAGAGGTGGGCGAGGGCTCTCGGATGCACAATTCTGGATGACGAATGGGCCTACGCTCTTTACCTTACGCAAAAAGTAGCGATCAACTCGAGGTTTAAGCTGATCCACTTTGATTTCCTTCATCAGACTTACCACACGCCAGCAAAACTGCACACCCGAAAAGACTCCATATCGGCAGAGTGCGCCAGATGCGGGCACAAGAAGCAGACTTTTTTCATCTGGCGTGGGCCTGTCCCCCGGTGGCCAACTTCTGGAAAACAGTATTCGAAAAAACCTCAGCAAGAATAGGAGCCGACCTTCCTCTTGAGCCAAAAATAGCCATACCGGGCCTGACCCAAACACTTCCTAAAGGAGTAAGAAAACAAACGGATCTACTACTGATCCTAGCACGAAGGAGTATCGCATGCCACTGGGGCAGGGGCCCCGCTCCAAGTTCACAGCTCTGGCTGAAAGACATTACATACTGCCAAGAAGTGGAAACCTATTTCATTAAGACACTGCCGTTACACGCCCGCACCCCAGGTATATGGGGTCCGTACATAGCATACTTCCTTTCAACAGCAGACGCTTCGGACTCACAACAGCCAACTCCATCAAGGAACTCAAATGACAGCCCGATACATGACACCGAATCCTCGAGCGCTGCGTCACAGGGATGAAGGCTTTGGCGCAAAGACTCTATAGCATAAAAGGCGAGGGAGGTGGGAAGGTCCGGGGTTTCACGTCACGGCCGGTGCATGGCCGTTTGGTTTGTGTGTTCTGTTTGAAAATACCAATAAAGAAAGTTAAAAAAAATAATAATCTTATTTGGAGCACTTATGCCCAAGATCACACCCAGGCTCAGACATATGCGCTACAACCACAGCAAATGCAGCAAGCACCACTACAAATGCCATTGCCACAAGGACAATCGAAGCAAGTACCCATGCAAACACAACAGGTACAAACTCAGCAAGCACAGACACAGCAGGCTATGATGCCACAATGAAATATGACTACAGGAGCTCAGCAAGCACCCGCACCCAAATTGGGGAGTGCGACTGTGGTAGGAGGAAATCCCTTCATGGGTACAGGGATTAAATTTATATCCACAATATGACAGCCCACAGAGCAACCTAATCAGACCCTCCAGCTTATTGCGATTTTGCGATCCCGCAAAATGCCGCGAAAACGGCCGTTTTGCGCAAAATGCCGCAAAAATGGCCGTTTTGTGCAAAAACGGCATCTATAAAAAAAAAAAAATGTTCCTTTTTTTTAAGTAATCTGCAAAAATTACTGTTTTGAAAAAAAGAATCCTCAGGGTGCCAGTTTCTCAACTTTTCTTTTTTATTTACACAAGAAATGAAATCACTTGCGCCCCAAAAATTGCAGCCCAATCCACAAGGGACACATGAATGGGCACATTTTATATGCGCGCCCATTCAGATGGCCTTTTTCACCTCCTTGATCAAATAAGTGGCGTTTCTGTCAATTTAAAAGCACATCCCTCATTTCCAAGCAAGATGCACTTTTAAATGTGCAGAAATTGTAGGCAACCCTACGCGCACGGGATGTGGGGCTGCCACTGCATGACAGGGTCTTTCCTGACCCTGTCATGCATTTCTTTTAAGGTATGAACCGCTGCTGAGTCGCTTGCATTTCTGTTCCTCAAACAGGATAAAAATGCATTTTTTGGGTCACATTTTACAGTGGCAGGCACCTAGAATGCCTGTCCCTGTGAAAGGCGCTGGGAGCTTGCAGAACACTGTCGGGAGAGCGATTCTATTCAAAGTACTGCCCATTTTGAGGACAAAAATCTATCGAATGTTACAATTTGACCAATTACGTCCAGTACTATTCGATCGATTTTTATAAATACTGAACATGTGTTGCGGGGGTGTCACCCACTCCCCTTGTTTAGTATTTTTCGTCTAGGGTGGTTGCAGAAGTGTTTTCCCCTTTTTCCTAAAAATTGGAGGCAGGGACAGAAAAAAAAGAAAATAACGAAAAAAGGACCCTGCGGAGTCGGATCCGACCCGCGTTAGAGGGACGGATCCGACCCGCGTTAGAGGGACGGATCCGACCCGCGTTAGAGGGACGGATCTGGCACCGCAGGGTTGCAGGGGAAGCGGCAGCGACCAAGCAGTTAAGTAGGGGAGGGGGTCGGGTGGTGGTGAAAGGTACATTTTGGGTTGTTTGGCTGAAGTGCAAATCAATTTGCAGCAAAATTGACTACGGTCAATTCCGCCGCAAATAATTACACTTCGGTCAAACAACCCAGAACACCATTCAAGGCAGCTGCCAGCGCACAATTTGCGCTACAGCTCAAGCCTGTGGAAATGCGCCGGTCACCTTTGAGAATAAGGTGACCTGCTCATTTCCAAAAATGGGTTGTCTAAAAATAGCATATCCTCCGTTCTTTTTTTAAATGCCCCATCATTTGAGGAACTGGGTCAAAATCTACATTTAAAAAAAATGGTTACACTATGAGAGAGAGGGAGAGTGATGGGTGAGATGTGAAGTGATGGGCAAGAAAGCAGAGGAAGAACAGTGGGTCAGAGGAGGAAGTGCTGCACAAGAGAGCAGAGGAAGCAGTGATGCGGTGGGCCAGAAATCTGAGAGCGAGCAGAGGTACAGAAAGTAGAGGAAGCGGTTGGCCAGAAAGAGGCAGTGAGCTGCAGATTGGGAAAAAGGATGAAGGAAGAATGTGATAGAATGGGAGAAAAGATGCAAGATGCAGAAGCAGCACAAAAGAATGAAGGACTGTATATTGAGGGAGGAATTTTAGAGTGTAAGGTGTGAGTTGGGAGTATGATTTGGAGTGTGGCAGGGGCTGGGCAGTGCAGATTGTGACTGGTCGGTGTGACATAGCACGTGAGTATTTGTATGACAGAGTGAGAGGTTAAGGAATGTAAGTTGTGATGGAGAGTTGGTGAGATGTGTGTGGGTGTTTGGGGGATTGGAGAAGATAAAAGGGGAATATTTTCAGCATTACAATTGATAATGATCAATTTAGTTAATACTATTAAATAGGCATGAACATTAAACCAGAAATGTAGCCAAATCAAACACTGTTCTGCCAAGCCAGAGACATCTGGGACTCTTCCTATTAAATTAATACAAAAGACACATAATAATGATACCCTGGCTCTCTTCTAGCCTTGCACTCTACCTATTTCCTGCAATGTGGCAATCTTACACCCTCCAGTTAATACCAGATGTCCCGCAAAAATGCCGCAATAAATAAAGGTTTGTGCCGCAAAATTTGCCATTTCATGCCGCAAAATCCTGGAAGGTCTGCCTAATGTGTTCAGTACTATCTCTGACACTAGACCCCCAAGAGGAACCAAGGGTCAAGGTGACGATAGACACTGGAGCAACTCGTTCCTGTGTCCATGAGCGGAAATATGTTGGGTATTGCAATGAACGAGCTGGGATTCTCTGGGGCAATAAGTTTAGTTCCTTTTACAGACGAATTACCAATCTCTGTAGCAGAACATGACATGTCAATGCCATTATTATATTCTAGTCAAACGCTGGTTAACATATTGGGGCGTGACTTAATGTAGAAACTTAACACAATGATATATTTTACTGATGAAGGAATAGTGTGTTCCACATCAGTGATACATTATATAAATGTGACAGTTTATACTAGCCTTACAGGGCAGAAGACATTACAAGGAGTTCCCTTAGATACACGAGTGTTTTTCTATGGGAGTGACTGTTTTATTATCGTGCTTACCCAGATTGATAGGTCAACTATTAAGAATACCCGATGAGTTTTTGTTCAGACCAGCAATCCCTATGGATGATTGAAGAAGGGCAGATTGTCCCCTTGGAGTTACAAGCAGCAGTGGTCAGAAAGGAAAAGGTGGTTCTTCATGGGACAGATGAGGGGAAGAGGATGGAGAACAGCGATAGCCCTAGGTGAAGGATACAGGCTGACAGATGAGTTGTTTAAGGATGAGTACTCAGATGATGAATTAGTATTTTTCATAAATCTCACTTATTGGTTTAAAGTAGAGGATAGAGAGATACTGCAGAGAATGGCGTTGGTAAAAAAAGAAACCATTATTTTTTCAGGATGATTTAGAGAAAGTGCCAGACATTTTATGGACGACAAGTCCATATGATGTGGGACTATTAAAAGGAGGAGCAGTGAAAATCAAACTAAAACCAGGAGACCTTTTGCCACGTGCAAAGCAATACCCTATGTCCAGAGAGGCAGATGAAGGTATATTTGAGACCATCTCCACTCTAATGAAGCAAGGAATATTATTACCATCCCATTCTCCATGTAACACGGATGTGTGCCCAGTAAGAAAATCTACGGGTGAGGTGGCAATCGTGGGTATTTATACAGGACCTTTGTCCGCTAAACAATATAGGCGAAGCAATTTCCTTTAGTTCCAAATCAAGCAACAATATTGTGCAACTTCCCATCTAAGGCCAAGTATTTCACAGTCAGATTTTAAAAAACTTGTTATTTTCAATTCCCCTTCATTAAGACTCACAGGATCCGACTTCCTTTTCATATAGAAATATTCGCCGGAAACATACTTGTTTGCCTCAGGGGTACTGTGAGTTCCCATCAATCTATTAAATATTGATGGGCATAGGTAATGATGGACCTAGGTAATGTTCAGCTCGAAAGTGCAATCGTCCAATATGCGGATGACATTTTGGTGTGTAGTGAGACAGAAGAAAGATGCAGAGAAGATTCAGTTAATCTCATGTCTATACTCTCAGAAAAATGATATAAAGTGGACAAAGCGACGCTACAATACTGTCAGAAAAGGGGTCTTGTATACAGGACAGTTGATTTCTCATGATGGGAGAAAAGTGAGACCTGAGAGAAGAGAAGCAATTATGACGATCTCAGAACCTAAAACAGTGAAGGAAATGCAACAATTTTTAGGCCTATTTAACTATAGCAGGGCCTCGGTTTTCGATTACAGTACATATATTGAACCAATTTTTAAAAGGGCTTAAAGAAGCGTAGGTGGGCAAAAGCAAAATAATATGGACAGATGAAATGACTGAAGGATTTGAAGAATTAGAAAAGGAGATCAGTACAGCCCCTGTGTTGCGAATTCCAGATTATCATGATGAATTTAACTTATTTTCCCATTCAAATGGAGAAGTCATGACAGCAGTAATTGCACAGAAAACAACATTAGGACATGGACACAAACCATTGGCCTATTATATTGGAATTTTAGATCCAGTTATGAAAGGGCATTATCCCTATGAGCAGTCTTTAGCTGCTGCTGCATTTGCAATCAAAAAAAGCTTCAAGTACATCAATGGGGTGTTAGGCAGAAACCTGTGCAGTTCCCTCTGGGACCACTGCAAAAGATTTAAGACTACAGGTGTTTGGCAGTAAACCCACTTGGTACCAGTCTGTACCACACAGATTCACTTGGTAGCTGTGGCTGAGCAGTCAGACTTCCCTAAAGAAGAGTTAGGCAGTATACAGAGTATTCACAATAGGTCAAGAGGACACAATAGAACAAGTAAACACTGACCAGGGCTTGGTGTAAAAGAGATATAATTATTTATTTAAAAACCACATCTAGAAAAACACACAGGAACTAACAGTAAGTAATTCAAAAATACGGTCACTAAAAGATATACACTCCCTTAAAAGAATATTAGACAAGTCTTAAATAAAGCCCCACTTATTTTCAGACAGCGGTGAGCGCTTAACGTAGATGGCACTCTAATAGTTTGTTTTAAAAAGGGAGAGAAAAGCAGAGAACAAATTGAAACAGATCCCAACACTTTTACAAGAACATAACAAGAGAGGAAGGCAAAGTAAGACCGTGAATTCAGAGTCAGTAGGCCGGATCCGCTTTAAGAGGATCGAAACGAAATGTGTCCAAGGTCACACGGTTGCAGTGCACCAAAAAGTCTTGTAATGGTTCAAAAAGGAGTTGGATCAAAGAAAGGGACCAGTTAGAGGGTCAAGGCGGCCAGCCCAGTCCAGAAGGTTAAGGAGTTATTACCTTGTAGCAATCTTTAGAAAGGGAGGCCTGGCGGACACGGTACCTTAAAGTGGTGAGAACACTCCAGCGGGGGCAGTTGTGCCTGGCAGCGGATGCAAGTCGGTGCTTCGTCCGGGGGAAGAGAGGATCTCGTCGTGGAGGAAGACAGGAGTCTGTTGCACTGCCAGGGAAGAAACCAGCCGCTGGGTTTCTCAGGTACAAGGAGCGGTCCGTTGATTCGAGGTTCAGTGGCAAGTGGCTATCCGGCTGCCGGGGTGCTTGGCACGGGCAGTTCGACCACAAACCGGTCTAGGGTGCGAAGAAAAGAAGGTAAACTGGTTGTGCCCACCAGTCAGGGGAAGAAGCCTCTCCAGCCGGGAGATCTTCTCTGTCGTCGGGAAGTGGTGAGTCGGTTCTGCAGGGCTCCACCGGTGGGGTCATCGTGGTAGGTCGGCTCAGCTTCTCCCTCGTCGGATTCTCAGGTCCTGTGGCGACTTCTGAAGTTCCAGTCCCCAAAGCCCTGCTTTTATGCAGCATACCCCCATTCACTCAGCCTAGCTGTCAAACAAACATGCTAAGTGGTGGGCCAAATCACACAACAGTGCGACTTGAGTTACCAAGGTAACTCAGTCCAGGGTGCCTAATCCCCTTCCACACCCCCTGTGGTACCCAGACAGAGTGGCACCACTTTTGGAGGCTTCTGTGGAGAAGCCCGCCAAAAAGTGGAACAAAGGGCTCGACTTGGGTTGGAGTCACAGAAGAGAACACAAACGCCATTTTAGAATCGAGTCTTGGCAAAAAATACCAACTGGAGAATGAATATTAATTAAATAAACCGGCGGTATGTTCGAGGCTATGAGAATTAAATAGTTGGTAGCCTCGAACAATGGGAAAATCCCATAGGAAAATATTCGCGGTCGAATATAAAAAAGTAGTTTCCACTGCCACCAGCCAAAACTCGATCAGGGGGGACCGAGACGTGCCCCCTCGACTAACAGACCCCGGGGCAATCGAATTGCCCGGACCAGTACGTCCACAATATGATGGTTTGTACCGGTTTCTGTTAATAATTTGGGACTAGTAAAGCCAATGGTGACTTTACATGCCCTGGGAGACAGTAGTCAGTCCCAGGGTATGGAGTCTATGGTGGGGGGGGGTCACTATGACACCCCTGTGTTACTGCACGGAGGGTGCTGTTTAACACACATAGTAAAAACACATGAGACCCTATGGAGTAAAGGACCCCATAGCCCATCAAACACATAAGCAGTCAAAGGAACACCATAAATCATGTCCAAGAGTGGGAGAAAAAGAGTTTCACTCTTGGCAGGAGGAAAAAACAAACTCCAGAAATCCAGCAAAGCTGCTGGGGGACTCCCTAGGTTAGGAAATTCAGCCTAAAGAGAGAATTCTTCCCAACATGGGGTGTTCAGTAATATTTGTAGAGCATGCATTATTTGCAATTTTAATGAAACCTAAAAGTACATTGACCACACAAAGAGCATCAGGATACAAGGTAATTATATTGAATCATGTGATTAAAATTGTCAGATACAAGACAGTGAATCCAGCAACGTTCATAGATGAACCAGTAGGGGAGGATGATTATGTACATGATTGCACAACATATACTGAAAACTATAATGAAACCCCCCACGCTACAGAAAATACCCTCCAAACGACTGGCGAAAAGCATACTGGATCAGCAGTAGTAAAGCTGAACTGTGTGACCGAAATTGACTGTAGGGCACAATTTGCCAACAGCGAGGGGAGCAATTCTTAGACCCAACGGCTCATTTAAGCATCTGCATATATATTATGTGGATATGCTGCAGACATGAAACAGCTAACGTGAGCTGCCGTTCCTTATGAGTGAAGTGTTCCCAAGATGAGGTGTGTGAGGTTTTACGGTCTGAGACAGTATTTTGTAAACTAGCTGTTTAAGCATTGGTTTTTCTCTGCGTATCACCCACAGGCAAATGGTGTCTGTGAACGATTAAACGGATAACTGAAGGAAAGTATTGTTTAAGTAAATATGACTTTAAAGAAGGAATGGCTATATTGCCTACCCCTTGCCTTATATGCCCTAAGAAACCAGCCTGGCTCAGATCCCCATCTAACTCCTAATGAGTTGGTCACTGAACGCCACATGAGAACCCTCCTTGCTACTCCACCTAGGTTAAAAAATTATGCTCATAGTGTAGCAATGACATTAGCTGATGAAATGCATGATTACCTAAGAACAATAACTGCAGTTGTTTCTTTCATGTCTCAACAGGTCAAAAACCAAAAGTGAGGGGTCAAAGAGAAGCACCAAAGACAATCAACCGATTGAAGCAGAAGATTTGTTAAAAGAAACCAGCCTATACCCAAGGGACCAGGTGCTGGCATGAAAGTGTGTACGCACTTGGCGCATGCCCCGCTTTGAAGGTCCATATGAGGTAGAAGAAGTTACGCCTACAGTTGATAAGTTAAAAGCATTTGCACGACATAAAACCATATAAAAGGGGAAACCCAGACCTCTCCTTCTTTCTTCAGTCAGTAGTTGCAGAAGTTCTGCGCATGCAGATTCGTTCTGTGGCCAAGAGTAAAGACACGAAAAATGAAGAACACAGCAGCACTTTAGACTAAAGGCCAATATCTTTTAACATTTGATAAGGAATAAAAAGTCTTTGTTATCCGGGAACATTTTTAGATAGGCTAAACTTAAAGCGTTGAATTACTGGAGCTGAAAGAAGAGAAGCACATTTCATCTTTATGTTACCAATTATAATACACACATTCTTGTATGCTGTTTTTACATACATATTAGAGTCTGATGTTTATGGTATTTAGACCTATAGTACCTATAGTATCAGCACATGAAGGAGGTGGTAGTGAGAACGTCAGATGGAAGCTGCTATGTCTGTCACTTAATACCGTATGCCACGAATGCTGCAAGAACATTTATTGCCAAAGAGATGCCTGCAAATGATGCAATATGTCTAAGTCATCTAGCAGCATGTAAAACCAGAGGACAATTTGAAGGAAAATGGGCAACTTTGCGATGGTGATAAAGGGGAACATTTGAATATGAACATACTTATGTAAACAATTTTTAAAAAAGGATAGACGGTGGGACTGGGCAGACAAGCAAAAAATGTATGTATCCATCCCAGATTTGAGAACGAATAACAACAACGGTCAAAATGAAGAGGATGGATTGCTCAGACATGACGGAAAGGTCAGGAGAGCCAGGATGCTGGGAAATACCTCTGCTATTGGTATATGGGCGTTTTGACACTAGTACCGGATGGGAAGATGGATTATTATCTTTCCCTGCAAATTTATTGAAGAAAGAACCAGTAGTTATAGTGCAAATAGTGAATGACAGATGCCTAGAATCACAGGCCAGGTATTCCAGGTAACTAACATGGGTCGACACCGAACCAGGTCCAGTATCTATAATACCATTGAAGAATGCAATAACATGCTTCAAGAATGGAAACTCGGTTCTAGTCGGAGAGAACAAAAGATGTGGACAGACATTTGAGGTCCCAAGGATTAATGGAGGAACTGCTGTACGGATGGACCCATGTTGGGCCTGTGGATCCAGAGCTCACATGCAGTTGCCTCAAAATTGGGGAGGAATATGTTCCATCTTATTAGTACATGTTCCAGCATTAGTGATCTCTAAAATCGGTGAAATTCCAAAGATGAACGAACAGAGAAGGAAAAGATTGCTCATTCTTTGCAGGCTGAAAAGGGAGAACTACTTTTCATTAAAATAAAGGGTTATGAAGACATTCCAGATGAACAGAAACTGTTCAGCAATCATAATGACATCTATATTTAAGCCAGGACTCCGGACGGCAGTGAACGCCAAGTGGCTGCAAATTACCAGATGGGAGCTGCTGTAGACGATTAATGCAACAATAAAAGGATTAAATGCAATCAGAGAAGAATCGAGAGCCATCAGGTTGATGACTCTCCAGAACAGGTAGGTCTTGGACTTAATTACAGCAATAGAAGGAGACGTGTGCACCAAGGTTGGGCCTTCTTGCTGTACATTCATACCATCCCATAATGGAGAGAATAGAACCCGAAAGAAGTAATAACTATGCTGACGACCAGGCATATAAAGATGGTAGATGAAGCTGATGAGACATCCTTTTGATGACTGGTTCTCAATCCTATTGTCATGGATTCCAACATGGCTGGCCAATGAATTTAAAATACTCTGAGTAATAATTGTGATGCCATTGTCGGGATTCTGTTTTATGAGGATCATCTTGGGACAGATGCCATTGTCGGGATTCTGTCTTATGAGGATTATCTTGGGACAGTGCCAGAAGACAGCAAAGATAGCTATTGGGATGAAGATCATGATTGATATAGACGCTGGAACTGGTGAGCAGATGCAAAATGAGGAAAGTACCCGTGAGAATATAAAGAAAAGTATCCTTGCACCTCCAGGAATGAAGTTCTACTATCCCAAGGATCATAAAAAATATGTAGGATGTTGGATATTTTGTTCACCATCATGAGACTGCTGCCACATGACCTGGAGTGTGGATGGACATATAAAGAATGCAGATCACCTAAGGGGGGTGGCAAAGATACGGGTCCCAAAGAAATGACAGTATGAAGAGATGATAAAGGAGAATGAAGAGAGGAATGCGGTGGTGGACTCGACTAATGGTGGGGAATTTAGAGGAGCAGGTGGACACATTATCCCTAACTCCTACCCCCTCACCACTGTCATACTGCAACATGATCAGGCAGGCTCTTCCACCAAAGAATTATTTAAAATTCTAAAGGAGCTAGAAAACCCCAACCCCCCACAGACAACTGCTCAAAAGATAAACCCTGGTGCACCAGCATCCAGAATGCCCTCAACATTAAAATCACAGGGCTCCAGACCAAAATTGTGAACAAATGTCAACAACTCCCCAGCAACAAAATCACTAACCCTAGCTTAAGCCCACCTACATCTAACAAAGCCAACATAGGCTTCACCTTTAAGAAAGTGACCATCTTAGAAGTCCAAATAATTATCACTTCCCTAAAACCTAATTGCAAAGGGGACAGCTGCCCTGCCCAAATAATAAAAGATGCTGCCAGAGACCTCTCCCCCTTTATCACTAAGCTAATCAACCTTTCGTTTGCCAACAATTCTGTCCCCAACAACCTAAAACAATCTTGGGTGCTCCCTCTCCTAAAAAAACCAAATCCCTAGACCCAGCCATACCAACCAATTATAGACCCATCACCACTGTCCTGTTTCTGTTAAAAATCCTGGACAGAGTCGCCTACATCCAGATTCAGGAGTACCTGGAATCTAACCAACTGCTGGGTATACGTCAATCTGGTTTCAGACCGCAACATGGAACTGAAACCGCTCTGGTTGACCTCAAAAGCCAGATTGATGAAATCAAAGACAAAGTCAATGCAGCCATCCTACTTCTCTTAGACCTCTCAGCAGCCTTCGATTTAGTCGACCATGAAATCCTATGCAATCACCTATCAATCGCAGCCCACTTCTCCTCCTCTGCCTCCACATGGATACAATCCTTCCTGGCGAATAGAACCATGCGAGTCTTCTCCACAACAGCCGCTGCTGACCCAATCCCCATCACCTGCGGAGTCCCACAAGGTTCCTGTGTCTCCCCCACATTGTATAATATATTTACGAAGCCTCTATTCAACAAACTGGACCGTCTGGGTATCACCTACACCAACTATGCAGATGACACCCAGATTCTCCTCACCATCTCAGGCAACTACAATGCAGACGTCACCCGGATTAACAAAATCTTCTCCATCATTCAGGCATGGATGGCCACCCACGGCCTCTGCCTGAATGATGAGAAGACGGAGCTTCTGCTGATCGGTTATCCTAATAACCTGTCTAAACTCAGCCCCAGTTACATCATCATAGACGGTAACACCATCCCTATCGCTAAAAGTGTGAAAACCTTAGGTTTCCACCTTGATGCCAACACCAACCTCGCCAAACAAATCAACTCAACCGCCTCGGCCACTGCATGTACAGGTAAGCTAATCGGGGCTAGCAAACCCTTCCTATCCCCCCCCCCCGACAGCTGCCTCACTCTGGCCAGAGCACTCATTCAATCCAAACTAGACTATTGCAACAGCCTGTACCTAGGAGCCAACCAATCCATAATTAACAAACTCCAGGTTCTCCAGAACAATGCTCTACGTGCAGCACTCAACATCCCAAGGCGTGAACACATCTCTACAACCAGAAAAGCATGCAAATGGCTCTCCATACAGCAAAAAAAAAAATAAAAATAAAATAAAACCGACCTCAAAACTATCTGCCTCACTTATAAGGCCTTAAATAATCTAGCCCCACCGTACCTCTCCAACAAATTTACTTTAAATTCTTCATCCAGAACCACCAGATCAACCAGCTCTTTAAACATACTAGTGCCCAGATTTGCCTTAAAAAGAGCAGGAGGCGCTAGCTTCATTGTGCTAGCCTCCCAACTTTGGAACACCTTACCACTCAAAATTAAAACCACTGAGTCCTTCCCGATCTTTAGGAAACTAGTTATTGACTGGCTACTGAACAAAGAGTAGCTTTTACCCTCATCTCCAACCACACCTGTATTATATGTAAATTGTCGTATTATGTAAATCCTTCTTTGTAAATTGATGTGCCCTGTAAATGTTAATGAATATTTCATGACTGCAACCGTATCCTTAAAGCGCCCTTCTACCCATGGGTCCGGATCGCTCTACAAATAAATTAAACAAACAAACAAACAAACCAGGAGAAGGGCCCTATGGGGGACTCCATGTGTTATGCCTATACCACATCGAGTGTATGAGAGACGACATGCACTCATAACCGTATCGAATGTATCTGAAGGAGGGGAGGGATGTCAGCACACACGGCTGGATATCATGTAGTGCCAAGTGAAATCCGACGCTGGCAGAGTGATGTCATAAAGAAGCTATACGAAGGCATACTCAAACGATATAAATATACTGAAGAGTAACGATGTAACTGAAGTGATAGGAGAAACATTACGAAACGATAAAGTAATCATATATACAAAGAAGAATGAAGTAATTTGTTGACCAATAAGTGTAAATAAGCAGCAAGGTAGATGAGACACATATAATCTTGCATTAGAGGAAAACATAACGTGGCAAGGACGTCCATGATAGGAAAATGGACGCTGGCTTGTGTAAAGATTCAATTCAGCTACCTCAGAAACAGACCATGGCTGTAGAGTCAGCAGGCATTGGAGAATTAGCTTAGTGTGCAAAACGAAGGAGTCTATGCTGGCCTGGAATCAAGGATGTTATTTCAAGGAATAGCTGCAAAGCAAAAAGGGAGGCAGACGGATAAGCCATCGACATGAGACATATTTCTCTTGGATTTCAAGAAGAAGAAAACATTTGCAACAGCAAAAGTATTGGACAATTAACAATGAATAAGACTCTTACGAGATGGAGTGAGCTTCTAGAGGCCAAGAGGAGCAACAACACCCAGCATAGTTAAATCAAATAGCAGTAGATAGGCGGTCAAAACGGACAAATTAGCGGTCTCCTCACACGTGATCCAGAAGTCGAAAACATGGGCTATTCATTAAGCTGTGGATGAAGATAGTGATGTGCTTACACTATCTTGAACGTTCCAGAACAGAGAGCAGGCTACAAGGTGAACTACAAACAGTAAGCGTTTGCTCATGGCCGGACTGATGAGAGATGATGGACTAAGTGGGAAAGGTTGGAGTAATCTGACGTGAAGCAAGCACTTGGGTTTCGTTTTGCTTACGTGATGCTACCCATGCCGAACGTCCAAGGTTGGGTGAGAATGCCAACCAATAAGTGGGTCTATGTGGCAACCTACTATAAAATGTTGCATAGACCAGTTTGCTGCCATTTTGTCCGCTATCATCAGTATCATGCCTATTTATAAGTAGTTCGAGACATGCCTCACAGATAAGAGACTGGCAATAAAGTACTAAACCATGTGCATTCTATAAGTAGATGCATTCCCCTAACCAATCCCTCCCGTTGATAGGTTTACAGTTTGCCACGTAGGGTGATATGACGCATATTGGGGTATAAAACCTCTGCGTAAACAAGTTTGTGCGCAAGTGTGCATGCATCAGTCCGATGTCTGCCAGTTGACCATGCTTCATTAAATTGAGAATAAAGTAGTACTTTACCATATTCTTTGAGTCTGTCCGGTTATTTGGTCTGAGATCTTTATTGGTAATCTCATCTAGCACAAGAGACGCGTCAAGGTGCTAGAGCACATTGGAGCGACTACTCAATATAGGCGAGGGTGCCCCAGGGACTGTATGGTGTACATGGGTATGCCTCATCGAGATGATGCAGACGAAAGCAGGTTGTGCCGAACTCGATTGGGCTGCTACAGAGTAATGACGTTTCAGCACTTGATACAGGGAGGGTTGTGGGCGGCGTTTATAATCTCTTGAAACCTACATATTCTGGTTGCATGCAAGCGGTTTACACATTTCAAGACGTGCCGTGCAATAAACACACCATCAGAGCCGTTGCATCAAACACGACCTTTCAGGACATAGACACACCCTCCCATAATCCGTGCATTAATTGCACCCTCCAGTACCCAAAAGCCAGTGCCTAGACATGAAAATCGGCGGTCCATACATTACACACACCCTCCCATAAGCCGTGCATTAATTGCACCCTCCAGTACCCAAAAGCCGGTGCCTAGACATGAAAATCGACGGTCCATACATTAAACTCATCTGGAGCAATATTAATAACCACTCTTCCCCGGCCCTTCTGCGTAAACTATACCCTCCCAAAATCTCACAGCAATGCTTTAAATATAGCAAGGTATATAGATGTGCACATGACATAATTAGATTTACATGACAGTGAAATGGGCACCTGTGCTGGCACTTCACTATGGCACTTCACTAAGTCACTTACTTCTTAAACATACTGACAGCCACTGTTGCCTTCAATTGATGCAGGACAGGGAAAGCCGGGAGTCTGTTGTTCCAGCGGCTCTGGTAGAGATGGATCAGCTGAGCCCTTTTCCCTCTGCAATCACACGAGGCCCCGGCTGTCTCCCTGTCTCAGCCGGCCGGATGTCAGCGCTTTACGGCAGACATCGGTAAATTGAAAGTTGCCAGTATTGGAAACACTGTCACGCCGCAAAATCCTACCAGGCAAAGAGAAATTAGACCAACACAAGATGGCCTCCACACGGCAGCCGCCTTCTTGGATTGGGCTAGTCCTACCAAAGCAAAGGCTGAAGAATGCCATACGATCCTTCAGACTACTGCACGTGTTTCTATAATTGCCTTGTTATCTTTTGTAGAAATGTTTGGGGGTTTACAATTAAAGGAATCTGTTAGTGTTAAACTTTAGAACGCCCTGGTGGCGTGCCTGGATAGTTTTGGCTTCCTGCAGTCGTGCTTTAGCATCACCTACATGGGAAGTGGGGTCTAGACAGTGGACAATCGCCCTAGATTGTCTGGGCAACGTGTCAGTTTTATAGACGCACATTCTGGAAAAATAACCGTGAAATGCTAGTCATATAAAATGAATACAATAAGCACAAGCAGCAGACACAATAATTAAGATTTTCAACACATTAGTTCCAGAAAGTCATAATTCTATGAAAGTCATGGAGGCGAAGGATTATGCTTTCTCTTAAACAGCAGCTTTAACGAAACCAATAATAAACACGAACAAAGACAAAAACCCACTTTGGGTAAAGTCTTTGGAAATCCAAGGTATTATTGGTCTATGAAGAAAAACCAAGCAATAACTGCATACATGCCAACCTTCCAAGCACCTGGAAAGGAGATTTCATCAGCGAAATCGGGAGATGTAAATTTCCCCATAGGAATACATTGGCGCTAGAATGTTTATAGGTGGGAGAACGTGAAAAATACCTATAGTTTTCACTGAAAAGTCGTGAGTCTCCCGCCTAAATCGGGAGGCTTGGCATGTATGCAACTGTATAGTCCCATAAACACTGTAACTCCCCCGAAACGTCCTCTTTCTTTTGCTGATCCAAAAATGCGCCCTAACAGGTAAACGTGGTTTCCGAGTTCCCAGCTATCTTGTATCCACAATGGTACCTAATATGAAAAAAACATATCTCAGTGAACTGAACCAAGAGGGTGGGGAAATCATGTCATGACATCCTAACAATATCAGTACAATAATCATTCCAATATACATAGCATGTACAACATTACATTCATTGATCAACTCGATTGCAAGGGTGGGAAAATCCTTCACCTCCATGTCATTAATAGGATTATGACTTTCTGGTACGAATGTTCTGGCGGCCCGGTAGGTATTCCGCTGTCACCGAAACCTGTCTCTGAAGACAGAGGTGCCAAAACTATTTTACCAACTCTGCTAACATTCTGGACCTTGTGCCACCCAATCTGTTTGTATACCTGACCGCTGACACGTTGTCCATCTTGAAGAGTACGCAACATTGGGTCCTCTTCTGAGTCCAACATTTCACTGCAACGGATTCTGCAAGCAACTCTAGGCAATTCATGTGTGATGCTGTCTCCTAATTCGACCACCTGCCCCCTGTTGACATGTCTCTGCATCGGGCTCCCCAACCCCATCTGCTGGCCGTGGATTCAATAATCAGGTCCGCGGACGAGCCAAATATAGCTCTCCCGTTCCAAGCATCCATATGTTGGATCCACCATTCTATTCACCTCTTGGGAAATTGGGATGCTTGATTCCAAAGATGCGCCCCTCTTGAGTTATTGGTTCTTTAGCCTCTGAAGGGTACTGTAATGTAAAGGCCCCAGGAAAATGGCTTGAATTGATGATGCAAGACGGCCTACCAGCCTGGCAATCTCTCGTAATGAAATCTGTCTCTTCAACAGAGTGTGTTTTATCTGTTTCTTGATGTCGTTCACTTTGGTAATTGTTAGACTGAGTGACCCCCGGACCGAGTCTATCACAAAACCCAGGAATTCCATGGATTGATCTGGTGATGTGTCACTACAGGTTTCATCAGCTTGGTAAAAACACCAAGGTGCTGACGCTAGGTCGAAGGGTAGGCAACAAAATTCCCATGTCAACTACCCCCAGACAAATCTCAGGAATATCCGGTGCTCTGCTGCAATGGGCACCGTCAGGTATGCATCTTTGAGGTCTATCCTGGCTAGCCAATCTGCCTGCAATACTATATCCATTAAGAGGTGAATCCTCTCCATTTAGAAGTGTCTGTAAATCACTAAATCCTTCAACCCTCTCAAGTTGCTAACCAGCCTCAGCATGTGTTTTCATTTGACCAGCAACACGTTGCTTCTGAAGCCTATGAAGGAGTCCGTCACCTGCACTATGATATGGGGGTGTATTCTGTCTTGGTGTTATGTAGAAATCTTTGTGAAACCCTCGAACCATGTCCAAGACCCTAGCATCTTTGGATATGGAGTGCCAACAGACTACATTCTTTGCTAATCTCCTGCCTACTGCTGGGAGGTCTACGCTTAGTGCACGCTTGAGCTTGCTCGCTCTCACCTGTGTTACTTTGTTGGTGGTCTCCTTTTCGCCAGCCCCTGCCCCCTCCTCGGCAGGGAAAGAAGGAGTTTTGTCTTGCGTCCTCTTTCTCTCTCGGTTGTGTTCCATCACTGTAGGCCTGTTGTGCCACCCTCTGATCTCAGGCCTAGGTCCCCTCCCCTGCCAGTCGCACACCTGCACTGCCTTCCTGGCAACCCCCGCACTTGAGGACTGTTTCTGTATCCCTACAGTCCCACTACCAGCACTTGACACCTGATGTCTGCACTTACCCTTGCACTTGCCACCTGCTGGCCGTACTTTTATTTATTGTTTATTTATTCTCTTATCCCATGTACTGCACTGTCCCCTCTCTCTCCCCCACGCACTTACCCCTTCCCCTTCCCATGCACTTGCGCAATCTGAATGACCCCTGTCCCAGTAGGATCGTTGTCTGTCTTCCCTCTATTCCCCCTCCCTTGCCTCGTCGTGCCTTGAAACACTTGTTTATAGGTGCTTTATAAATGCCATATCATATCATATCATATATTCTAAGTCAGAGAGGGAGCATTTGTTAAGGTTGTTTGCAGTACTCCAGCAACAGGGTTTAACGCTGAATTGCCCGACATGCAAATGTATGCACTGCACAGTGGAATTTGTTTGCATCAGAAATGTCTTGGAAGTAGGTAATGGCATACATACCAACCCTATTGAAAAATGTTGCTACTTTTTACGTCCTCCCGCCTAAAATAATTCTAACCCCACTGCATTCCTATGTGAAAATTAATTTCTCCCGATTTCTCTGACAAAATCTCCCTCTCAGGTGCTTCAGAATGTTGACCTTTTATGCAATAGATACAATCCAAAACCACCCTGGAAGAGCTTGGTCACTGTACACATTCATGTCTGTTAGAACCAGAAGATGTCCTCTTTTAGAATTTTACAATGTTGAGTAGTTATGGATTTAATGTGCTTTCTATGTCAAAACCGGAGGCTCGGATTATGCTTTCTCTTAAACTTTACTTCTTGAGCAGCTTCAACCAAACCAACAATAAACAGTAACAAAGGCAAAAAACTACAAGTACCACTTTAGATAAAGTCTTTGGAAGTCCAAGGTATTATTGGTCCATGAAGAAAAACCATGTGATAAACTTGGCCAATCCTCAACTCCAATCCTCAACTCCAACTCCCCTGAAACGTCCTGTTTCTTTGCTGTTCGGGCAGCGAGCTAAGTACATGATTCTCATTGTTTATTGGTTGATGCATGTTTTTTCCTTAGATTATTAAGATTAGTTTGCGATTTGTATTATAAAGCGGTGCAAGAGTAGCATTTGTGTGTAGTGTGGCTGTTAGACGCTCCTCTGCACATCAGAACACTGCACATCAGAACACTGCTAGCACCCCCACAACACCTTCCCCGGGTTCCCACACTACTCCCCCCAGGTTTCGAGACTCACGTGATTTGGTTACCCCACAGGACCGAAAGCTCCGTACCGGGTACAATGTACGTGCCCGGTTGCAGCCCTTCCTGCATTGGCAGTTGCCATGGAGAGCACACAGCAGACGGGGCGACAGAACACTTCCGCATCGAACAGTCGTCCGCTCACGTGACTCAGAGCAGCGTTTCCCACGTGACGATGGAGGGCATCACGTGACCCGGAAGCGCCCAGTACATAACGCTTGATGCACGGAGCACTCACCGCTTCTCAGCTGTCTTTCGACTCTGTTTGGCGCTACGTCTGGACTTTGCTCTGCTTTGCTCTGTTGGTTTACCTTGACTTTGGATCACTCACCTGGACTCCCTCGGATTATCCTTTGTACCTTTGCTTGGAACTGTTGATTCATTGCTGAACCTCGGCCCGTCCCTCACTTGCCTTCGGATCATCCCTTTGGACTTTGTTTGTCTTCACTACGCCATTGCCCTTTGAGGGCTCACGCTACGCCTCCAGCCCTTGGTTCAGGTGGGATGTCCTGTACCCACGTGTGACTCCGGTCCCCGTTGTTCTGGGGACTACCTTTCATCTGAGTCTCGAACCTCCTTCACTAGGTCTCCCGGGTTTTCCAGCCACCGGATAGGTAAGATTAGTTAGACCCTGTGATTCTTGTATTCTATTGTATTTGCCTGGTACTTAACCCCGTTCTTTCTACAGCAGCATCAGTGTTCCTGAGGTTCCGTGGATCCGGGAAGCAACATCTCCCACCTGTGGCTCCAAAGGTCGCACAGCGGGGTTCTTTTAGGTTCCCCTGTGTGTCACTTGGGGACGGAGGTATCAACGGTCTACACGACACTCAAGTCAGAACAGACTGAGAAGACGTATAGTCGTGTTGAACGATGCAGGGGTCCACGGAAGAACCCATAGCTGCTTTAGTACAGGCAATTACAATATTAAGGGCGGATATGGCCGCCGCAAACACCGTGATTCACCAAAGGTTAGATTCCATACAGAGTGTCCAGCATTCCCTCCCTGCAGACTCTGAATTTGGGGATGCTGCCGCTCCAGCCACGCCTCCTCTAGTGGCAAGTACCCCAGCCCCAACTGCGGTGGTCCTTCCAGCCCCTTCTCCTCTGGCCGCTCCTGAACGTTACCAAGGCGACCCCAAGAAGTCCAGGACCTTCATCAATCAGTGCAAGTTGCACTTCCTGTGCAGACCTCTGGCCTTCCCCAGCCCCACTGCTAAAGCGGACTTTACCCTGTCTCACCTGGCCGGAACGGCTGCCGCTTGGGCTAACCCTTTACTGGAGAACAATAGTCCAGTTCTCTATGATTTTGACCTCCTAGTCACCGAGATGTCCCGAGTCTTCGACACCCGGCACAAGGCACAATCCAGGGATCTGGAGCTGTTAGAACTAACCCAGGGTAGAGGGGCCTTGATAGACTACATCACCCGCTTCAACCAATTGGTCGCTGAGACATCATGGCCAGAAAGCAAGCGGGCGGTCATTTTCTATAGAGGGTTGAGTAATCCAATGAAGGATGCCTTATCAGTGGTCCCCTCCGTGGCCACTCAGTATCAAGAACTAGTGGATCTTGCCCTGCAGGTAGATGCACGTCGCTCAGAGCGCAGGGCTGAGTTGGGCTACTCCCACCCCACAGCGGTCAATACTCCCGCCTCCAGCACTGAGGAACCCATGCAAGTGGGAGGGTTACGTAGTCCCATCACGACATCCGAGAGAGAACGAAGGAGGGTGGATAATGCATGCTTTTATTGTGGCTTCACGGGACACTATGTTAAGGAATGCCCCCGACGTCCCAAGAAGTCCCAGGTTTTTCAGACAGCTCGACCCTAGACCCGGAGACCAGGTCGAGCTTCCAATCCTCATCTCCGGGTGCCTCTCTTGCTTTTGCTCGGGTTCAGCCCATCTTTGTACAGGCCACTCTTTGTCCCTCTGCGGGTATCTCCCACGCAGTCACGATCATCATCGACTCTGGTGCCACGGGGAACTACGTAGACATTGCCTTGGCCCATTCTCTCAATCTGCCTTTAGTGGTGAAAACCTGACCCAAACCGGTCCAGGCTGTAGACGGTACTGCCCTAGTCTCTGGTCCCGTAAGGCACGAAACTGCCCCTCTCTTATTGACTATACAAGACATTCACACAGAGATGCTACGTTTTGACCTGATTACCACACCCCAGTTCGGTATCATATTAGGGATACCCTGGTTGCGTGAGCACAATCCTCTCATTAACTGGCAAACAGGCACGGTCCTCTTTGAGTCAGATATCTGCCAGAACTATTGTCTCCCAGCCCATTAGGAAGCAGATACTCCATCACGGGCCCTGGGAGCTCTCGCTCATCTCACATTGAATGACGGTGGATCAATGGTTGTGGATTCCCATACTGTTGGAGGGGTGGTTAGTGGAGTTCCCCCTGAGTACAAGGCATTCGAATCAGTATTCGATCGCGGTTCTTCCGAGGTGCTTTCGCCACACAGGCCATATGACTGCCCGATTGAACTAATCCCGGGTTCTGCCGTTCCTTCGGGCAGGATCTATTCTCTGTCTCCCTCGGAAGAACAGGCTCTGAAGCAGTATGTCCAGAACGCCCTACGACTAGGCCACATCCGCCCCTCTACTTCACCAGCCGCAAGCCCTATTTTCTTCGTTCCCAAGAAAGAGGGGGATCTACGCCCTTGCGTGGATTACCGGCGCCTCAATGCCATCACTAAAAAGGACAGGTATCCAATCCCTTTGATCACCCCCCTCCTGGACTCCTTATTCCATGCCTCCGTTTTTACCAAGCTGGACCTTCGGGGCGCGTACAACCTAGTGCACGTCCGCGAGGGTGATGAGTGGAAAACTGCCTTTTGCACCCGTTACGGGTTGTACGAATACCTAGTCATGCCCTTCATCTTATGCAACGCCCCGGCCACATTCCAGCGTTTTATGAATGACATATTCAGGGACATTCTGGACGTGTACATGGTTGTTTATCTGGACGACATCCTGATCTTTTCGTGAGATCTAGATGACCACGTGCAGCATGTCCGGGAGGTCTTATCCCGTCTAAAGAAACATTCGCTGTTTGCCAAACTCGAGAAATGTCAGTTCCATAAAACGTCTGTTGAGTTTCTGGGCTTCCACATCACCCCTGGGGCCCTGTCCATGAACGAATCCAAGGTTAGGGCGGTCCTAGAATGGCCGATACCTCAGACGCTCAAGGCCTTGCAGGTGTCAGGCTTTATCAAATCTGATGTTGTCCCCGGAAGCTGCTGAACCCCCGCAGTCCCCTTTGGATGCTAACCTCTTAACTGGTATCAAACAGTTCAGTTGAGAGCACCCCCAAGGGAAAGGGGGAAAATGGGACAAAATAATAAACTTCAGGTTTTGCTCAGCTTCTTTATCTGTCAACCTGTTAGTAAAAAAAAAATAACAACAAATTCACTTAAGTCACTAACCTTTGAATTTCTTGGCTCTGACTTCTCTTTATCAATTTAAGTAAATAAACACGCCACCATACCTGATTATCCTCTGTGAATAACGTAGAGGACGAGTGTAAATTATACTGAAGAAAACAGAAAAATAGAGTCTCAGATGCTCTTACTAATTTCTTCAATTAGGTATGAAAATCTGCTAATCTCTCTCAGTTTAATGAGTTAATCTTCTAGCAGTTCTGATGTCGTTTGCCCAAACAACTCGCTGGAAATATTATACCTGTTGTTCGTATTAATTTCTAGCTTCAACACAAAATTCCAAAAATGACACTGACTATTCAAATTAAAATTGTTTCCTGAATATATAAAGTGTTCATTAATTGGATCTTCTGCTTGCAAAGAAGATCGCTCATAAAAGAAGCGTTCTTTTATCCAGAGTCTGCGCATGCGTGAAGATATTGTTTACTCCTTCTAAAATGGATACGCTCATGAACAAGAAATAGAGTTCAAAAATGAAACTGGCATGGGCGCATGCGTAATGGAATAGTATTCACTCTTCTTAATGTAAAGTGTTCAAACTGGAAAGAAGAAATTCCTCAGTTCCGGACACTAATCCTTGAAGAGGCAGCCCAGAGATGATCACGCGCCAGGTTAGAATGTTAGTAATTAAAACATAACGCCTAGGAGTCGCGTGGCTACCACACTGTCATTTGCCAGACAGTGTAAGATTTCTAACGCTAGTCCGACGTTAAGAAAAGCACTGTTACCAAAAAATGGAACAATACTCAATAATCTTTTATACGGCCGAAAAAACACACGACGCTAAAATGATAAACAGACCTCCACACTCCAACTTGCCAGGTGCAAAAAATGTGACGCAGTTCAATAAATTTAAAATACAGTTCTAGAAATTCCAAAATAAATTCTTGAAAGAACGAAATGAACTACTAATTAAACAAAAACTAAGAAAACAGGAACAAGTTAATTAATGGTATTGATATTTAACTCCTGCTTGAATATCACAAAGTTCCTTAAAATATAAAGAATTCACTTAGCTTGCTTCTTTCTTGCACTGGAACGTTTTTCTAAGTTTCTTCTTAATTCTCCAACACTTTTCTGATCCAAATAAACAATTTTAGGCACAAGGGCCTAACTAAAGTTTTCTAAATCTTAAGAGCTTCAAACATAAGACCTTCCAGCTGGGCTTCTGACAATGAAAGGCGGTTTAGAATGTTCTAACAATGCCTTTTCTTTACTTCTGACCAATCACATCACTGATCCTTTTGGAAGTCTCCATTTTGGCTTGGGAAGCTCTCCACACTCTGCACAGAAAGTTAAGGCCCAAACCATACTTTATGTTAATCATATCCTCATTCCACCACATTCAACCAAATCCCACGAAACCTGACAGTACCCCCCCTTTAACGCCCTGTCCCAGGGCCAACTTTAGAAGGATACTTTCTATGAAATTTTGCGACTAATTGTGGTGCATGCACATTCACATCATCCTCCCATGTACGTTCCTCAGGTCCGAAACCTTCCCAGTCTATTAAATATTGTAGTTTCCCTCTTAACCTCCTGGAGTCTACAATTCTTTTCACCACAAACTCTTCAGATGAATTCTCTAACTGAACTGGTGAAGGTGGATGTACAACTCTAGTCCCCTGAATCACAGGTTTTAATAGACTAATGTGAAAAGTTGGATGTATTTTCAAGGAAGTAGGTAGTTTTAACCGTACTGACACTGGATTGATCACCTTTTCTACTTTAAATGGACCTACAAAACGTGGAGTAAATTTGTTTTTGCCCTTAATTCTTAAATGTCTCGTCGAAAGCCAAACCAAGTCACCAACCTTATATTTAGGACCCAACCTCCTTTTTTGATCTGCAAATCTTTTGTACTTCTGTTTACTATCGAAAAGTACTCTTTTAGCTCTTTCCAAATTCTTTCTCATAGTTTTTAATCGAACCTCAACTCCAGGATTCTCTGACTCTTCAGTAATTTCAAAACTTAAAAACCGTGGGTGAAAACCTCTTCCAAGATAAAACGGAGACATGTTAGTTGAATCTTTAGCACAATTATTATAAGCAAATTCGGCAAGCCAAATCAAATCCACCCATTCTTCCCCTGCCTGTAGATAACACCTCAAATACTTCTCCAGTTCTTGATTTACCCTTTCTACTTGTCCATTGGTCTCGGGATGGTAACCTGATGATAAACTGACTTCCACACCCAAATCCTTACAAAAAACCCTCCAAAATCTAGAAATAAATTGAGGACCTCTATCTGAGATAATTTGATTAGGAAGACCATGCAGTCTAACTATTTCTCGCAAAAAGACTTTGGCCAAATTGTCTGCAGTAACCTCTCCCTCCATTGGAACAAAATGAGCCTCTTTTGACAAGAGGTCCACAACAACTAGAATAGATGTACAACCCTTGTCACAAGGAAGATCTGTAATGAAGTCCAGGGAGATTGTATGCCAAGGACGAGGTGGAATAGGCAACGGCTCCAACAACCCGACTGGTTTTCCGGTTTGATTCGTCATTTGAGCACAAATAGCACAGGTTTTTACAAAATTTAAGATGTCCTGACGCATTTTTTCCCACCAGAAGCTCCTCCTGACCAATTCTAGCGTCTTTCTAAAACCTGGATGTCCGGACAGCATAGATTCATGACAGTCTCTTATTATTCTCTCTCTCAATTCCAAAATAGGTAAGTAAAGTTTATTTTCAAAATACGGCAATCCTTTCTCAATTTTTCGAACCGGATCCTTTCGAACCCATTCCACCATTTGTGCAATTGACATGGACTTTCGAACTTCTTCCTCAACATCCTCAATTTTCTGTATTCCGGCAGAGATAAAACAGCATGGATCGATAATGGATATCATTTCCTTCTCTGATTCCATCTCACTTCCAGGAAATTGACGTGATAAAGCATCAGCCTTTCCATTAAGCCTACCTGGCTTAAATGTCACTATAAAATCGTAATCAGCAAAGAACAATGACCATCTTAACTGCCATGGTGTGAGAGTCTTGGCTGATTTCAAAAAAAGCAAATTTCTATGGTCTGTTAACACAGTCACTGTATGTCTTGCTCCTTTTAAAAAATGCCTCCACTCTTCAAAAGCAAACTTGATTGCCAATAATTCTCGATCTGAGATCGTATAATTTTGTTCTGCCATAGAAAATTTTTTAGAATAGTAAGCCACTGGATGAAGTTGTCCTGTCTCTCGATGTCTCTGAGAAAGAACAGCCCCCATGGCAAGATTCGATGCATCCGCTTCTACATAAAAAGGCTGAGATGGGTCTGGATGAATTAAAATAGGGGCCGAACTGAACCTTTTCTTTAATTCTTGGAATGCCTCCTCTGCCTCTGTCGACCACACAAATTTGGCACCTTTCTTTAAGAGTTTCGTTATGGGAGCAATCAATCAAGAAAATCCTTCAATAAACCTTCTGTAAAAATTTGCAAAACCTAAAAAGCTTTGAATTTCTTTTACTTTCGTTGGTGTTGGCCAATCCGTGATGGCTTGAACTTGGTTCGGATTCATCTCCAACCCCTTGGGAGAAACAATGCATCCTAAAAATTCCACAGAATTAGTATGAAACTGGGATTTTTCTAATTTAGCAAACAAATGATTCTCTCTGAGTCTTTGTAGAACCTTTCCCACATGAATTTTATGAGACTCTAAATCCTGAGAATAAATCAAAATATCATCAATATATACTACTACGAATATATCTAAAAAATCTCTTAAAATTTCATCCATAAAGAATTGAAAGGCAGCTGGTGCATTGCATAACCCGAAAAGCATTACCAAGTACTCATAAAGCCCAAATCGGGTTTTGAATGCCGTTTTCCACTCATCACCCTCCTGGACTCTCACCAGATGATAGGCACCACGTAAATCTAGTTTGGAAAAAATTGTGGCTCCCTGGACCTGATTCAAGATTTCCGAAATTAGAGGGAGAGGATACTTGTTTTTGATTGTAATCCTATTCACAGCTCTATAATCAATGCATGTTCTGAGAGACCCATCTGGCTTTGGTACAAAAAATAATGGAGATGCGGCTGGAGATTGAGAATGACGAATAAAACCCTTAGCCAAATTTTCTGCGAGGTACTCTTTAAGATAATCATTCTCCTTTTCCGTTAATGCATACACTCGACTACTTGGTAAAACCGCCCCGGGCTCCAAATCAATTTTACAGTCAAAACTCCTATGTGGAGGTAATTCTCCTGCCTCCTTTTCATCAAAAACCTCCTTGTACCCTTGATAACACTCCGGAAGATGTCCTAACACCGCTCCTATATTATGTCCTGTAATACCTGCGTCAGTCAAAAAAAAGGAAACCAAACCTTGTGTTTCTTCCCTTCCAGAATTACCTTTCAAAAGGCAGTTTTCTAAACAGAAACTAGACTGTAATTCTACCACTCGCCTACTCCAATCAATTTGAGGATTATGCAAGGTTAGCCATGGCATGCCTAAAATTATTTTCAGAATTGGTGTATCAATTAAATCAAATGAGATTTCTTCTCTATGACCTCCATGTAATTCCATAACCAAGACACCAGTTTCATGAGTTATAGGACCTGATGAAAGAGAAGTTCCATCTACAGCCCGAACCTGTTCCACAACATCCTTCCTCACAAGTGGTATTCCCAAAGCCTTAGCTACTCCCCAATCCATAAAGTTCCCGGTGGCTCCTGAATCAATCACTACCGGTCCATACCCTTTCCTTTCCTCCTTCAAATACAAGGATACATTTACAGTTATGTGTGGAACGGCTGACTGAACTGTATTTGCAATTTGCTGTCCTTTTCCTCCGGCTGATGAACATTTTTTGGGTGTAAAAGGACAATTTCCTAAAAAGTGACCGCTCCTACCACAATATAAACACAAATTATTCTCACGCCTCGTAGCCTTTTCCTCTTTTGATAAAGGACCTTTTATTCTAATTTGTTGATCATTTACCCTTGGTTTCCCTTCTTTACTACCCACCTCAAGCCTTGAATGATCTCCTCTAAGGACTGACCTCACCTCCCCCTGAGTACAACGACGCCTTTCTGCTTTCCTTTCACTTATACGATAGTCCAACTGAACTACTAAATCAATCAATTCCTCACAAGAAGAAGGGCGTTGAACTACCCTGGACAAGGCATCCTTCAACTCCTCCTTGAGGCCTCGATAAAAAAGAGAAGACCTCTTCTCTGCTGGCCACTGTGATTCTAAAACCAAAGACCTGAACTGTGTGATATATGTGACCACGTCTCTGTTTCCTTGACGCAACTCTAATAATTCCCCATCAACTTCTAAGGACATTTGTCTTTTATCAAACTTTTTCTTAAATTCTTCCATAAAAAGAGAAACATTTTTTAAAGATAAACTCTTCTGCCTGACCAATAAACTTGCCCAAGTAGAAGCCTCTCCTGATAAATAAGACATCATAAAAGTAACTCTGGAAGCATCAGAAGGAAATAGTTCGGGCCTACTAAGAAAGTGCAACTCACATTGGGTTACAAATGTCTGAAATTTACTTGAATCTCCATAGTAACGCTCTGGAGCTGCCAAAGGTACTGGCATAACTAATGCCCTAAAACCTCCTTCTGCCCCGTCGCCTCTACCCACACCTCTCTCCTCACCAGCCCTTACCAATTCCGGGGGGAATTCTTCTCTCCCAATTCCCTGCGTCTGTGCCATCTTTTCACATAACTCATCTACTCGTTGTCCTAATTTTTTATTCTCTTGATATGCTACCTTTAATTCCTCCTGTAATTCCCTCACTAAAACACTTAACGCTTCCATTGAGAACTCGGGGTTCATAACAGCTTAGGAGGACTATTTTTTCTGGCCTTTCATACTGTCAGGCTTTATCAAATCTGATGTTGTCCCCGGAAGCTGCTGAACCCCCGCAGTCCCCTTTGGATGCTAACCTCTTAACTGGTATCAAACAGTTCAGTTGAGAGCACCCCCAAGGGAAAGGGGGAAAATGGGACAAAATAATAAACTTCAGGTTTTGCTCAGCTTCTTTATCTGTCAACCTGTTGGTAAAAAAAAAATAACAACAAATTCACTTAAGTCAATAACCTTTGAATTTCTTGGCTCTGACTTCTCTTTATCAATTTAAGTAAATAAACATGCCACCATACCTGATTATCCTCTGTGAATAACGTAGAGGACGAGTGTAAATTATACTGAAGAAAACAGAAAAATAGAGTCTCAGATGCTCTTACTAATTTCTTCAATTAGGTATGAAAATCTGCTAATCTCTCTCAGTTTAATGAGTTAATCTTCTAGCAGTTCTGATGTCGTTTGCCCAAACAACTCGCTGGAAATATTATACCTGTTGTTCGTATTAATTTCTAGCTTCAACACAAAATTCCAAAAATGACACTGACTATTCAAATTAAAATTGTTTCCTGAATATATAAAGTGTTCATTAATTGGATCTTCTGCTTGCAAAGAAGATCGCTCATAAAAGAAGCGTTCTTTTATCCAGAGTCTGCGCATGCGTGAAGATATTGTTTACTCCTTCTAAAATGGATACGCTCATGAACAAGAAATAGAGTTCAAAAATGAAACTGGCATGGGCGCATGCGTAATGGAATAGTATTCACTCTTCTTAATGTAAAGTGTTCAAACTGGAAAGAAGAAATTCCTCAGTTCCGGACACTAATCCTTGAAGAGGCAGCCCAGAGATGATCACGCGCCAGGTTAGAATGTTAGTAATTAAAACATAACGCCTAGGAGTCGCGTGGCTACCACACTGTCACTTGCGCAGACAGTGTAAGATTTCTAACGCTAGTCCGACGTTAAGAAAAGAACTGTTAAGAGGAGCTTCAAACATAAGACCTTCCAGCTGGGCTTCTGACAATGAAAGGCGGTTTAGAATGTTCTAACAATGCCTTTTCTTTACTTCTGACCAATCACTGATCCTTTTGGAAGTCTCCATTTTGGCTTGGGAAGCTCTCCACACTCCGCACAGAAAGTTAAGGCCCAAACCATACTTTATGTTAATCATATCCTCATTCCACCACATTCAACCAAATCCCACGAAACCTGACAGCAGGCCTTTTTGGGTTTCGCCAACTTCTACAGGTGCTTTATTTCATCCTTGTCCACCATTGTGGCCCCACTCACGGCTCTGACTAGCCCTCAGGTACCCTATCAGTGGCGGAAGGAACATCAGGAATCCTTCGAGGCTCTGAAGACCGCTTTCACCACCGCACCGATTCTTCAGCACCCCAATCCCGAACTCCCATTCATAGTCGAGGCGGACGCCTCTTCCTTCGCCCTCTGTGGCGGTGTTGTCTCAGACCTGTCCGACCACGGGCAAGTTGCACCCGGTGGCATACCATTCCCGCAGGTTTTCCAGTACTGAGGCCCATTATACTGTGACGGAGAAGGAACTTCTAGCTGTCATGGACGCCTTTCGTGTCTGGCGCCATCATCTCCTGGGGGCTAGGCATCCAATCACTGTCTACTCCGATCATCAGAACTTGCGGGACTTGGCTTCCCTGAAGTGCATCAACAGCAGACAGGTCCGGTGGCATCTCTTCTTTTCCGCCTTTGACTTTCACATCACTCATCGTCCTGGGGTCACTCATGGGAAAGCGGATGCCTTGTCACGCTCTTCGGGTGGGGTCTCGTTGCCAACCTTCCCTGATACTCTTCTAGGCAAGAGTCACGTGATCTGTCTCTGTACTCCCTCTCTCTCATTGTTGGATTCTGTGCGAGCATGCACGAGCAGTCACTCTGACCAACTGCGGGTTTGGGATCCGGTGTATTGTGACGGCTTGCCTTTCGTACATGATCATTTGTTTCTTCCCACGCCCGACACCCGTAACCTGGCCCTTGAATGGTCTCATGATGCCCCCTTTAACGCACATCCCGGCCAGGAGCGTACCATGGATCTCCTAAAGCGCTGGTGCTGGTGGCCCTCTATGAAGCGCGACGTGGAATGTTATGTCAACTCCTTCTCTGTTTGCGCTCAAGCCAAACACCGAAGGGGCCGCCCAATTGGCCTGCTGCTCCTGCTACCGGTACCCCCGAGACCTTGCAACACACTTACAATGGATTTCGTGACCGATCTTCCCACGGTGCGGGGTTTTGATACCATCTGCGTGGTGGTGGATACAGTCACAAAAATGGCTCGCTTTGTCCCCTGTAAGGGGATCCCTTCGGCCCCGGTCCTGGCTGACTTGTTTTTCGAATCAGTTTTCTCGTTGTTTGGGCCCCCTTCTGTTCTTATCTCTGACCGAGGGTCGCAATTCACGTCTCGTTTTTGGCGAGCTTTGACTAACCTGCTTGGCATCGATACCAGGTACTCCTCGGCTTATCACCCCGAGACTGATGGGCAGACTGAAAGGACAAACCAATCTATGGAGCAGTATCTCCGGTGCCTTATCGTACAGCAGCAGTCCTCCTGGTTGAATGTTTTACGGCTTGCCGAGTTCGCCTACAACAATGCGGCTCACTCTGCTACGGGTCTCTCTCCTTTCTACGCCCTCTATGGGCAACACCCCAAGGTCTTGCCCGTCCCTGACCCTTCTGTTTCTTTGAATCCTGCTGCCACAGCTTGTTTTAGGGATCTGTCTGCGGTTCATGCTGGTACTCTGGTTCACCTTACTGAAGCAAAGGCCTCCATGAAGTCCCGTACTGATGGCAAGGGCTTGGCTGCTCCTCCCCTTGCGGTGGGTTCCCGGGTGTGGTTGTCTTCCTGTCACCTTCGCCTGGTTGGTTGTCGGAAACTTCTGCCTCGCTTTGTTGGGCCATATGTGATCTCCCAGGTTGTGAATCCGGTGGCTTTTCGCCTGGTTCTCCCGAGCTCTTGGCGCATCCATCCTGTTTTTCATGTCTCCCTTCTCAAGCCTTGCCCTGATTCCTCCCGTCTCCGTGCCCCGGTGGCCCTGGTGTCCTTGGCCTCCCCGATGTCTTTGAGGTGTCGGCTATTCTGGGTTCCCGTTGGTTTAGGGGTAGGATCCAGTATTTGGTGGACTGGGCGGGTTATGGCCCGGAGGAGCGCTCTTGGGTTTCCGCCCTGGACGTTGACGCTCCTCGGTTGGTGTCCCGGTTCCATCGGGATCACCCGTCCTGCCCATGGGGTCGTGGGCCGTTGGGGGGGGCTACGTTAGACGCTCCTCTGCACATCAGAACACTGCACATCAGAACACTGCTAGCACCCCCACAACACCTTCCCCGGGTTCCCATACTACTCCCCTCAGGTTTCGAGACTCATGTGATTTGGTTACCCCACAGGACCGAAAGCTCCGTACCGGATACAATGTACGTGCCCAGTTGCAGCCCTTCCTGCATTGGCAGTTGCCATGGAGAGCACATAGCAGACGGGCGGCAGAACGCTTCCGCATCGAACAGTCGTCCGCTCACGTGACTCAGAGCGGCGTTTCCCACGTGACGATGGTGGGCGTCACGTGACCCGGAAGCGCCCAGTACATAACGCTTGATGCACGGAGCACTCACCGCTTCTCAGCTGTCTTTCGACTCTGTTTGGCGCTACGTCTGGACTTTGCTCTGCTTTGCTCTGTTGGTTTTCCTTGACTTTGGATCACTCACCTGGACTCCCTCGGATTATCCTTTGTACCTTTGCTTGGAACTGTTGATTCATTGCTGAACCTCGGCCCGTCCCTCACTTGCCTTCGGATCATCCCTTTGGACTTTGTTTGTCTTCACTATGCCATTGCCCTTTGAGGGCTCACGCTACACCTCCAGCCCTTGGTTCAGGTGGGCTGTCCTGTATCCACGTGTGACTCCGGTCCCCGTTGTTCTGGGGACTACCTTTCATCTGAGTCTCGAACCTCCTTCACTAGGTCTCCCGGGTTTTCCAGCCACCGGATAGGTAAGATTAGTCCGACCCTGTGATTCTTGTATTCTATTGTATTTGCCTGGTACTTAACCCCGTTCTTTCTACAGCAGCATCGGTGTTCCTGAGGTTCCGTGGATCTGGGAAGCAACATCTCCCACCTGTGGCTCCAAAGGTCGCACAGCGGGGTTCTTTTAGGTTCCCCTGTGCGTCACTTGGGGACAGAGGTATCAACGGTCTACACGACACTCAAGTCAGAACAGTGGCTGAGCTTATCCGCGTGAGGGACATTTATAAGAATATTGCTGCGGTCACAACGGGGCTACAGCTCCACCGACCGCAACAACGGAAGGAAGCCACAGTGGGCATTACAGGCACAGAAGAGTGAAGTGCGACGGGACCTGGTAGTTCCAGCGCTTAAAATATTCTTCGGTTATCGTGGAGAATAAGCGCAGCCAGACGTTGGCTCTGAGAGAAAGGCAACAGACTGTTTGGTCCAGACAGCTGTTCAATGGCGAGAGTCAAAATAGCTCAGATAACTCTGATAACGTACGCTGAGTGCGCACAGTGTCCCTGCAGGTCGCAAGAGCCATTGCAGATCATTTCATTGACGGGCACAGTCCCTGGTAAAACTTGTTGCTTAATGATCAGTTTCTGGCCTCACTGGTATTACACAAGTTGTAAATTGACGAGTATCAGGCCCAAGACTCCTGTATTTGGTATACAATTATTATTATAACCTCTCTTTTATTTTGCCCATTAGCTCCTCCAGTTTGAAGGAAAGGCTAGTATTAGCCAGAAGAGAATTCACCCAGGCATGGGACTAGTATTGCAGAAAGCTCCGGGAGCTATATTGTGGCATGGTCCCCCAGAGATTTCTCTGATGGAGGATTGACTGAAAATTTTCCCATTGCTTGGAAGAGCTCAAAGGGATAAAAGAACACGGGAGAGTAAAAGGGAGAATAAAATCAGCCTGCAGGGCAAAAAAAGCCCAGATGCCCCTGGACACGCCACAAAAGAAGAAGGGTGACAAAAGGAAGAGAGTGAGGACCAGAGTAAGACCTAGCAGGTGGCAAGACAGGTGAACTTATGGTTCTTTAGTAACATGCATACAATGGATGGGTTCACAGAATAACTCTGAGTCCAAATAATCGAACCAACTCAGGAAGATGGCAAAGGTTGCTGTTTTACTAACAATTACCTAAAACAGGGAGGTTACAATGGACATCAACGGACGTTCACTCAGCTATCTAAGGGTGTCCATGAATTGACAAAACTCTCCCAGTTCCTCTTCGGTATCATTCCAGACCCCAAACAAGTCATTGATGTACCTGACAAGGCATTTTAACTTTTCCTCCCATCTTGGGTTGTTTATCACTTAGGTCTCCTCTAAATATGACATATAGACATTAGCATAACTTAGGGCCATTGCGGCCCCCATCGATGTTCCCAATATTTGGACAAAGTAGCGCTCCTCAAACATAAAGAAGTTGTTATTGAGTACAATACTCAACAGTTTGAGAATCAATAATTGGTAGCCTGTTACTGCCTCTTCAGTGTTAAGTAACATCCACTCCATAGCTTCAAGCCCTGCATGGTGGATAATGTTGGTATATAGGCTTGTTACGTCCATTGTAAACAAGATGTCTGTGTTTTCCTCAAAAGTTAAAGAGTCCTGTTTTTTCAGGAAATTATTGGTATCTTTGAAGTATGCTGTGGACTTGTGCGTTAGTGGTTGAAAGATCTTATCAATGTTTTGAGCTAACGTCTCCAACAAACTGTTGTTTGCTGATATGATTGGACGTTCCGGTGGGTCTTCCAAGTTTTTATGAATTTTAGGCAGGATATAGATAACAGGCACCATAGGATGTAAATTGGTAAGAAATGCTTTAGTTTTATGTGTGATGATTTCATCTGATTCTGCCTCATCTAATGTCTTCTTGATTATTGCCCATACCTGTTCGGTTGGGTCATTAAATATCTCAAGATAGGTGTCCTGATCATTCAATTGTTTTTCAACCTCAGTTTTATACTTGATGGTATCCCAAATCATGAGTGCTCCCCCTTTCTCAGCGGGTTTGATGATTATGTCTGGATTCTGCCACAACTTTTGCAATACTTGTTTTTCTCTATTAGTTAGATCAGACCGTGTTCTGTTCTGAAATTTGATTTTTTGCAAGTCTTTCAAGACTAATTTCTGAAATGCTTCCATAACTGAATTTTGAACTGGTGTGGAAAATGTACTCTTGGGTTTCATCTCTAAATACTCTGATGGATGGCTGTTCTCAGTTAACTCTATGGAGTCAAAAAAGAGTTTCAATTTCATTTTCTGTATTAATTTTTAAAAGTCAATCTTCTCTTTTAATAGGGTACAGTTGTGTAGAGGGACAAAGGAAATCCCCTTCTGTAGTGTCAATCGTTCAAACTTAGTTAGTTTGTAGCTTGAAATGTTCACTACTAAGTTTTCTTTTGTGGAAGATTCACTTTCCTTGCAGGATTTTTTCTTTTTAGCTCTTCGGCTCTGACGCGGGCTAAAAACAAATAGGTAGGTTCTAGTGTGTCTGCTGTTGATTTGGAGGTACTCGGAAGCTGACTTGTGGTTCTTGTTTCCCTGGTTAATTCTGGTTCATTTTCAGGTGTTACTTCTGGGTTCTCAGTTTCTCCACTCAAAGCTTCAGACAAAGATGGCGTTTGGTTTGGTGTTTGTTTGTTCTTATTAAATGGGGGTCTTCCTCCTCTTCCGTTATCTCTCTGGAAGTAATATTCTTTCCCGGTGTAAACAATATCAAGCTTGTAGTCCAAAGTGTCTCTTCTAAATGTTCTTATCTTTTTAGATTCAATTTCTTTCTTATAATCGTTCAGTTTGTTATTAATCTCCTTAAGCACTAGAGACAGTTCTTCTTTTGTTATAAAGGATAATAATGCTTTTTTTCTTGTTTCCATATCGACTTCGTTAGATGTAAGAGATTTTGATAATTCCTCAATGGTTAGAATGACGAGGTCTAATGAGCATTTATTCAATATGAGCCTCCACCTTTTGACAAACTCCGGGCTTTCTTTACAGAGTGTTGGTTCCAAATCTATTCTTAGTGCCTGTGGGATACGTTGGGCTCTGTAGTATTGGGATAAAGTTGTGGCATGTAATTTTTGACTGATTTCTCGTCGTATTAGTCGCTCAAGTTGGTGTAATAATTCTTCAGGTTTGGCCGAGGAGCTAAGATCTTGATCTGTACTTTTGATTAATTTCAATATACGGGCTGCTTCTTCTTGCGAAAATGCTAGGGTTTCTGCTCTATTTGTGATAAGTGACTCTATTTTAGAGAATGACATATTTCACAAAATGCGTGGTTGGTGTAACCTCCAAGGTTAGTGTAGCAACAAGAAAGGATACTAAAAGCGTTGGTTGTGGAGGTGCACTCTGTTTCCTTGAGGTCATTGAAGTTATAGTAGATTTAATGAATTATATCAATAGCTTTCAGCTGCTCCTTGTTAGATCTGTGCTACCAGATCCGAAATAATGCAATAAAGGGTCCCTCGAGACACAATGAGGAGCAAACAAGGGCACACTTTTTCCAATACAACTGGTAAATATCAATACGCTTATACCATACGATGTGGTTTTTTATAAAGTGTTTATGTATTTTCAACAATAGACAAACACATTAATATATTGTTCCAATGTTCAAAGATGTAGGTGGTCATAAACAAATAATAGTGAGTCATTACAATACTTCAAATATCACGATTTCTGCATTCCAAATGTAGACAGTATTACGACTTTCACTCAATTAAAATTAATTTCTCAAAAATGTACATTACATTAGGGCAATATTGTCAACATTATATTTACATAAACAGCATGATATACATTATAAGTGTTTTGTATTTCCGGACATCTTGATAGGAATTAGTTATGGATGCTTAGATTGTGCTGAGAACTCTCAGAGTGGCATCTCCTATCCTTTACTATGCGTTTCTGACCTTCACGCGCTTCTTCAGGTAAAGATATCGGGAATTTATACTATTTTCTAGAAATGAATAGATAAAAGTAATTCTGTTTAGGTATGTTATTTGTATTAAGTTTTCCTATGTCTACTTAATCACAGATAAATTCATTCTTTAGACTCAAGGGCAGTAACCTTAATCAGTGGAGAGCCGAGTATGGAGGCTCTTCTCATTTGTTAGAAAAATTCATATGCCAATTCTGTGGGTAAAAACACTTCATTACTGCATTGTTGTCTTTAAAAAAGTAGGTCTCCAGTGGGACAAGGCACTGGAAAAGCGCTGTGTCCACTGGAAGACCTCTATACTTTGATATTTACAACGTGCTTGATTTATTAGGTCAAATTCACTCACCTAACAGGTTTTCTGCTGGACACTATGAGGCCGATTCATGGAATAATTAGCGCGGCGCAAGTGGGCAAAAACGTGCGAATCGCAGTGGAATAGTGAAAATCGCAGTGCAAGTGCGAAAATCGCACGAAAAGCAGCGCACATCGATTCATGGAAGTCCGTGCGCGAGAAAACCAGCGGATGTGCGATAAAAAAGTGCGCGGCGCACGTTGGCGCACAGGCCATCTAACAGCGTGCGCCAGGTCACAGCGAAAATCGCACAGGCCACAGCGAAAATCGCACATAGCGCGGCGCACGCAACAAAAGTAGGCGGAACACGGGCGTAACACTCGGAATGGGGAACAACTTGCCAAAACGTGGGCGTCACGGGGGAAGTACAGGGCACAAGTGCGCGGAACGCCCACACGCTCGCCTACAACACGTATTCATGGAATAGAATAGGGCAAAAAAGCGCACGGTCAAACCAGCGCACAGGCACTAACACGACCGCCACAAGAAAGCAGGCGGTAGCGTCTCTGCGGCTGTAAGAAATGTGGGCCAAAAGGTGCGCCAACAAATAGCACCTATATACTGCCATGATGAATGTCCTATACTGTGGCCCTCCAGGACAAATGACGTGCAAAGGGGTACCCACAAACACGGACACCCTGACAAAATAATACGTGTGCGTGTATACCGGGGTGCGCGGGAAGTCTCACACGCGATTGGCCCAGTGCGAGCAGGGTACGTGTATTTCAGGGGTGCACGGGAAGTTCCACACGCGATTTCAGCAAGGTATGTGTATTTCAGGGGTGCGCAGGAAGTTCCACACGCGATTGCCCAGTGCGAGCAGGGTACGTGTATTTCAGGGGTGCGCGGGAAGTTCCACACGCAATTTCATCAGGGTACGTGTATTTCAGGGGTTCTCGGGAGTACCACACGTGAATTGGCCGTGTGGGCCCTCCCAGGTGTACGCTCCACAACCTCCACGGACCCTGCAGGCAGCCCACACCACGGGGGACTACCCTGCACCCATGCTCATGTCCCGCAGGCAGCCCATCCACCATGGGCATGCCCCCCAGCCAACCCACATGTCACCTAGCACTACTGATCAACAATGCATGTCTCCCACCACCCCCACCCCCCAGCCACCAGGGGCAGCCCCCACCAGGCCCCCACCCGTGTCTCCCACCACCCCCACCCCCCTGCCACCATGGGCAGCCCCCACCAGGCCCCCACCCATGTCTCCCACCACCCCCACCCCCCTGCATCCAGGGGCAGCCTCCACCAGGCCCCCACTCATGTCTCACACCACCCCCAGCCACCATGGGCAGCCTCCACCAGGCCCCCACTCATGTCTCCCACCACCCCCACCTCCCTGCCACCATGTCCACCCTTCACCAGGCCCCCACTCATGTCTCCCACCACCCCCAGCCACCATGGGCAGCCTCCACCAGGCCCCCACTCATGTCTTCCACCACCCCCACCCCCCTGCCACCATGGGCAGCCCCCACCAGGCCCCCACCCATGTCTCCCACCACCCCCACCCCCCTGCCACCATGGGCAGCCTCCACCAGGCCCCCACTCATGTCTCCCACCCCCCCCACCCCCCAGCCACCAGGGGCAGCCTCCACCAGGCCCCCACTCATGTCTCCCACCACCCCCACCCCCCTGCCACCATGTCCACCCTCCACCAGGCCCCCACTCATGTCTCCCACCACCCCCACCCCCCAGCCACCAGGGGCAGCCTCCACCAGGCCCCCACTCATGTCTCCCACCACCCCCACCCCCCTGCCACCATGGGCAGCCTCCACCAGGCCCCCACTCATGTCTCCCACCACCCCCACCCCCCAGCCACCAGGGGCAGCCTCCACCAGGCCCCCACTCATGTCCCCCTGCACCCCCACCCCCAGCATCCAGGGTCACCCTCCACCAGGCCCCCACTCATGTCCCCCTGCACCCCCACCCCCCAGCATCCAGGGTCACCCTCCACCAGGCCCCCACCCATGTCTCCCACCACCCCCACCCCTCAGCAGTGCAGGGTCACCCTCCAGCAGGCCCCCACTCATGTCCCCCTGCACCCCCACCCCCCAGCATCCAGGATCACCCTCCACCAGGCCCCCATTCATGTCTCCCACCACCCCCACCCCCCTGCCACCATGGGCAGCCTTCACCAGGCCCCCACTCATGTCTCCCACCACCCCCACCCCCCTGCCACCATGTCCACCCTCCACCAGGCCCCCACTCATGTCTCCCACCACCCACAGCCACCATGGGCAGCCTCCACCAGGCCCCCACTCATGTCTCCCACCACCCCCACCCCCCTGCCACCATGGGCAGCCTCCACCAGGCCCCCACTCATGTCTCCCACCACCCCCACCCCCCTGCCACCATGGGCAGCCTCCACCAGGCCCCCACTCATGTCTCCCACCACCCCCACCCCCCTGCCACCATGTCCACCCTCCACCAGGCCCCCACTCATGTCTCCCACCACCCCCAGCCACCATGGGCAGCCTCCACCAGGCCCCCACTCATGTCTCCCACCACCCCCACCCCCCTGCCACCATGGGCAGCCCCCACCAGGCCCCCACCCATGTCTCCCACCACCCCCACCCCCCTGCCACCATGGGCAGCCTCCACCAGGCCCCCACTCATGTCTCCCACCACCCCCACCCCCCAGCCACCAGGGGCAGCCTCCACCAGGCCCCCACTCATGTCTCCCACCACCCCCACCCCCCCTGCCACCATGTCCACCCTCCACCAGGCCCCCACTCATGTCTCCCACCACTCCCAGCCACCATGGGCAGCCTCCACCAGGCCCCCACTCATGTCTCCCACCACTCCCACCCCCCTGCCACCATGTCCACCCTCCACCAGGCCCCCACTCATGTCTCCCACCACCCCCACCCCCAGCCACCAGGGGCAGCCTCCACCAGGCCCCCACTCATGTCTCCCACCACCCCCACCCCCCTGCCACCATGGGCAGCCTCCACCAGGCCCCCACTCATGTCTCCCACCACCCCCACCCCCCAGCCACCAGGGGCAGCCTCCACCAGGCCCCCACTCATGTCCCCCTGCACCCCCACCCCCCAGCATCCAGGGTCACCCTCCACCAGGCCCCCACTCATGTCCCCCTGCACCCCCACCCCCCAGCATCCAGGGTCACCCTCCACCAGGCCCCCACCCATGTCTCCCACCACCCCCACCCCCCAGCAGTGCAGGGTCACCCTCCAGCAGGCCCCCACTCATGTCCCCCTGCACCCCCACCCCCCAGCATCCAGGGTCACCCTCCACCAGGCCCCCACTCATGTCTCCCACCACCCCCACCCCCAGCCACCATGGGCAGCCTCCACCAGGCCCCCACTCATGTCTCCCACCACCCCCACCCCCCTGCCACCATGGGCTGCCTCCACCAGGCCCCCACTCATGTCTCCCACCACCCCCACCCCCCTGCCACCATGGGCAGCCTCCACCAGGCCCCCACTCATGTCTCCCACCACCCCCACCCCCCTGCCACCATGTCCACCCTCCACCAGGCCCCCACACATGTCTCCCACCACCCCCAGCCACCATGGGCAGCCTCCACCAGGCCCCCACTCATGTCACCCACCACCCCCACCCCCCTGCCACCATGGGCAGCCTCCACCAGGCCCCCACTCATGTCTCCCACCACCCCCACCCCCCTGCCACCATGGGCAGCCCCCACCAGGCCCCCACTCATGTCCCCCTGCACCCCCACCCCCCAGCATCCAGGGTCACCCTCCACCAGGCCCCCACTCATGTCCCCCTGCACCCCCACCCCCCAGCATCCAGGGTCACCCTCCACCAGGCCCCCACTCATGTCCCCCTGCACCCCCACCCCCCAGCATCCAGGGTCACCCTCCACCAGGCCCCCACCCATGTCTCCCACCACCCGCACCCCCAGCAGTGCAGGGTCACCCTCCAGCAGGCCCCCACTCATGTCTCCCACCACCCCCAGCCACCATGGGCAGCCTCCACCAGGCCCCCACTCATGTCTCCCACCACCCCCACCCCCCTGCCACCATGGGCAGCCTCCACCAGGCCCCCACTCATGTCTCCCACCACCCCCACCCCCCTGCCACCATGGGCAGCCTCCACCAGGCCCCCACTCATGTCTCCCACCACCCCCAGCCACCATGGGCAGCCTCCACCAGGCCCCCACTCATGTCTTCCACCACCCCCACCCCCCTGCCACCATGGGCAGCCCCCACCAGGCCCCCACCCATGTCTCCCACCACCCCCACCCCCCTGCCACCATGGGCAGCCTCCACCAGGCCCCCACTCATGTCTCCCACCACCCCCACCCCCAGCCACCAGGGGCAGCCTCCACCAGGCCCCCACTCATGTCTCCCACCACCCCCACCCCCCTGCCACCATGTCCACCCTCCACCAGGCCCCCACTCATGTCTCCCACCACCCCCAGCCACCATGGGCAGCCTCCACCAGGCCGCCACTCATGTCTCCCACCACCCCCACCCCCCTGCCACTATGTCCACCCTCCACCAGGCCCCCACTCATGTCTCCCACCACCCCCACCCCCCAGCCACCAGGGGCAGCCTCCACCAGGCCCCCACTCATGTCTCCCACCACCCCCACCCCCCTGCCACCATGGGTAGCCTCCACCAGGCCCCCACTCATGTCTCCCACCACCCCCACCCCCCAGCCACCAGGGGCAGCCTCCACCAGGCCCCCACTCATGTCCCCCTGCACCCCCACCCCCCAGCATCCAGGGTCACCCTCCACCAGGCCCCCACTCATGTCCCCCTGCACCCCCACCCCCCAGCATCCAGGGTCACCCTCCACCAGGCCCCCACTCATGTCTCCCACCACCCCCACCCCCCTGCCACCATGGGCAGCCTCCACCAGGCCCCCACTCATGTCTCCCACCACCCCCAGCCACCATGGGCAGCCTCCACCAGGCCCCCACTCATGTCTCCCACCACCCCCACCCCCCTGCCACCATGGGCAGCCTCCACCAGGCCCCCACTCATGTCTCCCACCACCCCCACCCCCCTGCCACCATGGGCAGCCCCCACCAGGCCCCCACTCATGTCCCCCTGCACCCCCACCCCCCAGCATCCAGGGTCACCCTCCACCAGGCCCCCACTCATGTCCCCCTGCACCCCCACCCCCCAGCATCCAAGGTCACCCTCCACCAGGCCCCCACTCATGTCCCCCTGCACCCCCACCCCCCAGCATCCAGGGTCACCCTTCACCAGGCCCCCACCTATGTCTCCCACCACCCCCACCCCCTAGCAGTGCAGGGTCACCCTCCAGCAGGCCCCCACTCATGTCTCCCACCACCCCCACCCCCCAGCCACCAGGGGCAGCCTCCACCAGGCCCCCACTCATGTCTCCCACCACCCCCAGCCACCATGGGCAGCCTCCACCAGGCCCCCACTCATGTCTCCCACCACCCCCACCCCCCTGCCACCATGTCCACCCTCCACCAGGCCCCCACTCATGTCTCCCACCACCCCCACCCCCCAGCCACCAGGGGCAGCCTCCACCAGGCCCCCACTCATGTCTCCCACCACCCCCACCCCCCTGCCACCATGGTCAGCCTCCACAGCCAAAAAGCCCTACCAAGTAACCCATTCACCCACATGGAAATGGAAATCACATGTTACACCCCCAATGTACATGAAGCTAATGAACCCATGTCCGTCACACACAATGGTTGCAATTGAATGGGAAAACACCCAACATGACATGCATGAAACCAATGAGATGATACCACACAGTGAAGTATAGAAACAAAATTGTATTGAAAACAATAAAGAATGCTAAAGAAAGAAAACAAACTGCAATGTGAATGAGAAAAAAAAAGCTGCATGTCCGTATAAAAACACAAAACTGCAAATGAGAATCCAAAAAAAAGTGTCCAAAGTCAAATGTACAAAAATCTCCATGCAATAAATGACTATGTAAAAAAATACCAAGGGTCCATGAGCCCAACTGAACAAGGGAAACCTACTAAAAAACCTACCTAAAAATCAACTATATACAAAAAGTGGAGCAGTGTCCGTCGACTCCAAATCATAAGAAGAAAGAAAGGAAACCTAAAACTAAAGAACTATATACAAAGGCGGCGGGCAAGTCCAGCGGCTCACTCCGTGGTGTCCCGGGCCAGGGCATCATCGAACTCCTGTTCGATGTCCCGGAGGCGGTCCAGTTCCATGGCCCCGAGGGTCCGCAGGGACGACGACGTGTCCTCCTCCAACCCCCTGCGGATTGCCTCGAGGCACTCGGCCCGCCTCAGGGCCCTCCGCATGGAGTTCTCCGCCCTGACCATTGTGAGCCGCGCCTCTTCCGCCCGCCGCCGCTCCGCACCTATGGCGTGGCCCAACCGCTGCCACACGGAAGACACTCTCTGTCCTGGGTCCCCCTGCCCTCCGGCCGATGCCTGCCCCTCCGATGTCGAAAGCCCCGAGCCTTCATGTCTCCCACCATGTTGCTGCTGCTGCTGCTCTGCCTCTGCCCATGCACTGCCCCCTGCTGCCTGCACATCCTCCGCCGGCTGGGGTGCAGTTGTTGATGTGGCCACCCCCGCTGGACCTCCGACTCCCGACTGTGGCAGGGATGCCTCCTCCACCAGCCTGGCCGCACCGTCAGAGGCAGCTCCACAGGGCACCCAGGTGACTGATGGGTGGGAAGATGGCACAGAGGACGACTGGCGCGTAGGGGGTCCAGTTGAGGAGGGGGTCGGAGCAAGCCCCATCAGACGGAGGAATCCGGCCAGGGTGACCTGTCCCAGCAGGCTGACGTGGTCAATGAGCCATTCGAGATGACGTGCAGTCTCTCCATGAAAAGACTGCAGGTCACCTCGCATGGGCCGTTGACGCAACGCCACACCAGCCAGGACAGGCTCAACCCGGACCTGGATGGCCACGTCCGCAGGGAGAGGAAGGCCAGTTGACGTCAGCTCATTCCCTGCCTGTAAACGGGTCTGGACGTAGGCATCCCTGCTGGTGCAAGATGATGCAGGTACAGGATCGGGGACAGGATTGCACACAGGCACCTCCGCGGCGGCCTGTGCTGCCTCCTGTCCCTGGTCCTGCACTGCACCACTAGCACCAGTGGGATCCCCACCTCCAGACCCCGTCTCTGGTGCTTGCACGGCCTCCTCCTCCACCAAACCCCCCACCAACCTGGATGACTCTGTGCCATCTTCCCCTGTTGGGCCCTGTGGGGTCCCAGCTGCCCCTTCTGCTGCCGAGGAGTCCAACTGCAACCTCTGCCTCTTGGACCTCCCCCCGGCAGCTGCGGCCTGGGACGCGGCACCGGACTCCTCACTCCCCGACGAGATGACCACACGGGAGGGGAGCCGGGCCTTGCGTCTCCGGCTGGCGGTCGGATCCCCGCCGCTGAGCTCCACAGCACCTTCTCCGCCCTCTTCATCAGTTGACGCTGCAGACAGGGAGAAACAAAACACAGGCATCAGGGCACTGTACAATGGACACATACACACATGACAGTTGCACATGAGTGGCATTGGCAAACCTCAGACATGGCATCACAATCCCCAACACACATGTCATTGCAACTCGCACACATGAGCCATACCACAGCCATATCGCAACTGCCACCACCATCCCTACACATACAACAGCATCAGCAGCCAAAGGGGAGCCAGACATCACATGCAACACAGGAAGTGCACCACACATGTACACACACCACCACACTTGCATGCATGTCTACACCTCTGCCAAGTGTCGCACTGTTCAGACGGGCATCCATGTCACATCTGCCAATCAGGATTCCACATACCGCTGTCACATGCATCCATGTTGCATCACTGTTGCACCCTTGTCAAATACACACATGCACATGTACACAGTGCACATACATGCAGCCGAAAAAAACATACATGCCTGACATCACGGACATGTCTACTTACATAGACATTCATCCAAACATGTGTGCACGCACAACTGCATTTGCCATGCAAGCCCACACACACAAGCACCATCCATGTCTCACACATTACAGCCCTCGCATGTGTCAGCCCCACGGCCCTGTACACCCCCACCCATACTCGACCCCATACAAACAGATGTGCAACCTGCACAATACCGAATAATCACCACACGCACTGCTCACAATCAAGATGCATGTACACTCACCGCTCGACTCCAGACGGGTCTGCTTCTCTAGGACCTGGACGTGGAGCGCTGGGGATATGCGTTCCAGGACCCCCATCTGTTCTTCCGACAAGTGGCCCCGGCGCCCCTTGGCATCCGCTGCCTTCAAGAGGCGCCGGGCCTTGTTCTGGGTCCTGGACCTGAAGTCCTCCCAGCGCTTCCTGACATGTTGTAAGTCCCGGACTGCCACCCCCTCCGCGTTGATGGCAGTCACGATGTCAGTCCAGATCCGAGTCCGTCCTTCCTTGTCGGCGCGGGAACTTCCGAAGAGGGCATCATACTGCCCCAGGACTTACTCCACCAGGACACCAACTTCGGTGGCACTGAAGCTGGTGCCCCTCTGCCTCTCTGGCCGGGGGTTGTCAGTGGTCACAGATGGTGTTTGCCCCGACATGACAACCCCAGAGGCAGGAGTGGGTGGGCAACTGGGTCCTGGGGCTGGGCTGTTGAGCGATGGAATTCCAGTCGGGAGTCTTCGGTTCCAGCAGGGGTGGTCACAGCAACAGCACCCCTGGCTGATGTGCAGGCAGCAAATGGCAGTGCACGTGGGCAGCAGGCAGTCAGGCAGCAGCAGATGGCAGGTGGGAGCGTGCTCGGGGCTCTGGGGGGCAGTAGTTCGGCCTTCTGGGCAGGAGCGTGGTCTTCCGTGTGCTTACGCATGGCCAGCTTGGTACGGAGTGATTGGGCACGTAAAAATCCTGCACGTCAGCGTGAAACTCGAGGAAAGGACCTTAGCGCGTAAGCGCGTCAGCACGCATACGCGAATCTATTGGACCAAAGGCCCTCAGCGCGTAAGCGCGTCTGTGACGTGACCCGCATGGGTGTTTCCCACACAGCACGTGATGACAGAGCACACGTGGAAAGACTGCACGTCAGAGACTCATCGCGTGTCATTGGACAGCACGTCAGGGTGTCATCGCGTGTAATTGGACAAACGTGCGCGTACACGCGATTGGCCTATGCACGTGTATATCAGGGGTGCGCGGACACTTACACACGCAAGTACGTCAGCCCACCTGTATCCCGGGGTGCGCGGAAATTTCCACACGCTATTGGACTGGGTACCGGATTTCAGGGGTGCGCGGGACACACGCTCGCCTACAACACGCGCAACGCATTAATTTGCGCGCTAACAAAATAACTAGTTCAGACCCAGGATGAACATACCGTTCCTAGCAGCAGTGGGCGTGGCCTACCAAAGAAGGAGGAGGAGGTTAGTCAGGGCCAGAATATTCACACCCAGAACCAGCCTTTTCGGGATGCCTGATGACCAGGTGCATGGGAGGTACAGGTTTCCACCACACATCATACTGGACCTGGTGAGTGAGTGGGAGGATGACCTCACATCACCCACCCTGTGCTCCCAAGCACTCAGCCCCCTGGAGAAGGTCCTCAATGTACTGCACTTCTTAGCCACTGGATCATTTCAGCGGACAAGTGCCATTGTGGGTGGTGTATCACAGGCCACCCAGTCACGCTGCCTACACCAGGTCTTGAACATCATCACTGCACGCCCATCAGTCCGCAGGCACATATACCTGCCCAGAACACCTGCAGAAAGGCATGCTGCCGCCCTGGATTTTTACGCTGTGGCACGATTCCCCAAAGTGCTAGGTGCCATCGACTGCACCCATGTGGCTCTACGTCCCCCCAGGGCATCTGAGCACATCTATAGGAACCGCAAGCACTGGCATTCCATCAACGTGCAGGTAGTATGTAATGCCAAGGGAATCATCACCTCAGTATATGCCAACTATCCCGGGTCAACCCACGACAGCTTCATTTACCGAATGTCCACCCTAAGCCGGGACCTAGAAGCTGGGCGGCATGGCGATACATGGCTGCTTGGTGAGTATGAATGCCACTGCACATGCATGCATGTCAGATACTGAGCAAGGTCACAACCCCACCAATGATACCAATCACCACCTCCACAGGGGACAGTGCCTACCCTCTCAGCCCCCACATGATGACGCCAATTCGGAACCCCACCACGCCACCCCAGGTAAGATATAACGCAGCCCACATTACAACCCGGGGCATTGTGGAGCGCACATTCGGAGTGCTCAAGTCACGCTTTCGCTCCCTTGACCGTTCTGGCGGGCAGCTGTTGTACGCTCCCCCAGTAGTGTGCAGGATCATAGTGGCAGCATGTGTCCTGCACAACGTTGCAACACGCCGGGGCCTGGCCGTGGACATGGTGGTGGCACCACATCCCCAACCACATGCACAGCCGCTGCGCATGGGAGGGGAAAGGGCACGGGGGGAGGCAGCCCGTACACAGCTAGTGGCTAATTACTTCACATAGAAATCACACCCCTGTGGAGTGCACACTGCCCTGGCACATTCCATCTGACAATCAATGATGACTCAACCTGACACTGATCCTGAATGTCTGGAGAATGAACAGTCAAAACCATATCAGCCTGAGATTGTTCACCTGGAAGTGTCACAATGTGTGCATCCCTACCCCCACAGACACCACCAATGCAGTTTTGTGAAGTTACACATTCAAGCAGCTAAAATGAGTACCCACTTGCAAAATGCAACAAGAGGACAGTGCCATGTCAGCCAACCCAACCCCAGCACCGCCACACGACACACCGTGCCATGTCATGCTATTTGCAGGTAAACAAAGTAATCCCCACAACATGACACTAGTGTCACAATGTACAGTGTCCCTATTAGAAACTTGCAACACCTGAAATGCTCACAGCAATGCCGGACCAACAACAAACTTGAGCACGTACTACCATTAACATGACATCACAAATGTTAAATATTAGTAGTCTCACCACCTGGAAATGCCTGCACTCCCACCACTACCAACTGTGCAGTGTTGGCGCCATGTAGAGTTGTAGGTGCACTGCTGCCAACATGTACCCCATCTCCAGACTAGAGGTCCTTGTGTAGACATGTGGAAGGGACCTGCAAATTGGGAGGTAGACACAGAAGATGAGTTACACATCAATGCAACATGCAGTGTACAACACAACAGCAATATGCACTAGGAATGTATACACAGTATTGACTACAGACTGCCCACACAGCTCATGGGAGTCCAACGTCACTGTGTAATTCACTGTCACTTGGGCACACCCTTTGCAAGCCCATGGAAACGGGAAGCAGGAGGGGTGTGTGTGACTCAAACCCAAGCATCTGAACCAAATACATTACAAGCCTGCATGTGCCCAGCCACAATGCAGCGTATGCAAACACAGGAACCACGGAAGCCAACAAATCGTCCCAAAAAAATTGGGAATAAAATAAATAAAAAAATAAATTAAAAAAAAAAAAAAAATGGCCATTGATGGGCCCGGGGGGGGGGGGGGTTGGGGAGGCCACCCAGGAGGTCCGAGGACAGGATGCACACCAGAACCCACCTGCGTGGATCCTGGGAAAATAAAACACCTCCATGGGCTCATGGCCCACACGGCTACCCTATTGTGGGAGTATCACTGCTGTCGCTATTATCACCCTGTGCAGCTGCATCCGGAGGTGGTTGCACTATGGGAGGCAGCCCACGCAAGGCCCTAGTCTGCTCCTCCATGGCTGCAAGCATGCGGGTGTGGTAGGTCTGGTTCTGGAGGATGAGTGTGCGGAGGTCCTCATGCAACAACTCATGGGATGCCCGGACCTCTGCCCTCATTGCCTGCATCTCAGCTGAGAGCGTACGGGTGAGACGCTCCAGCTGCTGTTATGTCCTTTGGTGTGTTGAAGCCTCAAGCTCAACAAGAGTCGTCCTGAGGTGAAGGAGCTCCTGCCTCAGGGCTTCCCTGTGGCCCTGGGACTCAATGGAGATGGCCTCCTGCAGAGTCGCCAGTGCCGCCCGCCTGTCCCTGTTGGACCCCAACATGTCCTCCCTGTGTGACTGGCAGATGGAGTCGGTTGCCTGCTCTAGTCGCTCCATCAGCCTTTCAGGGGGGACAATGGAAGTGGCCACCCTATCCATGGCCTGAGCCATCATCTCGGATGATGCTGCCTGTTGGGTTGCCATACCGTAAATGGCTTGCTCCCATGCGGTATTGCCAGGTGGCGTACGGCCACCACGTCGGCGGGCACCACACCTGTCTGGGGCAAGGCAAACTGCGCCTTGCTGTGCCGGCACTGCCTGAGGCTGCAGGACTGCATTCCCCCTCTGATCTGCTGGCCCAGGAACAGGATCAGATGTCGCGGAGTGTGACCCTGCATCCGTAACCACCAAAGGCGTAGCTGCCAACACTGACATCCCCATTGAGGGTTCTGACCCTGGTGCAGGTGGGTGGGACAGAACAGAATCCCTCCCTGGAACACTCACCTGCGACGGCACGTAGGTCTCATCCGAATCAACACCTGAGTACAGCTCGGGGGAGGTGCAGCCAGAGACACCCCTTGAGAGCAGGACCTGCAGCACTTGTGGGTTCTCACCCACCACCACACCACGTCCCTCACTGGTGGTTGGTCGGCCCTCGGACCCCTCCTGGGTCTGCACCATCTCCACAACCCCAGCAGTATCAGGTGCATCTTCCCCTGAAAAGACATAAAAACAAAGAAATGGAAACAGGCATTAGCACCATGGCACACAATGAGGGCTGAGAAGCAAGAGAACCAGTACTTGTTTGACACATGTCCCACATGACTAAAACCCTCCCATGCATGCACCCTCACTGCGTATGAAGGGCAGGCTAATGGCACACACTGATGACACCAAGATGGAAGATGAACACATTTTCTGCATGCTGGCTGGCAGTGGCATCACACATTGGCCTGTGATTGCCAGGTGAAACACACATGCCATCACACAGATGGCATGTACCATTGCTATTGAGTGAAGATGTAGAGGAGGGCAGCACCTATTTATTCAGTCCAGTTCCCCCATGTAATAGCTTTTCTAATTCAAACAGGTCAGAATCTTCACCTGGAGCTGCCAGTCCAAAATGGTCCAATTGCACAGGGACATGTTTGAACAAATGATATCCAGGTAACAAAGTCACTCCACTTTACCATAGCCATGTCAGACATGTGACTAGAGGACTGCGACATGCCTAGTAAATGTGGTGGAATGCAAACAATCTGACTAAATGAACAGTGATAAATTAAGCAACAATGTTGTGGCAAGGTGACACTTCAAGGGCAACTGGCGTGCAGTTGGTCTAGATGTCTACTGTTGGCAGAAGGTATACTGCTATGGCCAAATGCAGCTGTGCAGGATGTATTGCATGAAGCACATGGCTGACCCATACGACTCATGCGCACACACTCTCACCTGGCACACAAACAGAAGCCCTCACACACACCATGCACATGGATGACACACACATGCATGTGCACTCACCGGACAATGCCTCGTAATCAGCCAAATCTCCCACGCCTTGGATCTGTTCCTCCGTGACGTAGGTCCCAGCGACTGACTCATGTGGAGTGAGTTCCATGTCTTCTACTGGAGACCCACCTCCAGTCACTAGAGTTGCGGCATGACTTGAGGCCAGCTTACTCTTTGCCCTGCGCTTTAGGTCATTCCAGCGCTTATAGCAATCATTGGCTGTGCGCCTCACGATTCCAAGGGCACTTACGATGTCCGCAACGGTCTGCCAGTGTGCCTGGCGTTGTGCAGGTGTGGTCTTGGATCCTGCAACAATGACCATCTCGTTGTCATGTGCGGACACATACTCGACAAGTGCATTCAGTTCGTCATCCGTGAAGCTGGGCTTCCTGGACGGGCCGGACTGTGTAGCCGTGTCTGGGGCATCAGCCTGTGCCGGACGAGCACTCTTCCTCTTCCGCTTGGAAGGTGGTGGTGGTCCTGAGTGTCCTGCGCCGCTCTGGACACTAGGGGCAGGAGCCCTGGTGGACTCTGTATCAGGAGTGTGGGATTGCACACTCAGCATGGGAGTTGGTGCAGGCATTGGCTCTAGTGTGATGGTGTCAGGGGGAATGTCAGCAGCATGGACTAGGACCGACACTGTCCGGGCTGGGTGTGTGAGGGCTGGGGTGGATGGAGCCGCAGCTGCCCCTGCAGCCTCTCCGCCCTGCCTACTTGGTGCAGCAGATGACCTTGCTGCCCCAGATGCACGTGGCATGGTGACATCAACGTGCACCAGCGCACGTGTCATAGGCCTGCTGACCTGGAAGTCAGCCATGGAGTCAGCCAGGTCTGGTGCCACAATGGGCTGGTCCAACAAGGGCTGAGCATGGATGGTGTCAGCCACATCAGCCTCAACGGGAGGGGTGGGGGGTTATGGGTGCCCTTGACTGGTCCTCCACACATGGGGGGACAGGCTCACCCTGCAAGTAACGACCACGTCCCCTACCGGATCCACCACGGCCACCACTTGTGGCTCTTCCACCTTTGCCACCCTTACGGAATCCTCGCCTCCCAGCCATGGCACTGATGTTAATGTGCGTATGGGAGTGGCTGTAAAATATTGTCCTGGGCAATTGGGGGTCAAAGGTGTTGGGTACCAGATGGCAATTGTACCCTAGTGCTCTTGCAAGGCTGATTGTAACCCCTGGGGAAAGATGACGGGTCACGCTACGCACAGGAGCCCCAAAAAAGGGAGATGACGTGCACGCAACCCCTCCTAGACCACGTGTGCAGAAAGAAAAACCTGCACTACGCTGTGGCACCCAGTAACACAAGAATGAACGTATGCGTGTCACACACAGTCTAGAATGACCTCTGAAGGGGTAGGCTACACACGGGGCAAGCACAGATGTTAGATACGTGCGTGACTCACCGTCTGCCAGGTAAAAGAGCGTGAAAAAGGAGCGCGTTTGGTTGGCAACACCCCCGCCAAAAGAAGATTTCTACGCTGTCTGAGGAGACAGGACAACAGTAGAATGGAACACTGTTTGAGGGAACAGGCCCAGGTAAACCAGTAAAAGAGAAAAAAGAGAAAAAGCTGTCAGAGGTAACAGGGAATACGAACTTGAAACGCCGTGAAGTAAATCGCGTGTGAAATGACAAGAAGTACAGAATTCACCCACTCGCTCTCCACGTAAAGCACGTACAAGGAAATGGTGTTCTACGCGTACCTTTTATACAGGCCCACACGTCCAGCGTCACTTACGCGGCGTGTACGCGCTAGGGCCATTTCCACCAATTACACGCTTTGTCACTTCTGCGTGTAGGGCCATTTTCACCAATCACACGCGATGAGACTCTGACGTGCAGTCTTTCCACGTGTGCTCTGTCATCACGTGCTGTGTGGGAAACACCCGTGCGGGTCACGTCACAGACGCGCTTACGCGCTGAGGGCCTTTGGTCCAATAGATTCGCGTATGCGTGCTGACGTGCTTACGCGCTAAGGGCCTTTCCTCGATTTTCACGCTGACGTGCAGGATTTTCACGTGCCAAATCACTCCGTACCAAGCTGGCCACGCGTAAGCACACGGAAGACCACGCTCCTGCCCAGAAGGCCGAACTACTGCCCCCCAGAGCCCCGAGCACGCTCCCACCTGCCATCTGCTGCTGCCTGACTGCCTGCTGCCCACGTGCACTGCCATTTGCTGCCTGCACATCAGCCAGGGGTGCTGTTGCTGTGACCACCCCTGCTGGAACCGAAGACTCCCGACTGGGATTCCATCGCTCCACAGCCCAGCCCCAGGACCCAGTTGCCCACCCACTCCTGCCTCTGGGGTTGTCATGTCGGGGCAAACACCATCTGTGACCACTGACAACCCCCGGCCAGAGAGGCAGAGGGGCACCAGCTTCAGTGCCACCGAAGTTGGTGTCCTTGTGGAGCAAGTCCTGGGGCAGTATGATGCCCTCTTTGGAAGTTCCCGCGCCGACAAGGAAGGACGGACTCGGATCTGGACTGAGATCGTGACTGCCATCAACGCGGAGGGGGTGGCAGTCCGGGACTTACAACATGTCAGGAAGCGCTGGGAGGACTTCAGGTCCAGGACCCTGAACAAGGCCCGGCGCCTCTTGAAGGCAGCGGATGCCAAGGGGCGCCGGGGCCACTTGTCGGAAGAACAGATGGGGGTCCTGGAACGCATATCCCCAGTGCTCCACGTCCAGGTCCTAGAGAAGCAGACCCGTCTGGAGTCGAGCGGTGAGTGTACATGCATCCTGATTGTGAGCAGTGCGTGTGGTGATTATTCGGTATTGTGCAGGTTGCACATCTGTTTGTATGGGGTCGAGTATGGTTGGGGGTGTACAGGGCCGTGGGGCTGACACATGCGAGGGCTGTAATGTGTGAGACATGGATGGTGCTTGTGTGTGTGGGCTTGCATGGCAAATGCAGTTGTGCGTGCACACATGTTTGGATGAATGTCTATGTAAGTAGACATGTCCGTGATGTCAGGCATGTATGTTTTTTTCGGCTGCATGTATGTGCACTGTGTACATGTGCATGTGTGTGTATTTGACAAGGGTGCAACAGTGATGCAACATGGATGCATGTGACAGCGGTATGTGGAATCCTGATTGGCAGATGTGACATGGATGCCCGTCTGAACAGTGCAACACTTGGCAGAGGTGTAGACATGCATGCAAGTGTGGTGGTGTGTGTACATGTGTGGTGCACTTCCTGTGTTGCATGTGATGTCTGGCTCCCCTTTGGCTGCTGATGCTGTTGTATGTGTAGGGATGGTGGTGGCAGTTGCGATATGGCTGTGGTATGGCTCATGTGTGCGAGTTGCAATGACATGTGTGTTGGGGATTGTGATGCCATGTCTGAGGTTTGCCAATGCCACTCATGTGCAACTGTCATGTGTGTATGTGTCCATTGTACAGTGCCCTGATGCCTGTGTTTTGTTTCTCCCTGTCTGCAGCGTCAACTGATGAAGAGGGCGGAGAAGGTGCTGTGGAGCACAGCGGCGGGGATCCGACCGCCAGCCGGAGACGCAAGGCCCGGCTCCCCTCCCGTGTGGTCATCTCGTCGGGGAGTGAGGAGTCCGGTGCCGCGTCCCAGGCCGCAGCTGCCGGGGGGAGGTCCAAGAGGCGGAGGTTGCAGTTGGACTCCTCGGCAGCAGAAGGGGCAGCTGGGACCCCACAGGGCCCAACAGGGGAAGATGGCACAGAGTCATCCAGGTTGGTGGGGGGTTTGGTGGAGGAGGAGGCCGTGCAAGCACCAGAGACGGGGTCTGGAGGTGGGGATCCCACTGGTGCTAGTGGTGCAGTGCAGGACCAGGGACAGGAGGCAGCACAGGCTGCCGCGGAGGTGCCTGTGTGCAATCCTGTCCCCGATCCTGTCCCTGCATCATCTTGCACCAGCAGGGATGCCTACGTCCAGACCGGTTTTCAGGCAGGGGATGAGCTGACGTCAACTGGCCTTCCTCTGCCTGCGGACGTGGCCATCCAGGTCCGGGTTGAGCCTGTCCTGGCTGGTGTGGCGTTGCGTCAACGGGCCATGCGAGGTGACCTGCAGCCTTTTCATGGAGAGACTGCACGTCATCTCGAATGGCTCGTTGACCACGTCAGCCTGCTGGGACAGGTCACCCAGGCCGGATTCCGCCGTCTGATGGGGCTTGCTCCGACCCCCTCCTCAACTGGACCCCCTACGCGCCAGTCGTCCTCTGTGCCATCTTCCCACCCATCAGTCACCTGGGTGCCCTGTGGAGCTGCCTCTGACGGTGCGGCCAGGCTGGTGGAGGAGGCATCCCTGCCACAGTCGGGAGTCGGAGGTCCAGCAGGGGTGGCCACATCAACAACTGCACCCCAGCCGGCGGAGGATGTGCAGGCAGCAGGAGGCAGTGCACGGGCAGAGGCAGAGCAGCAGCAGCAGCAACATGGTGGGAGACATGATGGCTCAGGGCTTACGACATCGGAGGGGCAGGCATCGGCCGGAGGGCAGGGGGACCCAGGACAGAGAGTGTCTTCCGTGTGGCAGCGGTTGGGCCACGCCATAGGTGCGGAGCGGCGGCGGGCGGAAGAGGCGCGGCTCACAATGGTCAGGGCGGAGAACTCCATGCGGAGGGCCCTGAGGCGGGCCGAGTGCCTCGAGGCAATCCGCAGGGGGTTGGAGGAGGACACGTCGTTGTCCCTGCGGACCCTCGGGGCCATGGAACTGGACCGCCTCCGGGACATCGAACAGGAGTTCGATGATGCCCTGGCCCGGGACACCACGGAGTGAGCCGCTGGACTTGCCCGCCGCCTTTGTATATAGTTCTTTAGTTTTAGGTTTCCTTTCTTTCTTATTATGATTTGGAGTCGACGGACACTGCTCCACTTTTTGTATATAGTTGATTTTTAGGTAGGTTTTTTAGTAGGTTTCCTTTGTTCAGTTGGGCTCATGGACCCTTGTTATTTTTATACATAGTCATTTATTGCATGGAGATTTTTTTACATTTGACTTTGGACACATTTTTTTTGGATTCTCATTTGCAGTTTTGTGTTTTTATACGGACATGCAGCTTTTTTTTCTCATTCACATTGTAGTTTGTTTTCTTTCTTTAGCATTCTTTATTGTTTTCAATACAATTTTGTTTCCATACTTCACTGTGTGGTATCATCTCATTGGTTTCATGCATGTCATGTTGGGTGTTTTCCCATTCAATTGCAACCATTGTGTGTGACGGACATGGGTTCATTGGCTTCATGTACATTGGGGATGTAACATGTGATTTCCATTTTCATGTGGGTGAATGGGTTACTTGGTAGGGCTTTTTGGCTGTGGAGGCTGACCATTACGCACATGAATGGGGATTGTGAGGACCTGGTGGGGGCTGCCCATGGTGGCTGGGGGGTGGGGGTGGTGGGAGACATGAGTGGGGGCCTGCTGGAGGGTGACCCTGCACTGCTGGGGGGTGGGGGTGGTGGGAGACATGGGTGGGGGCCTGGTGGAGGGTGACCCTGGATGCTGGGGCGTGGGGGTGCAGGGGGACATGAGTGGGGGCCTGGTGGAGGGTGACCCTGGATGCTGGGGGGTGGGGGTGCAGGGGGACATGAGTGGGGGCCTGCTGGAGGGTGACCCTGCACTGCTGGGGGGTGGGGGTGGTGGGAGACATGGGTGGGGGCCTGCTGGAGGGTGACCCTGGATGCTGGGGGGTGGGGGTGCAGGGGGACATGAGTGGGGGCCTGGTGGAGGGTGACCCTGGATGCTGGGGGGTGGGGGTGCAGGGGGACATGAGTGGGGGCCTGGTGGAGGCTGCCCATGGTGGCGGGGGGTGGGGGTGCAGGGGGACATGAGTGGGGGCCTGCTGGAGGGTGACCCTGGATGCTGGGGGGTGCAGGGGGACATGAGTGGGGGCCTGGTGGAGGCTGCCCCTGGTGGCTGGGGGGTGGGGGTGGTGGGAGACATGAGTGGGGGCCTGCTGGAGGGTGACCCTGCACTGCTGGGGGGTGGGGGTGGTGGGAGACATGGGTGGGGGCCTGGTGGAGGGTGACCCTGGATGCTGGGGGGTGGGGGTGCAGGGGGACATGAGTGGGGGCCTGGTGGAGGGTGACCCTGGATGCTGGGGGTGCAGGGGGACATGAGTGGGGGCCTGCTGGAGGGTGACCCTGCACTGCTGGGGGGTGGGGGTGGTGGGAGACATGGGTGGGGGCCTGGTGGAGGGTGACCCTGGATGCTGGGGGGTGGGGGTGCAGGGGGACATGAGTGGGGGCCTGGTGGAGGCTGCCCCTGGTGGCTGGGGGGTTGGGGTGGTAGGAGACATGAGTGGGGGCCTGCTGGAGGGTGACCCTGCACTGCTGGGGGGTGGGGGTGGTGGGAGACATGGGTGGGGGCCTGGTGGAGGGTGACCCTGGATGCTGGGGGGTGGGGGTGCAGGGGGACATGAGTGGGGGCCTGGTGGAGGCTGCCCCTGGTGGCTGGGGGTGGTGGGAGACATGAGTGGGGGCCTGGTGGAGGCTGCCCATGGTGGCAGGGGGGTGGGGGTGGTGGGAGACATGAGTGGGGGCCTGCTGGAGGGTGACCCTGCACTGCTGGGGGGTGGGGGTGGTGGGAGACATGAGTGGGGGCCTGCTGGAGGGTGACCCTGCACTGCTAGGGGGTGGGGGTGGTGGGAGACATGGGTGGGGGTCTGGTGGAGACTGCCCCTGGTGGCTGGGGGGTGGGGGTGGTGGGAGACATGAGTGGGGGCCTGCTGGAGGGTGACCCTGCACTGCTGGGGGGTGGGGGTGGTGGGAGACATGGGTGGGGGCCTGGTGGAGGGTGACCCTGGATGCTGGGGGGTGGGGGTGCAGGGGGACATGAGTGGGGGCCTGGTGGAGGGTGACCCTGGATGCTGGGGGGTGGGGGTGCAGGGGGACATGAGTGGGGGCCTGCTGGAGGGTGACCCTGCACTGCTGGGGGGTGGGGGTGGTGGGAGACATGGGTGGGGGCCTGCTGGAGGGTGACCCTGGATGCTGGGGGGTGGGGGTGCAGGGGGACATGAGTGGGGGCCTGGTGGAAGGTGACCCTGGATGCTGGGGGGTGGGGGTGCAGGGGGACATGAGTGGGGGCCTGGTGGAGGCTGCCCATGGTGGCAGGGGGGTGGGGGTGCAGGGGGACATGAGTGGGGGCCTGCTGGAGGGTGGCCCTGGATGCTGGGGGGTGGGGGTGCAGGGGGACATGAGTGGGGGCCTGGTGGAGGCTGCCCCTGGTGGCTGGGGGGTGGGGTGGTGGGAGACATGAGTGGGGGCCTGCTGGAGGGTGACCCTGCACTGCTGGGGGGTGGGGGTGGGGGTGGTGGGAGACATGGGTGGGGGCCTGGTGGAGGATGACCCTGGATGCTGGGGGGTGGGGGTGCAGGGGGACATGAGTGGGGGCCTGGTGGAGGGTGACCCTGGATGCTGGGGGGTGGGGGTGCAGGGGGACATGAGTGGGGGCCTGGTGGAGGCTGCCCCTGGTGGCTGGGGGGTGGGGGTGCAGGGGGACATGAGTGGGGGCCTGGTGGAGGCTGCCCCTGCACTGCTGGGGGGTGGGGGTGGTGGGAGACATGCATTGTTGATCAGTAGTGCAAGGTGACATGTGGGTTGGCTGGGGGGCATGCCCATGGTGGATGGGCTGCCTGCGGGACATGAGCAGGGGTGCAGGGTAGTCCCCCGTGGTGTGGGCTGCCTGCAGGGGCCGTGGAGGTTGTGGAGCGTACACCTGGGAGGACCCACACGGCCAATTCACGTGTAGTACTCCCCAGAACCCCTGAAATACACATTCCCTGCTGTAATCGCGTGTGCAACTTCCCGCGCACCCCTGAAATACACGTACCCTGCTCGCACTGGGACTATCGCGTGTGGGACTTCCCGCGCACCCTGAAATACACGTACCCTGCTCGCACTGGGCCAATCGCGTGTGGTACTTCCCGCGCACCCCTGAAATACACGTACCCTGATGAAATCGCGTGTGGAACTTCCCGCGCACCCATGGAATACACCTACCCTGCTCGCACTGGGACTATCGCGTGTGGAACTTCCCGCGCACCCTGAAATACACGTACCCTGCTCGCACTGGGCCAATCGCGTGTGGTACTTCCCGCGCACCCCTGAAATACACGTACCCTGATGGAATCGCGTGTGGAACTTCCCGCGCACCCATGTAATACACGTACCCTGCTCGCACGGGGCCAGTCGCGTGTGGAACTTCCCGCGCACCCCTGCAATACACGTTCCCCGCTTGGCGTTTGCTGTTTGCCAGCCCGGTGAACTGGTCCAGGGTTAGCGCAGCCCTTTGCGATGATTTAGCGATTTTGATGGCTTTTCCTTGCGCAAGGGCGTTCTTGGGGGCGTTACTGGCGCTGCTGCAGGGTCGCTGTGATTCTCTGCGCCACGGCTGGTTTGGAAGCCTGAAATCCATGAATACGCTGTGCGCGGAAATCGGTTTTAGCGCACGTGCCTGGCGCAGTCGCACACGGACACTCTGCGCCAGCCGCTTGCGACACTTTTCTGCGAGATTCTATGAATTACCCTGTATATGAATTGCTTCTTATACCGGACCAGTCGATTGCAAAATATGTTGTTTCTTTATTAGCTGTGAAGAATTCTGTATGTTAGATATATACTGTTATATTTACATTAAATCTAAACAGTGTTACCACATCCCATTGCGGAAGTGATTGATATCTATCTGTTCATACCTTAAAGAGAGGAACACTTGTCATGTACCCTCATCTCTTTTTTGAGTTGGTGGGGAAACGCCATGGCATCGTCCTCACTGGTGTTTAAGGGTTAGAGATCGGCAATGGATGTGCGATCAGTAGTTGAGTCCTCCCTGTATAGATATATATAGTTCTGTCAGTTCTGAATTACTTGCGGGACCCATTTCTGATGCAATTTATTTAATTTTCTGTGTCTTAGATTGTTATATCTGAACTTACCACAAAAGCGGTTCTGCGCTCTTGGCTGCGTCTACGAACGCTCGAGTTGGCATTACACAGACTTTGCATCGGCGTGTTGCTAAGCAGCCCGCTGCTTGTCTGTCTTCTATACGTAATTCTAGTTTCTTGCGTGGTGGCATTTGCGCGCCATCTTAGATATATTTGAGGTTTGTCCGTGCTTATATTCTAGATGGATTTAAAGCCGTCAATGCGAATGCGAAATAAGTAACTTTTTGTTTTAACAAGACATAATTAGGTAATCTGACTTTTGCTACGGTTTCCACGTATTTTCTTAAAAATACGGGGTCAATCTATATAATTTTGATAAGTTATATGTGTGTGCACCTGATCTCAGTAACTATCATGAACAATATAGCAGTATAAGTAAACTTTTCATTCTAATTGCTGCATATTGCGTCTGGTAGTTAATAGATGTTGCCATCAGGTCCTTTAGGTTTAACAGATAGCTCAGTGTTGCTACTTGACACTGTTAGACAGCTCAGGGTAGGTACTTGACACTGTCTGGATAAGTAATTCTCTAATTGGAACAGTTTTAACGAGTCACTAACTGCTATTTTGCTGCTGTTGTGTCTGGTCATTGTGTAGTAATATTTCCCACATGTTCTTTTCATTCATTTAATGGTACAAAGTCAATTAGTATATATCTGATTAGCACAGTCATTATAAACATTGTATGCATATACAAATGCAGGAATCATAGTGGTCAGCTTGATGACTGATTTACAGATAACAATTTAGATCCCATTCCAAGTTCATCCCCCGTGGATAGTTTCGAGCTTATCGAGCCAATACATTTCTCTTTACTGAAGTAATCTGGTTAAGCCCCCCCCCCTGGCTAGGTTCACATGTTCCAAAATAACAAACTGAATTTGTGCAATTGTGTGTTTCTGTTTGTTCGTGAAGGCCCGAAACGCGTAGTAAAGGATATATCAGGAGGATAGCTCAGCTGCAACATGCTTGCTTTCAAAGTAAGATGACACAGAGCAGCACAGGTTTGATCCCCGGGTGCGCGCTTTGAAACCTCTGGGAATTAAGCACATTATAAATAACTTATCATAGGAGATGACACTCTGAGAGTTCTCAGCACAATCTAAGCATCCATAACTAATTCTTATCAAGATGTATGGATATACAAAACATGTATAACGTATATCATGCTGTATATGTAAATATAATGTTGACAATATTGCCCTAATGTGATGTACATTTTTGAGAAATTAATGTTAATTGAGTGAAAGCCGTCATACTGTCTACATTTGGAAAGCAGAAATCCTGATATTTGAAGTATTGTAAGGACTCACTATTATTTTGCATGACCACCTACATCATTGAAAATTAGAACAATATATTCATTTGTATGTCTATTGTTGAAAATACATAAACACTTTATAAAAAACCACATTGTATGGTATAAACGTATTGATATTTACCAATTGTATTGGAAAAAGTCTGCCTTTGTTTGCCCCTTGTTGTGTCTCGAGGGACCCTTTATTGCATTATTTCTGGATCTGTTAGAACAGATCTAACAAGGAGCAGCTGAAAGCTATTGCTATAATTCATTAAATCTAGAATAACTTCAATTACCTCAAGGAAACAGAGTGCACCTCCACAACCCAACACTTTTAGTTTCCTTACATGTGGTATCAGGAGTGGGATGTGACTCAATTGAAACAAATTGGGGAACCCTACAATTCCAGAAGCTCAGTCATAGAGCTTCCAACCCCTCTGTTGCCACGAAAGAATCAATAGGCTTTGATATCTGTTGCAGTAGAGAGGCCACTATCCCTCCTGGGAAAAGTGGAATGATTCCCACAGACTTAGTTTTGATACCCCTCCTGGGTGTTGGTATTGCTTTTCTGGTCACACACCGGGGGCTTAGACTCCTGCACCTTCTTACACGGACTAAAAGCAAGTACTTGGACTCAGGGAGCAATAAATCACACTCAGACTACTGATTTAAAAGAAAATAAACAGCTTGTTACAGGCCCTTTATTCACACCCGAAATAAATATGCATAAGTAAAACATAACATATAATCAATTATATATAAACATAGAAAAAGAGCATCACCGTTAGTACAGCTGCAGAAGACATCTTCATCCCGGCCACCACAACACTGCTTAGTACCAGAGCAGGTAGGCAGAGAGATCACTCGTGCTAACGGGGTCTGGCGCAGAGAATCCTCCGTCTCAGCAAGACTACATCACCCAGGTTCCAATTTCCCTGAGGAATACCTCATCTCTTTATTGGGGAAATCCCTGCCCCTTCATGGTTACCATTGCCCTTGGCCAAAGGGCAGACAGCAAGCATTGGGAGCAAAGAGTGGAAAAATCCAGCTAGAAGTGGAAAAACCCAGCTTCTCTCCCTCGCCTTCGTTCCCAGTACCCCTTATCACTGCACCTGCAAAGCTCTGACTCCCTTCTTGGCTCGTCCTTTAGCGGACAATACAACAACTATTCTCCACAATTAGCTCATCTGGCATCATTATGTGACCTTGCAGCTATTGCAGAATTCTCATTAGCTTACTGAGCCCACAAAAACGTAGGCTTTCATTGCGGTATTGGAAGTGAATGTCCAAAATGGCCACACATCGGCGCCATGTTGTTTAACTAATTTTCGCACACGTACTACTGTGTTATATAAGATTGGCCCCAAAATCTGGCCTGGCCTGGAAGGTCGGTGTAGACATTCTAGCAGGCATCATTGATCACGACGTCCGGGGAGATATAAAGGTTCTCTTACAGAACTATAGCAAAATCCCATTTGAAGTACATCGTGGAGACAAAATTGCCCAAGGGATTCTTGAAAAAGCTCTTTTTCCCCATTTTAGAGAAAGTGAACCAGAAGAACCTTCGGCTTTGGGAAAGCTGATGAACCATCGAGCATCGAAGAAAAAAAGGGAGAAGAGCGTACCATATATCCCGACCTAGCCTTCCACCCAGCAAAATGACACAGCCCTCGCTGTGGCTTTTTTACAAGCAATTCCCAAAGGAGAGGGTGTAGAGAAGGGAAGCCCTTTCTTCTTCTTAAAGCAAGAATTGCTATATAGAAAAGAAATATCCACAGTAGGCTTGAGTAAAACCCAGTAAGTAATCCCCAAGACCCACAGAAAGATCGTGCTCGAGATTGCGCTTTCCCATCTGACCGCGGTACACTTAGGACAATCCAAAACCCAGGAACACATCAGTGGGATGTTTTACTGGCAAGGTATCCACGCTGATATAAAAACTTTTATTCAGACATGTGAAATATGTCAGAAAACCAGTACTCACATCCCATTGCCTGCCTCTCCGAATCCTTTGCCATTCAGGGAAATTGGGATGGACATCATTGAACCTTTAGAAACATCTAGAATGGGCAACAAATATGTCCTCATAATTGTTGACTACGCAACCAGATACCCCTAGGCATTCCCTATGTGGAACAACACCACTCAGCAAATTCTAAAGCACCTCCTACTGTATTTTTCCAGGGTTGGCTTTCCTAAGGAAATCCTAATGGATCAAGGATCACATTTTATGAGCAAGCTCATGGTGGAAGTCAAGGAACTATTCCATATTACCACCTTACGAACTTCAGTGTACCTTCCTCAAACAGATGGTTTGGTGGAGAGATTCAATAAAACGCTTAAAATTATCCCAAGAAAGTTGGTAAATAAGGATGGGAAGGACTGGGGCCGTATGATACGCTGGGCATTGTTTGCAATGAGAAAAAACCCTTAGGCATCTACTGGGTTCTCTCTTGTTGAGCTACTCTATGGTAGTGAGCTTTGAGATGTCCTGGACATGCTCCAGGAAACCTGCGAAGAACGAGAAGAGGCAGCCATTCCCCTTTCGCAGCCGGCTACCAGACTGCGAGAACATATGAGACTTGTTCGAAATCTAGTCAATACTCAAATGGAAAAGGCCCAAATCCAGCAAAAATCTTCCTATGAGAAAAGGGTGAGCTTAAGATTGTTTTCCGTAGGACAAAAAGTATTGGTCCTCTTGCCTACCTCGGAAAACAAGATCGGAAAACATATGGAATGGGCCGTATGAAATGCTGGAACAAACAGGAACCTGTACTTTATAAGGTAGCACAACCTGACAGGAAACAAAAGGTGCATCTATATCATGTAAATCTCTTAAAAGAGTGGAGGAAAAAACAGTCTGCCACCAATGCCATGATACTATCTTGTTTGGTGCCAGAAGAGGTAAATACTTATTAATTCCTCAAGAGCTGTCTAGTCAGCAACAAGAAGATTTAAAAGATTTAATTATCTCATTCCCTGATGTATTCTCAGAGAAACCAGGAAGAGTTAAAGGCACCTATCACTACATTAGAAAACCTAAGGGAAAAGTCTTTAATCTGAAACCATATAGACTCCTGGAAGCCCACAAACAGATAGTGGTTGAGGAAGTAAATAAAATGTTACGAGCGAACATTACCGAACCCTCTTCAAGCCTGTGGTCCTCCTCTATTGTATTGGTTACCAAACATGACCGTTCCTGGAGGTTTCGCATAGGTTTCCACCAAGTTAATGCCATTTCCGACTTCGATGCTTATCCCATGCCACGCATCAATGACCTAATTGATAAGCTCAGAAATGCCACCTTTCTATCAACCATAGACTTAACAAAAGGGTACTGGAAGGTCCCAGTGTATGGACCTGATAAGGAAAAAAGATATATAAAGGGCTCCTGGCGGAGCCCTGATATGCCCAGGAGGGTACCTGTATACAAAATGCTAGAAATCAGGGTGAGAGATCCGTAGACAGCTATCTGGTTGGACGCTATTTTATTTTTCCTCCAACCAATTTTTTTGCATAGATGATAATTTAAAAAAATTACATGACTTTCGGTAAGCACGAAAGTAGTACAAACAGATGTTGTTTGAACACAGGAAATACAGGTGAGTATCGACCTCTCTGGTATCGAGGTACAATTTCCAAAGTGGTGCACAAGTCTCAGGTACAGATAAGTGAGAACAAAATATGACAAGGTGCTACCCAGGACTGTAGTAGGTCCGGGGATGCTGAACAAGACGGTGTACACAACACTATCTACAAACACATATACAATGGGGTTGTGTCACGGAACATCGACACTAGTGTTTCGGCCATGTGGGGCTGGGTAAGAGCCCGAAGTGGTAGTGGCCTTCATCAGGATGAACACTGATCGTGGTACTGTCCGTGTGGGTAATCTGTGGGGGAAAGGGATAGCTGTAAGGATCTCAGGGGAGTAATTGTCATTTTAATCATTATTAAATAATGGCTGATTGGTGCCTGAATACACAGTATTGTGTATTAGTGAGAACCGCTTACCGTCTGCTATAGTTGCAGCGGGGGCGCTGTGCTTTGAGAGTCCTTAGAGAATGCAGGACTATGAAGGATCCATGACACTAAGTTGCACGGGATGACTCAGACGTTATTCGGGTCCTACAGGGAGGAAGATTAGGCCTGGAATGTCTAGGAGCTGTAGAAAGGAAGGTCAAACAAACCGTCATTCTAACCCAAGAACTAGACGGTGCTAGTGCCATATGGTCTATAGCAAAACCACAGTGGCATTGTACGAGTCTCAGTGAGTGAGTTAAAAGAAAATGGCAGCGGTGGTAGGTGTGCCAAACGGTGGGATTACCGAAAAACAACGTGCGCGTGAGGTCAGTGTGGTACACAGGTCAAAGGAACACGAACGTATAGTGCCCGTGTATAGTAATAAGGCAGTTGGTGCAAGTGGCCGTGCTTGAGACTGTGCACGATGGTTGTGTGAGTAAGACATACTCGTGCAGGACGTGTCATTGTTCTGAAGCTGCGCGAGGTGCGGGCTCGTGTTGTAATGTAATCGGAACTGCCTACATATTTCTACATTGCAGTGCATTTCAAAAGATGCAGCTGTGACGGGCAAAAGTGATGCCTGCGAGTGGTGGACTGCATGGGGAGCCTGTGCAGTGCCTACGAGAGTGAAACCTCCTTGATCGGGCCGATCGGGAGAAAAGCAGGACAAAAAATACAAATATTCAAGAAACTCACCGGAGCGCAATGGATGCGGCTGAACTCCTTGCGGCAATGGTTGCTGTGGAGCCACCGACTGTGCGAACATTAAAAGCACGCCCACGGTGCCGGACACAGCCAATGGAGTAAGGGGTGTGTGCTCGGAGGAGCACGTCACTAGCTAGTGAGAGTTACAGCTCCTCTCATTGGTTGTGAGTCAGCCAATGGTCTTGGTTGATAATGTACGTCAAATCGAAAGTGAAACCGTACATGTATACATGGTGAGATTGTTCCCAGAAGTGGAGAGAACGCGCCTGTGGCGCATGATAAGGGGAATGACCAGCAAATGAGGGCAATGCATGGTCGTTGCAACCACTTTGGCCAGATGGCTAGGTACAACACTGAACGGTTATTGTACGTAGCGTGATGCATGACGGAATTTCACATAATTGTACATAATGCGGCCAAAATGGGTAAGATAATAAGAAGTGGTTTCAATGTCCATCTGGTGGTGCAGTGATGTGGCGAGGTGGCTAGTTACAAAACTGCTCACCTTCTATGCATGGTGGGATGCATGGCATGATTTTACATAATGGAATGGTAACAATGCATATCTAGTGGTACAGTAAGAACATGTATTGCATCATGACTCCACATGGTGGCTTAACTGATGAAGCAAGGTAGATAGCTTTTCATAATACACATCTGATGGTTCAGTTGGTGGACTGCGGTGCACGATGACAATAGTTCTGGGGGAACCCTCAAAACCAAGGAGAGGCATTTTACATCATGTACACATGGAGGCTTGATTGGTAATGCATAGTGACAGCTTTTTACACTACACCAATGGCGTTTCAGTTTATAATACAAGGTGCAATGTGACTAGTGGCACAAGGATACATCATGGGAACTCGTGTACAATGTTTATCACACGCAACAACATTTGAGAGAGACAAAATGCAATTTCAAGAGAATATGAGTAGTCAATTGCTGAAGACAGTTGGGTATCATGGTGGTATCCTGATGTGGCTGTGTCTAGATGGGAAAGGTATTACGTCCAGTGTTGAAATGCGGCAAAACAGCCACCAGGCCAAATTAATCCCAAACGTTTTTCAACTCTACACTGATGTTCAAGCCCGTTTTGACTGTGTCCAGTCTATGGACCCATTTTTGTTCAAGTCTGGTAAGGGCCAAATTAATGTCTCCTCCTCGTTTTTGTTGTTGGAGTTGTTGTAGGACAGCCCATGTAAATTGCTCGTGGGAATGGCCTTTTTTGCTTAAATGTTCGACCAAAGGTTTGTCTTGTATCGTGTTTTTGATACATGATCTGTGTTTGTTTATCCTCTGCTTGATGGGTCTGATGGTCTTCGCTATGTAGATGAGGTTGCATGAGCATTTAATCACATAGATAACGTGTTTGCTCTAACAGTTTGTGTGATTTTTCATAGTCCAGACAAAGTTTTTGTGTGTGAAAGTCTTGCTGGTTACAGTGTACCGGCAAGCGACACATTTGCCACAACTGTAGTGACCCACCACCGGGGGTCGATTCCATAAAGTTAGCTGTGCTCTCTCTGGTTCCAGAAAGGTATGCACCAGCGTGTCTCTGAGGTTTCTGTTCTTCCTGAATGCAAACAGAGGTTTTTTGTCTAGAATGCCTTTGTTTTTAATTAGGTGCCAATGTTTATTGATGGTGGTCTTTATGAGGTTACTGACGGGGTTAAAAGTGGTAACACAGACCGTCCGGTCTATTGGGTCCTTGATTCTTTCTGTCAAGCATATGGTGCGATCAGTGTTGGTTGCCCTTTTTCGAGCCATTCTGATGGATTTCTTGGGGAAGCTCCTTTCTGCCAATCGTGCCTGTAGTTGTTTTGCGTGATGTTAAAATTTGTCCTTTTCCGTGCAATTCCTACGTATACGGAGGAACTGTCCATATGGTAGATTGTAGTTCAATCCTTGGGGGTGGTAACTGGAAAAATTAAGGAGGCTGTTTCTCTCTGTTGGTTTCCTGAAAAGTTCTGTTTTAAGTGAGTTCCCAGAGCGGTATATGTGTAGGTCTAGGAAGTTCACGGCTTGGCAGTCCCACTCGATGGTGAATTTTATTTGAGTGTTTCTTAAGTTTAACCAAACGTGAAACTCAAACAAAAGTTCCTGGTTACCTTGCCAAATCAGGAGAACATCGTTGATGTAGCGACGCCATAGTAGGATATGGTCTGTGTAGGGATTGTCATGGTTGAACACATGGTCTGGTATACACAAAACTAGAACCTGAATTGGGAATGAAGACCACGAATCTTCCCTGTCATCGTATCACACTCGAATTCCAGTCACATTTATTCTATTATTACTTCTCCTTTGGAATTAATCCATGGTTATAAATTCCTGAGTTTTGCCTTCAGGGTTCCACACAATTTGGTTTGTTTTCTGTGTTGCTTTCCAAATAAACATTATTTTTTTTATTTGCATTTCTTGGATTTTGCAACTAGTTAAAATGTAGCTATCTGAAAGAGATAGAAGAAGAGAAGCTCACCCTATTCTTTTCATATAGTGTAGTAACTTACAGGAAAAAAATATTACCAAAACAATCTTTAAGACCGAAGGAACCTCAACGCTGTGAGGAGGCTGCAAAGTTCGTGAGAGACGCTGAGCGAACTCGCTGGGAACATACCAAGACCGTCCCAGATGTAACAACAGCAGATTACGAGTTCTACACTACTGATTCAACCAGTTTATAAGCGTGACAACTATACTCCAACTATACTCCAGCCAGATCAAGCATCGACACATTCGTATCGACACATTCGTATCGGCCTGGCTAACAAGAACGGCCCAAAAATCTCCAAGTTAGGCGCGCTGCATCAATGAACGCATAATGAGAAAATCAGAAATAGCCGAAATTACGCTTCTGAGGGGCGCACAGATTGGGTCTAAACAAGAAGCAATTGGTCCTGATGAAGATGATACACGAAAGAAGATCATTGAAACCATTCGACCAGATCTTTAGATGTCGCTTCACTAAGAGCGACACATAGTGGACTTGAGCATTTTGGATATTTGAAACAATGACGTGGACATTCTAATTGTTTTTTATGTGAAAATGATGTTCTCTCATAATTACTAAACCCTGTGTATACTCCAAAGGGAGAAACAATGTGTGGGGTATAATAATATGTTGCGAGAGTTATTTGTATTCTTAAATGTTTTAATACATTACACTTGATACAAACTGACATACTTCGCGGAGGGCAAATAAATTGTCCAAAGGTGTGACGCCTAGACCCACGTGAACTGTCCGGTGTCCCATAGTGTGCAGACAGGGGATATATATTCTTAAGCTGCAATTTTATAAGCACTTTGTGTCCAAACTAGGTATTGATAAAGATTGTTTCGTAATATTTTTTTCCTGTAAGTTACTACACTATATGAAAAGAATAGGGTGAGCTTCTCTTCTTCTATCTCTTTCAGATAGCCGGTGCCACAGCGCTCTCTAGGCCCAGTAGCACCACGAAGGGACAGGATTTTTTCCGATTAAGGAGAGTGTAAGGATCATGCATTGACGGCTTGATAACGAAATTAGCTCGAGAGAAGCTGTTTTCCGATTTCTGTTTTATGTGTTATATATAGATTGTGATAACAGAAAGGACAAAGTACCCTAGATTGGAGGTACCATCCAATAGTTTCCCTGTGTGTTGCATATTTGGAAAGCAACACAGAAAACAAACCAAATTGTGTGGAACACTGAAGGCAAAACTCAGGAAGACCAGGCGTTAATGACGGGACCCGCTAAGGGTACTCGGAATAGGGTGCAAAGGGATTACCGGCACCAGTGTCCTTATCGGTGCCCTGTACCCCTTTGCGCCCAACTCGAAATGAGGCCCCTTGTCTTGGCAAGATCGCCATGACCTATACAGGCCCTGTCTCACATCCTTCACATACTTCCCCATAAATGTGACCATTTTATCGTCGATCTCTGGAGTGTCAGCGATCCCATCAGGAAGGTGTGGTCTTGAGCATTCTGCCCTTAATTTGTTTCTGACCTCCTTTGCCATTGGTGCCCTAAGGTGCTTCTTGAGATAAGCCGCTATCTTCTTAGGCCGCTTCCATTCTGAAGATCGAGGGTGGATTAATGTTTCTGGATTAAAGTTATCACCCTCTGCCTTGTCTTCATTATCAATTTTGTTTCTTTCTGGCGCTTTCTGATGTTCTTCACCTGAGGATGAAATTGACGCCCCCTCCTCCTCAGAGAAGTTGTCTTCCCAGTCATCAACCTCTTCGTCAGAACTACTGGATGACCTGTGTAGAGGAGCAGCTGCATGCCTCTGCAGGAAATCCTGCCCCTCTACCTCCTATATGTTGGAAATCTGAGACTGTGGCATGTTTGACACCAGCAGTTATAAGAATACTGCCGCGAATCTTTAAAAAAGGTATCCACTGAGGAAACCCTATTGAATGTATCCCCGAAGAGACGACAATCTGAGGGAGGAACTCCCTGAAGGGATATGAAAAGGAGCAAACGAGAGAAGCTAGTGACATCACAAGAGACAAGCGTGACGCCATGAGAATACTGGCTGAAGAAAATGCATAGACCTTACAGAAACTAATGATGAAGTTAAGAATCGAGTAAACCTTTGTATGCGGAGTGAAGATTGCACTTGTGCAAAGTGCTACAGAAAATCAACCATTCAATAATTGTACAGACGCTGAAACGCAAGCAGACCAAGTCATCAAAGAAGCTGGCTATATGTAGTGAATAGACTGCAGACGAAGCCGCCATTGGACAGAAGCTGGAAATCGGTGTCATGAATTTTAGTAAGCCAGGACCCATGGAGAAGAAAGGCTGAGAATTATGTCACAGCAAGAATAAGCTGAAATCATGGAAGCGCCTGGCGAGCCTGTCTGGCCTGGCATCAGAACAGAATCAGCAAAGGTTGGTTATCTAGTCTTGAAAGCAGTGAACGTGAGAAGGATGAATCATCCCTTATTAAGGGGCAAAGAAAGAACACCAAGAGTGCCAAGTTTTATTCGTTTAAGATATATAAATGCTGCAGAATAGACCAAATTGTGGTCTCCTGTCACGTGAGCCAAGGATGGAAATAAGTTGAGCTTGGAGTCCCAGAACAACGATAGTGACAGCCTGTACTCCCAAATATTCCCACAGACAAGAATACTTTGAAAGTCCAAGTTCAAAGACAATCTTCATGGCAGAAGGTAAGGGTGATGAGAGATGTTGGGCTAATTGGGTGGGGAGGTAAAGTCAAGTCTACCTCGTGGGACCTGGGTCTGAGCTTACGTGCTGCTAAGTGAACCGAATGTTCCAGACATGGCACGAGCGTGCCACCCAATTGTAGAGGGCTGTATAACGAAGGGGCTTACAGTTTGAGAACCAATGATAAACCGTGTACTTAATAGTGTTGGAGATTACATGTTTTAGAGGTAGGCATAAGTTGTCCACCTGACAGTAGAGCAGCCAATCACAATCCTATTCCTTATAGAAAGTATACTCAGATGTCCCCCTTGAATCGCTTGTAGGTTTTTCTTATTTGCCACATAGGATGACGTCACCTCTGATGTATTTTTTGTATAAAGTCAATGTTTAATGAGAAAATTGACGATAGCTGAGTGAACATCCATTGATGTCCATTGTAACCATCCTTTTTTAGATAATTGTTAGTAAAACAGCAACCTTTGCCATCTCCCTGAGTTGGTTCGATTATTCAAGTTATTCTGTGAACCCATCCATTGTATGCACCTTACTAGAGAACCATAAATTCACCTGTTTTGCCACCTGCTAGGTCTTACTCTGTTCCTCACTCTCTTCCTCTTGCCACTCTTCTTCATTTGTGGCGTGCCCGGAGGGATCTGGGCTTCTCTTGCCCTGCGAGCTGCTTTTATTCTCCCTTTTACTCTCCCGTGTTCTTTTATCCCTTTGAGCTCTTCCAAGCCCTGGGAAATGTTCCACCAATCCTCCATCAGAGTAATCTGTGGGGGACCGTGCCCCAATGTAGCTCCCAGAGCTTTCTCTTCTGGCTAATACTAGCCTTTCCTTCCTAACTGGAGGAGCTAATGGGCAAAATTAAAGGGAGGTTATAATAATAATTATATACCAAATACAGGAGTCTTGGGCGTGATACCGTCAATTTACAACTTGTCTCATACCAGTGAGGCCAGAGCTGATCATTTAGCAACAGGTTTTACCAGGGACTGTGCCCGTCAATCAAATGAGCTGCAATGGCTCTTACGACCTGCAGGGGCGATGTGTGCACTCAGCGTACGTTATTAGAGTTATCTGAGCTATTCTGACTCTCTCCGTTGAACAGCCATCTGCACCGAACAGTTTGTTGCCTTTCTCTCAGAGCGAACGTCTGCCCGCGCTTATTCTCCACGGTAATGGAAGAATATTTGAAGCGCTGGAACTACCAGGTCCCGTCGCACTTCACTCTTCTGTGACCGCAATGCCCACTGTGGCTTCCTTGCGTTGCTGTGGTCAGTGCAGCTGTAGCCCCGTCATGACGTAGCAATATTCTTATAAATGTCCCTCACGCGGATAAGATCCGCCAGACTTCACAGAAATGCTACGCTTGCACCACTTTATAATACAAATCGCAAATTAATCTTAATAATCTAAGGTAAACACACGCATCAACCAATGAACAAAAATAATCATGTACTTAACTCGCTGCCCGAGCAGCAAAGAAACGGCGTTTCAGGGGAGTTGGAGTTATGGATTGGCCAAGTTTATCACATGGTTTATCTTCATGGACTAATAATACCTTGGACTTCCACCAAAGACTTTATCTAAAGTGGGACTTGTAGTTGTTTGCCTTTGTTACTGCTTATTATTAGTTTGGTTAAAGCTGCTCAAGAAGTAACGTTTAAGAGAAAGCATAATCCGAGCCTCATATCTTGACATAGAAAGCCTATTAAATCCATATCTACTCGACATTGTAAAATTCCTAAAAGAGGACATCTTATGGTTCTGACAGACATGAATGTGCACAGTGACCAAGCTCTTCCAGGGTGGTTTTGGGCTGTATTTATTACATAAAAGGTCAACATTCTGAAGCACCTGAGAGAGAGATTTTGTCAGAGAAATCAGGAGAAATTAATTTTCCCATAGGAATGCATTGGGGTTAGAATTATTTTAGGCAAGAGGACATCAAATGTAGCAACATTTTTCATTGAAAAATCAGGAGGGTTGGTATGTATGACATTACCTACTTCCAAGACATTTGTGATGCTAACCAATTCCACTGTGCACTGCTGTCAAGATCTGAGGTCCACGAGGATTATTATACCTCCGTCCCCAAGTACCAGTCAGAGAAGAGCTATTTAACTCGCTGACCGATTATTGGGGCCACAGGTGGCAGGCAGGAACAGAAAACACTGGGTCCCGGTGGCTGTAAGGGAAAGACACGGTTAGCAGGCTGGTGCAAGGAAACTACTATAAGCACAAAAAAAGGACAGAAAGAACACCTACCAAAGGGATGACCGATGGCAGCTTGAAACCTAAGTGTTCCCCCTAAAGGTGTGGAGAGTGGGGTAATAGAAATCTCAAGGCAGAAGGGTCCAATGTGGTCGGGAAGTATCACCTAGGAAGCAATACTTTGTTTCCAATGCAAGTACCTGAGCCGAAGGGGTAGGAAACAAGGCAGTCCAGGAAGCAATCCAGAGGTCTTGAGCAGTTCAGGTGAGGCAGTCCAAAAACAAGCAAATCCAGAGGGCAAAAACCAAAGGCAGTCCAAAAGGCAATCCAAGGGTCTAGTCAAATCCAGTATACAGGGTTCCAAGGGACAAATCCAAAAGAGGCAATCCAGAAGAAAAAACAAGGTCAGAAATCCAGGAAGTCCAAAAGCAGAAGCACGAGAAGCACAGAAACGTTACTCGCTGAAAGGAACAGCTGAGAAGCACTGACCGAGAGGGCTGGAGCTCTCTTATGCCGTTCTTCCGGGTCATGTGACTGCTCACCTGGTCACGTGACCGCATTCTGTGTTGTTGCTGGGTCACGTGACCGCTAATCGGTTCATGTGACCTTCTCCTGCGAAGCGCCGTGCCCAATGGGCGCCCGCGATGAAGGAAGGCACTTCTGCATGCCTGCAGGCGCCAGGGTAAACCCCAACGCGATCGGGGGAGCAGGCGCCAGGAACACAATGGCGTGCGGTGTGCTCTCGGAGGCTGGGTGGGTACAGGAGCCGATGGGGTCCGAGATCCGCGTTGCCGCCAGACCAGGTGAATGGGAGGGGTTCCGGGGTCCATCCTTCTGTTGAGAGGAATGCATGACAGAGTCCCCCCCCAAGGGCACACGTCCCCGTGGGCTGAGTGGGTAGTCCTTATGAAAATGAGAAACCAGCAATGGGGTAAGGCCCTGACTAGTGGGTTCCCCGGATCTTTCCTCTGGACCGTAACCACACCAATCTACCAAGTAGTAGAGGCGTCCCCGAATGACACGAGAACCAAGGATACCGCTGACCTCGTATTCTTCGGAGGTGCCTTTCAACACAGGGGAAGGGGTCAAAACAATACGCATCATGTCTGGACATGGTTTGAGGAGTGAAGTGTCAAATACTGGGTGAATACGCCAGGAGGCGGGCAGTGAGAGCCTGTAGTCCAGAGGGTTGATGACTCTAGTCACCCAGTATGGACCGACAATATGGGGTAAGAGTTTGCGGGAGGTGCCTAGTGGAGAGCCATACCCTATCCCCTACGGTGTAGCTGGGGGCTGTTGTGCGTTTTTTATCGGCCGCCCTGCACATTAAACCCTGTGATTCTCGAAGGTGTAATAAGGTCTGTGTGTGTATGTCCCTTAAATTCCTTATGCAAGAGGAGACAGAGGGTGGTAGCGTGGGAGTCAATTCCGGGAAGGGAAGGATGCAAGGGTGTTGGCCATATAGAGAATAGAAAGGTGAATAACCTGTGGATGAGTGAGGTGCGTTGTTGTAGGCGAACTCAGCTAAGTGGAGTACTTGGTACCAGGATTGCTGATGCTGCAAGGAAAGACAACGTAGGCACTGCTCCATGGTCTGGTTGACGCGTTCGGTCTGCCCGTCCGTCTCAGGGTGATAAGAGGACGAGAAATGCATGTCAGCCCCTAGCAGTTTGGTAAGGGACTGCCAAAACCGGGATGTGAACTGAGAACCTCGGTCAGATACCATGATGGAAGGTAACCCAAAGTGACAAAAGACGTGACGAAAAAACAGATCAGCGAGGGCAGGAGCAGTGGGTATTGCGGTGCAGGGAACTAAATGAGCCATTTTCGTGAAGGAATCGACCACCACCCAAACAGTATCAACGCCTTTTACTCAGGACATGTCCATGACGAAATCCATAGTGACAGTGTGCCAAGGTCTTAATGGGAGCGGTAAGGGTTGTAATAGCCCTAGAGGACGACCCTTTCTGTTCTTACACTGGGAACACACCGAACAAGAAGCCACGTAAGATACTGCGTCTTTGTGCATGAAGGGCAACCAACACCAACGCTGGAGCAGGGCCACAGTATATTTTTGGCCTGGGGTGTCCATTTATGACTGCATCATGAGGCCATTCCAACGCTAACGTGCGTGTGTCTGGTGTAGGTAAGTAGAGTTTTCCCTGTATGAACGGTAAACCATTGTGCAACTCTACCTCCCAATCTCGTAATTGTTCTGGTGTATGGTGACCCACTGGTGGATTAGGGACAGTAAATCCGCTGGAGGTGTGCATAGACAGACGATGTGTTTATTTTCCATCAGGGTCTCAGGAAAGATTGTAAGGAAAATGTTCCCGGGTATACGGGAAAGGGTGTCTGCTTTACCATGTGCGGTGCCCGGATGATGTTTTATAACGAAGTCCTAAGCTGAGAAAAACAAATGCCAACGAACCTGCCGACTGTTGGTGCACTTAAACGTGGCCAGGTCCTGGAGGTTGCGGTGGTCTGTGTAAGCCCAAGCAAATGATGTCGCCACACCTGAAAGGCATCTTTTACAGACAGGAGCTCTTTCTCTGTGACTGGGGTGAACTTTCGTGAATGGAAGACAACTGGATGTAACAAACCCGTGGTTGGACATGACTGGGACAAAACGGCACCTAAGGCATACAACGAGGCGTCTGCTTCAAGGACATAGGGGAGTTCCGGATTGGGGTGCTGTAGGATGGGGGCAGTGGTGAACGCCGTCTTGAGAGCTGTGAATGCATTCTGGTGCAAAGAGGTCCATATAAATGGGGTTGGAGGACTTGTGAGCTGAGTCAGTGGTGCAGTAATGGCCGAGAAACCCGCAATGAAACGCCTGTAAAAATTGGCGAAACCAAGAAAGGACTGCATCTCTTTTACGGTTTGTGGGACGGGCCAGTCAATAACCCCTCGAACCTTGGCAGTGTTCATAGCTAAGCCTCTGGGGGTGATGTGAAAACCCAAAAATTCTACTTCATGGACATGGAACAGACACTTTTCAGGCTTGGCATAGACATAGTGTGTACGTAGTCGGTTTAGGACCTCCTGGACGTGTGAGACGTGTTCCTGTCGAGAGTGCGAGAGTGTGAAAAAACCAATATGTCGTCCAGATAAAAAACTACATTGATATCGATGATATCGTGGAAGATCTCAGTCATGAATCTTTGAAAGGGAGCTGGTGCATTGCAGAGCCCAAAGGGCATAACAGTATACTCAAAGAGACCATACTTGGTACAAAAAGCCGTTTTCCATGCATCACCCTTTTGGACGCGTATAAGGTTGTACGCACCTCGCAAATCGAGCTTAGTAAAGACCGTAGTATGTCAGTCGATCCAATAGAGGTATGATGAGGGGAATAGGGTAACGGTCCTTGATTGTGATATGGTTGAGGTGCCGATAATCAATGCATGGGCGGAGATCGCCCTCTTTTTTCGGTACAAAGAAGATTGGGCTAGCAGCGGGGGATTGAGATGGTCTAATGTGACCTAGCTGAAGGGAATGGTGTATATACTCTTTCAGGATGGAATCTTCTGATGGAGAGAGAGTATATGCATCCACAAGGCACGACAGCCCCTGGAACCAAATCTATGGGGCAGTCATATGACCAATGAGGGGGCAAATGTTCCAAAGCCTTCTTGTCAAAGACTTCCAGGTAGTCATGGTACTCCGAGGGTATTTGGGTTGGAACAAGACCGACTACATGTCCTGGGGCATCAACCTCCATCTGTTGTGGTTTGGTTATGGACAACTGGGCTAACGCCTTGAGTGCTTGTGCTGGTGTGGTTAACGGTACCGGAGTGGTGAGGCAGAGTTCTTGGCAGTACATCGATTCAAAGATAACTGTGCCTTGGGAACAATTAATGACGGGGTTATGTGTGTGCAACCAGGGAATGCCGATGATCAAACTGTATTGAGGGGTGGTAATCAAGTCAAAGGTAAGGATTTCTTGGTGCGTGTCCTCTAGTAGGAGGGTTACCGGAGCTGTTTGTTGCCTAATAGGGCCTGAAAGCAATGGAGAACCGTCTATGGCTTGTACCGGTTTTGGGTGTTTCTTGTTTTGCAAGGGCAAGTTTAAAGAAGCAGCCAGTGATATATCGACATAGTTGCCTGTGGCTCTGGAGTCTATGACCAAGTGCACCTGGTGTTTGATATTATTAGCGGAAAAAATAAGAGCCGGCAGAAACAAAGGCTGAGTGGAATCTGACAAAGAAGGGGGCATGTGGTGTTGTACTGGCAGGCTCGTCAGTGCCCCCTGACCTAGAGACGAGCCTTCGGAAAACCTGTTGTTCTTGGTTTGGGTCGTCTGGGACACTCTTTGACGAAATGACCATTCAAACCGCAGTAGAAGCAAGCATTAGCCTGTCTACGTCTTTCCCTCTTGATAGGCGATATGGGACTGCGGACACCCCCAATCTGCATGGGTTCACTAGATGGTTCAACAGAAGAAGGGCTCGAAGAAAACAAAGGGTTGGCTCTTTTGGACTCTGTCTTTATTTCAGCGTGCCTGGCATCGACTTGTAATGCTAGGTCCACTAGGTCAGGATATTGAGTAGGCAACGAGGGGACTTCAGCAAGGGCATCTTTCATATGGTCACTGAGCCCCCTATGGAAAACAACCTCCTTCTTATCTTCTGGCCAGGCCGTCTCGACAGATAGTTGGTTAAATGTGTTATGTACTCAATCAACGTGGTTTTCCCTTGTGTCAGGTCAAGGAATTCTAAGTCACGTGTCTGTGCTTTGTGACGTGTATCAAACACCCTGGTCATTTCTGCCACTAACCTGTCAAAATCATACAACACAGACTATCGTTTTCCAATAGTGGGTTAGCCCAAGTAGCAGCGATACTGGTTAAATGGGATAAAGTGAAAGCAGCCTTAGTGGTGGAGTTGGGAAATGCTTGCGGGCGACACAGGAAATGCAGCTTACATTGGTTCAAGAAAGTACGGAATTTCCGGGGATCGCCCTGGAATTTCTTGGGAGCTGCTAGCGGGAAGGGAGTGGGTACATTAACCGGGGCTGTGGCTACAGGCCCAGCGGGGGTTTCTGGTTGTGGAGATACATCCCTGAATTCCTAATCCAGAGGTAAGGCATGTCTTTCACTTTGTATCATGTCTAAGCGCTGATGGATGGCTGTGGTAGTGGCCGTCATATCAGCCCTTAAAACAGTGATTGCTTGGACAAAGGAAGCCACCGGTCCCCGGCGGAGGTATCTATAATTCTGTGGAGGAGCGGCTTCTCAGTCTGTCAAGCTCTAAGGTCCACGAGGATTATTATACCTCCGTCCCCAAGTACCAGTCAGAGAAGAGCTATTAACTCGCTGACCGATTATTGGGGCCACAGGTGGCAGGCAGGAGCAGAAAACACTGGGTCCCGGATGGCTGTAAGGGAAAGACACGGTTAGCAGGCAGGTGCAAGGAAACTACTATAAGCACAAAAAAGTAGACCGAAAGAACACCTACCCTAGGGATGACCAATGGCAGCTTGAAACCTAAGTGTTCCCCTTGAAGGTGTGGAGAGTGGGGTAATACAAATCTCAAGGCAGAAGGGTCCAATGTGGTCAGGAAGTATCACCTAGGAAGCAATACTTTGTTTCCAATGCAAGTACCTGAGCCGAAGGCGTAGGAAACAAGGCAGTCCAGGAAGCAATCCAGAGGTCTTGAGCAGTTCAGGTAAGGCAGTCCAAAAGCAACCAAATCCAGAGGGCAAAAACTAAAGGCAGTCCAAAAGGCAATCCAAGGGACTAGTCAATTCCAGTATACATGGTTCCAAGGGTCAAATTCAAAAGAGGCAATCCAGAAGAAAAACAAGGTCAGAAATCCAGGAAGTCCAAAAGTAGAAGCACGAGAAGCACTGAAACGCTACTCGCCGATGGAACAGCTGAGAAGCACTGACTGAGAGGGCTGGAGATCTCTTATGCTGTTCTTCTGGGTCACGTGAATGCCCACCTGGTCTCGTGACCACATTCTGTGTTGTTTCTGGGTCGCGTGACCGCTAATCGGTTCCCGTGACCTCCTGCAAAGCGCCGTGCCCAATGGGTGCCCGCGATGAAGGAAGGTACTTCTGCGTGCCTGCAGGCGCCAGGGTAAACCCCAACGCGATCGGGGGAGCAGGCGCCAGGGTCACCATGGCGTGTGGCGTGCTCTCAGAAGCCGGGCGGGTACAGGAGCGGATAGGGTCCACGATCCACGTTGCCTCCGAGATGCCGCCAGACCAGGTGAATGGGAGGGGTTCCTGGGTCCATGCTGCTGTTGCGAGGAGTGCATGACAACTGCATACATTTGCATGTCGGGCAATTCAGTTTTAGACCCTGTTGCTGGAGTACTGCAAACAACCTAAACAAATGCTCCCTCTCTGACTTAGAATATATGATATGATATGATTGTATTGTGCGATTGGACCGAAAAAAAGGTCTGACCGTACAATACGACCGGATAATGCTACCACCAAAGGTTCGAACACCAAAAGTTCGAACCTATGGTGGTAGCATTACAGGTAAATAAAAAAAGAAAAAAAGACTGCGGGGCTGCAGTGGTGTCCCCCGCAACACCCCGCTCACTATGCTGTGTGGTATAGCGAGCGGGGTGTTGCGGGGGACACCCCCGCAGCACACCCGTGAAAAAAAAGAAAACGGGGGCTGCAGGGGTGTCCCCCGCAACACCCCGCTCACTATACTTTATAGTATAGTGAACGGGGGTTGCGGGGGACACCCCTGAAGCCCCATAGTATGTAAGTGTCTTTGCATGAGAAAGGTGCACATTTTTGGTAGTTCGCACCTTTCTCATGCAAACTTTCCAGTCGCTGCAAAATCTGCCGCGGTCGGATCACTAGGCATAACGTGCTTATACACAAGTGTTTCAAGGCGCGACGAGGAAAGGGAGGGGGAACAGAGGGAAGACCGACAATGATACTACTAGGCCAGGTGTCATTCAGATCGCGCAAGTGCATGGGGAGGGGGAAGTGTGAGGGCAAGGGGGAGGGGACAGTGCAGTACATGGGATAATAGAATAAATTAACAATAAGTAAAAGTACGGCCAGCAGGTGGCAAGGGTAAGTGCAGACATCAGGTGTCAAGTGCTGGTAGTGGGACTATAGGGATACAGAAACAGTCCCCAAGTGCAGGGGTTGGCAGGAAAGCAGTGCAGGTGTGTGACTGGCGGGGGATGGGACCTGGGCCTGAGATCAGAGGGTGGCCAGGTAACCAGTGCAGTTTCAGTTTCAGACAGGAAGTCAGCAGGGAGGAGGAGAAACAGCAGAAGCAAAGAGAAAGGTTTTGAGGTACTTCCGAAACCAGAGATGATTCTCCTCAAGTTTCAGGGAGGCAGGGAGGCTGTTCAAGAGGGAGGCCCCAGCCAAAGAAAGAGATCTACCACCAACGCGTTGCTTGAAGAATCGACTGACCCTGAGGGAGTTGGAGGCGGATGAGCGAAGAGCTCGAGAAGGAAGATATTTAGGAAGAGAGAGTTGAAGGTATTGAGGTCCCAGAAGGCCTTGTGGGGCAATGCCGAGGGTTTTGAACTTAATCCTCGCAGCCACTGGGAGCCAGTACAGAGATTTCAGTCCTGGAGAGATGCGATCCCTGGGCTTGAGGCCAAGGACAAGTCTTGCAGTCCTGCTCTGGATGAGTTGCAGAGGGCGTAGATTAGAAGCAGGCAGATTTAGAAAGAGGCTGTTGCAATAGTCCAGCCTAGAGTGAACCAGAGTTCTAGAGACAGTGAGCTTCTGGGGGAAGGAGGGGAAGGGAAGAATACCTCTGAGGAGGTGCAGCTGGTAGTGTGACTTCCGAGAGATGTCAGCGATGTGAGTGTCGTGATCCAATGGAGGCTAGCTACAAGTGTCCTCACTAGAAGACTGTTCACCCTTGTAATAACGTGCCAGCTGAACAGTAGACCGTAGACAGTAAACCTTTCCCCCAAGAGTGCTGCTTGCAGGACAATAAACACCTGACAGGCCAGGGGCTTGGGTTAAAAGTAAGGAGCAGCAACAGAGCTAAGGGAAGAAACAGAACAAAGATCACAGGTTGACTGCACTTATAGTACAACAGCAAGCAACCCCGCTGCACCACCCTCTTTCTGCCACTCTTACCTCTGGTGAAAAATGATCAAGCGAGAAATCTACTGGAGTGCTGGAAATAGGTGTTGGAGTCCAGTGAACAAGTTAGAGTATTCCAAGAAGAAATGTCCCGTACAGCTAACCCGAATGGAACGAGGGCGCAACTACTGTCCAAAGAACTGTGCAATCCACACAAGGAAATCCTCCTAAGGCAGCAAAGCGTCCCAAAAGTGCAATCCACCTAAATGTGTCCAAAAGAAATCCACCTGTGCAGCATAGCGTCCCAAAGAGATCCTTCGTTTTGTGATAACAAGTGACCAGCAGCAGAGCATCCAGAAGTCACTCAGAGATAGAATGTGAGGGGAATCAATCTGAATCAGTATGTTCAGGGAAAAAGGAGAGTTACTGTGGCTCCCAGGAAGAGCCAAAAGAAAACAATACGCTGCGGCCGTATACAAAACAGGAAAAGTGTGAGTATACCAGCCAGAAGCGTCAGGATTCGGAATGGGTAAACAATCCAAGTAGCGCTGAGCAGAAGCAAGGTCAGGAAGAAAGCAAGGGGTCCGGTAAACCAAGAAAGCAGTCCAGGAAGGAGCCAGGCGTCAGAAACAGGTAAAGGGTAATCCATGAGCGTAATCGGGAAATGCAGTCTGGGTTCAGAATACCAGAATAACAAAGGCAAGATGCAAGATGTGATTCAATGTGGTACAAGATAACAGTTAAGGAGCTCCAGGGTCGCGCACCTCTCTCGCACTTATAGCTACACTACGCTGCATACCAGGAATACAAAAAGCACGTCGCATGTGAATCACATGACCTTTCTTGCGCCGAGGATGCCGGACATGTAGTCTAGTAAACGGCGGCGATGTAACAGCCGCCACGGCAGTTTCTATGGTTTCTTGTAAACAGGTTGTTTTACGGGCAAAGCGACACGGGGCATGACAGTAACCCACCCCCCCTTGCAAAGAAAGCCCACCCCGGCTACCACTGAGGCGTCCTGACCCAAACAGATGCAGAAGGTGTGGAGCATGCAAATTTGAGAATCTCCACTTCCAATCCACTAGATAGAAACGCCTGCCATGGCGAAGGTGAGTATCGAGGATAGCACTAACCTCATACTCGTCTTCACCCCGCACCGAGATCGGGACATGGGCTCGCCAACAGCGTGAAGTCAATTGCAAACCGCGGTTTGAAATCAGCACTGTGGGAAGACCAAAAAAACGAACTTTGTGTTTGAAAAACAATGCTGCTAACCTGGTGGCAGATGTTACGCCGGGACACAGAATAAAACGCGCCATTTTTGTGAATGCATCCACCATTACAAGAATGGCCTACATATTTTTACCACAAAATCAAGGGTAACCGTGTGCCATGGACGTGGAGGTAAAGGCATTTTCATCAAGAGGCCCACTGGTTTGCCTGACTGTCTTTTACATTGCATGCAAGTAGCGCATCTAGAGACGTATTGATTAACGCCCTTTTTCATACCCGGCCACCAGCACCACCGGGCAAAGAGGTCCTAGGTTTTGGCTTGACTGGGATGCGCTGCTAGGCGTGAATCATGGGACCATTCCAGAGCCATATTCCTAGAAAGAGTATCAGGTAAATACAATAGACCCTACACATAGGGAAGAACAGAGACGAGCGTAGCACCAAGACTAACAAGAAACGAAGCATGGTCTGTAGCCCATTGCCTAAGCCGGTCTAGGAGAGAAGAGGAAACGCAACAGACACAAATCACTGATCCAGAAGGCAAAATGGACAGGCAGATCTTGGGTGTGTCCAGATCAATGCCGATAAGAGACAAGGCATCAGCCTTCCCGTGCAATGGACCAGGCCGATAGGTGACTTTGAAATCGAACAATGTAAAAAACAAGTGCCATCGTATCTGCCGGGCGTTAGTGCACTTGGCATGAGACAGTGCCTGTAGATTACGGTGGTCTGTGTGGACCACAACCGGATGCCGGGCACCCAGAAGATGATGCCTCCATTCTTTAAAGGCCGCCCCTGATGGCCAACAACTCCCTCTCCATGATCGTGTAATTACGTTCAGCCGGTGATAGAGACCGGGAGTAATATGCCACAGGGTGCAGACGTTGTGTGGTAGGGCATTTTTGAGAGAGAATAGCTCCAACAGCAATAGCTGAAGCATCAGCTTCCATGATGAATGGCAGAGTAGGGTTAGGGTGCTGTAGGACAGGAGCAGAGGTAAAGGCCTCCTTTAACGCCTGAAAAGCTGCCTGTGTATGCTGATCCCAATGAAATGGGACTGAAGGGCTAGTAGGGCGAGTAAGGGGGGGCAACAATACTAGAAAATGAGGCAATGAATCGCCTGTAGAAATTTGAGAAACCCAGAAATGATTGGAGTGCCTTTACAGAAGTTGGAACGTGCCAATCCAATACCGCTTGAACTTTGGAAGAACACATATGCACCCCATCAGCAGAAATGCAAAACCCCAGAAATTCAACTGAGGAGGCGTGAAAAACGCATTCCTCTAATTTGGCGAACAAGGAGTGTTCCCAAAGGCGTTTCAAGTCAGATCCAACATGTTGCATATGGGTGTGTAATGTATCCGAGAAGATCAGAATATCATCCAGGTATCTCACCACGAAACAGTCCAACATATCTCGAAAGATGTAAATAACGAAATGTTGGAAAGTAGCCAGGGCATTGCAAAGCCCAAGGGCATGAAACAATACTCGTAAAGACCAAACTTGGTCTTAAAAGAGGTTTTCCACTCATCACCCCGCCGAACCCGCACAAGGTTATATGCACCCCTCAAATCGAGCTTGGTAAAAATGGTGGAGGAAGACAACTTATTCAAAAGCTCAGATATGAGATGCAGCGGGTATTGGTTCTTAACCGTGATGTTGTTAAGGGCCCTGTAATCCACGCAGAGGCGCAAATCCCCCTCCTTCTTTGGCACAAAAAAGATTGGAGAGGCTGCAGGTGATTTAGAAGGCCGAATATGACCAAGACGTAATGCCTTCTCCACATACTTGCATAAATATTCCTCCTCTTTTTGTGTAAGCGAGTAGATGCGACCATGTGGAATGGTCGCCCCAGGCACCAGATCGATAGGGCAATCATAACTTCGATGAGGAGGGAGCTTTTCAGACAGACCAACATCAAAGACATCAGCATATTCAGCGTTGATTGAAGAAACACTAGACACCAGCTAAACAGGGTGAAGAAGTCGTGGCAAGATGGTTCGGTAGACAGTTCTTGGCACAATGTTCCGAAGAGAACCGGACCGTTTGATGCACCCAATCAATGATAGGGTTGAGGAGTCTCAACCAGGACAAGCCTAGTATGATCCCAAATTGGGGGGTCGAAATGAGAATAAAAGTGATCCATTCGGTATGTCCTTCCGGTGTGTACATAAGAACAGGACCAGTATGTTCTGTAACTTGTCCTGATACTAGGCTAGGCTTGATCCATCCACTGCCTGGAGCTCTTCAGGCATGGCTTTCGGAAACGTAGGTAGCCCGTGGTGTTCGGCCAACTGTATGTCCATGTAATTACTGCTAACACCAGAATCTAGCATGACTGAACAGGAAAAGGACAGGTTGGCCGAAACAGAAAAACACATGAACAAATACATATGTGAAGACATGAAGGATCCCTCTGAACCATCCATAGATAAACTCATCCTCTCGATTCAGTTCAAGGACAAGTCTTGGCGTTTCCCGCTGGTTTAGCAGGTCTCCTGGGGCATACCCGAATATAATGACCTGGCTGACCACGATAAAAGCATGAGTTGTTGGTCAATCGCCTCTCCCTTTCTGCCTTGGTTAATGGACCTCGCATGGCCCCAATTTGCATTGGCTCAGAATCTCCTGACGGAGAGGAAGAGGGTAGCTCAGGCCTGGAAGATCGTAAGTCGGGTACTCGACATTCACCTCGTCGTTGCCGTAGCCGGGCATCCACCTGTAGCACCAGGTCCATTAACTCAGGAAACCCTGAAGGGATGGAAGGCACGACTGACAGGGCATCCTTTAGTTCTTCAGACAACCCCTTATAGAAGACTGCAGCTTTTTTATGTTCAGGCAAGGTTGTCTCGGCTGCCAATTGTTTAAAACTGTCAACTGGATCCACTTCGCCCTCTAAATCCAAATCCAACCCCTCCTCCTCACCTGAACTCTGGTGATACTCCAGGGTCTTCTTTTACTTTTTCTTCCAAGGGTCTCCTTTTTTTTGTAGAGGTATGGCCTGCCCCAAAAGGAAGCCACAGTGGATACTGAAAAGCAATAACAGCCCACTGGCTCCTTTTCCGGGACAAGCCCTTAACAGGGGAAAAAAGCCGGAAGGCAGAAAAAAAACCCAAGATGATTCGGTGAAGATGTAAACACCGGGACCGCTAAGGTGGGTGTGCAGCAACAAGGATTGATACCGTAATCTTGGCTGTCAGATTGAAGGACGAATGCTGGTGTACCAGTAATACCGAGGAGAAAGGAACCAGAAGGAAGCAGAGAGTATCTCAAAGTGGAGCAACGGTGGAAAACAGAGCCGACAGAAGTTGGAATGGAACAGAGAGGTAAGGAGCGAGAGGGAATAGTTGGAGGACCCAGTTAGAAATGGGAAAAAAGAAAGAAAGAAAAGTAATCACTGCGAAAGGCAGAGAAACTCAAGAGGGGAGTAGCGAAGGGGAAGCAGAAGCCTCACAGTGCGGAGGAGACAGACAGGGGTGCGGTACGCACCAAAAAGGAAAAACTGCAGCGTATTCACCGGACAGAAGGGAGAATTCTACGGTTGCAACGCACAGGCCGTTGGGATGGAAAGGAAGTTAAACCTCCCGGCGGTCATGCAGCCGCAACACTAGATTGCTAAAGTGCGTTGGGGCCAGAAACGTGATGAACTCTAATGGCGCCCGAGTTGGCAGCAGTTCCACATGCGCTGGAATGCCCGGCGCATGACAGTATGCCCTCGTCCAATGCCCACACCCCTGGATTTACCCGGGTGCACTCGATGAAACAACCTGACCAACCGCGGGGCATGGACGTAGGACTGGGGCTCCCAAGAATCCTCTGAAGAAGGTTATCCTTTCCAATGTACCAGATACTCCAAACAGCCCCTATGGTAATGTGAGTCACATATTTGGGAGACTGTAACCTCACCTGATTCCCGTAGAGGCGCCGGTCTTGACTGGGCGTATACCGTATCTTCAAAGGTGATGTGTAACACACGGCTGGCTCTTTGGGCTGGACCTCTGTGCACTGTATGTTTGACTCGAAGGGTAAGATGTCTGCAGATAGAAAATATGGGATTAATGAACTGGGTTATTGAATGTCTCTCTCTTCTTCCCTTTCTCTTCTCCTGTAGAACCCCGAAGGTTAACGCTCTCACCTTAGGTAAGTGAACGCCGTGCTCTCCATCTGCCTCGGGGCAGGGTGCTGTAACCAGTTTCTTCACTGGATAAGGGGAGCAGGCCTCTTGACTTCAGAGGACTGCTGTCCGTCGTTTACTGCACGAACGGTAAGTTTCGAGTAATTCTAATGTCTTTAAAGTCTTTAGTAATGATGTCTCTTGTTTTGCAGGGTTCCGGCGATGGTGGATGACGGGCTGAAGTGAGTTGAAGATGGAGCCCGTGTGATGAATAGAAGCGCCTGGAAGCACGTAAGTAAGCGCTTGTTGCCTGCTTCACGATGCGCTCTAACTGTCTTTTTATTTTGCAGGTACAAGTTCGGAGCGGCTGCAGGGTGCCGGAATACCCACTGGGTTAGATGTGGAAAGGAGTAATGGCACGTGAGTATTAAAGTTCCCCAATGTCTTTAAACGCACCTTGTTTTGTCTTTCAGATGCGGGATGCAGCGCCGAAGGCCTCCGAAGCGTGCGAAGAGTTGGTAAGCTTTTGTCTTTCAGATGCCGGAATGCAGTGTGAAGACCTCCGGAGCGCACGAAGCGTAGGTAAGTCTTTGTCTTTCAGAATGCAGCGCGAGGCGTTGGTGACAGCCGATGGCCCAGGTAAGTGAAGAGCTGTCACTGAAGACCGTGATGCTAACCTGTTCTTTCTTGTCTTTATAGGTGTTGCTGAAGACTGGATTCAGGATGGTAAGCCTTTTTCCTTAGGCCCAGGATCAGATGCAGAAGACACGATGAGCGTTCTGCTGCAGAGGATGCAGAATAACACAAAGCAAGATTCATCCATCGGGTGTGGTTTAAATAGCCTCCTGTAGTGCTTAGGTGTCTCCTTCCACAGCCACGCCTAGGTAAGAAAAGAGTTCCTGCTTTCCAGAAGAGTTCCAGTGTTCTGAACCTAGGGAGTGGCTCCTGCCCCACCCAACAGGAAAAGTAGTTCCAAACAGAAGAGGATCAGAGGCTCAACTGGCAGGCAAGTAAGCAGCATGGTCTGCTGCAGGTAAGTCCACCCAAGCATTATGAGCCCGGCGCTTCCAGCGCTGGGACTGGGCATATTTATGAGCCTGGTGCCACTGGCGCCAGGACTGGGTCCAAAAGGTCCCAATTGGGACTGGTTGGCACTCGGAACCTGGGTTATGAATCTGCTTCCAAGGGAGTTGGGAAAACCCTGACCTTTTGGAAGCAGAGATCATGACAGAGACTTCGTATTCTTCTGGTATTGGAGAGGAGGGACGGGGTCCATTATTTGTATGTATGGAGGTAGAGCCTGCGTCCACTGTTTTAAGGAGGGAGGAGCGAAAGACTGGATGGATACAGGACAGACTTCTTGGTAACCTGAGACGATAGGCAACTGGGTTGATCTGTCATGATGCCTACCCCCGGGGACCCAGACCAAGTCCAGCAACCCCGGAAGCAGGCATCAAGTTACCCCAAGCAAGCCCAACAACCCCCTCTAGGGGCTATTTGGCTCCTGGCTCATATGGAGAGTCGGTCCTGGCGCCATAGGCGCCAGGCTCATAGATTAAAACTTACCTGATGCAGACCATGCTGCAAACTTACCTGATGCAGACCATGCTGCAAGAGCTCCAAGCCAAACGAGGCTTGGAAGGGACTATTTTACCTAGGGACTATTTTTTTACTCGGGTGGGGCTGGGGAGGAATACTTACCTGGAACTACTTTGGTGGCTATTTAAACCACGCCCGAAGAGCAGCATACGCTTCGCGTTATTCTGCATCCAGCAGTGTAATGCTCACCGTGCCTGCAAGTCTGCATCCAGTCTTCTGCCACGCCCGCCACGAGTTTGGAGCTCCTAGAAGAAGGGAGAAAGAAGGAGAAAAGGTTAGAACAAGAGCAATACCTTTGATCCTTACCTGAATTCCTGATCCATCGCGCCTTCGAGCTGGAAGAAAGAAGTTATTTTATGCGCGTCGCCTCGCCTGCTGCAGCGCTGCGCTGAACTCACCGGCCTTCGCAGCATCTTCACATTCCACCCCATCTTCCTGCATGTTTCACCGGACTCCGGCACCTAAGGAGAAGACAAGAACAGCAAGGTGAGCCAAGGGAATACACAGAGGAATACCCCCCATAGACTTACCTGATTTTACCACCGGGGGTACTATTCTTCTTCACTGATCGGCGCAGCTTCCACTGCATCCTAGCCGAACCCCGGCCCCTAAGGGGATACAAAAGGACAGCAAGGTGAAACAAGGGACTAACAAGGGGAACCCTCCTCACCACAAAAGACTTACCTGATTTTACTGCCGGAGGCATTATTCCCTGAGACTTCATACTTTCTCTCAGCGCCTGAATAAGGGAGAAAGCAACAGGTTACATATGGACATTATTTTATCGAACTGTGTTGGATAATACTAATCCTTACCAGAACATTACTGGTTGCCACGAGGAACTCTTCAGTAGGGTCAAGCTGCAACCTGCAAGGAATCGGACAAGAGTGAAAGTCAGGCATTTGAACTCTTACGAACTACATACTTACGGCGTCTTGCCGGGAATATCGGAGTCAATATTGTCCTGGAACTCACCAATTCCTTCGAGCAAGTGAAGCAACTGGTTATCTACACGCCCCTGCGCTCAATGCAGGATGGAGAGCTCATCTTTTCAAATCATCAGGTGAGACTATAAGAGGGAACATCCAAGGTGATCAGTGGGGAGAACAGCGGGGTGGGGGGATTTACGCTCAACTCCATGGGTGGTTATTTCCCTTTCTCCACTTGGAGAAGAATATTCCTACGGGCCAAGCAAACGAAGCTACGTGGGCCAGTCCAGTCCGTCATCTCGGCCCTACGCGTCATATTGGTGGAGACCGCAGCAGTCCAGTCCAGATCGACGCCTCTGTGGGAGCCAGGTGAGCGTAACATGATCTTGGAGAGTATCTCAAAGGGCCCTAAATATCTGGGCGACAGTTTGGAGGGACATACCCACCGGGGCAAATACCTGGTAGAAAGCCATACCCTTGACCCCACATCCCACTCTGGGCAGGCTTTGCGGAAACGATCAGTTTGGGATTTGTATCTACTGCAAGCCTCCATCAGGGCTTTGTTAGCCGTCTGATGGGCTGTCGCAATGTTCTTAAGTGTGGCTTCTATGGTGGGGATGTTGGTATGGCCGGGAGTGTCTAAAGGTAGTCCTAGAGGATGCTGACCATATGTACAATAGAAAGGACTGATACCTATAGCCGAGTGCACTGAGTTGTTGTAGGCAAACTCAGCTGTGGGCAAGAGTCCAACCCAGTTGCCCTGATGTTGGTTAACATAGCAGCGGAGGTCCTGCTCTAAAGTGGCATTGAGACGCTCTGTTTGCCCATTGGTGTCATGATCCATCGATCACGCCCCTTCTGGTCTTCCTGGTCCCTGGCACGTCGGGGGTTGCTCGCTGTAGTACACCCAACATGGCCGTATACACGGAACGCGGTCTACCGGCCTTTACGTCCTATGCAGCACGTTCTATAAATTAGCCACTCCCCTGCGGTTCCGCGCGTCTCAACACTACCGATAGCTGTGGCCTGACGTGCTCCGTAGTTCGTTCTCCTGAACTGTGTTGCTTTCTGGTCCCCGGATCTTCCTCCTTCTCCTTTCCTACTATCTTCCTTGATCCTGTCTCTTCCGCGTTCCGCACAGACCGCCTCTGTGTGCTGCCTCCATTCCAAGCTTCCTGGAGTTTCCTAGATCCCAGACGAAGAAGCTGAATGAATCCTGGAATCCGAAGACGGCCGAGCTGGCTTGTACAAGACCCGATCTGCTCGAAAGAAAACCCTGACAAAGGACTCTGCAAAACAGAGAAAACAGGTGAGAAAAGGGGAAACCTGTGACTGTTGGTCTCAGGGTGGAAACCGGATGAGAGTACCCTTTCTATGCCCAAACAGTTACAGAGAGCCACACAAAAACGTGACGTGTACTGACTTCCCCTGTCGGAAATAACAGTCTCGGGCAAACCATGAAGGCGGAAGATGTCCCGGATGAATGTTTCTACCATCTTAGATGCCGGTGGAACCCCCGACAGTGGTGAGAAATGTGCCAGCTTGGAGTAAGAGTCTACGGTAACCATTATGCAAGTACGACCCTGAGATTGGGGAGGTCCACAATGAAATCCGTAGATATCTGTGACCAGGGCCTGGAAGGGACTGGGATCTGTTTCAGTAAGCCGTAGGGTCTTTGTGTACTATACTTGCACCTGGCACATACTGTGCAGGCCTTACAGAACCTTTCCACATCTATAGCCATGGTAGGCCAATAAAAAGAGTGTGAAATTAGTTCGAGGGTGTTCTTCACTCCTCGATGTCCGACTGTAATGCTATCATGGCACCACCTTATTACTTTGTTGAAAGGAGAGGTTGGAATATAAGCTTTCTGGTCGACAAACAGTAAACCTTCTTTCTGTTCTACCTGGTGAAGACCTCAAGGCAAAACAGTCTATGAGGCAGCTGTCGCGGTTTTGAGGTCCTGCAGAAAGGAAGAGACTTGACAAACAATCTTATTTCGGGGGAACATAGGGTTTGGTGGTTGTTCAGCAGGAATGTCCAAGGAATCCCTTCGAGAGAGGGCATCAGCCAAAACATTCGGGCTTCCGGGTATGTAGGTCACATTGAAATCATAATGGCTGAAGAAATGTGCCCATCAGACCTCTCTAGAGTTCACGCAGTCCATGTTCTGTAATATCAATGAGGTTATTGTGGTCAGTGCGGATGACAAATGGTTGAACACCCCCTTGTAGCAAATGTCTCCACTCTTCACAGGCTATCTTGATTGCCAATAATTCTTTTTCTATCACAGAATAGTTCCGTTGACTAGCCGTCAGGATCTTTGACAAATAGGCTGCAGGATGTTCCACCACATTCTTTTCTTGGAGAAGGACGGCCCCTAAGGCCCCTGTAGAAGCATCAGACTCGATAATGAAGACTTTGGATTGATCCGGTTGACATAAAATGGGAGCGGAACAGAAGAGATCCTTGAGTTTCCGGAAAGCCCGCTCAGCTTCTTCAGTCCACCGAAAGGGTTGTCTTTTCTTCTTTAATAATCCAGTGATTGGTAACGCTACTTCTGAAAACTTGGCAATAAACTTTCGATAAAAGTTGGCCAATCCAAGAACCCTCTGGACTTCCTTGACTGACGAAGGAGGAGGCCAGTCGAGAATGGCAGATACCTTAGAGGGATCCATCTTGACTCCTTTCTGGGAAAGAATATACCGCAGGTATGGAACAGTGGGAGCGTTAAAAACACACTTTTCCAGCTTAACCAATAATTGGTTTTCCTGGAGTCTCTGTTGTACCGCCTGAAGATGTCAGTTGTGTTCCTGGGGGTTGCGAGAGAAGACCAGAATATCATCCAGATAAACTATGGTGTTGAGGTAGAGGTAGAGGATGTCCGAAAATAACCAGTCCATAAACCGTTGAAAAATAGCAGGAGCGTTGACAAGACCAAAGGGCATAACCTTGTATTCATACAGTCCGTAGGTGGTACGAAAGGCTGTCTTCCATTCATCCCCGCTACGGATGCGAAGCAGATGGAATGCGCTTCTGAGGTCCAGCTTGGAAAATATCGATGCCCCCTGGATGGCCTCCAAAATATCTGAAATAAGGGGCATGGGATAACGATCCCTAATAGTAACCTTATTGAGGCCACGGTAGTCGATACATGGTCTGAGGTCCGTAGAGTCCCATTTGAGTATGAAAAACAGTGATGCACCGGCTGGTGATCTGGAGGGTTGAATAAGGCCATTCTGTAGGTGGGCATCCAAATAAGCCCTCAAGGCTTTCTTCTCCACCAGGGACAGGGCGAACATCTAACCAAAAGGAACCAGAGCGTTGGGAATCAGATCTATAGCACTGTCCTCTGGGCGATGGGGAGGTAAATCAAGGACTGTCTTGTTCACAAACACCTCCTGGTATTTTCCTAATTCTGACGGTATACAACAAATGCCTCTGTGTTGGGCTTGGCTGGTTGGTAACACCTGAGCAGTGTCCTTAGATTCATGGGGATAACAATTCTGTTGACAATACAAGGAAAGGAAAGTGTTACGCTCACCTGGTTCCCACGGGGGCGTCGACCGGAACTGGGTCGCTGTTATTTCCACCAGCGTGACGTGTAGCGCCGAGATGACTGACTGGACTGGCCCGCTCAGCCTAGTTTGTCTGGCTCCAAGAATATTCTTCTGCAAAGGAGAAGAGGAATTAACCACCCGTGGAATTGAGTGTCAACCCACCTTCCCCACTCCCGTTGTCTTCCCACTGATCACTTTTGATGTCCCCTCCTTAGTCTCACCTGATGGTTTGGAAGGATGAGCTCTCCATCCTGCGTCGACCGCAGGGGCGCGTTGATGACCAGTTACTTCACTGGCGTAGAGGAATTGGTGAGTTCCAGTATTGACTCTAAAGTCCAATTGTTCATAAGAGTTCAAATGTCTGCTCTTCACTCTGTCCGATTCCTTGCAAGTTGCCGATTAATCCACTCGAAGATTTCCAAATGGCACTCTGTAAGATTCAGGTAAGTCTATTATGTTTTTCCCCTTAGGGGCCGGGGTACGGCGATGAAGCAGAGTTGACTGTGCCGACCCGAGATGAGGTGAGACCCCCGTGGTAAATCAGGTAAGTTTTGTGGGGGGTAACTGGTATTGTCCTTGCTTTCTCCCCTTAGGGGCCGGGGTACGGCGATGAAGCAGAGTTGACTGTGCCGACCCGAAATGAGGTGAGTACCTCCCGTGGTAAATCAGGTAAGTCCTTGGGGGTAGCTTGTATGGCTTTAGAGAGTCCCCTTGCTCACCTTGCTGTCTTTGTCTCCTTAGGTGTCGGAGGGCGGCCGCGAGATGGAGAGAGCATGATGGAATGCTGAAGTACCGCCAAGCAGGTGAGTTCAGCGCGGCGCCGTAGGAATGCGAAGCGATGCTTCAAAGACTTCTGTCTTTCAGTTCCGTGGCGAAATGGATCAGGATTCAGGTAAGGATTAAAGTTAAAACTCCTGTTCTAACCTTTATCCTTTTTGTCTTCTTGTTTCAGAAGTCCCAGGACTGAAGCGGGCGTCGCTGAAGACTGGAGCTGCTGAAAACACGGTGAGCGTTACGCTGCAGCAAGCAGAATAACGCGAAGCACGTGTGGCTGTCCGGGCGTGGTTTAAATAGCCTTGGAAGAAGATCCAGGTAAGTATTCTTCCACAGTCCCACCCAAGTAACAAAATAGTCCCTTCAGTAAAATAGTCCCTCCTAAGCCTCATTTGGCTTGAGTCTTTATGCAGCATGGTCTGCCTCAGGTGAGTATGCAGCATGGTCTGCTTCAGGTAAGTTATCAATAATGACTGACTTTATCTTTATGAGCCATAGGCGCAAGGACTGTACCCAAACAGCCCCTAACTGGGGCTTTTGGGCATGCTCCAAGTGGCATGATGCCTGCTTCCGGGGCTGCTGGGCCTGGTCTGGTCTTCCGGGGGCAGGCATCATGACAGGAAGCCAGGGAGTTCTTGCTCCAATCAATTGTGGGGTTGCATCTCCTGAGCCAAGACACTCCAAGGATCACCGGGAAGTGTGCTGCCCGAATGATGTCGAAGGCTAGCTTCTCAGTATGTTGTCCCACTGTGATCTGCAGTACCTCCGTTGTATGGGTGATAGGTCCGAAAGTGAGGGGTGTGCCATCCACTCCTTCAACCTTTTGATCCTCATTACGCCTGCGTCGACGCAACTGCACTTGGTCTGCCCAAAGGGTGTCAATAAAGTTTCCGCCCGCTCTGTAATCTATCAGAGCTGGAGCTTCGATGATTCTTTCCTATGCATGTATCTGTAGATTAACGACCATCAGACGGGAGTCCTCTGAGTCATTTGGAGGTGCCACGGTAAGGGTCACGTAGGGACTGATGGAGGGACCTCGGTAACCCATCCCCACTAAGTCTGCGTCGCCCGTTTTCCGATCTCCTGGGAGGAACCTCCAGACAGTTCCAGAGCAGATGTTTATCCGAACCACAGTACATGCATATGCCAGTGTCTCGTATGTGGCTCCTTTCTTCCTGAGTCAAAGGCCCTCTGGCGGATCCTATCTGCATCGGTTCTTCTTTAACCGGTCTGTTCAGGGTGGGAGGAGGGGTATAGGATGGCTGAGTAGATGTGGACTATGCTCGATTATTTTTCTTCTCGGACCTCCGTTCTCCTAGCCGATAGTCGATCTGCAACACTGTTGACAGGAGGTCTGATAAGGTTGCGTGTCGAGAGATTCGGGCCAACTCGTCCTTTATTTCTTCTTTGAGGCCCCTGCGGAATATCACGTACTGTGCCTCTTCAGCCCAGCCGGCTTCAGATGCCAACCTTTTGAAAGAGGGCATATAAGTAAGTAAATCCATAGAGCCTTGATGGATGTCTAGTATTTCTTCACAGGCACCGTATGAGATCTCTGGGCGTTCAAATGCCTGTTTGAGTAGTGTCAAAAAACAAACGTAGTCTCTGAGGACTGGATCATTGGCTGTAACTAATGGAGTGGCCCAGGCTAGGGCATTACCAGTCATATTTGACACCATATAGCCCACCCGGGCATGTTCTGAAGCATAAGTGTGCGGTTGGAAAGCAAAGTGAATAGTACATGCTTCAATAAACTCCTTTAGTCTTTTTGGAGATCTATCGTATTTGCCTGAGGAAAGGGTCATAGGAGGCAGGTCAGTCGGAGGGGGGTCTCTGGTGGAGACCATCTGGCGGAGGATGGTGTTTTCAGCCTTTAAATTCTGGACTTCAAGAGTCAAGCCCTGGACAGCGGCTACCAGCTCTTGAATCTGTTCAGCCATAGCCACGGCGAGGACTGGGCGTTGCAAACTGTCAACTGGATCCACTTCGCGCTCCAAATCCAAATCTAACCCCTCCTCCTCACCTGAACTCTGCTGATACTCCTGGGTCTTCTTTTTCTTTTTCTTCCAAGGGTCTCCTTTTTTTTTAGAGGTATGGCCTGCCCTGAAAGGATGCCACAGTGGATACTGAAAAGTAATAACAGCCCACTGGCTCCTTTTCCGGGTCAAGCCCTGAACAGGGGAAAAAACCTGAAAGGCAGAAAAAAACCCAAATATGATAGGCAGAAAAAAAACCAAAGTTGATTCTGTAAAGATGTGAACACCGGGACCGCTAAGGAGGGTGTGGGCTGTCAGATTGAAGGACGAATGCGGGTGTGTACCAGTATTACCGAGGAGAAGAGGAGAAAGGAACCAGAAGGCAGCGGAGAGTATCCAAGGAGAGCTCAAAGTGGAGGAGCTGTGGAAAACAGAGCCGACAGAAGTCAGAACGGAACAGAGAGGTGAGGAGCGAGAGGGAATAGTCGGAGGACCCAGTTAGAAATGGGAACAAAGAAAGAAAGACGAGTAATCACCGCGAAAGGCAGAGAAAGTCAAGAGGGGAGTAGCAATGGGGAAGCAGAAGCAGAAGCCTGACAGCACGGAGGAGACAGACAGGGGTGCGGTACGCACTGAACGGGAAAAACTGCAGCATATTCACCGGACAGAAGGGAGAATGCTACGGTTGCAACGCACAGGCCGTCGGGATGGAAAAGAAGTTAAACCTCACGGCGGTCGTGCAGCCGCAACACTAGACCGCTAGAGTGCGTTGGGGCCAGAAACGTGATGGAACTCTAATGGCACCCGAGTCGCCAGCGGTTCCACATGCGCTGGAATGCCTGGTGCATGACAAAAATGGGCAAGATACGGCAGGAGTTCCTGTTTGCCTTGAGATATGGCTAGGAACTCCAAGTCAGAAGCCTGGGCCTTATACCGGGCATCAAAAACAGAATTCATAGCTCGGATCAGTACATCAAAATTGTACAAGGCGGATCATCGGCTTCCAACAAGGGATTGGCCCAGGCTGCTACTGTCCCTCCTAGATGGGACAGGACAAAAGCCGCTTTTGTAGTGGTGTCTGGAAAAGCCAACAGGCGGCAAAGAAAGTGAAGACGGCATTGATTAATGAAGGTCGGTACGTTTTAGGATCTCCTGAGAAATGCTCTGGAGGGGCCAATGGAAAAGGCCCTGGGAGATTAACCGGTGCAGGAGCAGGAGGTTGCACAACAGGAGGGGGTGCGGCGCAGGATCCCCAAACTCTTCATCATGGGGTAGAGCCTGCATGAAGCTCTGTAACACATCCATGCGTTGATTAAGTGTTGCATGGGCAGAAGCCATATCGTTGCACAAGGTAGCAAAAGCCTGCATAACGCAGCCATAGGATCTGCACCGGGATCCATACTAATAGCCAATATAGGGCTCCTTAATTTGTTGTTATCCAATGGAGGCTAACTACAAGTATCCTCACTAGAAGACTGTGAACAGAGAGCCGGTATTGCCTTTGGAGCAGGCGGCAGGCCAGTTTGTCAGAGGATGTACATGAAGCACGCCATTTCCTCTCAAACCGTTGTCACTGACATATAACGCTGGTAAATCCTGCCAGAAGCCCCCGCTGCTGATGAGACCCTGAAGCGGAGCCTCTTGTAGCAAAAAAGGTCCCCATTTGACCACACCATTGTAATATTTCAGGAGTACTCATTTGGGGAATCTGGTGATATTGGGTTTTAGGTCGATGATGGAAAATACACTAGAACCATAAAGTTTAGCCAGGATATTGTCAAGCGTGGGTGTCGGTTCTGCTTTCTCTTGATGGCTCGATTGGGTAGTCACATATCTACACAGATGCAACCTTCCGTTGGTTCTTTGGGTTTCTGGGCACCCACAATAGGAGATACCCATGGAGTGGACACGTTACCCTTTCGATGATGTTTGCCTCCTCCAGTTTCCTGAGCTCTATTTCTACCCTGGCTTCAGATGAAAAGGGATTCTGCTGCGGTGCAACGTGACATACTGCACTGTTGGGTCAATATGCAAGTGAACATCCTGCCCTTTCAAATATCCTATTCTGTTAAGTAAATTTGCATGACTATAAGGATGGGCTTTAATGTCTTCTTGATAAATACTCAGGCCATAATGAACCCGTCCGAATTTGTCCTCCGTTTCATAGCTGAGTAGTGTCTCCTTCAGTTCAGGCATGACATTGGTGGTACATATAAATGATTCTGAGCAAACTGTGAATTGAATATGCCACCCTCCAGAGGGAGTAGAGCTTGTAAGGAAGGCATGGCATCAAAGTAAGACAGACACAAGTGATCACAGTTCAAAGCTGTTTATTAAACTGTTAGAATGGGTCAGATGAACGCCTAATCTAAACATAAATCTAAGATGGGAGGAAGCTACGACCATCAAACAATAATAATACAGTCCTAGTGGAGTCTAGAAAAATAAAAAGGGCCTATACTGAAAAAAACTATTGCCAATCCTTACGGCTATGCTACAAAATAGTGTGGGATAATGTTCACACGAAAAGAAAGAGGGTTCGCAAAATGATAAGTCAGGATGTTATGGCCGGGGTATCCCTTCCCCACGTTTTTAGCACGGGACAAGGCAGGACTCATGAGCACAGCACACTCCTGGGCCTCTCTGGCATGAAATTACAGTTCCCTTTCCTCAATATCATGGCCTTCTGTGCTCAAGTCTCTTTTATGCAAAGTCTCTTTGCCTCAGAGGGCCAGATATATCAAAAAAAAAAAAAAAAGTTCCTTCTAGTACTGTTCACGTTGGGTGAATACTCTTCACCTTTTAACTCCCCTCAGCCGGGTTCCAATCATCAACTCACTGTGGACCTCCCTCAGTCGGGTTCATGCTGGTCATCACAATGTTCATCGGTATCTCAGTATTTACCCCAATTCGAAGGCATCTTTCAGTCGGGTTCACGTTTGCCAATTATCACAATTCACTTAGTTTTCACAATGTGTCAAAGACTTTCGAATGTACATGGGCAGAGGCGTTGCTAGGGGGGGGGGGCTAAGGGGGCTATAGCCCCTGGTCTTTTGGTTGTAGCCCGGATACAATCTCGGGAGCTACAACCAAAGGGCCAGCTAGCCCCCAGTCCCAACAGTTCCAATATTAGCGTAGCCCCGGGTCTTTTCCAGACCTAGCAACACCCCTGTACAAGGGATTTGGCTTGACCCTCGTATGACCACTTTGACACGTCACGCGGCCTCCCCTAGGCCCTCATGGTCTTTGTAGTTTCGCTAATCAAAAGGTTCTTAGTTCAATACCTTTACTTTCTTTCAGCAGAGGTATGCCAAATAGAGTCCTTCGAATGAGCACCCACGTGGCACCGGACCTCTGTTCTAACTATCTCTGGTTCCAATTTCACTCACAAAAGACCTCTGTCTATTATCTTCTTTCTTCACATAAAATGTTGCCACTGCAACCTTGAGTGTAACTCAGTCCGGTCCACTATCAGTTTCTTTCGAGTCACCGGCTGTGCTGAACTCGTTGGGGTTTCCTTTGCCGCTGGACTCAAGGACAGTACCACGATGGCAGCCGCTTCTCCCCATGCTGGCAATCAGTGCGGGAGGGTTCCATGTACTGCTCACATCCGACATACTACTCGCCAGCTGCGATTCCCGGTCTTATGTTTGCTTCCACCGAGGCTTCGCCTGTGTGGGTTGAAAAGGGCAAGGGCAATTCCCTCTTGGTCATCCTTTCAGATCTTTCTGCCTTTCTCCTCTGTTTGAACTGCCATCCCGGAATGGCTGCTTCCTCGTGCGTTCGGCCTTGCTCAAAGTGTACTCTCATGCTCCTTTTTTTTTTTATTTGTGTATGATTCTATTACAAAGTAACAAAATCTTTACAAAATAGAAATGTTTAAGTAAAAATCGGAGTATAAAACAGGCATTGCAAATTGATTAACTCCTAAGTTTAATATTTAAAATCTTCATACAATAGAAAAAAATATAGACACAAACATACACAGGTTTGAGATGTAATATCGATGGTATATCACTTCACCTGAATTGATGAATTTGCCTATTTGACTTCTCAATCAATGATGTTAGCATACTTGTCTAATTCTTTTTCTATCGATTTACATAGACTTGTTAGGGCGTATATGAGAGGTTTATAATTGCCCTGCATCATTCTGGCCCAGAGGAATACTAGACAATCAGTGTAATTAATGTTTACAAATTTCATTAGTAAAACAGTTCTCTGACGTTTAAAATGAGGACAATATCAAATCAAATGCTTTAGTGTTTCAGTAGTTTCATTACACATGGGAAATCTGCAATGCTTATTTGCAACATTCATCTGGTAACCAGCCCAGCTTCCTCGTGCGTTCGGCCTTGCTCAAAGTGTGCTCTCATGCTCCTCCTTTTATCCCTGTGGGGAAGGGAAGGGGCAGTCAGGTGTGTGTAGTTATCGGCAATTGCCTGACTCTGCCTGACCCTTGTGTTGAGATATGTCAGGTAAACGGCTCTGGTGTTAGTCCGTTGTCTTTCACGGTGTGAGAAAGTGTTTGTGTCGCAAAAGGGGGGGGTAGAGCCTCTAAATATCCTATGGGACAGGATGGGGAATAGATGTTATAAGGGGGTACTGCATCTTACCCTTCTGTGTCCCACTTCCATTCCTCGAAGACCCCTCATCCAGGTGATCCTCCCCCACTGGTCCACTCCCAGCGCCACCTCTTCAACACCCTCCCTAGATGTTGAGGCTAGTGGGACCTCAACGGAAGAGACTCCCCTTTGGGGGACAAGGATCCCTGTTCCTGTGAGGAACTCCCTAAGCCATTTCCAATGGTGGCATATCTGGGACTATCAGATAAGCCTAACACTATGATGTACGGAAGGCATGGTATCAAACAGTAAGACATACATAAGTGATCACAGTTCAAGGGTGTTTATTGAACTTCAATTGGTTTTGAAAAACACCTATCTAATCCTAAATCTAAAGATGAGAGTGAGCTACGACCATCAAATGGTGTCTTGTCAAAATAAAAGGTCCTAAACTTATAAACGTATTGCCAATCCTTACTTCTGAATACAAATAGTTTGGGAAACAATGTTATGAAAAAGAAAAGTGTTCAAGAACTAATATGTCACGATATTTGAGCCGTTAGCTACCCTTCCCCATGTTTTCAGCATGGGACAGGTGGCATACGCAAGATTAGCACACACTCTGGCTTCTCTAACAGAAGGATGCAGTTCAAAACCTCAGCATCAGGGCCTTTAGTGCCAAAGTCTCTTTGCCATTCAAAGTCTCTTATTTCAGAAACCCTGATGCGACAAACAAACGTTCAAAGTTCCTTCCTTCTCAGGATTCCCATATGCAACATTTCTCAGGTGATTGACTATTCAACTCAGGTCCCCCTCCGCCGGGCTTAGACCCACTTTGACACAATGTTCTCAGGATTTTCACATACCCAATTTCTCGGGTGATTCACGGTTCCCCTCTGCCGGGCTCAGACCCACTTTAACACAACACCTTCAATTGATCTCCCTCTGTCGGGCTTGGACCAAATGTATCTACTTTTCCAAACTGGATGCATAAATAACCGGGACCACTGTGCACCCACAGGCACGTGTCCCTGTGCAGACAGGGAGGCCGGCAGTGCTCTCACTCCTTCATTTACCAGCCCCACTTTATCCTGGGTGGTACACCACTGTGTACCGTGTTGAACTACCACTCCAGACCCCACAGGTCTCTTGTGCCCAGTAGTCTAGTTCTTGTTCCCACTCTTCTTCCGGGAGGTGTTCCAGTTATTCTCCCCTGCTCCAGCCCACCGGGCACTCCGGTGTGTTGGCTCTCATCAAAGTCACTGCTGTGAAATGTGTGATCCCTGTTTAGTCTCTGCAGTTGTATATCTAATTTATATTTCCCTCCTAATGCTTCAGTTGCCTTATGCTGTCTTCCTAGTGCAACCGCAGTGTAAGGGCTAGGACTGATGTTGCACTGACTCTGTACCTGCTTGCTGTGTTGCACGGCCAATAATCCAGGCCAGGCCGCCGTGGAAACCACATCCGACAGCCCTTGTATGTTTGCTGGCCCATTGGCCGGACAGCAGTGGAAACCGTTTATGCGGTGTAGCGCTCGCTTGATGGGTCGTGCTTATTGCCGTGGGTGGACCGCAGTGGCAACGGTCCTACAATTGGTGTTATGTGCTATGTTTCACACTTTACTGTAGTGCTTTGTCTGACGGACCACGATGGGTGGACCACAATGGACACGGTCACCACAATGTCTCAGTCGCTCCCTGGGCCGCGCATGTTGTCGCAGGGTGGACCACAGTGGAGTCCGTTCAGCAGTCTTTGTTGTGCGCTATCCCTCACGCGCTACTGCTTTTAAGTGTACTGTTGGCTATGCATGCCGGACCATATTGAGCACTGCTCGTACTCTTTCTCGCTTGCTCCGTGTGCCATGCACTTTATCTTGTGGTCGGCCACAGTGAAGACAGTTCAGCAGTCTTTGTTGTGCACTGTCCGTATAACTGTCCGTTGCCTGCCCCAATCCATGGCAACTCTTTGTCTCTGCTTATTTCCACCACATCAGCCCCCATGGACAGTTTCATCGTGGGCAGGCCTCAACCCTGCTAACGGACTTCGCCTTCCGTCCCTCGTCGATATGTCTGTTCGTGCTGTGGGCTATGCTAATGCCAGACCGCAAAGGAACACTCAATGAGTTGCCTTCGCTCCTTCAGTGGGCCCTGCTCCTCCTTATGGGCCGAGCCGGATGGATCCTCCCAGTTAATTGTCCGCTTACTATTGTGCACACCTTGGGAAGCGTGCGGGCCGGACCGTAGTGAAAACCACATTCGAACACATTTACTCGTTCCTCATGCCTTGCTCCTCATCGTGTCCCGGACCCACAACAGAGTGTTTCGTGTAGGCTGCACCTCTCACCGTGGGACGGACCACAGTGAATGTGCCAGGAAATGACTTCACACCAGTAAGGCCTTGCTCCTCACACTGAGTCGGAACATAACGGGGTCCCACAGCGTGTTGCTTCCCTCATGCAGTCGGCGGCGTTCGTTCCCGTGGACGGCCCACAGTGGAAATCGCTCACAGTTCATAGTACCTCGCAGCCACTAACACATATTGATGCAGCCGGACCACAGTGGAAGCTGCGCAATATCCGATGTCGACACGTTCCAAATCTTGCTTAGTTTACGTCGTCGGTCTATCCCGGCTTTGCATTCAATTGTTACAGCTGACTGGGCTCCGACTGGCCCATCATGCTGTGAGCCGGTACAGCTGATCACTGCCTCTCATTAATGCGATCTCTCCAGCGGCTATGATGACGCATCTGCAGCAAGTGATTACATCCGTTGTGCCTCCCCCAGTCCCGGCACACTTAGGAATCCACTACAACGTGACAAGCTGCTTATGTTGGATCTCAATGGGTCTTCTGCGGCTCTGGTCTCGCCAGCAATATTCGATCCAATGTGCGTCGTCCACTGTTGACTCTTCACTGATGAGCCGCGCTGCCTCCGCCAGCCTCTGCTAGATCCTTTGTTCCTCAGCCTGCGCCGTCTTGTTTTGGTCGCCGACTTTCCACTGCACATATTTCAGGCGATCCGTCTCCCTCCAGTATGCAAATCGATCACCTTTCTGTACGGCCACTTCATGGATCCAGGCAGCAATTTAAATGCACAAACGTGTCGTATAGCCACAGTTAGTGCCCAGGATCATAACGGATTAACAGGAGCCTGTCGGAAGCAGGTCCTACTGCATGGCTCTTAAACCACGACCCCCCCTTCATAATCTGCTTCTTTCCATTAGAGCGCAGATTTCTTGGCGGGCAATATTGTGGATTGTCCAGAGATACATTTGAAAACCATATTTCCTGTCTTAAACAGGATTCGTTCCTTGACAGGAAGCCAGTGTAGGTTATGTCGGTGATTGCAGATGTTAGCACGCCTAGCAAACTTTTTGACAATACGTGCAGCACTGTTTTGCAGAAGCTGACATTTTTTTTAGGCACAAATTTGAGGATCCAATCAATAGGGAGATACAATAATCTAACCTCGAGTTGACTGTTGCTCGAACTATGGTGGCACTGTTCTCTTCTGAAATGTACGGACAAATGTTTCTGTGACGGTGCAGCTGGTAATTACAATTTCGGATCAGCTGATTGACATGTGCCTCAGAACTGACAGTGGCCTGCAGCTGAACACCAAGCGTTTTCACCTTAGTTTGAACCTGGATGGTGTTGTCTCGGATTCTAAAACTCGTGAAAGTCTGAGTGAGTTTCGCCCGTGCCTGCCTGGAGACAAAAAACAGAATCTCTGTCTTGTTGGTGTTCAGACAAAGCCAGTTGGAGACCATGCAGAGTTGTATCTGGCTTAAGATTTGGGAGATGGATCCGTTATCCTTGAAATGGTCCCCCGTGGATTCGAGGACCATCTGGGTGTCAATGGCGTAGTTCGTAAAAAATATCCCTTGATCATCCAATAGTGAACAGAGAGTTCTTGTGTATATGTTGAACAAGATAGGGGACAAACTTGCCCCTTGAGGAACTCCGCTACAAATGGGAGCTGATCGAGAGAGGACCGATCCCCACTGAATTTTGGATTTGCATCCTGAAAGAAAGGAATTAAACCAATCAACCGCACTCTCGGAGCAAAGTCCCAGATGGCGTAAGGACAGCAGGAGGCGTTGGTGATCGACCAAGTCGAAAGCCGCTGACAGGTCCAGAAGTACCAGCATTCCACTTTGCCCTTTTTGACATTACCCAGAATTTGAGATTGTAGATCGAGTAGCGCTGTCTCAGTACTATAGCGGGATAGAAAACCTGATTGTCTTCGTGGAGGATGTTATGTGTTTCTAAGTAAGCTTGAAATTGCATGCAAGCTGTTTTATACAGGATTTTAAGGAGGAATTGACAGTTGGTTATAGGTCTCAGATTACCTGCATCCCTAGGGCCAAGACTGTTTTTTTTACCAGTGGAGTTACTGTAACGGCTTTAATTGCCGATGGCACAAAGCTATCTCTAAAGGATGCATTAATAAACCTGGTCAGAAAAGGGGCAAAAAGGTCCCTGTGTTCCAAGACGAGCTTAGGCGGGATGATGTTTTCAGAGCATGAGGTGGGAAGGATAGTGGATAAAAGATTCTGCATCTCCAGTAGAGATATAGGCGAGAAGCGAAATGATCAGTAGTTTTGCTTCTAAGGAAGGATGATCCTGAATCTTAGTCGAGAGTGCGACATTAGGCAGTGAGACAGTTAATTACTCTCTGGCCTTCATTATTTTGGCTTCAAATGTTGTTTGTACATCTATGGAGTCCTGTTTAGAGGGAGCAAATGGTGTAAGAAGGGACTTTGGTTTTTCAAGAGGTCTAAGAATTTCAAAACGTTTTTTGGGGCAGTTGGAGGCCTGCTTAATCTGAAGATTATAATACTCCTTAGTTTCCATTATTTTATTTTTGTAGGTTCAATCTCATTCTTTCCATATTGATTTGTTTTCATCAATTTGATCTTTTAACCGGCATAGTTCTAGTTTACATTTTTCCTTCTTTATTGCTGTGAGTTCATGTAATGCTCACCTGATTCCCACAGAGGCGCCAACCTGTTCTGGACTGCTATGACCTCTTCTAAGGTGATGCGCAGGACTCGGAAGACGGACTGGACCGGACCCCCAAACCTCGCCTGTCTGGCCTGTAGAAGAATCCTTCTGTAGATGGAAAAGGGGATTAACTGTCTGCTGGATAATGTGTCGGATTCCCCCCCTTCCCCCTCTCACACTCCTCGAACCCCCTCCGCGATTCCCTTAGAGTCTCACCTTAGAGTCTGAAAGGACAAGCTCTCCATCCTGCTTCTGATGCAGGGGCGCGTTGATTTCCAGTTACTTCACTGGATCTTGGGTTTGGTGAGTATCAACTCCGCTTGACTTTTCCGATATGAGCCCGTAAGTATTCAGTTGCAAAAGTTCAAGCCTTAATTGTCCGTTGTCCTTTTCTCTATTTCAGATGCAGGATGAAGAATCCACGTAGAGGAATGGATTCGCCGAAGGTAAACTCTGGTGAGTCTTTTTGATGGATGGTTCCCTTAGTGATCTTGCTTTCACCCACTAATGCGTGTGTCTTTTTCCCCTTAGGGGCCGGGGTACGGAAGTGCCAAAGAAGCGGCGCCGACCCGAGGTGAGGAAAGATTGTCCCAACAATAATCAGGTAATTCTTAAGGTGGAAGAATCAGGCCTTCCTCAATCTGTTCCTTCGCTCACCTTTGTTTTGTCTCTTTTTCTCCTTAGGCGCTGAAAGGCGACGGATGGTGCCAATGGTCGCTGAAGAGCCCGAGGGCGCCTTGTGAAGGTGAGTGGAACGCGGCGCTGCAGCGAGCGATGCAATGCGCTTCTAAAAATAATGTCTTTTCTCAGGATCGTCGGAGTGATGGTTCCGGACTCCGGTTGGAGGTAGGTAAAGTTCAATTATTCACCTTTCTCTCCTTTCCTTCCTTTTCAGGTGTTCCAGGTTGCAGGCGGGCGTGGCTGGAGCCAGGATGCAGGAGCAGACACGGTGACCGTCCAGCTGCTAGATGCAGAACAACGCGAAGTGTGAGCTGCTGTCTGGGCGTGGTTTAAATAGCCCCCCAAAGTAGTTCCAGGTAAGTATTCTTCCTCAGCCACGCCCGAGTGGTAAAATAGTCCCATAGGTAAAATAGTCCCTTTCAGACCTCAAGGAGGTCTGGATCCGGCAGCATGGTCTGCATCAGGTAAGTCCATCCAAGCACTCCCATAATGAGCCTGGCACCTATGGTGCCAGGACTGATGCCTTCTATGAGCCTGGCGCCAAAGGCACCAGGACAATGTCCAAAGAGCCCCTATAAGGGGTTGCTGGGTCCCTCCCTGGGGACATGATGTCTGCTTTCGGGGACGCTGGGCCTGAACTGGCTTCCCGGGAGTAGGCATCATGACAGTTCAGGAGTGAACCATTTTTGTGATTGGGGTTATCCCTCACAATTTTAGATCGAAGAGGAGCTTTTGGATCAAGCAGTTTAGAAAAGGTGCTTGAGAATGAGGAGGCCAAGTACTCAGCTGAATCCTCACTCGTAGTCCCAGTCATGAGAGTTGATAAACAAAAGGACAGGTCATGTACCTGAATCCTGTTGAAGTTACGATTGATTAGTCTTCTGAGGTTTAATTACCGCCTCTGGTAATTGGAAGTGGAATTCCACGATGTAATGATCCATCCAAAAACAGGGATACTTTCAATCAACAGTGGTTAAAACATTTCTATAGACCACCCAATCCAACATGTGCTTCTTATCAGTGGTGGGGTCCTTATTTAGCACTTGGAAGTTCAGATTATTTAAGGTTTGTTCAAGTTCAATAGCTCCTTTATCTGTTTTATCTCCTCTCCAGTAATTCAAATCACCTAAGAGAAGAGAGGATCGGTTTCAACCCTCAAGGGAGCTTAGGGTCTGAGAAATGTCCTCTAGGAAGTCCGGCATAGCCGATAGAGGGCGATAAATAAGAATAAAATTCACACATGTATTCGGGGTCAGTTTAACTAGTAAGATTTCGCAACCATGACACGAGATGGGAGCAGCGAAGAGGGCCAAATCAGATTTTGCTATGATTGCCACTCCGCCTCCGAGACCCTCTTCTCTGTTTTTGAAGAAGTTGGAATACCCTGAGGGGACTGCAAGATTAATGGATGGTCCACTGGTGTCTCTGATCTAGGTCTCAGAGAGAAACAAAACGTTGAGTTGACTGTACCGGATCAGATTATGGATGTCTTGGCCATGACTAATCAGTGATCTGGTGTTCAAAAGGGCAGCTTTAAGACTGCACCCACTTGCTCCCGCGTTAGATGGAAATCGGTCAAGTGGGGTCACCAGGGGCATAGATCTAGGATCCTTGGAGAGGATGTTGGTGTGAGTATATTTAGGTGCTGTATGGCTGTCGCTTGTCTGGTTAGATTTGACAGGTCAAAACACATCAGTTCTAGTAGGCTCAACAGCAGGAATTGCTAGCCGCGTGTCAATCTTATTGGCGATATTTATACAAGGTGGGGGACGCTCATTAGGTCTTTTATGGTATTGTATGTGCAGACAATCATTCTTTACTATGTGACCTCTGCCAAGCACTTACCAATTCCTGGCAATTTACTCCCTGGCACTGTCCCCTCTGGGAATTTTCCTAGTACTTAACCCCCCTTCCCCTGTCCCCTCTCTCTTTCTGCACTTGAACGATCCGAATGCTCACAAAGCCTAGTAGGACCATCTCTATTCTTTTCATTATTGTTTTCTATTGGCTTTGTCCTATGTTCCCTCCTCTTGCCCTGTGGGCGCTTTGAATCAAAATGTCTTGCTGTATAAGCGCCTTACAAATGCTCAATAAAATAAATAAAATAGGACTGTCGTAACCTCTTAATCACAGAGACCATTTTAGCCAATAAAAGGTTTGATTGTCTACTTAACAACCTGATTGCCTTTCTCATATCCCACTTTTTTGGTATCAGGTAATAAAATTGTGGCAAAAATCTTGCTGGTAAAATAAATTGTGGCAAAAATGCTGTGGTTTGACCCGGTAAAGGTGTACCCCATTATACCATTTAAGTGGATTGGGGGTTGCGGGGGTGTCCCCCGCATCCTTTACATAATTGTGGCAGCAAAACCACAGCATTTTTTGCCGCAATATTTTCTATCCACAGCCATTGTTGCCGCGATTGTAATGATTTTAAGACATGGAACCACTTTTTTGAGGCAACTTCAGGATTATAAACATGGGAATGCTTAGGTTTTTTCACTTGGTTCCTCACATTCCCAGGACCTACGTTAGAGTGAAATAAAGCACCAACAAAGTCCTTGAAGTTGCTCACTGAAAAAGTAAGATATTGCCATTCGAGAGTGGTAGTATTCAATAAATGACCAAGTGAAGAATTCACCCTGCAAGCTAATGCAACATTCCAAGAAGTGTTGTTGTTACCAGGTGGGTTAGTCAATAAATCACACAGGCCTGAATCATCGTTTTCCAGACATACAGCATAATAAGCCACTAAAATAGAATGGTCATTGAGGGGAGTTGATGTAATGTTCAGGTAAGTACAATTGGAATCCCCCCCCACAAAAATGTCATCTATGGCAGAATGCACTTTCCCATTAGACCATGTGGGCCGGTGCGAAATGTCCACCTGAACAGACCTGTTTAATACAAACAAGCCTAACACCTCCAGGGTGATCTCCCATTACTCAGTTTATTAGAGGTTCCAACACTAGAGGAATCCTGGACATCACGAGAACTCACATTAATGCAATCCGAGTTCAGATCACCCACAAAAATGAAATGACCTCCAGGTATATTTCACGCCAATCATTAATGGATCCTACAAGGTACTCCTCAATCGCAGTCATCCCAGACATACCCTCGTGCCAATACAAATTAATAATTAAAATCTCAATAGATGGACTTCCAGAGATTTGGACATGGGTTATTAGGACAACAAAATAGATATCCATAAATTATTTTACAAGAAAATCCATCCCCTATTTTACCAGGGTTAAGCGACCTACAAACGGGCCATCCATGTCGCCTTGTCTAGCAGCCTGAAAGATCACCACAAAACCATCAATTGAGGGGGGTAGGGGCGTTGTAACAAGGTTTCCTGTAAACAGACTATTGTATGGGACTCAAATCCAAGACCTACTGAGGGGTTGTTAAACAAGTGTGTGCGGCCACAAGTGTACACTTCTTTTCCAGTAAATAAGCTGGAGGCTGATCCTTAGTTGCGATTCATCGCATTTAGCAGCCAGGACCAATCCCCAGTTTCCTCTGAGGCCTTCATTTTATATTGTAAGGCTTGAATGTCTTCCCCTGGAGTTTTAACAGTCTCAAACCCCTTAGTTACAACAGCAGATATTGACTTATCAACATAAAGGGGCAGAACAAAACCAAATGCCTGGAAGGATTCACGTTCTTTTAATACAATATCACAGACTGATTTAGATTAAAAACATACCACAGACCTATCAGTCCTGTATGAATCAAAAATGTCTACTCGCTGGAGATCACTCCTTGTGGAGATACCCGCCAAGCTAGGTACCTCCAAAATTAAACGAAGAATGTTGGAGTGATTTAGGACCAGAGATCTGTTTTCCGGAAGAACACATTCCAACAAGAGCCTAAATGAAAGAGATGACTCCTTAAACTCCTGTAAGGGGAACTTAGCATGATTATGCAAGGTCAATAGAGCTCTTGGGACCATGGGGCAACATTCAGATGAATCAATACCACCAAAATGTGACCTAATAGTAGGCTTCTCCACTCGTTTTATAGAGCGCAGGGCTGTGCCAAACCCATTTCCCGAAGCGATCTGCATACTATTGTCGACACCCCCAGCCAAAACTTTCAACTTGATGACAGAAAGAGAAGCAATAGTTACTCAGTCCGCTATGTTGAGTTGAGGAGACTGCCGAGGCCAATTCAGAAACCCAGGCCAACTGTTTAGTCGCCTTCGCTCTTGTAGGGATTGAGTCCTGAGTGGTAGCATCTGGCCGACTCACACTTAAAATGTAATTATTGTTTTGAGCCAATGATGCTTGCTTTGTTGGTTGTTTGAAGAAAGATCTCAAAAATTGTTGGGAGGCTGAATTAGTATTCTTAAGGGCCAGCCGATCTTTCTATATTTTCCTCAGTGGGCCCCTATTTTCCCCTGCCTTCAATAGTGGTCTCTGCACTGAAACCTTTGGGGATAATACAGGTAAGAGATTAGATATCACCTCCCACACCTGAGGGGAAGACACCTCAACACAGATTGTTTCGGGAATGATTGAAGACAATGTCAAAGCAGGGCAAACGGCCAAGTCAGTGGTGATTAAACTTGTACCTCAAACTTTATCAACAGGCTCTAAAGCAGTAGCCAAAACCAAAAGATTTTCACCAACAGTGTCCAAATTAGCTATCTTTGATTGAACTCCTTTGGGAATAGGATCAAATGACGAGGCTCCTTCAGGCTCACAAGCTCTGCCACTAACTTTTTTAGGTGGTATAGTAGCTAACTGTTTTAGGTGGTATAGTAGCTAGTTGAGGTACCCCAAAAGCATCCGTTTTTAAAAGTGACTGATTAAACAAAAATCCCTTTGCGAACACATGCAACTTAATAACGTCAAATTTGGAAAGTAGAGATTCCAGGAGAACTGTATTCACTGTTGCTTCTGCTTTTAGACTCTCATAAAGAGAAATCAAGATGCACAACACCTGATTAATCTCCACTAATGACTGCGCCGCCGGATAATGCCCATCATGTTGCAGCTTAGGCTGGGTAACAGAAAAAAGACTTAAAGGCACAGTTGGAGACGTGGAGCCAATATGAAAAAGAAGAAACAAAGTCCGGAGCATATCATTTCCCCATGTCTGGGGGGGGTTGAGGGGAGGCCAAGACAGCTGTGTGAGATGGAGTCATAGCCAAAGGGCCCGCTCCACCCCCGATCAATAGTCTTCTGGGAGCCTGACTGGGTTAGCTGAGCAGACGCCAACCCATTTGGGGTTTTTGTCACCACCAAAGGACTTCCTGTCTGCTTGAACGACTCCTGAGTGCAATTTGGGTTGACTGCGAGGACGCCAACACTTTTCAAGCTTTTGCCGCAGCCTGACTCTCAATCGTGGAAAACGCTGTAATTTTCCTCAGGGACTTCACAGAAAATATTTTCTTTTGGGGCTATAGTGGGATTGCAGCTTGATCTAGCAGTAATGGGCATTACAGAGCAGGGCTCATTAACAGTGTTTGCCGCTTCAGTACATAGTACAGGACAAGTGTCGCTACCCACATTTCCCACCTCCTTGCATGAAGGAGGGGCAGATCTTATCATCTCTGGCGAGGGTAGAAGGGGAAGATTCATCGCCACCAAATGTTCCTTGTCTGAAATGTGCGGGTCGTTTGGCATGGCGTGGATCCTTGACTTTCCGCTCCGCAAGACGTACATGTACAGGTGATGGTGGATAAATGTTTTGCTTTTTTTTTAAATTATGTTTTTTTTTTTAAAAAAAATTTTTTTACCAACTTTATTTTCTTCTCATGGAGTCTTACTTACAAACATTCAGGTAAGGAACAGTATACTTAAACCTCAGTATTGTTCTTATCCCTCTTTCCCGCCCAGTCCGTTTTCAAATTTGTAGTACGTCCATGAGTTTTAACATTTATAACTCCCCTGCTCCCCCTTCCTTCGAACTTCGGTATATTTCCCCTTTCACCCCTCCCCCCCCAGATGAAAAACAAACACAAAAACAAAATCAACAACAACAAAGCTGGGATGGTTTCGCATCCGTCCACCGTTAGACAGTTTTGTTACAGTCCGGGCCTTGACTGCCTGTGTTGACTGGAGGTATGGGCCTCCTCGTGTTTCCTCCTTGTCAAGGGCCTTAGTTCAAGATTGATCTCAGCAGTTTGGGTCTATGAAAGTGAGCTTCCCTGTCTGTGACATAGTCTATGAATGAGTCCCACATTGCCCTGAATTTCAGATATTTGTTATCCTTTAGGGCGCCTACTTTCTCCATCGCCAGAATGTGCCATATCTTGACCCACCAACACACGACTATTGGGCCTTCGGGGTTCTTCCATCCCTGGGCCAGGGTTATTCTTGCCGCGTTTAGTAGTTGAGTAATCAGGGTAGTGTTGTTGCTTGTCTCTGCATAGACGCCTTCGACTGCGGTCCCCAGGAGTATTACCTTTGGGTCATGTGGGAGTAGTTTCCCCGTGATCTCTCTTATGTGCCCCAGTATCTCTTTCCAATATATTTCAGCCTTGGGGGAGGTCCACGACATGTGGTAAAGATCCCCTCGGTTGCCGCATTGTCTCCAACAGCTATGAAGGTAGGCTGGATGCATTTTGTTTAACCTGTGTGGGGTTAGGTACCATCCTGTGAGTAGTTTATATGATGTCTCTTTGATTGTGGTGCATTTGGATGCTTTCTGGGCCCTTTTCCAGATCTGGCCCCATTCCTCCTCCGTGATAGGGGTCCCCAGATCCCTCTACCAGTTATCCCTGTATGATATTCGGTCTTCCATTCTCGCCTTGTCTAGGAGCTTATATATCCTTATTATTGCTTTATGGGTCTGGCCTTCCTGCAGGGTGAGCTCGAGGCCTATGGGAGTCCTAGTGGCCGCCTTCTTCACCCCTGAGATCCAGTGCCTGATTTGTATATACTTAAATCTCTCTCTTTCTCCTATGCCGAATTTCCGTTTGCATTCTTCAAATTGTAATGGGGACCCTTCGTGGTAGAGATCTTTGAGGAAGGTCAGGTGTGTCGGCCCCCAGCTTGCCCAGAAACTATCCTGTTTACCCGGGGTGAAGTCTTGATTGTATGCCACCGGTGTGAAGGGCCCCAACCCAGGGGCTATGTGGTGTTTTCTGAGTGCTATGTCCCATGCTTTTAATGAGGAGTGGGTGGATTCCAGTAGTTGGCCCTCTGCTCCTCTGGTCCCCGACCGTAGAGCGTGTAGGGTCCCAATCGGGATATTAGTTTCACCCTGTTCTATTCCCACCCATCCTTTGTGAGGGGTGTCTCCCATCCATTTCAGCATGGGGGCTATCCGGGATGCCAGTGCGTATCTTTCGATGTCGGGGAGTCCCAGCCCTCCCAATAGGGGTGGTCTAGTCAGGATTTTTTTCTGTATTCTTGGCTTCTTTCTGTTCCATACGAAGGTCACCATGTCCTTCTGTAAGTTTCTACATGTTTTGAGGGGGATCTCTATCGGGAGTGAGCTAATCACATACAAGAGGCGAGGCAGGAGGGTCATCTTGAGTGCGGTTATACGCGCAAACCATGAGAGTTCTTGGGCGTCCCATCTCAGGAGGTCCTCCTTTAGTTGTTTGCACAGAGGGACTATATTCTCCCCATATAGATGTTTATATTCACGTGTTAGTTGAACTCCTAAGTTTCCCAGGTCAGTGGGTGCTGGGCTGACATTCTTTGGGGTATTGTTTCTTCTGTTATGTTGAGGGCTTTAGATTTTGTGAAGTTAATGGTGAACCCTGACGCTTTAGCAAATTCCTGGAGTCTTCCCAGGGCCTTGGGTAGTGACTTGGCGGTGTCGCGTAGGAACAGTAGGATATCATCCGCGTATAGGGCTACTTTATGTTCCACCCCTCCTGCTAGTACCCCTTTTATTTCCCGGTCCTGTCTTATAGTTTGTGCCCCTGGCTCCATAGCCATTGCGAATATGAGGGGGGATAGTGGGCATCCTTGCCGTGTGCCTCTACGGATTTGTATGTTCGTGGTGGATCTGCCATTGATTATAAATGTGGTGGAGGGGCGTTTATAATTTGCAAGGACCATCTTTGCAAAGGTGGGGTCACAACCGTATTTTTTTAGGGTTAGCTCCAGGTATGCCCAGTCTATGCTGTCGAACGCCCTGCGTGCGTTCAGGGCCGCTATGGAGAATTTTTGTTTTGTTTTGTTCCCTACTTCTATAATATCTACCGCCCGTCTAATGTTGTCCTGTGTGTGTCTCCCTATGATGAATCCCGCTTGGTCTTCGTGGATTATTTGGGGTAGAACCCTCGCTAGCCTGTTTGCTTAGATCCTTACATATAGCTTGGCATCGCTATTGAGTAGTGATATTCGTCTATAACTTGTGCAGTCTGTGGGGTATTTTCCCGGCTTCAAGATGAGGACTGTGGTTGATTTACCCATATCTGGCGAGATTATCCCGGTTTCCCTGATGTAGTTGAAAAGGTTCGTTAGCGGCCCCAGTAACTGGTTCCCAAAGGTTTTGTAAGACCCATTCCAGAATCCGTCTGGCCCAGGTGTTTTATTATGTGGGAGGTGCGTTATGGCTTCGCTTATTTCTTCGGATGTTATGGGGGCCTGGAGATTTAGATTATCTTCTACCGTTATCTGGGGGAGGGTTATTTTGGCCATGTAATCTAGTTGGAACTGCGGGGACAGGTCCTCCTTCCCGAGGAGTTCTCGGTGGAACTCTTCCATGATATTTAGCTTTGCCTCTTCCGATGTGCTTGTCCCCCCTTTAGGATTCTTGAGGCTAACTATATAGTTTTGTGTTTTTTGTTTGTTGAGTTTAGCTGCTAGGAATTTATTGGCCTTGCCGCCGTGTGCGTAATAGGATTATTTAGTGCGTAGAATGGATTGTGCGGTGTGGTCTGCCATGTGGGTTTCTAGTTGGGCTCTTACTTTCCGTAGGTTCCTCACTGTTTTGGGTGTTTGTTTGGCCTTATGTTGTGTTTCCGCCTCCTTCAGTTCTAGTTCCAGTTTCTGTTTGAGTATCTTCCTTTCCCGTGTGTATGCTGTGGTTTGTGATATGAATTCCCCCCTCATGACTGCTTTCCCTGCGTCCCATATCACCCCCCAGTTTGTTTCCCCGTTAGCGTTGCCTCGAAAATAGTTATCCAGCGCTGTTTCCATATGGGCTCTAAGGGCTATGTCTCTGAGTATGATTTTGTTCAGTTTCCAGGTTCTGTGGGGGCGGGGTGTCTCTTTCATGGGGGGCATTTTTAGGATAACTGAGGCATGTTCTGTGAGGTACTGTACCCTTATTTGCACCTCTTCTACTTGTGGGATGAGGGAGGGAGAGATCAGGATCATGTCAATCCTCGAGTAGCCCCTGTGTACTTGTGAGTAGTGGGTGTATTCCCTTTCTGTGCTATGAAAAAACCTCCACGTTTCTATTACTTCTAGGTCCCTGAACAGTTTGCCTAGTGCTTGTCTGTTCCTACCATCTGCCATCGTGGGGGGAAGGGTCTTGTCCAGAGTGGGGTCCATTATGCAGTTAAAATCTCCCCCCACAATGATTTGTCCCTCGCATCGGCTACTCAGGTTTCTCAGGATTTCCCCAATGAAGGTGTCTGGTCTGGGGGGATAGTGGGCATCCTTGCTGTGTGCCTCTATGGATCTGTATGCTCGCGGTGGATCTGCCATTGATTATAAATGTGGTGGAGGGGAGTTTATAATTTGCAAGGACCATCTTTGCAAAGGTGGTCATTTGGGCCATATAGTGCTATCAGGGTGTATGTCTGTTCATGCAGGGTCCCTTTGAGTAAGAGAAATCTGCCCTCTGTGTCCCTATATACAGACTTTTTCTTGAACGGTAAATTGGCATTAAGTAGAATTGCAACTCCTCTGGTTTTACTCCCCCACCCCCCCTCCCTGGAGGCGAAGTATTGTTTGGGAAAGGTTTTGTGGGCCATCCGTTTCTCGTCTGGGGCAAGCAGGTGTGTTTCCTGGAGGAAAACTATTGTAGCTTGAAGCCCCGACAAGCGTGTTAGTATGCTTCATCGTTTCACTGGCGAGTTTAGGTCCTGTACGTTCAGGGATACTATCGTTAGTTCGGCCATGGGTCAAGCGTGGGGTCTATTTCGTCTTTTGTGTGCCCTCTTTTGGCGTTATGGATTAAGCGGTGTGTGGATGCGGCCCCATCTTGAAGCCCTTCCCAGCTCAACATTTCCCAACAAGAACAAAAAGAAAACATTGTGAACTCAAAAACTTGTGAACTTATTTCTGCCCTCATGATGGCGAGACCAAGGAGTCTTTGCGCCTTCTCCGGGTTCCCCTGGGAGCGTTGGGTCCCTTGGTACCCCCAGTGTCCCAATCGCCGGGGTATTCCTGGGCTTGTTTTTAAATTATGTTTTTATTGGTTTTATAACATATAACTTATAACATTCCCAAAGTCCCACCCTGCCCCCCTCTCCAGGATGATCCATGTCTTCTTCTCTTCTTAACCGAGGCTTGTCTTATTCCTTATTAATTGAACATGTCCAGAATCTTTATCTTGTGTAGGCACCACTGTTCCATATAGTCACTTTGAAGATAATCAAGGGTTTCACCCGAATCGGCTCTAAAATTTTGGTAGGCCCCTTGTATGTTATAGGTTATTCGCTCCATTGCTATGTGTGCCCATACTCTTCTTATCCAGTCGATGGCTATGGGCAGGTGTTTTTGTTTCCATTTTTGGGCTATTTTAAGCCACGTGCCTATCAGTAGACCCATAAAGTTTTGTTTCTGCGTCTTGGTGAATTGTTTATCTTTGGGGTCCCATATCCCACACAGCCATACATCTTCTCCTATGGTCCCCATTGACGGGAACATTAATTTCATATGCGCTTTAACATCTTCCCAATATTGCTGTAGGTTCGGGCATTCCCACCATATGTGACGCCAGTTCCCTTCACCTCCACATTCCCTCCAGCATTTGTTAGGGGTGTTCCGATATATTTGGTTGAGTCTTTCTGGTGTATAGTGCCATTGCAGGAGGATTTTCATCCACATCTCTTTAACTTGTATCGCCTTCGTAAGTTTTGGTATCATTCTCCATATGTATTCCCAATGACCTTTGGGGATGGCTTTTTGTAGGGTCTTTTCCCATCTTTTAATGTATGTCCATTTTATTTCTTCCTCTGAGGTATTTATGTATTTGTAGGTGTTCGAGACAAACTTTTCTGTTCCGGTGTGTGTCATTATGTACGTTTCAAAGGGTGTTAACTCCCTTGTTGCTGCTTCTTTCATTAGTGGGGTGTCTAACCAGTGGTATAGTTGGTCCTACTTATATTTGTCTTTGGCGTTGAGGTTTAGCATTGTTGTGCATTCTGAGAAAGATCTGATGTTTTGCTCCTGGCACATGTCTCCGACCATCCTGCATCCCACCTCCTCCCATTTCTGATATGCCCTTTTCTCCATTCCTGGTGGAAATTCTGGGTTTCTGAATAGGGGCATGAAGAGAGCCGGATCTTTGGTTAATGTGCCTTTCTGTGTTGCCTTATCCCAGATCTCAAGCGTTGCTTTCATTATTTTGCTAATTTGCACATTCAGGTGTCTATGTTTCTTCCCTATCCAGAGGAGATGTCTGGTGGGTGTTGCCGCCACTGCTCTGTCTTGTGCCGCCCACATTTTCTGGGAATCGTCTGGTATCCATTCTTTCAGTACCCAAAGCTGGGCTGCTTCGTAGTACTTTTTAAAGTGTGGGAGTGCACATCCGCCTTCGTTCCTTGGGGCAGTAAGAACCACATTTGATACTCTCGGGGTTTTCCCCTGGCATATATAGGCCCTAGTGATTTTTGAAAGGGATTTAAAAAAAGCCGGTGGGATTTTAATCTGTATGGCTTGGAATAAGTATAACAGTCTCAGTAATATTGTCATTTTAATTGCCATAACCCTCCCCCACCATGATACCGACAGAGGGTTCCATCTCGTCAAGTCCCGTTTTATTTGCTGTAACAGTGAAGGATAATTGTGTGAGTATAATTCTTGGATTTTCCCTGTCAAGGTAATTCCCAGGTATTTCACCCCAGTTTTCGCTACTTTGAGATGTAGTTCCGTGGCTACCCTGTGTATTTGCGTGGTGTCTCCTGCCAATGTTAGGATTTCTGATTTCTGTCTGTTGATTCTCAAACCTGATAGGGATCTGAATGTTTCGATTTCTTGCATTAGAGCTGGGAGAGAGGCCTCTGGTTCCCCCAGGGTCACTAGCATATCGTCTGCATAAGCTGCTATTGTGTGGCTATTTCCTGCCATGTCTGTGCCTTTTATTTCGTTATTGTCCCTTATGCGTGCCAGCAGTGGTTCCAGAAATATTGCATATAGGAGGGGAGACAGCGGGCACCCTTGTTTTGTTCCTCTTGATTGGGATTATATTGGAGAGGCTTCCATTCACTGCGACTCGTATGTTAGGGGAGTTATAATTTGCCTTAACCATTTTTATATAAGTCTCCCCTACACCCATTTTCCTCAGTGTACTAAAGAGGACAGACCATTCTACCCGGTCGAATGCTTTTTCTGTGTCCAGGGCCAGTACTGCCGCTGGGGTTTGTGTTATTCCTGTTTATTCTACGAGGTGGATGACCCTCCTGATGTTGGCATGTGTTTGTCTACCCGGGACGAACCCAGATTGATCCCGATGGATCAGTTTCGGGAGTACTAGTTTGAGCCTGGAAGCTAGTATTTTGGTGTATAGCTTTGCATCCTGGCTTATCAGAGCTATCGGGCGGTATGAGCTGGAGAGTTGTGGGTCTTTCCCCGGCTTATGGAGTACCAGCATCTTTGCCTCATTGATGGATTGGGTAATGTTTCCCTTATCCTTGAAGGAGTTAAATAGCTCTGTTAGTACCGGGGCCAGTATGTCTCTGTATGTCTTGAAGAACAGTGCTGTGAAACCATCTGGGCCCGGGGCCTTATTCTTAGGGAGGTTCCTAATTGCTACTAGGACTTCTTCCTGTGTAATGTCTTCTCCCAGTATTTGTCTATCAAGTTCCGACAGGGTCGGGAGATCTACTCCTTCTAAATACGTTTTTTGTAGCTTCTCGTCTGGTAGATCAGATGAGTATAGGCGCTGGTAGAATTGCTCAAATATGTTCCCAATCTCTGCTGTTTGCGTTTTCCTTTGTCCTTTGTCATCCAACAGCGTCTTTACTGTCAGGTCCTGTTTCTTCCTTTTGAGTTGCCTGGCCAATAGTGTATCTGCCTTGTTTGCCTTAATATAGTACCAGTGTTTCATTCTTAACAGGTGTCTTTCTGCTTTTTTTGTGCGTAGGGAGTCTAGTTGGCCTTGGACATGTCTACGTGCTTTTTGGAGCTTTGTAGTGGGTTTCTGCAGTATTTCTGCCTGGATTTTAGCTATGTGTGTCTCTAATTCTACTTCCCATTTGGCATTCTGTTTCTCCCTTTGGTTCTTTAGTGCAATTAGCTGTCCCCGGGTAACCACTTTTAGGGATTCCCATTGTGTTTCTTTGGAGATTTCTGGCAAATTGTTAAACAATAAGTATTCTGTGATGTGTTCCCACAATGTGTTTCCCAATACTGGATCCCTGATTATTTCCTCTGGGTTCCGCCAGTTCCACAGCCCCGGGGCTTTTGGGAGCAGAACTATCTCGGCCCACAATGGGGCGTGATCTGACAACGAGATGGAGCCTAGTTCTGACTTACAGATTTTGCCCAATATGCCCGTCGTGACCCAGAGATAATCTATCCTGGACATTGACCCGTGGAAATGTGAAAAGTATGTGAATCCTTGCTGTGTGTTAGTGTGCCTCCACACATCTTCAAGAGCTAGATTGGACATTTTCTGCTTTAGGGCATTCAATGGGGTTCCCTGTCCCTGTTGCCTGGGCCCGGATCTATCACGGTTTGGATCCCATGCTAAGTTCAGATCTCCTCCCAGTATAATTTCCCCTGAGGCGACTTTTCTAATTTGTCTAAGGTGTCTTTGAGGAATCCGTCCTGTCCCGTGTTGGGGGCATATATGGCAGCTAGAATAATGGGGAATCCATCTATTTTAGTATTGACGAATAGATATCTCCCCTGTTTATCTGCCTCTGAGTTGAGTATCTGTATATTTAGGGAGTCTCGGATGGCAATCATGACCCCTGGTTGCCGCTCTGGCGTTTTCGTCCGCTTCCGTGTTGGCGGTTACCATGGCGACTACGGGACGCTAGGAGAGCGCCTGTAGTCCCTTGCCATTCACGCTCCGTGTCACATGACACGCTTCCGCGATGACTGCGGTAAAAGCCGTTCGAGGAAGTAACGCAGTGCTTCTCAGCCATTTTCCTGGCAGCCTGTGCAGCGCGTTCGTGTGTCCTCGTTTTGGTTCTTGAAACTGTTTGTTACTCCGACCCTTGGCCCACGTACTTAAGGACTGTTTTTGGACTTCCCTTCTGTGTTGGCACTTATGGACCTTGTGTTTGGATTCTCCTGGCAACCCTGAACTCCGGCTTTGTATCCTTGGATCTCCGATCGGCCTCCCTCGATTACGGCATTTTGTTGTTCCGTATGTTGGCTTTTGAACTCGGACTGCTTATTGGACTGCTTTCGCCTGCTCCTTCGGCACCTTGTACACCTGGAAGCTAGGTTCTACGAAGCCCACCCAAACCCTCCATTTGCCACATCTGTCCTGAGTGTGTGGTGACCTTGCCTGCTAGAACTTGGATTCCTTGGTCTCTGGAACCCTGTACATCATACAGCACTTATTGGGACGAGGAAGCACCTCTGGGCCCCCTGGAGATTAACATCCCTCCTCGCCCCTAGTGCTCCCGCAGACCCCTCTTAGGTAGGTGTATTGGTTACTCTTGGTCCTTTGAGTCTGTTTACTTACCTGCTCCTTGCTTAACATTCACATTTATTCCTTTTTAGCCAACCGGGGTCCTTGCTGCTGTTGCTCCAACGAACCTGTGGCCTCAATGACTGGCCAGTGAGTGATTACTCTTTCCCTGGCTGGTTCTTGGGGACGGAGGTGTTCCATATCAACGTTGCAATCATAGTTCCTGACAGTTTTAGGAAATGGTCCACTTTCTTCCTTTTTACTGGGGAGTTTAACCGCGGATATTATATGTTAGAATTTTTGATTGTGTCATCTTGGGAGTCTGTATCTCTATGGTCATGCCTCGGTGTAGTCTCATGTAACTTTGGTCATTCCTGGATCCCTGGCAACCCCCAACTTGCTTACCCATCTGTCCCCCCTCACCACCACCCTTCCTGAACTACCCTGAGGTGGGTTCTGGTTCCTATGATCGCTCAGGCGTTGAGCCGTCCGCGCCATGCCCACTATGTCTCAGGGATAACTTGTAGGGTGGTCTAAAACCCTCTGGATTCTAAGTGGTGTCCCGAAACCCTCCCTCCCCGTGGTCGCACCTGTGAGAGCGGTGGTCTCGCTCCTTCTGTCGCTGTAGGTTGGTTGAGCTGGTGGGAGTGTTTCAGGGTCTCGGAAGTAATGAGTTTCTTACGTTTCCTGTTTCTTCATCAGGCTTCTCATTCCTTTGTCTGTGGCCCCTTTGCTTTCCTGTCGTTTCTCTTCATTCCCATTCTGATCTTTTCTGGGCACGCTTTTCTCTCAGTCTTCCCTGTCGGACTCCCTCTTGATCTTGAATGCCCACTATTTGTTTCCCTTCTTGGCAGGTCGTGACCCTTCTTTGTTTGCCTTCCCACATGAACAGCAATCCGAATGGGAATGTCCACTTGTATCTAATTTGTTTCAACGCTAGTTCCTTCACCACTGGGCCCATTTCCCTTTGTTTCTGCAATGTGGACTGCGCCAGGTCCTGGTAGAGTTGGATGTCTTCCCCGTTCATTCGAATGTGGTCCATTGTCCGGGCCCGCCTGAGGTGAGTGCCACCAGGACATCTCGGGGTCTTGCGACTGGTTCTCCTGGGGCCCACCCGGTGAATCCTGTCTATTGCCACTTCCACTTCCTCACTTGCATCCAGGATATCCTTGAAAACTTGCTGGACTGCTTCTTTCAGGTCTCTTTCTTCCACCGTTTCTGCCATATTCTTTATTATTACATTGGATCTCCTTGATCGGTTTTCTAAATCCTCGCACCGTATTTCGAGGTTGTGGGTCCGTGTCAGAAGTTGTTCCTGGATCTCTGCCTGCTGTTGCGCCTCTTCTTCTAGGTTTTGTGCAACTTTCTCCAGAGTGTCCGTTCTTTCCCCTATAGATGTCAGCTCTGTTTTGAGTTCTTGTATTACCATTCTCATGTCCATTTTTATAGTCTCAAATTGGGACTGCATTGTGGCCATGAACTGGGCCTGGAATTCACCAAACCACTTTTTCATGTCTTCTCTCATTGCCGTTTCGCCGGGCTCCGTGTCTGAACCCGCCCTGGCTATCTGTCCCTCTTGATTTTTCTTTCTCGTAGAGATTGCGGATGTAGTTGCTTCTGCGCCCCACAGTTGTGGAAGGCACTGGTCCTGCTTTTTCTGGGGAGTCTGTTGGGTGTTTTGCGCTGGCCTTGCCCTAGATTTGGACATAGGTGCAGGTGCCAGTTGGGGTCCCCCTGACTCTGTGTCCCTGCTGCTTCCCCTGGTGTGCTTTCCTGTTTCTGTGCTACTCTGCTGTATTGTCACGTACGTGCCGTGTCCTTTCTAAGGTCGCCGTGGGTGGTTTGATTCTACCAGATCTAAGGGGGATTTAGGAGTCCTATATGTTCGTTTTCCGGGCCTGCCGTTGTTCACTTAACTCCTGCTCTGCGTGTGGTATGCCTGAGCTTGAGACCCCTGGTGTAGGCTGCTTGCGGGGCGCTGCGGATTGTATGGGGTCCCGTCCTCTGGAGTGTTGTTGTGGTAGTGTACAAGTCTAATTGTCTTCTCCCAGAGAGTCTCAGCCCCCTCTTTGATGTCTTCCTGCTGTGCTCTTTCTGTTCCCGTTTACAAATAGTGTTTGGTGTTTCCTTTCTTCGTTGTTCTTGTTCGCTGCCTCTCCTGCTGCTATGCCCCCTCCACAGGCCCGTGAGCAGCGTACCTTATTTTTCCGCCGAGGCCCTCAGAAGTGTACCACCTTGAATCATCCCAGTCAGTGGGGGCTTCTCTGCTACTGTGCTGGATCAGGTTGTTGGGCTTCCCTCTGCTCGCCTCCTATTCCGTGGATGCCCTGCTACGTTTCGTCTCTTCCTTCGTCCTCCCGCCGTACTTCGGGGTCGCATTGCCTCCGTATTTTGTTGTTCCCCAGGAAGTTTCACTGGGAGCTTGTTTTTTTGGGCTGCTTTTCCCGTGGGGCCTGTCCGCTCGCTGTGTGAAGGCTGTGGCTATGGCTCCTCCTCTCTGTCCAGTGTGTGGAGCCTTTGGCGCTGTGGCTCCGCTACCCACCCGCTACTCACCCGCTGGGTCTGGGGCTGCTCCAGATGTCTGTTCTGGGCCCCTGGGGTGCTCCTTCTGTGCCCGTTCACAAATAGTGTTTGGTGTTACCCTTCTTCCTCGTTCTTCTTTGCAGCCTCCCCTGCTGCTATGCCCCCTCCACAGGCCCGTGAGCAGCATACCTTATTTTTCTGCATAGGCCCACGGAAGTGTACCACCTTGAACTATCCCAGTCAGCGGGGGCTTCTCTGCTACTGTGCTGGATCTAGCTGTTGGGCCTCCCTCTGCTCGCCTCATATTCTGTGGATGCCCTGCTACGTTTCTTCTCTTCCTTTGTCCTCACACCGTACCTCAGGGTTGCGTTACCTCTGTATCTTCTTGTTCCCCAGGAAGTTTCACTGGGAGCTCATTTCTTTGGGCTGCTTTTCCCGTGGGGCCTGCTCGAGTCTCTGTCCGCTCGCGGTGCGAAGGCTGCGGCCGTGGCCCCTCCTCTCTGTCCAGTGTGGGGAGCCTTTGGCGATGTGGCTCCGCTACTCTCCCGCTAGTTCTGGGGCTGCTCATACGGCTCCGGATGTATGTTCTGGGCCCCTGGGGTGCTTCGCCTTCATTGTGCGGCTAAGGGCTGACGTCCCATTGAGAAGAGGCCACGTCCTCCGCTTCCCGCCGTCTGTCGCCGGGAGCTGCCGCTCCTCCTCCCGGTCCTGTCCGTGGGGCTGTGAAGGTCCCGATGTCCGCTTCGCCCAAGGCTCTCCGTTGGTGCTGGTTCGCTCCAACCTGCGGAAATACTGCCTGGCCCTTATCCCACCTTATTGTCTAGCTTTATTGTTGCGGCCGATGGGGGAGAGGACGGAGCTCCTCTCACGCACATCCTCTCCGCGTCGCCGCCATCTTGGAATCTGATGTTTAGCCTTTTAACACTGTTCAAAAGTCAAAATAAAGTTTTACCAGGTAAAGCGAGCCAATCCCACAGCATAACTGCCAGACTGCTAGGACTGCAGCTTAATGCCGCTCTGCGTACTGAAGAGGGATTATGAACACTTCCCTATTGCTCTCCAGTGAATAGAAAGTGAAAGCAGACCAAAAAACCTATTGAGTGCACCAAACTCCAAAGTGGACTGCCCAAACTGCAGCTCTGCCTAAAGCTTTTACAGTGGGGGTAAGCCTGGAAGAAATTATCAGAACAGCAGATTGGTGTAGTGATGCGACTTTTAAGAAGTTTCATTTTAAGCCAATGACGGGAGTAGCGACTATAGTAAATAAGCTTTAAACTAGCATAATGTTCGCCTCCGGTCTTGCCATAGAATAAAGTTTACCCAGCCTAGAATAGCAGAGGGGGTACTGGTTCTATTAAAGACATGGAGGCGAGCATTATCCCAACAGTATGAGCAATTTAATCAAAGTGAGGAATGCTGTCTATGTAAGTTGCGTTCCCACCCTAATCTGGTAAATGAAATGCTTGTTTGATTGCAGGCGCAGAGCAGAGGCAGACTGCCTGAAGGGTCGGAGAGAAGAGGGATCCTCAAAAGGAGCACAGTTCGGCAAGGTTAGCCACTACATGTTTGTTACAAGTTTGACCCGAAGAAGAGGCTGTAGTATTGTCGAGAGGGAAGGTTGGCATTGATCGCAAAGAAAGAGGAAAGACTCCGTAAGGAAGGGGCTTATGAGGTTTAGAAGAGAATGTCTACTGCCTCAAAAGGAAATATTTTAGTTGGAACTACAGAACGCAGTTAATGTTGATACCATCGTTTTTTTTGTAGTTCTCCAAGTTTTTTAGATTTGTTTACTGCTGTGAGAGCAAGCAGGGCTCACGTCGAGGGTGTACAGAGACCCCTCCACTTTTTTAATAGGGCACCTTGATGTGCTCATTTCTGCTGATGCCACATTCAGTTTGTATGTTAATGAGTCCCCCCTGTGATGTCCACGTGATGAGGATCGAGTGGGCAAGGAAATAAAGGTGCCAGGAAAGCCTGCGAAGGGCAGTTCCTGCTCTGACCACAGAGCAAACGTGTCCTGCCTCTTATTGCGCATCCCGCCCATGCTGCTCTCTAGAGCCCCTGGAGGCCTGGCCCCTCATCCCCGGGCCAGGCATCACACTGGCAACGAGGTGGAGGTACCATGCCCACCCACCACGGCCCCTCTGCACCCCGCTCGCATTGTGCTCCAGGCAACCGCTGGGCCCGCTGACCTGAATCGCGCGCCCCTCCGAGGTACCTTAGCAGCGGCAACACCCTGGCAGTCGATGTGGTGAGAAGGAGCTGGAACATTCCATCGCCACGCCCCAGGCACCCCCAGGGCTCGCTAATTGAATCGTGCCTTCCCGCCAGGTGCCTGGGTGTTGGCGAGGAACTTGCACAGAAAGGAAAAATAGAAACTCTCCTGAGTAAGTGCGCCATCTGCACGCGCATGCAGCAACTGGCAGAAACATTTTTTAAATTGGTTTCCTGTGTCATCCAGCTGTCCACAGGCCCACAGGAAGGCCCAGCTATCACATGGGACATACGTGCACACGAGTGCCCCGCAAGCCACAGCGCTCGCACAGAAAGCCCCAAGGGGCCCCAGGAGCGTGGGACAACACCCCAAACTATGTGTCCACACGGGAGCAGCCTAACACAGTGGCTAAATAACAAAAGGGCCCCGGAAAACACTCCAAAGCCAAGACAACACAAGGGAGAACACTACAGCAGGCATCCAAAGCGCAGCCTAAAGCATAAGTCTCCACCAGCATCCACACAGGAAAGGAAGCACTGCACACGCAACGCATACAAAGCCAAGGCCACGCAAGAGAGCCCCAACCCAAGAACACTGCAAAGCACTCTGAAGCATCACACGAACACTGCAAAGCACTGCAAAGCATCACACGCACTACCGAGGAGGTACAGCAAGCACAGCCTAGGCCCCTCACAAGATGGCAGACGACACCTTAACGACGCAACAGAGGCAACAGGGCCGAAATCCCGACACCAGCACATGGCTGGACACCACGCAAGGGACTTTCATGCAACCCTTCCAGCCTTTCGGTCCCCGCAATGGACTCCGCTGGGTGCTCTGGATCCAGCAGTTTCAGTTGTGCATCTTGACACATGACATCACCAGCGAGAAAAAAAGAGCCTTTGACTGTTTAACGCACTCCCAAACTGGGGCACAGTAGATGACTATGAGACAACGAAGGACGTCCTGACCAAGAAGCTCAATCCCAAAGTGAGCCCCGACTTTGAAAGATTCAAAATTAGCCAGATAGCGGCCGCAGTAGAACATCGACGACTTCCACAGCCGAATGCAGGAGATGGCCCTCAGATGTGACTTCCCGAATTAAGAGTTTGTGGTGTGGCAGCAAGTGATTCATGGACTATCCTCAGACAAGCTCCGACGGTCCATCCTATCAGAGACGGACCTATGACTGGACACCATCTTATCTATGGGGTTACTGCGGGAGAGAACCGATGAGCATGTGTCGGAGATGGAGCAAATAATCATCCGACTGCCGCTGGACACCGAAACACCACACAACAGCATGTCCACAGTCAACGCCCTGCGGCAGCACAGACCCCAACAGGAGCCGCCAGCCACCAGACAGAATATCTGCATGTGGTGTGGAGGTCAGCAACATAAAGGCAAACTATGCCCGGCATATGGCACCACGTGCCGCAAATGCGGGAAAGTGAACCACTACGCATCAGTGTGTCGGAGCTCCCGAAAGCCCAGAGAGCACTCACCCCGGAGGTACACTACGGACAGGAATAAAGATGCAAAGCACCGCAACACACGACCAGACCACCCACGACAGCATGACCGATGGCAGAAGAGACAGTCAGGCAAATCACGTGAGAGTAGGAATGGACGGGCCCAAGCAATAGACGGAGAAGACACTGACAGCCTGTCACGCCACTTCGGGGGAGACCGAGGTCCAGGGCGATCGCTCTCCCTCTTCCTTCCTGGCGGATCTACCCGCGCTTTCGCGTCTGGGGAGCCGCCGGGAGGAGAGCTTCAGGTACCGCTGTTGGTGGGCTACGGCGCATGCGCGGGAGACCACAGTCTCGGTCCCGCGCATGCGCCGTAGATCAGGCTTGTACATCGGGAAGGGCTTGCCTTCCAAGCCTCGTTTTGGGTCCGCCGGCGCTCGGGGGTGAAACGGCTTGCGTTTCAGGCCTCGCGGGCGCCGGCGGCCCATAAAAGGAAGCCGCAACAGAAGCTAATCGCGTCTCAACGTGGAAGCTTCGTTCGTGTTGCTCGCTCCTGGTTTCCTGTGATTCCAGCTTCCCGCTACCCTGCCTTGTCCTCTGCCTGCCTGGACACCCTTTCCTGCCTGGGTATCCTGTCCTACTTGCCCTGCCTACTGCCTGCCTGGGTATCCTGTCCTACTTACCCTGCCTACTGCCTGCCTAGGTATCCTGTCCAACCTGCCCTGCCCACTTGCCCTGCCTACAGCCTGCCTGGGTATCCTGTTCCACTTGCCCTGCCTACAGCCTTCCTGGGCACCCTGTTCCACTTAGGGTCCTGTTGCCTGCTACCCTTTTGTCTGCTTGGGGGTCCAGTTAGTCCTAGATCTTTTGGGTCCCTCTGGTCCCTATTTCAGTTCCTTGGTTCCTTGTTCTTGCCCTGCGTCTTACGGGTTCTAGGGTTCCCCACTGAATTCCCCTGGGACCTTTAGCTCGTTCCCAATCTGGTTCCCCTTTTCCAGTCTGACTCCGCCTGGTGCTTGGTGTTCCATCTTCATACCAGCTATCCGAAGTTCGCCTGCAGCTTGGTGCTTTGACCTTCACCTTGGACCTCGTCTTGTTTCAACTCTTCAGACTGACCGTTGCCTCTCCTGTCTGTGCTTGCACAGTCCCATCGTCACGTTAATCGGGAGAGTGCTTTCCGTGGCGCTGGGAGTCTGCCCATCCTCCACCCCGTGCCATTCGGGTGGTGGAGAGGTGGGTTCCCCGAGTCACACACTCATCGTTCAGAAGACTGCAGTCTGGCGGCCCCAACAAGAACCACACCAAGGAAAACAGGTACACAGTCATCACGAACATCTCAGCTTGACACAGCCGACAGCAGTGAAGACAGACAGTTGAGTAGAGAGCAATCCTCAGCCTACTCAAAAAGACATAGAAACCCCTGGCAGGAAAAAGTAAACATGATATCGGCAGTCAAACCCAGGCACAGCAGGCAAACCAGTGAAAACAAATCACGCTGCTTCACCGTAAAAGTGGACGACATCCCTGTCACCATGATGACTGATACGGGGGCAACAGTAAACGTCATGCCGACCACCAGGTTCGACAGGCTTGACCCTAAAACCCTCCTGCGGTGAAGGAGCGTACTACTATATGCCTCCAGCTGCAGAAAGCCTCTCCCCGTAGTCGGATACTTTAAGAAGGTCATCACACATCACGGCAAGAGCTGCAAGGATTTGATCCACCTCGTAGACGCTAGGATAGAAACTCTGCTCAGCTGCCTGACGGCAGAACGACTAGAGCTGATCCAATTCAACTTCGCTATCCAGTCCATGGACATTGATCACCTGCTAACAAAGCACAAAATACTATTCGAAGGCATCGGATGCCTCAAAGGCAGGTAGTGAAACTCTCCATTGACCCCACGATAGAACCACGAGCAGTACGACACCGGAGAGTTCCATTCCACATGAGGGCAGCTGTAGAAGCGGAACTAAACAAGCTGGAAGACCTCCAGATCATTGAAAAGACCACTGACCCCACCCCCTGGGTCTCGCCGATGGTAGTCACGGCCAAGCCAAAACAACCCCACGCGGTGCGCATTTGCATCGACATGCGCCTCCCGAATGTGGCAATAGGGAGGGAAAGGCACATAACTCCCACGATAGACCAGCTGATCATGGACCTGACTGGCGCCACAGTCTTTTGCAAATTGGACCTACAATCAGGCTACCATGAAATCCGCCTATCAATTTATTTTAAGATCTTTTTATTGGCATTTCAATCATGTACATTTTGATCATTACAATTAAATATGTCACAGCGCAGCATTTCAACCTGTCTTACTGTACATTTATACCATTTCCGTTAACCCCACGGGTGAGATCAGCCAAAAAGGACAAAGATCTGATAACCAAGAACAAGAGAAAAAAGAAAACAACTAAGTGAACATTCCTCACACAGTGAATTCAAGGTCGCACTCAATGCGCCCATATATGAAGCTGTTTCAGGGGCAGTACTCAAATCTATTTTACTTCACAACAGTGGTAGATACGTTAGCTGTTTTTAGTGGGCAGCTATAGTTTGTTGCTAGCACAGTCATATAGCTTTTCTTGAAGAAAGGTATCACTCCCCACAACTGCACTACTCCACACTTTTGTTTCGATCTACGACCAGAACTCAAATTCTTTAAGCCATCTTAGATATTGCGGGTCCCCGGGAGATTTCCACACCATTGCGATGCATCTTTTAGCTAATATGCTGGCCATGTCCATACATTTTACATTATGTTTAAACTTGCTGTTCCTTGGATATGCGCCCAACAGACACTCTTTCGCAGTCCAGTCATATGTAACAATTCTGGCTTTTCTACAGGCCTGTTCTATCCGAGCCCAAAAACTCTGCACCCTTTCACAACTCCAAAACATGTGTATTAAGTTTGCCCCATCATTACCACACCAGATGCATAGAGGTTGCGACTTCCTGTTGAACCTGGCAACCCTGCTTGGAGTCATATACGTGCAATAAAGCACATTCGGCTGTATCAACCTGAAGCGGGGTTTCCTGGAGACATCCCTGGGGTAGCCCAGTATGCACTCCCACACTTTCTCTTCAAGGTCCTCCCCATGATCTTGCCCACATCTGGATTTTAGATCCATGCTCCTAGGGTTGGGCCTTTCTATTATAGTGTTGTATAGTATGGATACCGGTTTCCAACAGTCTTCCAGAGCGTACATGAGGGCCCAGAGCGATGACGGGGCTGGCTCTTCAGGCCACTGCGTCCATTTACGTTTGGCCACCGCCCGTACCCTTGAATACCATAAGAACTGGCCCTTGGGTAATCCTGCCTGTACAGTTAGGGACTTCATATCTCTGAAAATGTTATCCGTATACATATCCCACCATGTTCAGAGCCCCAACCCCTCCCATAGTCTGGCCAACGCTAGATCGTATTTATTCCTACACACGTCTGCTGCTATTGGTGCCTCAGTTGAGTATGGGTTGTCTATTGTGAGCAGTTTCTGTGTTCTGCACCACACCTGACGTCCCAGGGTAACCAGGGCTGGCACACTACCCAAGCATTCCAGTGGCAACCTCAGAATCTCCTTCAAATAAGCAGGCGCCACCAGCCGCTGTAGCAGCAGTGTTTCCGATGTGGGTTCATCTGAGAGCCATTTGGCGACATGACCAAGCTGCGCCGCTAGATAATACCTCTCCAGATCTGGCATATGCACTCCTTCCACCTTACAGGGCAGGCACTGCATCGCCAGGGCAATTTTATGTCTCAGCTTTCCCCAAAAGAAATCCCTGAGCATCGTTACCAGCAGGCAGAAAAATGGGGAAGTTATGTAATGATGGACATTATAAAAAAAGTATAGGAACCATGGTAGGATAATCATTTTTGCGATGGCAACTCTGCCCATCAATGATAACGAGAGTTTTGACCAAAACAGCATGGATCTTTTCAGCCCCGCTATCACTGCCTTGGTGTTGTGAGTATGCATGTCCTCAGTGGAATGAAATATGTGTATCCCCAAGTACCGAAATGATTGCATGCGATAGCGGAAACCCCTGCCTAGTGCCCCTTTATATATCCCAGGCCTCAGACACCTGCCTACCTGACTTTACTCGGGCAACTGGGGACATATAAAGTATTTTCACCCAACCTATAAATTGTTCACCAAATCCAAACGCGCTCAGTACTCCAAACAACCACTCCCAATACAGCTAATCGAAAGCTTTGATTGCGTCAAGCGACACCACCGCACAGGGTTCATGGCAGTCTGCAGTCTCTGCCACAATGGGCAGTAACCGTCGCAGATTTAGGGCAGTGCTATGGCCCAGGATAAAAGCATTTTGATCTTCATTCACTATACCCCCAATCGCCTTACGTAGCTTCCCTGCTAGTATCATAGTAAGGATTTTCACGCCATAGTTAAGCATGGCTAGCGGCCTATAGGAATCGCAGCAATCAACTGGCTTCCCCGGCTTCGGTATCGGGACCACCGTCTCCCTCATGCTTCCCAGAAGCTCACCTTCCTCATCTGCTTCCATTAATACTTTGTGCAACACCGGGGCCAGCACTTCTGCATGCCTTTATTAAAATTCAGGGGGAAGCCCGTCACTACCTGGGGTCTTGCTAGTGGCCAGCAAATTAATAGCCTCCTTTATTTCATCTACAGTAAGTACCATATCTAGTGCCTCCCGGTGTGTGGCGCCCAGTCCAGGGAGCCCTATCTCTTCCAGGGTGTCCACTATCTCCTCCTCAGGAACCAGGCTCTCATGTTTGTAGAGCTCTGAATAAAAGTCGGAGAACACTATTAATATCTAGCTGCGTTCTATACATATTGCCATCCCATCCCCTCTGTTCCGTAGTTTGATGTCTAGGATATTCCCTCTTGCACAACCATGACAGGAGTCTACTGGGTCTATCGTCCTCTGCATGCGCCCTGGTGCTCTTAACCGTATGGTCAAACTTCGCTAGCCTGTCCCATGTTTACAGAAAAGCGTACCCTGGTGTCTGCCAGTGTTTCCTCTTCAGCTTGTTGCCCAGGACCCCTCACCTCTAGCTGCTGAATCTCCTCCTCCAACCTCTCCAAGTCCCCCTTGAGGGTTTTCCGGATGCCCCTCTGCCGGACATCACCTCCCCTCTCACAACCACCTTCAGCGCTTCCCAGACAATCCCACACTCTTTCACGCTGCCCACATTATGTTCCAGATACTCTTCCAGTTTCCGTTTTAGTTCATCCCTAAATATTTGGTCTGTCAGGGCGTCTGTGGGCATTCGCCACATTGGGATGGGGGTCTGGGACCCTTCATAATCTATTCCATCATCAACGGGGAGTGATCAGAGACTGACCTACCCAAGTAATGGGTTGCACCCACCTCCCACTTCTGGGCCTGACTCACAAAAAAGTAATCGATTCTGGTGTAGAGGCTATGGGACGAAGAGTAGTATGAATAGCCACCATCTCCAGGGTGAGTCTCTCTCCATATATCTAAGAGTTCAAGATTTGACAGAACAGTGTTTAGCGCTAGGGTTGTGGGCCCTTTTTCGTTTCTGGGTGTGGTTGACCTATCTAATATCGGATCCCTGATACAGTTGAAATCCCCACCCCATATGATGAAACATTCTGCGAATTGTGCAATTTTAGTGCTGATCAAGCTAGCGTGTGTTGAGATATTGTGATTGGGGAAATAGGAGTTAACAATGCACACCTCAATTTGGTCTACATGACCTTGTAGTATTAGATATCTCCCCTCCTTATCTGCCTCCATCACCATCAGGCGGAACGGGAGATTAGGGTGTAGCCATGTGTACACCCCTCTAGCGTATTTGGAGTGTGCTGCCCCGTAGCCTTGCCCTCCCCATCTTTCTTTAAGCTTCGCCAGGTCCTCAGCCATCAGGTGAGTCTCCTGCAGCAATGCAATAGACACCTTCTTCCTCTCCAGAAAGGATTTCACTCTGTTCCTGCGCAAATATGAACCCAGTCCCCTCACATTCCACGTCAATACCTTAATGCCTGATGCCATATTTACGTTTAACCCGTGTACCCCATCAGCATCCCACCTTGGTCTAGTTGTGCTCTGTGGGCTCGACTGTGATGTCAGCTACGCCTACATTCACTTTCCCGCTTCCCCCAGCTCCTTTACCCCAACCGTGCGTGCTGTTTTGCGACCAACTGCGCGAGGACCCAACAATAAACCTTCCAAACAACAAAAATGTGAACATTTGCCCAGCAACTGCCTTTTGCGGGCAGCGCTCAGGGGCAATCGCACCTTCAAGGCCTATCCAGGCCATTGGGTGCAGCATAACAGATGCTGACAATGTCCTGCACCAACCTTTGCATGGGTAAGTCTCCAAACCCACGGGAAGCAGTCCAGCATTACTCCTGTTCTTAATAAACAACATGCAGTTCAATAACATATTCATCTCCTACTTACATTGCAAATAATAGCAGAGTCCCACAGGGGGTACCCCGGCCAATAAATTCCCCCACCGCCCCCACTTCAACAAGCAGCCTCAGGTATCAGGCTTCTCCCTTTCTGCCAGATTATTGTGCTCCAACCACATGGTAGTCGTAGCAGGGGTGTCCAAAAATGGCACCCTGCTCTTGTGGATAATTTTGAGGCAAGCCGGGTACATGAAAATGTATTTGATGTTGAGCTGCCGCAGTCTAGCCTTGATCGGCACAAACGAATTCCTAGCTCTTTGTACATTGGGCGTGTAATCTGAGTAGATGGCTATTTTCGAGTTATCTCGCTGAATCTCACCTCCCTCCCTGGAAAATTTCTGGATTATTTCTCTGTCTTGAAAGTTTCAAATTTTTGCAATCATCGGGTGGGGGTAGGATCCTGGAGGAGGACGTTTCTGTAGGGACCTATGGGCTCTCTACACAGCAAAGCCCTGTGACAAGTTGCCCATCCCAATTTCTTGTTGCAGTAAGCTCTCCACAAAGCTAGTAGGGTTAGATCCCTCCATCCCCTCTGGGATCCCCAGCAGTCGTATGTTACTGTGTCGGGCCCTTCCTTCTGCATCTTCGAACCTCATTTCCAGCACAGCATTCCTCCTCTCCAACTCCTTCACCCTAGTTTCAACATCTTTTGTAGTTTCTTGGGTTTCCCTCAAACTCGATTCAGCCGTTGTCACTCTCTGCCAGGTTACGAACATCTTGACGCAATAATTGCACGTCTTCTTTTATCTCCCCAATTTTAGTTTCCAAGGAGGTTCTTAGCGCCGCCATTGCTGCTAGTACTAGATCCTCCTTCCCATTCGGATCCGCAGCCGCTGCTTCTTGTTATGCAGCGCCAGTGGACCACGATGATTCACTCCGCCGGTTGGCTCCCTGAAATGAGTCCATAATAGTTGTCTTGTTTTTTCCTTTAGTGGGCGACATGACTGCAGGATCCGGAGTTGATACCAACCAGGGACCCTCACTGAGTTGCTGCTGTAGGAGGCCCCTCTTGTCAGGCCCACCAGTTGCACCGCTCAACATCAGAGGCCAGGACCTCGTTGGTTAGGGAGCACTGCGCCACTCAATGCACCAGGATCAGAGTCAGATGTCTGATTGCACAAGTCGTGGGGCTTGCTGTGCTACTACTCCGGTATCTACTGGACTCGTAGGCCTGTTTGTGGTACAGGTTTATGTAGCTTCCACTGGACTCTGTGTCGCTACCTGCAATACAGTGATTCCAGCATTCTCTCTCACTTTGTATCCCCGGTGGTAATGTGCACAGATACTGACTATCTTTCACTGTGCACCCTTACTGGACACATATAGCACCCCAGAACCAGCAGTACAAAGTCTGTTGGTGCGCAGTCGTAGTTCGTCTACCACCCTTGCCCACTCTCCAACAGCAGTAACCTTAAATGTGCTTGCCACTGATCTCTCAACCAGTTCAGTCCATAGTCTGCTGGGTGGGGGGGAGACCCCCCTTACTGTTCAGAGGAGCCTTCTGTTAGTGCCTGCCAGCCAAGCAAACTTAGGCAGCTGGGTTCCCAACTCGCTGTGCGCTGTACTGATCAGGGTGACAGTGCTCGGAGGATGCCTGCTGGAGTGAATATCGGCTAGGAGCCTCACGTCCCTGCTCAGAGCACTCGGCGCCCACACCAACCTGGGGACCTCAGCTTGTTCTTTGCGTGTACACCTTGCTACAGCAGGCAGCCTGCAGCGACGTACCTTTCGGATGGCGCTCTGCGGTGCTATCCGGGGGCCGCTCCTAATTCCTGCCTCGGATCCGGCAGGCAGTGTGCTCTGCTTCGCCTGCAATATTGTACATCCACTGTAGGGCCATGTGACAGTGCCCAGGGGCCCTCCTAGCCCCGCGCGGCAGCCCCACAGAGCGTTGCTCCACGTGGCGCCAGTAAACCCCACTCGCTCCCGCCGGTTCCACTCCTTCACTTGCTCCGCAACAGCCACAAGAGTACACGCGCACCTGTACAGGGCTAAACCTCTACAGTCCTTCTCCTGTGCAGCTCATACATGTTGGGGTGCAGCGCTTCCAACCCCAGTCCTCTGCCGCACAATTCTGCCGTTCAGCCTTGTCCAGAAGGCTCTCACTTCTCGGGCACCAGCCTCCCTCTGCAAGGTCCGCACGTAGCGTTCCAAGAGGCAGGCCAGAGGACCAACACCCCTCCCCCACCTCAGACCTGACTCACAGCTCCGTCTGCCATTTTTGCGCCTCAGGGTTTGCTGCTTCCAAACTTCGTTTCTGCTCCTAAAACACTCCGATTTTCACTGAGGTTGCGTTCAGGAGCAGCAGGACCCGTTCCCACACTCAGAGATGTGCTCACTTCATCAATACTTCAATTTAACTGCTTCTTAGCAGGATCTGATGTAGGATTTAGACGGGAGCTCCGATGAAAGACTGCCTCACTCCATGGTCTCAGGCCATGCCACTTCAAATCCACCTATCAAAAGAGTCACGATACATCATAACGTTCTCATCGCATATGGGGCTGAGACGGTACCGATGTCTCAACTTCGGCATTTTACCAGCTGCGGAAGTCTTTCAGCACGAGATACACAAGGTCCTCCAAGACCTTCCAGGAGTAACGAACATCAGCAATGACATCTTAGTGTACGGAAAGACTGAGAAAGAACACAGTGTCAGGCTGGCAGCAACCCTGCAACGGTTGGAAGACTCAGGACTAACGCTACACAAGGAAAAGTGACAGTTTGGGATGTCCACGCTGAGCTTCTTCGGCTACGTCTTCAACGAAAACGGTGTGTCCCCAACCCAGGAAAGGTCAAAGACATCAAGAATGCACAAGCCCCAGCCACAGCAACAGAAGTGCAGAGCTTTTTGGGCATGGCTGCATACTGTGGGTGATTCATCCCCGACCTCGCAACCATCGCCACCCCCTTCTGGGAACTCACAAAAATGAAGACACCCTGGGAGTGGGGAGAAACACCAGAGGATTTTCGCCTTTCAGAAAATCAAAGACACCCTCTCCAGTGAAGCCACCAGGGCATTTTTCGTCACCTCACGCACAACAGAACTGCTAGTGGATGCCAGCCCAGTGGGACTCAGAGCAGTCCTCACCCAGACAGACAAAGATGGCACCATCTACCTTATCGCGTTCGCTCGCAAGGCGCTCACAAGGCACTCACACAGACTGAACGGAACCATGCCCACATTGAAAAAGAGGTATTTGGTCATCACATGGGGATGCAAGTACTTCCACGTCTAAATCCTGGGCCACCCAGTGAAGGTGCTGTCAGACCACACGCCGCTGGTGCTCATCTTCAAAGGTTCAGTGCCACATCCTCCAGCCAGAATCGAGCGCTGGATGCTCCAGTTGCAACAATTTGATCTGGAGGTACAACACCGGGTAGAGGCCGACAATCCAGCAGACGTCCTGTCATGGCATCCCTGTCCGGCCACCGCCACGGAACGCGAAGCAGCCCAGGAGACGGAGGAGCACGTGTGCCAAGTAGTTGCTTGCGCCAAGCCTAAAGCCACGAAGATCGAAGAAATAACCGTAGAAACAGACAGAGACCTTCCTCCAGCTCACCAAGAAGGCGATCCTGGCGGGGGAATGGAAGACCTTCCTCACAGCAGTCGCCCACAAGATGCCACAAGCGCAGGAAATGATCCAGGCACTATTTGGAATATGTCATGACCTCTCTGTATCGCTGGAGGGCCTCATCCTCAAAGGCCATCGCATAGTACTGCGCGCCACCCTTCATTAGAGAGCACTCAAACTGGCACACGAAGGCCACCAATGGGTCGTCAAAACTGTAGGGTATTTTGTGTATATTTGGGGCCTAGCGGTATTTTCTTACAGCCAAAAATAAAGTAATTCAGCAATAATCACTCCTTGCATTCAAATTGGGTTTGGTATTATAGTAATATAGTGGCTATGCATTATTTCAGTACACAGATACAGTTAGTTGGTATGCATTTCGTTGTGGTATAGTGATGAGCATAATTTCTTTGTTTTATTTGTGGCCCCAACATACAAAACCCCTTTCTTTTGTTTAGACTGTTCTTGTGATCTCTAGAGGCCTCAGGCTTCTACATTATTCAAGAACACCACATTTTCATATGGAGTGCCACATATGGCTGTTATCACTGATTTATCTACACCAGTGAGCTATGCTTCCATAAAGTATTCACAATAACATGTGGTATAATCACTAATTTATTTACATTAGGGAAACTATTTCCAGAGGCCTCTTTCTCTGCTGACTCATGTACGTCCAACAGACTATCAGATTGTGTTCCACTCAGAAGTCACACACACATACACTGAGTGGAACCACGCACACAGCTATTTATAATTACTCATAACATAACTTTTTCCACATTGGATGCTTGACATATATTACCTAATAACCTCCCCTTTTATCAGTTGATGTGGGCTAACTGTACCAGAGAAAAACAGAAGCAAATAGAAGCCTTTACACGGATTGTGATTTATATCAATTTCATTTCAAAATCATACATTACCAGTTTTGCGAGGCAGTCTTTTCTAGAATAAACACAAGAGAAGCAATTGCAAAATACATGGCATTTCATTAGATTCTTTGCAACAATAAAAAGAACAGTGCATCAGTTGACTTGCATTTCTGAATAGCAACATTAGAACGCAGCTATCGCTACGCTGCCTGACTGAAATAGCTTTCATTCACACACCGCATTCTCGCTTTGTGTAAGATAATTACCAACAAAATTGTAGCAGATCAGCACGCGAACTCTCTGGACAGGTCGCCTTCTTTAAATGGCTCGGGACTTCCCTTTGTAACACCCGGCGAGGACATGCAGTTCCAATCTGCACTCTTTGGTCCTCAAACCGGTGCCAATTGACTGGAATCTCCAGCCTGTAAAAGTCAGCAGTACACTGGAACGACGCCCCTCAATCAGGCAGCCCCACAGCAACTCCCCTCAGGCTTCTCACCGTGTAAACATGTCCACTGCCTTTCTCTCTCCCCGAGATTCTTCAGGAAACCTCTGTTACCGCTCCTAGGGTGACGTGCACCCAATATAATTCTATCATGTCATACCCTCCTTCTTCAAACAATAACTCACTTTTCAGTAAGAAACTGTATCCACTAATTTCCTGCTTATTCGAGTTTTGTTTCTTTAGCAAGGACCTTGAAAAGCACAGAGAAAGAGAAAGGAAAAAAAATAATTCTGAATGTCAGCCTGCCTCATTTTGCACTTGGAGAACACATTATGATATTAATAAGTTAAGATCATGTTAGTACTGTTAATTATATCAGTTCATTAATCCTCTAATGTGTCTCCTGCAACAGAGGCATTTCAGGAGAAAAGAAATGGTGCAATTGCTTGTACCGCATTATAGCAATACATTGATCTCATGCAGTGGTGCTGCACTCCAAAAACACGCTAAATAATCCTACATATCCCCTCCTTTTTCTGAGAATTTTGGCCATGGTCCAAGCCACAATTGGAAGAAATCCAACTTGCTCCCTTTCTTCTTTTTTAAAATGTATGTGTGTTGGGATATCTTTCTCTCCCCGTTGTAGCCACTAACATGAGCAACATCTTCATTTTTACTGATAAAACAATCAACCATCCTCCCATTATTAGCACCAGGACAGCTAAACCCACTATAGAGCGTTCCCCCCAGGTTCCCCAATTAAATCTTTCCACTTCTATTATACCCAGGTTACTAACCGTAATGTTGTTCTTTCTCTTTATGATTCAATAAGAATTCTAGGTCCGGGTCTATTAGAAATGCATCCCTTTGAATAAATTCAATATTTTCTACTTGGCTTTCCCAAATGTCATTCGTAACATGAAATAATGTTAACCCTCCAATCGACACAATTGTATCCTTTGGAACCTGTAAGTAAAAGACATTATATTTCACCTGTTTAACCACATATATTCCATGATTTAAGTGTACTACTGTCAGGTTTTTTAAACAGGTGCTGATCAACCATTTACCTTTGACCATTTTAGCCTGTGCTAATTCTTCACTCCCCATATTGCTAATGATCACTTCACATCCTTCTGATATACTTGGGTCAGATTTCAAACCACAAATAGCGTCTGTAGCATCAGGAACAAACGGTTTACCTAGGCACATATAATTTTGTTCTTTAAATTTGACACACGTTTCCAAGTTTGGTATCAAGTAAACTTCAGGCTCCCATGACTGAAATGTCACCACTTCTGGAGTCTTAATCTTAATAAATTTGTCCTCTTGCCAAAATCCCACATTGTGTACCCACTTGGTTTGATAAATAAGTTCAGGAGCTACATATGGGATGCATAGTAAGAACCCAATTTCCAGCCTATCCAAGTCCACATATAATGGCATTGCATTACCCATTTCAAATGCAATTTTTACCTGTATCACATCAATCTCCCTCCTAGTCAACCTTTCTATCATTTGATGAATAATATCCTGTGAAACAAAGTACAATGGTATATGTCCTTGAATCAATTGTGAAATTGCAGTTTGAACTTCTCTCATATAATTCGTTAATAGTCTATCAACAGGACTCATTATATTCAAAATCTCACTAAGTGTTCTGTCATGCTTAATAATCAGCTTAGTTGCCCGTTGCATCACATCCGCTTGTTCATTCAATACGATCGCAGTTTCATTTATGAACCTTACTTGTTCATCCAATCCCCCTCTAATCCCATCTAATGTTTTTTGTATTATTTCTAGGTCAACACTCAGTTGTTGTGCTTTAGAACTCAGCGTCCCTACTGAAATGGCATTGGCTGTTGATATCGTGGTACCTATTATGGCTCCAACTATAGACATTACCAATGAGATCGCAAGCATCACTGCACCTCTTTTTCCTCTCCTCTTCTTAATGTCTGCTGAATTCACAAATGTTTTCTCCAATTGCATCAATATATCTCTTATTGACTGCTTAGCGTCCTCTTTTCTTATTTCCAGCCACTCTTTAGTCTGCTCAGCTTTAATTCCAGTGTTGTTAAAATGTTTTTCTATCAAAATATCAGGATTCAATGGTATATAAATGTTCTGGAAAATCATCCTTCTATCACTCATGATGAATCCTCGTGCTTATTCTACCGCAATACCAGATGCTGGTCCAGGTTCAATGACAACCTGTGCTTCTGAATTTTTGAAGTTCCCTCCGAACATCAACATAATTATCCATATTGTCGGCATCATCTTCAATGCTGATCGCTTCGCAGCCTTGATCTTCGCCCCCTTCCGGGGCTTCTCTGGAATCCGTCCACGTGGTCAGACCTGGCGGGAACATCACCTCCCGCCTGCAGGGGTCGGGATCAGGCGGTCCGGAAACAACGGTGGCGGCGGGTTTACCGCCACCGTTATTTCCGGACCGCCAGGGTCGTAATTAGGCCCACTGTCAGCAGCTCTTTCTAAATTTTTCTGTACAAAAGCAAATGCATGTTGTAAATGCTTCCTCACTTCATCAATGTATTCATGAACTGTGGATGCGCTCACAAGTGTTTGCTCATGTGTCCTGTATAGCAGGTATTGTGGTAACACCATTTTCCTACCTGTTAAAACTTCATGAGGACTAATACCTGTTGCTTTGGCAGGAGTTGATCTGATTGCCATCAGAACCAAAGGTAAGCGTAAATCCCAGCTGGAAACTGCTTCTGCCACAAATTTCTTTAAAATGTCCACAACAGACCTATTGCTGCGTTCAATTCCACCTGAAGACGCCGCCCGATATGCGATATGTAGCTTTCTCTTCACACCCATTATTTGCCATACCTTACTCATTAGAGCACTTGTAAAATGACTTCCTCTGTCTGATTCTATTCTTTGTGGCAACCCAAACCTTGAAAACACATGGTTCACCAGCAATGTGGCTGCTGTTTGCGCACTACAATCTGGTGCAGGAATACACTTAATCCACTTCGACATCAAACATACCACACTTAAAATATACCAGTTCCCCCTGTTCGACCTCTTTACAGGCCCTACATAGTCTATTTGAAATCTGGCCATGGAAGAGTAAGGCCTCTTTTCATTAATGGGGCTCTATGCATTGGTGAAGCAGGTTTAAATTGGGCACATACTAGACATCCTCTAGTATATAATTCTACATCTTGGGACATATGTGGCCAATAAGCATAATCTTTTAGTATTTCCATTGTTTTCTGTGAGCCTCTGTGGCCTGCAGTTATAGCATCATGCGCATGGTGTAGCATTAACCCTCTGAATGAAAGGGGTACCACCCACTGTATTTGTCCTGTTATGGACTCTCTAATCATGAGTCCATCTTGTAGTCTTATTCGTTTTTTATTATTTAATAGCTCCCTCAACTCTTCTTTTCCCATACAATCATTTTCTGTTAAAGGGTTTTGTTCAGGATCTATCAAATGATTATAATAGGTTCCCAAAAGTCGATCATCCTTTGGTGCCTCAATCAGATCTTGGTCTGGTGTATCATAACTCCACTGTACCACTGGTTGAACTGTCTCCTTTGGTGCTTTAGAACGTGTTACTGCATCAATTTGTATTTCACCCAGTAAATGTTCAATAGGTAGCAATTCTCCCATCACCGCCCCAATTTTAGCCAGGTGACCTGCCTTATCATTTCCCTCCTTATCCTCTCCTGGAGTTTTCAAATACCCACGAATTTTCCTCCAGTATATTGTTAAATCATTTTCTGACACCAATTTGTCTATGGCTTGTATCATTTTTCCATGTTTAAGTGGCTTTTTATTGTATGTAATCATGCCTCTCGCTTTCCAGCCAGGTAAATATTCCACAAAGCTATTTCGTGCGTAATCAGAATCAGTCACCAGGACAATTTCACTGAATTTATTATCAACTGCAGTAGCAATTGCTTTATAAATGGCTGCCAATTCCGCTACCTGACTGCTCCTAGCACCTATTCTCATCCCTATACTCGGGATACCTTCACACTTCAACCAGACATTCCCTATTCCTGACACTAATTTTTTATCACTGTCATTTTCAATGTGAAAGGCACTACCATCAACATATACAGTTGGCAAGTCTTTGCATGTTTCTTCATCAAAAGCTTTGTGTGGTGATTGTTCAAATTCCTGCCAATTAGGTTCCACTTCTATTTCATTTGATACTGTTTCAGCTGCACAGTCATGTAAATCTGCTAAACCTTGAGCAATTGGGCTTTTTTTATTTTGGCCATATCTCACTTCTACAGGAAAACCCTGTAATGCTAGCGACCATGAAGTGATTCTGGACTGCGCTAGATTACCTGACCTAATTCTTTTACTCTCTAAAAACTGCGAAGGTTGATGATTTGTCTCAATAATCACCTTTTCTCCCTGAACAATGGGACGGAAATGTTGTAGCGCCCACACAGTGGTTAATAGGGCCTTTTCACATTCATTGAATTTAATTTCAACTTGGGAAAATGCCTTACTTGCATATGCAATGATTTTGTGATTCAAATCATGTTTTTGTGATAACACTGCTGACATACAATGTTCAGAGAAACCTATTTCTATAAAGAAATCCCTGTCCTTTATGGGATATGCTAAACATGGTGCCTTTACAAGACATTCCTTTAATTTAGCCACTGCCTCAGACTGCTCTTTTTCCCATTTCCAGGGTGTATTCAGTTTAAGCAGTTTAGTCAATGGTTGACTGATTTCAGCATAATTTTCAATGAACTTTCTGTTATAGCCTGTCTTTCCTAATAAACTGTTTACCCCTTTCACATTTTTAGGATCTTTTAGTTTCTGTATGGCCTCTATTTCTTCTTTTGTGGATTTAGTCCATGTCCAGTCACTTCATGGCCTAGAAAATTCACCTTTTTCTTGCACCATTGTGCTTTTTGTAAAGATACTTTGGCGCCTGCTTTCTGCAATTGTCCAAGAACATGTCTTATTTCATCAAAATGGCTTTTCAAGCTTTCATTTTTTATCAGCACATCATCCACATAAACTATGGTTCCTCTTTCTGCTGCATCAGGCATAGCCTTCCTCAAAAATATGCCAAATTCACTCCCACTATTGATGTACCCGAATGGAGTTCTAACCCATGCGTATTGAGTCTTATCAAATGAAAATGAAAATAAATTCTGTATCTCCTCTGCCAATGGCACACACCAATATCCAGAGGTGAGATCTAATGTGGTGAACACTTTTGAACCATGTACCTGAGCTAATCCCTGATCAATGAATGGCAGTGGCCATCTGGATACTGGCACTCTTTTATTTAACTCTCTCAAATCTGCACACAGTCGCCATTGACCGTTTGGTTTTAACACACCTAAAATAGGTGTATTGGATGTGCTATGAATGGGCCTGATGATTCCGCGCGACTCCAAATTTTTAATAATCTCTGCCAATGATTCTAAACATGCCAGCGGTAGTCTATACTGGCGTACAAATATTGGGCTTCTGCTACACCCTTCCGGAAGTGTGGCCACATGTAAATTAGTTAGCCCGCAATCATAAGCATCTTTTGCAAATACATCTTTAAACTCCATAAATATCTTCCTCAATTCATTTCTATCCTCCTCGTTGTCGCATGCATCCGCTAATAAAATCTGCTCCTCTACCATTTTGGAGAATTCTGGAAAATGTTCGGACATGGGCATCTTGGCGCTTTCCTCTAATTGGGTGGCTGTGTCTCTTTGTAAAGCTGCCACATTTAAATGTTTTGGCATATCAGCTTCCACTTCAATGGGCTGATTTTCTATTTCATTTTTATTTAAGTTAAATGTTATGCAATCCTCTTGATGACAGCACACTGTCTCGCTTGAATCATAAGGGTACACAGAATGAATTCTAAATATCCCTTTGGGCTGAGAGTCCAGGTATTCTGGCAATTCACCCTTGGCATCTACATACTTTTCAGGTATATTTCCAATCACCATGTTATTTAGATCTGCTGTGTAATGTGATTTTTGCATGTATGGCCATTCCTACTGGGGAGTTTTCCTCTAAATGAATATTCTGATAACCTTTATTATTCACCATACTTTTTACAGACCCTTCACCCACATCTACCAATGGAATGTATTCATAATCCAGGCCTTAGGTTTTATGGATTCATTCAGACATACAAATGCATCAGAATCTTTCATCTGCTGTCCATTTTTGCATTTCAGTGTTATTGCAAACTGCTTTGTGAATGCAGGGATAACAGTATCTTTCCCCATTTGTAATTCAATTGCATAAGGGACCAGCTGTGCACAATGATAAGCCCTTCTTTTGTCTTCAAATTCAGGTGCCGGCCCACCTATGCGTGACCATATCTTTTCATTAAGGAAATCTAGCACCATACACATTCTGTGCATGATGTCATTGCCCATGTAAAAGTCATTTTGTGTTCCACACACTATCCAAACATTATGGTAAATTGTTTTTTGTCCAATGCTAATTTTCAGCATGCATCTACCTGCAATTCGGTTTCAAAGTCTGGACCGTCTAAACCAGAGACATACTGGTTTTTAATCCTAAATTTCGGGATCTCCTCCCTTTCCATTATTTTTTGCAACAATTTCTCATTAATGAAGCTCCTTTCCTGTTCAAGCGCTAAAGTGGCTTTTATTGTTTTAGAATAGTCATTTATCCCAACATGAACCCATGGTTGTTTATCTTCCATGTGTATTTCAGCAAGAGTGGTAATGTGTTTTTCTGATCCTGCTCTAGGAGCAGTATTCTGTTTGCATGTCTTCTCTTTTAAATAAAAACGTAAGGTGTGCTCATCTATGGCAGTTTGCCATTCTTTCCTTGGGTCTAAGTATATTTGTACAGGTAATTTTTTATTTTCACTCTGCATCTTGTCTTGACACATTAATATAACAGTGACGCTAGGTATGCAACTATTCTGGAGATACACCTCCGCTGCATCATTTGTTTTTGCAATGGTGTGACATTCATTTATATTGCTGTTTTGTGATTTTAGTTTCTTAGGTCTCAATGGTTTTTTGTTAAGGACCACAGCACTCCATTCACCCCATCTATGAGAGGAGACAATCTTTTCAGGCAATCTGTCCCCATCAGAAATGGACTATCACAAATGGATGTGACCAATACCTCCTGTTTCATTCTGTGTTTACCTATCTTTATGTCAACCTCGGTGGTGCCTATAATAGGCACCTCCTCCCCGTTAAAATTATGCACTGGACCTTGATTCTCCTTCACTGTGATCTTATTCTGCGGGGATCTCCCTTCATTGATACTCTTTACTAATTCTTTAGACATAATTGTGGCCTGTGCGCCAGTGTCAATCATTGCCAATGTATGGCATTTTTCTTCCACAATGATGGGAGCATAATACCTGTCTTCAACTTCCTCTAACACACATAGGAAATGCAAATTCTTACTGATTTCAGGGCTCACCTTTCTCAGGCCTTTTTCACTTTTGGTTAAGCACATCGGTAAATGTAAAGACATTTTTCCCTCCTTTTTGCTCATTCCTGTGTGAGAGACTTTATTCATTTCCCCATGTTCAGAGGTTTTTGGAGTGTGGCCACCATTCGCCCATCCATCCAGGTATCATCAGAGGTCACACTACAACCCTCCAACTGAACATGTGTAACAACATCACTTGGCAATTTGTCATTGTCTAATTCTGTGCATTTGTGATTATTCAGTATGGTACCAGCCCTTTTAACCTCTTCAAAAATATGTGGTTCAAAGAATTCTTCAGGTGATTGACCTGTACCCTCCTTTTGAGCATTTATTTTTCCTGCCTGTGTTTGGTCATTGTTTGGATTGCCCAGGAAAGGAGCTATAGGATCGCCACTTACTCCTGGTTCGCTGGTATTCCCCATGCATGAGTCATTTTTCTTAAACCTGTCTCTTTGTTCTTTTGGATTTTCAGGTTTTCCTATTTCATTTGTACATATCGCCAATGTTTGATTTAGTTCTAGGTTAAACCATACCTCTCTTTTAGAAGTATTTGCATTTTCTGTTACATGTTCATGTACTGGTATTTTCACTTTTAAATCATTAGGCATCTCAAAGTCATTATGCAAAATTACATCAGAGCAAACTGTCTTTTCGGCGCTGCAGGTATCATAAGTACTTAGTCACTTTTCAGAAGCCCCCCGATCATTGCTATGGCCATCTGCCCCCTCCTTTGATTACTGTTTTTGTGTTGTGCAGAACTTTCCTATTTGCTCAGCCAACATTTTCACTTGGGCCTCGAGGCACTGGAATCTTTCCATCTCTCTAGCATCCTCTCTCTGTGGCCTAGATCGATATTGGCTGTTTTCCCCCTGATTGGATCTATTCTGATACCTCTCAGGAGAATGATTTCTATTGGGATGGTTCCTGAACTCTTGATTCATTTGCGGAGGGGAGCGGGGTGCACCCATCCTTTGGTTGTAGTCCCCTGGTGGGGAATCATTGTACTGACGTGAAGTGTAGTTCATATTCGGTCTCATGTCTTGTCTCTCAGGTTGTGGGTACTGGCCCCTATGTTGATTCCCATTATCAGCAAATCGATCCACATATCGGGGTCGATCCTGATTACCATATATCATGGTATTGGGATCAAATCTGCTTTGTGTCCCCAATGTCTGATAAGGACCATCATTTCTTTGATCCAGATTTTGTCTCTGGTTATTGTTCATACCTGACATATGAGGTCGATAGCCTGCCCGGGGCATATCTCCTAAGTACCTGGGGCTGATGTAACTCTCCCTATTACTAGGATCATGTGATTGGAACATTGGTGCAGTGTGTGATGACCTTTGTTGATTATCCCTCTGTTCAGGTGGCAAATTATTTTTACTTGGACTTTGAGCAGACTCAAGGGACATTTTGGCTGACCTGATTTCCATCACTGTTGCTGAGGGTTCTTTAGATTTAGGTCTAGTATCTCTCATTTTATCACTTTATCTACCCTGACAATAGAGTACCTCATATAGTTTTGTGCTTTGGTGTACAATCCATTCCAGGGACTTGTCACGGTCAAATTCATGGACCAATTGGGATATAATGGGCCTCATTACAACCCTGGCGTTAGACCATGGTGCTATTAGCACCATGGTCCATGCCGGATTCCGCCATGGTGGATGGCGGATTTACCGCCCCATTCCAAGGTTGGCGGGGCGGTAAATCCCCATTCACCATTGCCCCTTCCCCATTCCCATTTTTGCCCCATAGGGCAATTACGGTGCCGTAATTAGCACCAAGGTCCCTTAGCGCCTTGGACTTTAACGCCTGCAAAAAGCAGGCGTTAAAGTGGGAATCTGGCGTTAAGGGTTTAACGGCGCCGCAGCCTTTTACGGCACCCTTAACCCCTTAACGCCAGGGTTGTAATGAGGCCCAATGTCTTTCTGCAGCCCATAGAAGTAGGCAGTTTTAAACTCATTGGAATTGGGGTCAAAAGATACATCAAAGCGAGAAAATGCTCTTTTTAAGTCTTGTAAAAACTGGCGAGGGGATGTATTAGGCCCAGCAGTGATTGTGTAAGCGACTTCCTTTGCCTGCTGCAATGACTGGAAAGGAGAAAAATGACGCCTGATCTCTTTTTCGAACTCCGCCCATGTCATATTCTGCTGTTCATTCAATCCTCTTATAATACTGGCCGTCGGGGCATCTAAAGTTAAATGAAAATATTGCCTGTACTGTTCCTTAGATATCTGGAGGGCTTTAAAAATGTCATGAACCGCTTCTAAGTGATCCTCTATGCAGCATTCCCCTCCTTTTCTAAATGGTTTGATCAGGGCTTTAATGGATTTCATTATCTTTATGGGGCTACTTGTTGCAATGCATGGAATTGCACTACTTGGTGACTCAACCCTGGTTCCAGGTGTATGGGATTGGTGGCGGCCCCCAATGGGAGTATCAAATCCCCCAAGGGCGCTGCAACCAAGTTCAGTCACCGGCCCAGTCACTGGGGCACTAGCCCTTTGGGTAGAAATAGAACTCACCTCAACTCCATTGAATGTGGTACCCTGCTGCCTCTCCTGGGACATGGGAATGCACATTTGCTGTTCTAAGTCCTTACACTTTTTAAGGAGCCTGTTTGCTTCGTTTTGCAAATAGTTGTTTTCATCACTCATTTTATTAATTATCTCCTGCATGTCGCACATTTGCATTTGGCACTCATTAAATTCTTTATTCCTCTTGTCTCTTTCTTGGAGCATTTTAACCATTTCTTGTTCCGCATTTTGGAGGTCACTTTCTTTCTCATAATGTTCTTTTTGTAAAATCTGCATCTCTGACACAACCTCATCTTTATCTTGTCTAATGTTTTCCACCAATGCTTTTAAGTGTACCAATTCTTGTTCACTGTCCTCAAATTGTTTCTTGCTTTTGGACAATTTAACATCAAAATCTCTGCATTTTAACTGCATGTCTTTTTGGCATACATCCAATTCTGCTCTTAACATTTCCTGATTTTTACTTGCCCCATCTAAGTCAGTCTTTAACCTGATAATTAGCTGGGTGTCATTTTCTTGCATTCGCAGGGACCTATTCAAAATAAACCAGATTTTGGCGCATAGGCGTATCAAACAGTCTTTCTCTGCATTTTTATCGGCTGCATTTAATAACCTTAGAAGGCAGACCTGAATTATGCTGCCTTCTGCAAAAATATTGTCTAGTTTTTCTTTCTGCACCTCACCCTGAATACGGTCATGCCATTCTGCAGTACTGTTTGATGACCACGTCCCATGTGCAAATAACTTTGCCTCTAAATATTGCACTAGGTCTGAGAATGTGGTTTCCCTTTGAGACATTCTGAAATTCGTTTTTAGTGACACACAGCTATTATGAAATGGTTTCCCTTTAATGTACAGATGGCAGTGTGAGACACACTTGCCACGCCCAGTCGGTGCTCTATGATCACTTTCCCGGCCTGCAACGCACCATAAATATGTAGGGTATTTTGTGTATATTTGGGGCCTAGCGGTATTTTCTTACCGCCAAAAATAAAGTAATTCAGCAATAATCACTCCTTGCATTCAGATTGGGTTTGGTATTATAGTAATATAGTGGCTATGCATTATTTCAGTACACAGATACATTTAGTTGGTATGCATTTCGTTGTGGTATAGTGATGAGCATAATTTCTTTGTTTTATTTGTGGCCCCAACACACAAAACCCCTTTCTTTTATTAAGACTGTTCTTGTGATCTATAGAGGCCTCAGGCTTCTACATTATTCAAGAACACCACATTTTCATATGGAGTGCCACATATGGCTGTTATCACTGATTTATCTACACCAGTGAGCTATGCTTCCATAAAGTATTCACAATAACATGTGGTATATTCACTAATTTATTTACATTAGTGAAACTATTTCCAGAGGCCTCTTTCTCTGCTGACTCATGTACGTCCAACAGACTATCAGATTGTGTTCCACTCAGAAGTCACACACACACATACACTGAGTGGAACCACGCACACTGCTATTTATAATTACTCATAACATAACTTTTTCCACATGGGATGCTTGACATACATTACCTAATAACCTCCCCTTTTATCAGGTGATGTGGGCTAACTGTACCAGAGAAAAACAGAAGCAAATAGAAGCCTTTACACGGATTGTGATTTATATCACTTTCATTTCAAAATCATACATTACCATTTTTGCGAGGCAGTCTTTTCTAGAATAAACACAAGAGAAGCAATTGCAAAATACATGGCATTTCATTAGATTCTTCGCAACAATAAAAAGAACAGTGCATCAGTTGACTTGCTTTCTGAATAGCAACATTAGAACGCAGCTATCGCTACGCTGCCTGACTGAAATAGCTTTCATTCACACACCACATTCTCGCTTTGTGTAAGATAATTACCAGCAAAATTGTAGCAGATCAGCACGCGAACTCTCTGGACAGGTCACCTTCTTTAAATGGCTCGGGACTTCCCTTTGTAACACCCGGCGAGGACATGCAGTTCCAATCTGCACTCTTTGGTCCTCAAACCGGTGCCAATTGACTGGAATCTCCAGCCTGTGAAAGTCAGCAGTACACTGGAATGATGCCCCTCAATCAGGCAGCCCCACAGCAACTCCCCTCAGGCTTCTCACCCAAGCTGTGTAAAAATGTCCAGTGTCTTTCTCTCTCCCCGAGATTCTTCAGGAAAACTGTCTTACAGCCCCTAGGGTGACGTGCACCCAATAAAATTCTATCATGTTATACCCTCCTTCTTCAAACAATAGCTCACTTTTCAGTAAGAAACTGTATCCACTAATTTCCTGCTTATTCGAGTTTTATTTCTTTAGCAAGGACCGTGAAAAGCACAAAGAAAGAGAAAGGAAAAAAAATATTTCTGAATGTCCGTTTAAAATGACTTTCAGCCTGCCTCATTTTGCACTTGGAGAACACATTATGATATAAATAAGTTAAGATCATGTTAGTACTGTTAATTATATTAGTTCATTAATCCTCTAATGTGTCTCCTGCAACAGAGGCATTTCAGGAGGAAAGAAAATGGTGCAATTGCTTGTACCGCATTATAGCAATACATTGATCTCATGCAGTGGTGCTGCACTCCAAAAACACGCTAAATAATCCTACAGAGACAGAGACCTTCCTCCAGCTCACCAAGAAGGCGATCCTGGCGGGGGAGTGGAAGACCTTCCTCACAGCAGTCGCCCACAAGATGCCACAAGCGCAGGAAATGATCCAGGCACTATTTGGAATATGTCATGACCTCTCAGTATCGCTGGAGTGTCAAAGGTTTTCCCCCGGCTCACCTGAGTTCTCTTCTTGTGGTGTTCCGCGGAGGACTCCTTCTCCCGGCCGGACCGGGACTTGTATAAATGCGCGTGAGTCGAGTCTGACTCCAGCGCGAGCGTTCAAAGTTCCAGGAAGTCGCGTATTCCAGGACGTCCAGGAAGAGGATCGAAGAAAGGTAAGAGATACTGGAACAGGGGAAAAGGGAAGAAGAATAAGGGAGTTGGCCAGGAACTTGGAAGGGTAACGCCGAGCAGCACACACACATCGAGACACTACCTAGAGATAGCGTTGAGACGCACGGAGGCACGGGGCGTGGCCCATTTATAGAACGTGCCGTGTCCGACATACAGGCTAGTACGGAACACGGCACTGGGCACGGCCATGTTGGAAGTATCAAGGAGCACACTCTCCGTCTGGACCAGGACCAGGAAGACCAGAAGGGGCTATGTCCATGGTTCATGACAGCATGCCTCCTCCGAAACCCCGTCCCACCAGGCTTGCCAGGGTGTATGAGATGGAATCTTCTCAGCAATCGAGGGGTGTTTAGGTTGGATAGTGGTTCCCATGTTCTCTCGCTAGGAGGATAGCCTTTCCACTCGACCAGGTATTGAAGCCGACCCCGCTTGTACCTGGAGTCACATATTCTGGATACTTCATATTCCAGCTGATTGTCCACAATCACAGGACTGGGTCTGCCAGTTTTCCGAGTGGAGTGGATGTAGGGTTTGAGTAGAGAAGTGTGAAAAACTGGATGTATTCTCTTCCAGGAGTCTGGTAGCTTGAGCCGATAAGAAACAGGATTGATGATTTCTTTTATGGAAAATGGACCATAATATCGGGGGGCTAACTTGTTAGGGCGTAGATGTCGTGGTAATAGTTTCGAGGACAACCAGACCTGGTCACCAATAGAATAGGAGGGTGCTGGTCTTCTTTTGGAATCAACATATCGCTTAGTGCGAATCTGGGCCTTTCCCAATTGTTCCTTGGCTTCCTTGTGGATGTTGAGGAGAGTTTCAATCCAGGAATCAAGTGAAGGTACTGGAGTTGGATGTGGTAGAACTGAAGGTAACACGGAGGGATGAAAACCTTGACTGCAATAGAAGGGGCTAACGTTGATCGCTGAGTGATCTGAATTGTTATAGGCAAATTCGGCCAAGGGTATAAGGATGGACCAATCATCCTGTACCTTGGTTGCGAAACAACGAAGATATTGCTCCAGGGTTTGATTAACACGTTCTGTGGCTCCGTTGGTCTGTGGGTGATATCCAGATGAAAGAGCGCGTTGAATCCCTAGAACACGACAGAGATGTTTCCAGAATTGTGAAATATATTGCGGTCCTCGGTCCGATATGATCTTGGAAGGGAGTCCATGAAGACGGAAAATGTGTTCTAGGAAAATTCCTGCGAGCTCTGAAGAGGAAGGAAGTTTATAGAGAGGCGTGAAATGTGCCATATGAGTAAACAAGTCTATGGTTACCATGATGGTTGTGTAACCCCGGGAAGGTGGTAATTCCACGATGAAGTCTGTAGCTATACATTCCCATGATCTTGTTGGCAGTGTAGGTTGCAATAGAAGGCCTGCCGGTCTCTTATTGTTGTGCTTATTCTGACTGCAGACAGTACAGGTCTTGATGTACTCTTGTACCTTGCATTTCATTTCCGGCCACCAAAACTGTCTTTGTATAAGACGGAGCGTGTTGGTTACACCACGATGTCCAGAATGAAAAGTATCATGGCAGAGAGTTATTATTTTATGTTGAAGTTTCGGTATGGGAATGACCAAGGCATTGTCCTTGAATAAGTATCCTTCCTTGATTCTTAAGTTCCACTGATTCTTCCTAGAGACGTCCTTCCAGAGGTCAGAGGACTGGGTTTTGGCTTGAATCTCTTCCAAGAGGTTGATCGCTTGAGCTATAAAGATTGTGTTGGGAAACATTGTAGGGTAGGTCCTATCTTCAGTGGTTAAATAGTCAGGACGCCGGGACAAGGCGTCCACAATCACGTTTTGTGATCCAGGAACATGAGTGATTTGGGTTTGGTACTGGGCGAAGAAGTAGGACCAACGCGCCTGACGACTGTTCCTGCACTCCATAGATTGGAGAATTTGTAGATTTCGGTGGTCCGTACGGACCTGGACTGGATATCTAGCACCCAGGAGTAAATGTCGTCATTCTGTGAAGGCTTGGCGGATTGCCAACAGCTCCTTTTCCAGGACAGAGTAATGGGTTTCACTGGTTGTTAGGCTTCTAGAGAGGTAAGCCACTGGGTGGTCCATCTTGTCCTCAAGCACCTGTTTCAAGACTGCTCCTATGGCATGGTTGGAGGCATCCGTTTCCACTATGAAAGGGCGATCTAAGTCAGGCTGAGCCAGGACGGGGGCTTGCGTGAATCTTGTCTTCAAGCGTTGAAAAGCCTTCTCTTGCGAGGAAGACCAGATGAAGGGAACATCCTTCTTCAGCAGAGCAACGATCGGTTGGACGAGCTCAGAAAAGGTAGGAATGAACTTTCGATAAAAGTTAGCAAGTCCCAAGAAAGACTGAACCTGTTTCACCGATGTAGGAGAAGGCCAGGCCAGTATGGCCTTTACCTTTGAAGGGTCCATTCCAACTCCTTCTGGGCTGAGGATGAATCCAAGGTAATGAACTGAAGTCACGTGAAAAAGACATTTCTCAGGTTTGACCATGAGCTTGTTTTCTCTGAGCCGTTGTAGTACCGTCATGACATGTTCTTCATGTTTCAAGGGGTCGTTGGAATAAATCAAATGTCGTCTAGATAGACAATGACAAAGAGAAAAAGCATGTCAGAAAACACCCTATCCATGAAACGTTGAAAAACTGCAGGGGCATTAGCTAATCCAAAGGGCATGACTAGATATTCAAAGTGACCAAAGGGCGTTCTAAAGGCGGTCTTCCATTCGTCCCCTTCCCGGATACAGATTAAGTGATAGGCACCCCGGAGGTCCAACTTCGTGAATATTACGGCGCCTCTGACAGCTTCCAGGATATCTGAAATCAGAGGCAGAGGGTACCGATCTTTGAGGGTGCATTGATTTAGACCACGGTAGTCGAGGCAGGCTCTGAGTTCCTTGGAATCCTTCTTAGGAACGAAGAACAATGAGGCACCCGCTGGAGATTTTGAGGGTCTTATGGTGCCATTTTCCAAATTGATGTCCAGGTATTCTCGGAGGGCCTTTTTCTCAAGTTCTGAAAGGATAAACATTCTGCCAAAGGGAATTACTGCCGAGGGATCTGTCTCAATGGCACAATCTTCGGGTCTGTGAGGGGGTAAAGCCTGGACTATGGCAGTCGAAAAGACATCAGTATATCCTTGGTAGACCTCTGGGACTTGTACAATGTTGGAAACCATGAGTGAGGTTTTTTGCTCTCCTGAATGTTCAATAGCTGGTGTTAATGAGAGATCCAGGGATAAACAGTGGGACATACAAAACTCAGAGCCCAGAAACAATGACCCTGCTGTCCAATTAATGTACGGATTATGTCTTTGAAGCCAGGGCATACCCAGAACCATAGGGTAATGGGCTGATTTGATGATGTCGAATGTAATCTGCTCTTGGTGGTGGTTTATGGAGAGACAGACCTCTTTTGTCTGTAGGGTTATGGGTCCTGAAGAGAGAGGTCTCCCATCAATTGCTTCTACCGGCTGTTTAATGTTCCGTGACTCATATGGTATTTTATGTCTGATAACCCAGTCTTGATCAATGAAAATTCCCATAGCTCCACAGTCCACCAGGGCCAGTATGGGATAGGTCTTGTGCTTGGAGGGCGATAGAAAGGCCTGTAGCACCACCAGGTTATTCTGTCCAGGAGAGTTCAAGGATGTGATTGTGTGGAGCAGACATCTTTCTCCCGAAACCTCGCTCCATCTAGGACCGGGAGCTGGCGTTTCCCGAACGCCATGGAGGGGCTAAAGGACATTCTCTAACGAGATGCTTGTCTGAGGCACAATACATACACAGGCCGGTGTGAATTCTTCTCATCCTTTCTTGTGGAGTAATTGGCCCACGAAAGGCGCCTGTTTGCATTGGTTCGGAGTCGTTATGAGGGGTTGAGACAGGATCGGATTTCACAGTCGACTCCGGAGGGATTCGTTGAAAGGCAGTCTTAGCCTTTTTCCTTTCAGCCCTTCTTTCCTGGATACGAAAGTCTATTTGTAAGGCTAGATCTACCAAAGCCTGAAACTAACTGGGGCGAGCCACTCTAGCTAATTCATCCTTGATATCGTCATTTAGACCCCTGCGAAATAAGGTGAAACTCGCTTCAGGGCCCCAATCAGCCTCCTTTACCAGCTGTTTGAATCTGGTAACGAACGTTAGCATATCCTGGGATCCTTGCCGAAAATCAAGTAGGCGTTCCTGGGCGCTGAACACTTGTTTGGGGCGGTCAAACATAGACTTGAGCGCCTGAATAAATGCATCATAATCGTCCAGGAGGACGTCTCCAGAGTTCACTAGGGGAGTGGCCCAAGATAACGCCTTCCCTATAAGGTGGGAGATTATGAAGCCCACCTTGGCCCTAGAAGTTGAAAAATAATAGGGCTTGAATGTAAAATGCACCAAGCAGGAATCCAGAAATCCACGTAAGGATTTTGGCGAGCCATCGTATTTGTCTACCACTCCACCCAGTATCACGCTTTCCTTATTGGCAGAGTCATGTGACAGCACTACTTGTTTCAAAGCTGCGTTTTCTGCCTTTAAGTTCTGTACCTCGGTTGTTAGCTCCTGCATGCCGCGCATGAGGTCCTGGACCGCTTTCTCCATAGCGGTATCAGTGTTGATCGTTTGGCGTCTCAATCTGTCAAAGGTTTCCCCCGGCTCACCTGAGTTCTCTTCTTGTGGTGTTCCGCAGAGGACTCCTTCTCCCGGCCGGACCGGGACTTGTATAAGTGCACGCGAGTCGAGTCAGACTCCAGCGCGAGGAAGTCGCGTATTCCATGACGTCCAGGAAGAGGATCGAAGAAAGGTAAGAGATACTGGAACAGGGGAAAAGGGAAGAAGAATGAGGGAGTTGGCCAGGAACTTGGAAGGGTAACGCCGAGCAGCACACACACGTCGAGACACTACCTAGAGATAGCGTTGAGACGCGCGGAGGCGCGGGGGCGTGGCCCATTTATAGAACGTGCCGTGTCCGACGTACAGGCTAGTACGGAACACGGCACTGGGCACGGCCATGTTGGAAGTATCAAGGAGCACACTCTCTGTCTGGACCAGGAACAGGAAGACCAGAAGGAGCTATGTCCATGGTTCATGACATGGAGGGCCTCATCCTCAAAGGCCATTGCATAGTACTGTAAATACCAAATTCATGTAATTGTCATGTTTCTTTGCCTCAGCAAGACTTAAACCCATTGCCCATGTTATAGCATTATGTAAGTGTTAAACCAACTGCTTTTGTGTCCGCACACGAGGCCCAGGGTTTTCGCCTGGAACAGATATTACTCAAAGGCTTAGGAATTTCCCTCTGTTTTTCTTTCCTGTAAAGGCTACATAAATAATGTCTGTTAAAACTCTTGCACTTCACGTCCTGTCTAAAGCTGCCGTGCGAGTCAGCATGCATTCATTGAACCTGGGGTCTCCTCTATGAATGATGATTGCTAGCATCCGCACTCTTTCCCGAAACATAAGCATAAAGCGTATCTATATTCGGAGTTGTTATTCTCTGGGATATGTGGGAAGGGGAACTTGTGTTAGAGCTCGTGCATCATTCTGTAAAAGATATGTCCTGCTATTGTCCAGCAGCCCATGAATGGATATTATTATCACTACCGCAGCAAGATATGTGTAGTTTGCAAATTCCCCACTGTGTCAAATGTGATGAATTAGCTTGTTTTTACGACCACGCATGTTAAAGATTACACATGCATCCTGAAGGATATTTGGACTTGCTTAGATAAGCTATATGAGTAATGACCATTTGCAATGTCCGGCCTTTGTAAAATGTCACCGCAAGGGCTGGAATAACAGCTAAAAGTGTTTTGGCAGGAAACTGTATGTCAGGACGTGCCTGGGCTTTGCGCCAGTCATAAGACTCAATGTAAACGTTTTCCTATAAAGAGCCTGCTCACTGTAATGTTAGTAGCTCACTCTAGATAGCATCCCTATGGTGTATCTTGCAGTCAGCCCTTCCGCGGAAGTTTTGCATTGCAATAAATGATTGTTGAACTCACTTACTAGTGTGTTTATTGATGGAGACCTCCGCCTGGTGAATTTTAGCATTGACTGATTGGCGTCCCTGGACTGGTGGACCTTGCAGATGCAGTCCATCGCTTTGATGCGTGCCTTCCATTGAGCTCCCGTCTCCGGTGGACGACTTAACTGGGCCCAAACACTATCGCACTTTTGAATGCAAACAGCGCGGTCCTCCCTTGAGACAGAGATCAAGAAGAAGGAGTGAACGACTGCTCTGCCAAGGACCAGAGGAACCAGACAGAGGGGAGGTCTCCTTGGTGTGGTGAGTGCATTTTGTGTCTGCAGAAAGTATTGGTGGATGGTAAGCCACATTGGTATCAGTTTTATGGTACGTATTATTTTGATTGTAGTAAGGATATTGTAATTAATAATGGGGAATTTGTGCGATATAAATAAGAATGAGGAACCTATGCATGTGCCTGCTGAAGGCACTCCATGTTACACTATGTTAACCAATTATGGGTTGGGGGCGGTACAATTTTGTAAAAACTGGGAGGAATACACAAAGATGTCCATTCAATTTAAATGGCCCAAAGCAGGCACTTTTTGTATACCCATAATCGAAAATCTTGAATTAGTGCTACTAAAAAGAAGGGTTCGCCCCGCCCAGCATGATGCTATTCGCCAGTGGCGAACAGAAGCGATAAAGCAGAAAATGTCCCAAGATAAAAAGGATTGGAAAAAGCAAAAACGGACCTTACAGGAGAAGGCATGTGAATTATATAACAAAGAGTTTGAACACCGGCTAGATGTAGAGGATCGGGCTGCATTGATAAAATTCAGTAAAGGCATGTACCCACTCCTCCCCAAGCCAGAGAAAGAGATAGTCAGCCTTGACAGCGAGGCTGATCAGGATACAATCAGATTGACAGAGAACCTTTTGCGATTAACAACACCTGTCAGACCCCAGCCTAACGGCACGCACCTTGCCCCGACTGCACCCCCTCCCCCTGAAAACCCACCCCCATATGGTACCCAGACTGGTACTATGGACCCAAATGGTGTCGAGGACCAGGAAGTAGGGCGCTTATCTAGACAGGGGCCCTTCTTCCCCCCGGTTGAATATGCAAAATTAGAGCGCATGGCACAACAAGTGTTTGATAACCCGACCTCAGGGATAAAACAAAGGTTATATACCTGCCAAAAGAAGGAATTTCGACAGGTAATGAAAATGCATTGTGACCTTCTTCATGCATGGCTGAGGAATGAGGCTAAACGCCAGTGGCCCGTGGGTTTGTTTGATATTTATAAGGCCATTGACACTGAGAAATATCGGGCAACTCTGTGGCACCAGTATGACCAAATCATTGACGAGGTAACAAAAGTTATGAAAGATTATGATGATCAGTTAAAAGAGGAAGAAGAGGAACGTTGTAGAAGAGAGCAGTCTTTGCATGATGCCAAACCGACGGGAAAGGCGTTGGTTAAAAGGATATTTGATGAAAAGGAGCCAGGGAAGGTGGGATATTGGACGGATCTATTTACCACCCATAGCAAGGCAACCCGACTGGTATGCTTGCAAGAGCTTTTGAACAAAATGGGATCAGAATGTGAAACAGGAGGGCCGGAGGATGTTTGCAAAAAGGTGAGAGAGTGCCAGGCTGAATTGAAAACATATAAACCGAACTGGGAAGCGGAGGATCTTAGGACGGGTAGATTGTTCAAAGAATTATTGGAAGTGTTTCTCCCAGGGGCCCAGCAGGTCCAGGTAATGGCACCACTGAGGGAATGTGCGCCCATTGTTACAGCAGCCCACGACCCAAGTGACAAGACCCTCACGGTAACCAAAACATATGTCTATGTACCCCTCACTAGAGCAGAACTGTTCAGTATAATAAAAAGCACCCCAGACCCTAGGACCAATGCCGCGGGATTCTACAAAGAGTTGAGAGCGCTATTTAAAATGTGTACCCTGACTCTGCAGGACATTGATCATGTAATGTCCTCTGTGACCCCGGCTGATGTATGGGAACCTTTTAGATCTCGGGACCCCCCTGGGCATGCCATCAATTGGACAGAGTTAGAAAAACAGGATACAGACCGGAAACCAACTGACCCCATTCCAGAGGACCTAAAAACGCTAGGGATAAGAATATTAAGGGCACTGAGTAGCGTGTTGCCAGAGGTGGATGTGAATGTAGAAAAAATTGATGCAGTTATACAAGGCCCTGCAGAAACAGTTGGGGACTATTTTCTGAAATTTGAAAATGCATTCAAGGCACACAGTGGCCAGTCTGTTAGCAACCCCACGGGTCAGAGATATTTCGCCATGGGCTTTGTGAAGGGTTTACGAAAAGGAATTAAGAAACCACTTAAATTGGGCGAGAGTACATAGCAGGCAAGCACCCCATCCCAGATCCTAGAAATGGCTAAATATTACGAGCGACAGGAAGAGGAAGAAATGGAAGGTAAGAAACAGGCAGATAGGAATCTAAAAAATAAGGTGCTAATGCAACAATTGGTGCAACCACCTTACAGTAAACCAAAGGGCCAGAAACCCCAGGTAAGAAACCCTACAGGTAACACTACGCAATGGACACCCCCGCGAATAGACCAATGCTCATTTTGCAAGCAGACGGGACATTGGAAAAATGAGTGTCCCATATTGATGGCGCGGAATGGTCAACCGGCGGGTGGGAGAGGAAGGGGCCGAGGTGGACCCCCCGCGGGACCACCTCAAGGCCAGGGAAGGTTTGTAAACCCCGAAAATAATGTATTCTCAAACAGCACAGCGCAGCGACAAATGGTTAGAGTGGATGGCAATGAGTTTGTGGAGGATGAACTAAGTGGAATGATGTTCTTTGATAACACAGCAGCAATGAGTTGAAACGCCCCTAGTGAACCTGAGGAGATGGTGTCTGTTCCTATAGACCAGAAAGGACCGTATGTTAAATTGCAGATAGGACAGCACCCCACCGTTAGATGCTTGGTCGATACCGGAGCAGGTAACAGCTCGGTTGACGCCAAGGCCGTCCCCTCAGTTCCACTATCGGGTGAAAACAAAGTTTCCCTAGGGTTTGGTGGGGAACCCATATGTACTCCAGTGTCCCAGAGAGTTGAGACGTCTATATGTGGAGTGAAATTGACTAACAAATGGTTACTTACTAACAGGTGCCCCGAGAATCTCCTTGGGTTGGATCTTTTGAAAGCTTTAAATGCGACTATCTATTGTTCCCCAACAGGCGTTCGTATGACCATATGTAAATCCAAAATTGGTGGTTGTTATTTGGTTGAACCATTGCCACCAGAGTTACAGGAACTGCCCGCAGAGCTTTGGGCTGCTGGTAGTAATGATGTAGGTGTTTTGAACATTCCCCCTGTTGTGATCAAGGTAAAACATGGGGTCTCTCTACCCCGAACCCCGCAGTACAAAATATCTCCAGAAGGGGAAGCAGCATTGGTAAGGATTGTACATGATCTAATGCGACTTGGGGTTGTTGAAGAGTGTGATGACAGCCCATGTAACTCCCTGATTCTCCCGGTTCATAAGAAAGGAGATGAAGTGACCCCGTATAGATTTGTCATTGATCTTAGGAGAATTAATAAGGTTGTGGACCCCAGGTATCCAGTTGTCCCTAGTGTAACAAGTATTCTCACTATGGTCCCTCCCACGGCCACTCACTTTAGTGTCGTGGATTTAAAAAACACCTTTTTCTCCATACCCATAGCTGAAGAATCTAGATACCTCTTCTCCTTTGTATTAGCACAGCGACAATACAGGTTTTGTCGAGCACCCCAAGGTTACACGGAGAGCCCGGCTATTTTTAGCCAAGCACTAAAACAGCAGTTGGATGAAATTCTGTTACCCTCTGGTGTGATGCTCATACAATATGTGGATGATATTCTCATTTGTGGAGATACTGAATTAAGTTGTAAAGAAGGTACCCTGATTGTGTTACAGCATTTGGCATACCATGGCCACAAAGTGTCGCTTAAGAAAATGCAGTATGTACAGTCCAAGGTTGATTATTTGGGATATGTCCTCACTGCAGAGGGTCGATCACTGTCACCTGAGAGGGTACGGTTAATACAGGAAATGGCCTATCCCAGTACCTTTAAAGAATTGAGACGACTGTTAGGTATTACCTCATATTGCCGTCATTGGGTCCCAGAGTTCTCCCTGATAGCTAAGCCCCTGTTACAATGTTTGAAAACGGAAAAGGATCAGACACCCTTCACTTGCACGCAAGAAATGAGAGAAGCCTGCGATGCTCTGAAAAGCGCCTTGTGCAGTGCCCCAGGGCTCGGGACACCCAATTACGGCAAGCCTTTTACTCTTTTTGTACATGAACAGCAAGGTTGTGCCCTATCTGTATTGACACAGGAACACAATGGAAGGCAAAGGCCTTGTGCTTATTTTTCTGGCACCTTGGATTGCGTGGCTACAGCGCTTCCCCCATGAATGCGATCAGTTGCTGCAGCAGCGGTAGCTCTTAAGCAAAGCGCTGGTTTAGTGTTGGGAACTTCCGTCATTGTAAGAGTTCCCCATGCTGTGGATGTATTGCTCAATAGAACTCAGACTCAGCACCTCACAGCTGCCCGCTTAACGCACTATGAACTGGCATTGTTTGCACCAAATGTAACTATCATGAGATGTAATACTTTGAACCCGGCTTCCCTTTTGCCCTTGCCGAGTGGGGAGGGAGATCAAGACATGCATGATTGCCTTATACGCACTGATGAAGAGACCCGAGGTAGGGTCGATCTGAGTGACCTTCCCCTAGAGGGAGGTGATGGGATTCTATTTTGTGATGGCTCATGTTACAAACTGGAAAGTGGGGAGACAGTGGCTGGGTACGCAATAACAACTGAAAGTGAAATTGTCAATATGGAACGCATACCCGAGTTATCAGCGCAAGCTGCAGAATTAAGGGCATTAACAAAGGCTCTGGAATTAAGTAAAGATTTAGCTGTGACCATCTATACGGATTCAGCTTATGCACATGGCGTGGCCTTTAATTTTGGTCTACTGTGGAAAGAGCGAGGGTTTCTTACCTCGCATGGAACAAAAATAAAACATGGCAATTTGATAAACAAACTATTAGCGGCATTGGCTAAACCCGCCCAGGTGGCTATAGTGAAATGCTCCGCCCATAAAAAGGTGGTAGATTTTGTGGGGCAGGGGAACGATTTAGCAGACCAGGTGGCTAAATATGCTGCAGAACACTGTAAATTGCCTGTTCCAGAGTGTAACATACTGCAAAGGAATGTGGAAGGGAAAGGGGATGAGGGCGGTTTGGAAAAGGGCCCTGAGGAGATAGTAAAGGACATTCAAAAGGAAGCGGCAGATTGCGAAATTAAAGTTTGGACTAAAGACAGTAACAATGGACAAACTCCTAAAGCGGTGTGGCTGGACAAAATCAAAATGAGGTGGTTGCTCCCTGACAGTTATTTACCCATGGTAGTCGATATGGCACATGGGAATGCCCATGTTAATGCAGGTGCAATGGAGGACATTCTGAGCAAAGTATGGAAAAACCGGAAAATTGGATCCTATTGCAGGAGATGGGCAGCACAGTGTGCTGTCTGCCTCCAGCATAATGTGGGCAAATCTGTTAAAGTACCAGCAGGTCATAGCAGACTTCCTACGCAGCCATTTGAGGTGGTGTATATGGACTTCATACAAATGGAACCAGTTGCTAAATTAAAATATTGTCTTGTTATGAGGTGTGGGTTCTCTGGTTGGACGGATGCTTACCCCCTAAGAGACAACACTGCTATTTCCACAGCTAAATGCATCCTGAAATACTGGGTGCCCCGGTACACAGTGCCCAGCTTTCTGCATTCCGACAACGGAGTACACTTTACAGGTCAGGTTGTGAAGTATGTATGTACTGCCTTGGGTATCGATCAGCGATTCCATTCCGTCTATCATCCCAAGAGTGCTGGGATTATTGAAGGATCGAATGCCGTAGTGAAAAACAAACTGGCAAAAATATGTGCCTCTACAAACCTGAAGTGGCCAGAAGCCCTTCCCTTGGCATCGTTGAGTATGCGGACCACTCCAAAGGGGACGTACAAATTGTCCCCTTTTGAAATTGTAATGGGCCGCCCTCCAAGTGCATGGTCCATCCCAAAGCCAAGAGTAATTGGTAATATTGAACAACTACTGTTGAGGGATTATTGTGCTGAGCTCACGCATAAACTGTCTATTATCCATCAACAGGTGAAAGACGCAGCCCCGTCAGCTTTGGAAGGAGAAGGCCACACAATCAAACCAGGGGACTACGTCCTCGTGAAGAGTTTTGATCGCACCAATTGCCTGCAGGCCCGCTGGAAGGGGCCATTTTTGGTCCTACTGGCGACGCAAACTGCTGTGAAGGTTGCTGGCCACAAAACGTGGATCCATGCCAACCATCTAAAAAGGCACCACCTCAGATAGTCCATCCCCCGACCAAGGACACAGACCACTTCGCAGCCGAACCTACGGAGGACACTCCCAGGTATCACCTACGCCCTAGGAAGCAACATTGATTGCCTATGTTTGAACTCTGACATCTGGCTGAGAAAGGACTTGGTAAAGGGTCGGAACAAACAAAGGACAACCGAGACACAGATGAAGTGGCCTCAGCAGCCCCTCCTGGGTATGAAGTAGCCCCACCAAGACACAGATGAAACGGCCTCAGCGTCCCCTCAAGGGTAGGAAGTAGCCTCAACGAGACGTGTCAAGGTAAGGTGCCAGAAGCGGTGACTCCAGGACGGGTTATACTGTGCAACCCTTGCGATCTAGCGCATAAACGGACGGCACCGTTAGGGTAATTGTTAGGGACTTTTTGAACATTTTTGTGTAAATATATAATATATATATAACGTGTGACATTTAACGGCCAAGTTCCGTAACTCAGCCATTTGGGATTAGCCCTGTGCGAGGGAACAAAACAGGTTGTTACAATGAATGACGAGGACGCAGTGCAGAGGCGTCCACGAGTTGACAGATATGCATGCACCCCAAAGGAAAAGCTCTTCTTATCCCTTGTCTGTATTGTTATAACAGTAGGGTCCGCAATATTCCTCTGGTACCTTGAGCACCATGATATTTATGCTGCCCATAATTTGCTGCCTCCCACGCCTCAGCCTCCAACACCAGAACTAGTAACTATTCCCCATATAGATCAGGAGTATCGGAAAAAGCACCCTAGGAATAGCATCCTCACATGGATGAATGAAACAAACCAGATACTAAATAAAACCAACTGTTACATATGTACATATGTTCCCCATAGCCATGAAAGCGAACCCGAATGGTACGTGACTCCTGCTACAAGTGATACATGCGTGCCTTGGCGATATTATCTTTTGCGTGCCTCCCGAAACTATACCGAAAATGTGACACTCACATTTGTGAATAGGAAAAATGAGACAAGCACTCAGACTAGAATACAGGGAGGAATGTATATTCCTCTAACACCCAATGTAACTAGATATCTTAATAGATCCATTTCCTGCCCATCTAAAGAAATAGAAATGATTCCTCTAACCGACTATATGAGAGACAACAAAGCAGTACTACCACACCCAATCCCTGTACAAAATATAGTTTGTAGGGCCCCCTTTTGCTACCAGGGAAACATGACACATGCTCAGGCTGTTTTCATGGGTAGACACAACTGCCAGAATATAGTAGATTTGAATAGTATATCCGCACCCTTTAGTCCCCCTAAGGGGGCAATGTTTATTTGCGGGGAGGAAGCATACCTCTGGTTACCCCGCTATTGGAAAGGTAGATGTACCGTTGGATACGTAATGTTGGGTTTGCATTACAAATCTGTGGAGGAAGTGAACTTAAAACCCAAGGCAAAGAGAATAAAAATGGGTACACGGGATTACCAGCGAAGGAAAAGAGGTGTTATTACTAAAGAAGACACCACTTGGGATGAATTCTTTGATTTCCTAAAGGGCATAGTGGTGCCCATGGGAATAGTTATGAATTCCAGAAGCATTAGGCACTTGGCTAGATTAGTAGAAAAGGAACTAAATGTGACCGGTGACATACTGGCAAACCTCACTAAAGAAGTACAAGCAGTCCGGATGGTCGCATTACAAAACCGACTAGTATTAGACACAATGCTGGCAGAAGTAGGAGGGGCTTGTAAAATAATTGGCACTTCTTGCTGCACTTTTACACCTGATTATAGCACCGATATCTTTAAAGGGATCGATGAAATGCATAATATAGCAGCTCAAATACATTCTGAATTTGGGCCTGGGGATGGGACATCCTGGTTCTGGGATCTATTACAAAGCTGGGGATGGAAGCTCCTCACCCCTCTTCTTGTGATAGGAGGATTAATAGCTGCTTGCTGCTGTTGCATTCAGTGCTTTCCCTTATGTATGTCCGTCATTGGAGATTGCTGCAGGAAAATGATGGGAGCACTGGCACCCAAACCCACTAATGCCATGACCACCAACGAGATGATAAAGTTAGAGGAGGCAATTGAGGGGTTACAGAAGATTGATGTGTCGGACAACGACAATGAAAGAATGAATGAATACAAACTAAACCACGTGTATTACTGTTTAAGTCTTGCTGACGCAAAAGGGTCGTTTGTAAATACCAAATTCATGTAATTGTCATGTTTCTTTGCCTCAGCAAGACTTAAACCCATTGCCCATGTTATAGCATTATGTCCATGTTAAACCAACTGCTTTTGTGTCCGCACACGAGGCCCAGGGTTTTCGCCTGGAACAGATATTACTCAAAGGTTTAGGAATTTCCCTCTGTTTTTCTTTCCTGTAAAGGCTACATAAATAATTTCTGTTAAAACTCTTGCACTTCACGTCCTGTCTAAAGCTGCCGTGCGAGTCAGCATGCATTCATTGACCCTGGGGTCGCCTCTATGAAGGATGATTGCTAGCATCCGCACTCTTTCCCGAAACATAAGCATAAAGCGTATCTATATTCGGAGTTGTTATTCTCTGGGATATGTGGGAAGGGGAACTTGTGTTAGAGCTCGTGCGTCATTCTGTAAAAGATATGTCCTGCTATTGTCCAGCAGCCCATGAATGGATATTATTATCACTACCGCGGCAAGATATGTGTAGTTTGCAAATTCCCCACTGTGTCAAATGTGATGAATTAGCTTGTTTTTACGACCATGCATGTTAAAGATTACATGTGCATCCTGAAGGATATTTGGACTTGCTTAGATAAGCTATATGAGTAATGACCATTTGCAATGTCTGGCCTTTGTAAAATGTCACCGCAAGGGCTGGAATAACAGCTAAAAGTGTTTTGGCAGGAAACTGTATGTCAGGACGTGCCTGGGCTTTGCGCCAGCCATAAGACTCAATGTAAACGTTTTCCTATAAAGAGCCTGCTCACTGTAATGTTAGTAGCTCACTCTAGATAGCATCCCTATGGTGTATCTTGCAGTCAGCCCTTCCGCGGAATTTTTGCATTGCAATAAATGATTGTTGAACTCACTTACTAGTGTGTTTATTGATGGAGACCTCCACCTGGTGAATTTTAGCATTGACTGTACTGCGCGCCACCCTTCATTAGAGAGCACTCAAACTGGCACACGAAGGCCACCAATGGGTCGTCAAAACACAGGCCTTCCTGAAATCCTGCGTATGGATACCACAAATCCAGCGGAAAGTTCTGGCACTCCTCGAATCATGCACAGCCTGCCTAGCAACACACCAGCCAGGACACCCTGAGCCCATAGAATGTCCCCCCAGAAGCGTACGCCACTGGGAAACCATAAGCATTGACTTCTGGACCATCGCAAATGAAACGTACCTCCTCATAGCTATTGACGAGTACACCCGATACCCTGAAGTGGAGCCAGTCAACTCGACAGACGCAGCATCAGTGACGACCGCGCTGGAGAAGATGTTCACAGTGCACGGCATCCCCTCCTCCATAAAGAGTGACAACCGCCCACCCTTCACGAGCAAGGACTTCAGACAGTTCTTCGATGGCCTAGGGATCCGGCACCACTACATCACCCCATACTGGCCACAAGACAACAGAGATGCTAAAAGGTTTAGGGCCTCCATAAACAAATCGGTGAGTATCGCAAAAGACAAAGGGTGACCATGGCTACCTGAACTCTACAGATTCCTCCAACATACCGGCTGACCCCTCACTCAGCAACTCAAGTCAGCCCATGCGGCCCTAATGTTTGGAGTACCCATCCAAGCGGGCCTACCACCACACCACATGTGGAGACCCCCACCAGTGGACCTTGAACAGATGGAACGCCGACTGCGGGAGCACAACACTAGAGAGGACAGAGCCAGAAAAGCCATACCAAGTGACCTGCACGTAGGTGACACAGCACTGGTGAGGAACAGAGCGCAGAAAGGAAAGATGACTCTCCCCTACGAATCGCTCCCCTGGACCATCACCACCGAGAACATGGCCTAGCAACTGCCATCGGAGGGCGAGAGACTGTGACCCGCAATGTATCTCACTTCCAACGGATGCCATCGGTCCTATGGGAAGAATCCTGTGAGAACCAAAGCACAGCGTAAACCAGCCCCCTGGAGCCAGAGAGAACAGCTCCAGAAAAAGAACAAGGGGGAGAACCAACTCAGAGACACCTGACACCGAGCGAGAGGGATGGAAGCCCGCCCAGAGAACACACCCTGCAACGAGAGCGAAACGAATGATACTCGCTCCGGAAGCAGATAGCACCATCCAGTCGACTCCAAGGGTACGTCCTGAATAGAATCTACACCCAAGTGCAAAGCTGGGCACCAAGAACGGTGGCGGAGAAGCAACAGAAGGACGCCAAAAGAGAGACTGAAGAAATCACTGTTTATTTGCCTGTTTGTTTTGTTCATCCAAAGTTGGAAAGGGATTTGATGTCCATGTGATGAGTGATGAGTATGAGGAAATAAAGGTACGAGGAAAGCCCGCGAAGGGCAGTTCCCACTCTGACCACAGATCAAAGGTGTCCTGCCTCTTATTACGTGTCCTGCCCGCACTGCGCTCCAGACCCCCCTCTCACCTCCCCAGGCCAGGCATCACACTCCACTTTTTTTTTTAAGGACCTGATCCCTGGGAGCAAGTAAAGGAAGTTGAAGCATAATGCTCACCATAGATTCAAGACGCCCTGAGCTATTCCAGGCATTGAATGGTGGGTCGGGAAGAGCGTGGGAATTACATTTCTTGTGTATTTAAAATGGGCGTGGGGTGAGCATGCATTGTGTATAGATCACTTCGGTGCCTGAATGGATTAAAATGGGTTGGCAATAGCCACCGTCATCACGCCCCTGCAATCTTAAAAACCATTGGCTGAAAAGTCTGAATGGCTCTTGTCCCTCCCATTACTTGCTTAACTACCCACGATATTTGCCGGTGAGAAGCCTAAGAGGACACTCCGACACAGCAGCACGTGGACTGGGCTGCTTTGACAGGCCCTTAGCCCCTCCTTCTCTATACATGCTCCTCCCCTGCCGCTTTCAGTTCAGTAGCTGCTCGGCAACACGCGGCTCACAAGAGGAGTACAGGGGGCGGACCCGGAACGGATACCATCACTACCAAACACGCAAAGTGACGTTATAAACGGCGACAGCCAATCAGAGAGTGCTGTCGCGCAAAGCGGGTCACAGGCAGCTGAGAGCCGCCGTGGTTGATTCAGGGAGGTGGAGGGGGGCGGCGAAGAACATTATGAAAGAACCAAGTCAGAGCACTTCTGGTGGGTAAAAGTGCTACTGCTACCCGTATACATTAAATGTTGTCTCTGCGATTAGGCCATGCCAGCAGCCTAAGAGAATATCTGGGGAGGTGTATAAGCCTGGCACGGTTGCCGGCTTCCAGAGGGTGTCTAACACACTGGTCCCAGAATGCATTATAACCGGAAGCGTGGCCATCTTTAATGCTGTATTGACAATAACAAGGGTCCCGCAACAGAGGGGAGCATACTGTACAGTCAGTGGGAGGGTATTAGTGGGATGGCTGGTGTCATGGGGGGATAAGTGACCCTTGGATAGCTCGCTTGTCAAGTCGCACAGGAATCACTCAGACTGAATAGACTAGTCACATCTGTGTGTGTTCATGTTTCCCACAGGCCTCTCTTCCCCGCACCCCCCCACTCCGGAGGTCCGGCCCGAGGCCAGCGGTGCCTCCAAGAAAAGAAAGATCAACAGTAGTAGTGATAAAGAGGAGTGCGACCCGATTTCTTCCCCGAAACACTCCGGTTCCACTGGTCTCCCGGCAAATCACATTCAGAAGCGGTTGCGCTTTGAGGACGCTTTGGACTTCATCGGACTCGATGTAAAGATGGCAGAGGAGTCCTCGGTTGCCTCCTCATCGTGTACCGCCCAGCAGCTGAAGAGCAAGAGCCTACTTCTCTCCCCCGGTGGTCACCACGCCAACGGCCTTACCAAGTCTGCCACAGTCTCTAGCTTCGCCAGCAGCAAGCCTGGGTCTGCTAAGAAGCTGGTCATCAAGAACTTTAAAGGTAAGGCTGCTCCAACCTCGAACATATGGATCTTGAGTGTTTCAAAGTGACAGTTGACCGACGATCTCGGTGCAGACCACAAGACTTTACGGAGTTACTGATCTGCGAACAAACCAAAAGTGTGCACTGACTTCCACTGCACTGGTGATTAGTCTGATGTTGGCTTTTCTGTTATGAGTAGTCTGCACTGACAAGTCCCCAAACGTTGACAACGAGTATGGTTTGACACTCAGTGTCTACTCGGAGTATGGACTGACCCGCGAATGACAAGGAGTGCAATCTGGCAACGCGCGTGTGTGTGTGTGTGTGTGTGGACATGGAGGCTGGATTGGCAATAACTCACGAGCCTGGTTTACACGCCTGTAATGAAACGTGGTCGTTACACCTTCAAGTACAACATTTCCATTCGGGAAATCGATCACTATACTTAATTTCTGTAGGCGTTCTATAAGAGTCGCATTTATTAACTATTGCTGCTTAGAAAGTGAAACCAAAAATGTCATCCTGTCAGTGGAGTGGTGAATTTGTAAATTGGCGGAACACTATTTTTGTGTTAAATGTATACGTGCTGTGATGGATTATACGGAGCAGAGGACTCGATTAAAAAATATAGTGTTTAGCTGCAAAAAAAATCTGCTAATGGTTTATCATTCGCGCTGTCACTTCGGGTGGTGGGCCCTCTGAACACTTCTTACACACTGACTGACATTTGCAGACGTATTTAGTTTTTTCTTACCGAACTCTGCAGATATTTGTTTCCTCAAGTGTTGGTTTGTTTTTCGTATTGTATATGCGTGTTTTAATGCAAAAAGTCATGCTTTAAAGTTAAACGCTAACAAAAACAAATGTTGGTAAAGCCAATACGCGTAGGTGTTTTTGTTTTGCGACGCTCTTGTGTTGTATAATTTTGTAACATCGTGTGGGAATAGCACACCAACACATGCATTAGAAGTCTCAGCAGCAGTGTACAGATTTTTTAAAATATATTTGCCAGCAGCCCAAGCTTCGAGACGCAGTTAAGTGATGTACGCCACAGGTTAATACGATTACTCCGTAGGGGGCATAGTTACAATGGGGATGTAGATTACGTTTAAACACCGGGAGCAGTAATTGGGGGTGTGTATTTATAATCCGCCTATACAGCAAATGGTGTGCCAAGGCTCCACAGGGCAAAAGGGGGGGCTGCACGATAGGGATGAAAAATAACCAAAAAAACGCTCCTACTAAGCCTTGTCTTTCGGATCTTGCAAGTGCAGTAACACGAAGGGCAGGCGAGTGGAGAGGTGGGGGGAAGAGTGGCAGTCAGAACGGAATGCTTTAATGCTAAAATGGGAAGGGACGAGTGGAGAGCACTCAAGTGCTGGGGGAGGAGGGAAGAGGGCTCCTGGGCTAAGCGAGTGCTAAGGGGAGGCCATGTGGACCAGTGCCAGGGAAAAGAAGGGAATTCGGGGAATGAGGGTCCACATGCTACGTGTGAGGACTGCGCTACATCAGGCTCAGTAGGGGTGTAGATCACGCCAGGCTAGTACAGGGGGAGGGAACCAGTAGGGCCATTGCAGGTTATGGGCCGTGGATGTCTGGGAAGAAAAAAAGTGCTGGGGTAGACTGGGCGAGGAGGGCCTGGTGCTCTGTTGTGGGGGTTAGTTTGGATTGGGGGTGTAATCCAGAAGGTGGTCGTTAAAGAGCATGGTCTTGAGCTTCTTTCTGAATTGCAAGTTGATGGGTGTGAGGCTCAAAAAGCCTGGTGGCATGTATCCTGTAGTTTATTTTTGTTGTCTTTCACAGCTGTAATCTGACCTGGTCCTGGCTTCTTGTGGAGTGTTAACCACCAGAGATGATGCTGATGATGATGATAATCTTGTTGGCTATGTAGGAGTGAGTTTGTAGGGTGACCGCTATGTACAAGATGCAGCTGGCCTTTGAGGCGATACGAGCTTGCAGGGACAATCGATGTAAATAAATGAGTTTGGGTGTAATGTGGTTAAAGTTGAGGGTGGATGGGGTGTACAACATGCTTCACACTGGTACAATGTTGGAGGTGGGAAGTCTGGGAGCAGGGTATTTTCTATTATTTCAAGTGATGGGGTGAGGGCCCAGCACTGTGGATTAGGTTTTGTCTGGCTTTATTTTTAGGTAGTTGGTACCAAGCGGTCTGCGTTTTGAAGGAGAGATGACTGTCTATGTGGAATCTAGGTTCTTGGTGGATAGACATGAAGAGCTAGGAAGTTCTCTCTCTCTCTCTCTCTCCCTCTCTCCTCTCTCCTCTCTCCTCTCTCCTCTCTCCTCTCTCCTCTCTCCTCTCTCCTCTCTCCTCTCTCCTCTCTCCTCTCTCCTCTCTTCTCTCTCTCTTCCCCCCCCCCCCACGATTTTAATAGACTATGTTGGTAAGTATGCAAGGCTACAAGGTTTTCTCGGCAGTATGGCTTCTATTATAAAGTCAAGACTAGAACTCGCCAGCAGCGTTGCTGAGGGCAATGGTGACATTATGATGGCACGCTTTTTGTATGCAGAAATATTCAGTGTTTTTCTTTAATGTTTAAGCAGTACAGTGATTTTACTTGTTGGACAAATAAGCATACCAGATGACTTGTAGTGTGTCCAACAGTGATAGACCTCATGGTCCAATCTTATCCCAATCATGTCCAATGCAGTAGCATTCCCCTTTTTTATATTGTGGCTTAATTCACTCTTTTATAGAAACATCTAATATTTCTTCAATACTTCAGAGCTATCTTAAAGATATGGTTTATTCAGAAAATCTCTTGTTTTTGAATCCATCACATTAATATTTTATTGTACACCAGCCTAATCTTAATTTGCTTTAGCCCAAATAGTCAAAGCTAGAGTACTCTTTACCCTGCAAAATCCTTATCCAAAACAATTCCGTACATAGTTTGCTCTCATCATCAACACACAGTTAACGCTCGCTATTTCTTTTTATATATACTTACACTACAGTACTCGCTGTACACAGGCCTGTTAATGTTTTCCCTGTATATAATTCTCACGTGTTTGTATCAATATATTTCTATGTAACCCATGCACATTTCTATGTAACCCATGCATATTTCTATGTAACCAAGCTTCACATATACTTGTAACTGCTGCGCCCTGTAACCCCCGGGTATGATGTGCATTATAAATAATAAACAGTCAAAAGATGGTAATGCGTTTCTCTGTTCCTTCAACACTGTATTAAGGTCCATACCATATTTTGTCCACAAATTCTGCAAGACGTTACATAGTCAGTGTTGCATAGCAATTTGCTGTGCAGTTCTGTAGGTCTTCTAATTAAATTGACACTTGTGTAACAAGACTAGTTATTTAAGTTACCTTGTTCAATGAAAGCACAGCTCGCCCTGCAAGGCTCTCTTGGTCCCTTTTTCTCTGTTCCCTGCAAGTTCAAAGGGGCTAATGGAGAGAGAGTGCAGCAGTTCTCATCTCATCCACTCTTAAGTACCAAGGCCTGTCTTGTAGTGTTAAACAAGAATTAATTTTTCAAATAATTGGAAACCGGAAGTAATTGGTATGATATTTTTATTAAGCGGACTATATCTTGTCTAGCAAAGACCAGTATGTCTTATCTTTATTATTTGTAAAAAGAGTCATGCAATTCCATTCCCAAACATTTAAGTTGTTACATAATGCATAATTACAGTATTCATACTGTAAAACACCATCTCCATGCTTTACAGTAAAGTTAAGGTTAGTGTATCTAAATCTGTGTCCAACAAAATTTCGTTTTGTTGAGGAAGATGCATCATATTGATGAATGAATTTTGAAAAAATGTACATGATCGCACATGCTTTTGATGGCAAGCCTAGTTCTGTAACTTACTCGTTGCATATATCTGTACAACTGGTACTGAACCCATGAGATGTTTCCTATACTACTTGACATTCTATCCTATCACTCTCTTGCTTTATACCAGCTACCCTGAAAGCGAGATGGCTGCGAACTACAATATTCCCTCTAGTTTGCCCAGTTTTCTACCTCCTGCGCTACTGTGCTTAGTGTCATACTTTCTTTCCTCTTTCATAACGAATACACAAAGCTAACTAGACGTTTATGTAAAGTAGTTAGCAATAGTTCCATCCAGTCTGTACATCGACAGATCTGCTGCATTACCACACACTGTAGTTAGCCTACCAAGCTCGCTTTGCTCTATGATTATGATTACATTATATACTTGCACCTGTAGGCGAGAGCTGGCCAAACTCTTTTCAGAGCCTTTTTATCATATCTATTTATTTGTGTCCATTCATGCAGCGTGCCTTTTACAATTTACAGACACTCATTCAGGGCTCTGTCATGATGGGGTCGAGTACCATTTGCAGGGGATCTTCAAAACTTTTATTTAACATTTACTTTGTTTACAGTTTCACTGTGCATGGCTGACCTTTGGGTGGCAGCGGTGTGCCAAACATAAAGTGGATTTGTGGTGATATGTGCACAAAGCGCATATACATTTGTCATGGGTCCAATGCACGTCTCTTAGGTCAAGTAGGTAAACTAAGTTACTCGACCTGCATGTCTAGTGGAATTTTGAAGAATTTGCAAGCCCTGACTCTTACCTCAGCGGTACACAACACTGCTGTATTATTCAGTTGATGTCTTGGGTACAAATAACTTCAGGTGACACTAAAAATATTAGTACCACATTGCTCTGTACGTCTATGACGTGATGCTATAACTCACCAAACGTCGCAGCTCGCAACCAGCCTCCATAACGCAGCTGAAGGCCTTCAAATTAGTGGCTGGGTTCTCCATAAACTTTGCCAAATCGGAAGCACTGGGCGTGCACCTGTCAGATGACACCCTACACTTGCTCTGCCCCATTTGCCTGTTGAACTGGAGCAAGACAACTGCCAAATATTTGGGAGTTCGCATTGCAGCCGGCCCCCGAAAATTATACGCTGCAAATTTCCCCCGCTAATTCACTGATCTCCAGGCAGATCTTAGGAGATGGGGACACTCAGGAGATTGCACTTCCGGGGAGAGTGACAGCATGCAAAATTAACTTGCTACCAAGATTTCTATACCTTTTGCTCCTTGCTACCAGTAAAGATCACCCTTCGACTGCTCCTCCAACTACAGAAACAAATCCTTTGTTTTATATGCAAAGGGGGCAAGGCAAGAATCCTGCTGAGTGGTGACCGGTGCAGTGGAATGGGGGTGTGGGGAGGGTTCCCAACCTCTGCAATTACTACACGGCGGCCCAGTTGGCGAACGCCCTGGCGGGAATTGATCCTACGGATCCCCCGAAATGGGTTAACATTGAACAAGCCAGAAGGCAGATCCCACTCGGCGACTGCCATACACATCGGCAACTGCACAGAGGCAATGGCCAACCATCTTCTTGTCTTAAGAAAGCGACACAAAGCCTGTTTTAACTGCACAACTGCGCCACTGGATCTCCGAGCCACAAATCGGACAGAGAGCCACTAGAACACTTCTCCCCCTGGTACGCTCAATGGTGAGGGCCCCAGAAAAGGCCACATCACCAAAACTGTACAAGCGCCTACAAGAAGACATGCTAGCCATCTGACCTACGTACATGGCCAAATGGGAAACTGACCTGGGGCATAATATTGAGGATCAGACTTGGACTGATAGCCGGACAAGAAACGACTCTGCCTCCAGATGCATCACCAATAAGGAAGGAGCAGTCAAATTGCTGTACCATTGGTACTACCCCCCCCCCCCCCCCCCCCCCCGGAGCGACTACACCGCTTTAAAAGTTCACTAGACCCATACTGCTGGAGACAATGCAGAGCCCGAGGGACATTCTTCCACATGTGGTGGGAACGCCCACTAGCTCAAACCTTCTGAGAGCAGGTTCTCCACTATTGAAGCTATCACCCACTGTAAACTCCCCCCTGTCACCAGAAGTGGTGCTCCTAGGCACCCCGCAACCTGGCTGCTACCCGAGATCGGGCCCAACAGTGAAACTGATAACACAGCTTCTACTGGCGGCTAAGATCTCACTTGCCCGCGGATGGAAATCCAGGGAAGGCCCCATCGTCCCCCCTCTGTTGGGCCAAGATCTGGGACATCCTGGTTGCCGAAACTCGCAGCCGTCAGAGAAGGAACATTACATTGCTTCACGGATTGTTGGGACCCAGTCCTAGAATATGACCAGTCCTTTCCATCTCAAATCTTCCAGCCACAGCAGGCAAGGCTCACTCTGCGGACTTAGTAATAGAAGGAAGAGCCTGCACAGAGGGGTGTACCTAGAAATTGGGGACGAGAGACCAGACCTATTCCGAGGGAGGGAGGGAGCGGGGAGGGGAATGAATGGGGATAATGTGATAATATTGCCACTGCACAAATGCTATAGCTGTACTCCGCTTCAACCAGATTTAAATAAAGTTGTTTAAAAAAAAAAAGTAGCCCACTATTACCCCTGATGCCACTGTCAAATCCACCACCCAATTCAAATTTATCGCTGTAGCTCAGGACCAGGTACAGGCTACCATCACCTCCTTGAAACTTTCTAATTGTAAAGGCGACAGCTTCCCTGCCCGATTAGTTCAGTCTTGTGCCTTCGTGCCCATTCTTACCTGCTTCATTAATGCATCGTTCTCCACTTACTCAGTCCCACCTAGTAATAAAGCTGCATGGGTAATCCCACTACATAAGAAACCATCATTAGTTGCTTCTATTCCAACTAACTACCGACCTATTACCACTGTCCCATTCCTCTTGAAAATAGTGGAGAGAATCACACATACCCAAATCCAAGATTATTTGGAAAGTCACCACTTGCTCAGAGCTAGGCAATCTGACTTCCGGCCTAAACACAGCACCGAAACAGCTCTTCTAGACCTAAAATTCCAGATGGACAGTATACGAGATTCCAGTAACATGGGCATTGTCCTCCTAGATTTGTCATTAGCATTTGATCTGGTAGACCATGATAAGCTGTGCTCGACCCTGACAGAAAACTTCAATTTCTCCCCTGAAGCTACTGTGTAGATTAAATCCTTCCTCTCGGAACGTACTTCTCGAGTCTTTATTGGTGATTAGTCTGCTGACCCCATTGCAGTACCTCTAGGTGTCCACCATGGTTCCTATCTTTCCCCTTTACTGTACAATGCCTACACTAAACCTCTAATCGTAGCTCTTGACTCTATGGGAGTCATCTATACTAATTTCACTGATGACGCGCAGATCCTGATCCCTCTCATCTGAGACCGCAAACATGACACCTCCACCATTAATGACATCTATGCTATCGTACAAAACTGGATGGCCACTATCTGCCTCTGAACGACGAAAACACTGAGATCCTCCTTGTAGGTTCTCCTGCTCGCTTCAAATCCCTATGCGGGGATTACTCCGCCATGATCATTGATGGGACTGCTATCTCAGTCCTCAAACAGGTTAAAACCTTGGGTGTCTACTTAGATGCCAATCTTTCTATGGACAAACATATCAACGCTCTATCCTCCTCTACTGCCTACACCTCTAATCTCATCTCACTTAGCCACAAATTCCTCAATCCCACAGAATTGCTTCACCCTAGCTCGAGCCCTCATATTATCGAAACTGGATTACTGTAACATCCTTCTACTAGGAATTACGACTAACCTGGCCACTACAACTGTTCAGAACAAAGCCCTACAGCCTTTGGACTAAAAAGGAACACACCTATCCCTCATATCAGAATAGAAGTACATTGGCTCCCTATCCAAGCTAGAATTATTTTTAAGACCTTGATCACAGCTCATAAATGCATCTCAAATGATGCCCCCTCCTTCCTGAACAACTGTCACAAAAAAACTAACCAGGTCCCTTAGATCCGTTTCCAGCACACATTTGAACGTCCCGAGATTCAAGAGTAAAAGGGGCGGGGGCGGGGTGGGGGCGGGGGGCTGTTCCAGCTTTCCAGTAACTGCTCCAAAACATTGGAACACCCTACCAAGTCACATTACAAATGAACCTTCATATCGGTGCTTCAAGAGACTGATCAAAGCCTGGCTATTTGATACATTCAACTAGTCTTCTAGTACGTGCCTAACAGTCCTGCTAGGTTGACGCCTCCCATACTGTACTGTCCATGAAATTTACATCTGTAGTGTCCCTACCCTTACTGCAACATAACTTGTACCTATACTGTGCATGAAATATACGTTGTAAATGTTTTTACTTATGCTGTATCATATCTTGTAACTAGCCAAGCTTTGAAGTAACCTATGCCGTGATACCTCCGGATTTTGGGCGTATAACAAATCCAATAAAAATAAATGGCCTCCCTGCCCCTCTACGGCTTGAGCCGGATCTCCTTAAGCTCCGGAAGCTTAGAGTCCCTCCTTCTCTCTTCCCCTCCTCTGCTAATCTCCCCCGCCGAATTTTGACTGGCTGCCTGGTGCCTTCTGAGTCTTAACAAAGCACCAAGCCCTCCACGCCTAGTCTAACCGAGCACTTGTTTTCACCTGACACCAGCCTGGCAAGGCCTACACCCCTACTGAGCATGTTCTAGCCCCGTCCTTGCACTTCATGTTACTGCACTTGCACAATATGAACGACACATGGCCTAGTAGGAACGTTTTGTGTCTCCCCCCCCCCCATACATTATACATACCCAATAAATAAAATAAATGTCTAATATGTGCAGCATGACTAAATTGTTGGAACTGGCGCTCATTGATTTGATGAATGTGCAAGATAAAGTCGATGCTTTAAACAAGCAATTTGCGGTGCTGGTGGGTGTGGAGGCAAACCTAACTGTTGTTGAAGGCTTCATCTTTGGTTTCAAAGAGGTGCAAACATTGGGTTATGTGGGAAAGTAAGATGGCTCCCAAGTGTAAGGGTTGAGTGGATTGGTAAATACTGTGCTGCCTAGAGACCCAAGGTTAGAGGTTACCAAGCCTGTTGAAGAGGTTCCGCAGGTTGGAGAGGAGAATAGGGGGATACACAAGGGCACACTGCCACTGACATTGCCGAGTCCAAGCATCATTCAGGTTGCAGAAGATCTACTGGTATTGTGGAGGTAGCCCAGACATCGAATTATGGTATCTTCCAGCACAATACGACTAAAGAAAGAGGGAGTTGGAGGAATTTAAATACCAAAAAGCCAAAGAGTAGAAAAACTACAAAAAAACATCACTGTTCTACAGTCTTTACGCATATTATCCATGCCGTAGGTGGAAAAGGCTGTAACAGTTAAAACAGGGGGATAGTCTAGTAGTTGGAAATACGCATGTGAAACAAGTCCCAGAGGGTGTGAATTTGGGGGTGGTGCACAGTATCAAGTGTAGAGAAGCAGCAACAAATGAAGGAAGGTTGGCAGTCCCAAGAGAGAATTGGGATGGTTGGGGTAGAAGGGGGTGTTGAGGTGTAGAAAGTTAACGCTTCACCAAGGACATGTGTTGATAAAAGACCTCCAATGATGCCTTTTATGACTCGTGAGGAAAGGAGATTGGTACGTGGAAGGCACCCACTGGGGAGAGAGAATAGTGAGGGACTGTCTGATCCTCCTTTGGGCTTTAAACTAGTGCTACAAAAATTGCCCTTGGATCAAGACAGTAATCCTGAATAGATGACCAGTGCTCTGTATCTTTTTTTTTATTTATTTTTTTTAAGAACTTTATTTTTGGTTTGCATATCACATCACACTCGCTGCAATTCCCTTCAACATAAAAGGTATATATATATTATCCTGATAATTCCCCTCTTCCCACCATCAGTTCATACATTATACATGTATGTTTGCAAAAATACTTTGTTTAAAATGCGATAGTTTATGAATTGAAAGGTTGTTTTGAACGATCAATCAGTGTCCGAATTATCAGTATCTGGTGGGGTATCAACCAGGTATGCTCTGAACAATGTCCAAATGTCTTTTGGTTTACATGGTGTGGGCACCATTCCTATATAGTTTTCCTCGCATTCATTAACGTAAGACAAGGCTGTGAGGAATTGTTCTGTGCTTGGGGCAAGACTGCTCTTCCATTTCTGGAGAATGCATTTCTTCGCTACTGCGCAGGCGACATTAAATAGTCTCCTCGTTTTTTCTGTGGTTTTTCTGATGTCACCGAACAGGTATTTTTGAGGGTTGAGCTGCGCGGGGATTTGTCTCATCTCCTCCAGGATGCTCGCCACTTCACGCCAGAATCCGGCTATCGGGGGGCAGGCCCAATACATATGGAAAGAGTCCGCATGGGGGTTGTGACATTTTGGACAACTATCGGACAGGGCATTATGGAACTTCGCCATTTTTACTGGCGTATAATGTATCTTGTTCAGGATCCTGAACTGTATTAGTCTTAGGCCTGCGTTCAGCAAGACTTACTTGGAAAGGAGGCAGTATCTGGACCATTTCCCTGACTCAATTGTTATGCCCATGCCCTTTTCCCACGAGGTCTTGATGAGGATCATTGTTTTTGTGTGTGTTTGGACTATATCATAAAGTTTGGATATCCCCGTGCCCGCCTGTGAGTATAATGATTGGTAGCATGCGTGTTCGGGAGGTTCATCTAGGAATGTTGGCCATCGTTTCTTGAATGCTGCTTGCATGCGGTGGTATTGTAGAGTGACCAGTTGGTTACTCCCTACAGTGACTGCAAAGTCTTCTGGGGTTGCGAATTTACCATTTGGAAACATAGTTTTCATTTTGAGCTCATATTCCGGGATCCAGGCTCTCTGTATGCTGATGTTGGTTTAATACCTGGGAAGTTCCAGAGCGGGGCCTGGGAATCATAGGGTGTGTCTATGTGGAGCCGCTTGGCAATTGCAACCCATGCTGCGATTGTGCAGGAAGCCGGATCAAATTTACAGTCGTCTTTGTGGGATTTTGCAAATATTATGGATCTCAGGTCAGTTGGCCGGATCGAGTGTCGCTCAATGGGAATGTGTGATGTTCTGTCTGTTGGATCTTGCCAGTATTTAGCATAATGAGCCTGCGCCGCTTGATAGTACAACTCGAAGTCGGGGGCGGCAAAGCCACCCATTTCATAGGGTTCCACTAATTTGTCCCCTTTCAACCTATTGGCGCCACCGTTCTATACGAAAGTGGTCGCCATGGACCGCAGGTTATCAAAGAAGGGTCTACCTGGCCATATAGGTACATTGCAGAAGATATAGAGGAGCTTGGGGAGTACAGCTATTTTGAGAACCGCTATTCAGCCAGCGAGGGATATGGGGAGTCTAGCCCAGATTTGAAGTTTGGAGTAGATCGTCTGCAGTGTGGATTCATATTTGTCTGTAAATGGGGATGTTTTGTTTCGAAAGACCAGGTTGCCCCAGGTATCTAATGTAATCGGGAGCCCAGGATAGGATGTGCGTGTGTTAATCTTGTAGCCCGAGTGTGTGGTGAAGTTGTTTATCACTGTTAATATAGGGGATAGGTTCTTATCTGGTTCACGTATGTTCGACAGTGCGTCATCTGCGTATAGTGAGATGGCTTGGTAGACGCCGGCCATTCTTACGCCCCCTCAGTTCTTGCTCGGATCTAATTGCCACTGCCACTGGCTCTATCGTAAGGGCAAAGAGGATGGGGGAGAAGGGACATCCCTGTCTGGTGCCTCTGTGTAAAGTGAAGTGGCTGGATAAGGTCCGATTGGTTAAGACCCTGGCTTTGGGTGAAGAATAGAGCAGCTTGACGCACCCTATCGGGTACGGGCCAAATCTGAATTTGTGAAGAACTTCAAACATGTATAGCCATGAAACCGAATCAAACGCTTTCTCAGCGTCTAATGATATGGCTGCTGCTTGTACTTCCGACTTAATCTGTGCCAAGATGCTAAACAACCTGCGCAGGTTTAGGGCCGTGGACCTCGTTGGAATGAAGCCGCACTGGTCGGGGTGTATTAGGTTAGTCATTTTGGGCAACAGTCCAGTGGCGAGCACCTTTGCGTAGCTTTTGGCATCTGTATTAATCAAAGAGAGGGGACGATAGGAGGAGCATTCATGGGCAGGGCATCTAGGCTTCAGCAACACCGTTATAACTGCTGTCATTGTGTCCGGGAGTGAGCCGGAATTCATGGCCTCTTCCCATACGAGGGCTAGTATCGGGGTGAGCATTGAGGAGTATGTCTTATAAAGGTCAGCATTTAGACCGTCTGGGCCCAGGGCTTTGCCCACTGTTAATGATTTAATTGCCTCTGCAATTTCCTTGCTCGTTATTGGCTGATCGAGGGCCCAATTGTCTTCTAACGAGAGCCTAGGGAGAGCGATTTTACTCAAATGTCTTAATGTCGCCCTGTGTACACCTATCGTGGTTGGCATATAGATTATTGTAGTATTCAGCAAATTCAGCGTTTATTTCTTCTTCCCCATGTACGGCTACTCCCTCATCTGTCAGGATGCTTGTGATCGGGGTATGGTTACATTAATTTCATAGTAAGCGTGCCAGGTGGTGTCCCACTCTGTTGCCCTCCACGTATTTGCGTGCCCTGGTTGGAGTGGCCATATACTGTTGGTCTTTGGCTGCTAGGTCATGGAATGTTTAGATGGTGTGATGTCTGCCAGCGTGCGCATGTTGTGTGTTATGCTGTAATCAGTTTCGAGTGTTTTCAAATGAGTTTCGGTCCTATCTAATTCGGTTCTAACGGATTTAAGAAGGCCAGTGGTTTTAGACATCATGCTGCCTCGTACCCATACCGTGAATGTTTCCCATATGGTTGCCCATTTGTCCACTGACCCTTTGTTAAGTTGAAAGAATTCTTCCATTTCGATATATAGTGCTTCTACCACGTTCGGGTCTTTTTAAAATGTTGGGGGGCATTCTCCACCGTTGAGTTGGGCGTTTAATGTTGTGAAGTGATACTTCGAGTGTAACCGGGGAATGATCTGAGAGCGTGCGAGGAAGGATTTCGCAGCGCTCGATTGAGTTGATCAGAGGGGTGGCGATGAGCCAATAGTCCATTCTGGATTCTGTGTCGTGGACTGAGGAATAAAACATGTATTGTCTACCTGTTGGGTGGGTCCCTCTCCAGGCATCGGTTAAGGTCAGTTCTTCTTGGGCTTGATGTATAATGTTAGCAGCTTTCGTGAGGTGTCTTGGTTTGCTCGAGGACCTGTCTAATGTGGTGTCAAGAATAGTGTTGAGGTCCCCAACCCAAAAGACCTAAGCTTCCGCTGTCGGCCCAATTTCGTGAAGGAGGTGGATGTAAAACTCTGGGTCATCCAAATTTGGGCCATACGTGTTGATCAGTATGAGTTTTTCGCCTGCTACGGTGCCCCTAACCACCACATATCTACCCTGTTGGTCAATTTTACTTTTTTCGGTGGAGAACCCAAGTGAGGGGTGTATTAACCTGATGACACCTCTGTTTTGAGAAGAATATTCGGTGTAGTGCCTATTGTTACCCCACTGACGTAAAATACTCTCGCTGATTCCCTTCAACGCATGAGTTTCTTGAAGCATGGCGATGTGTGGGCGATGTCTATTGATGTATGCCCCGACTTTACTGGCTTTCGTCCTATTGTTCAGCCCACAAATGTTCCATAAAGCATTTTAAGTTTTAGCCTCACAGATGGCATAGTTTTCTGCGCCATTTCAGTGAGTTACAGTCAAACTTGGAGGGAAGGGTGTTCTCATGGAGGGGGGCAGCGCGTGATACAGTGAATGCATTTTTAGCGACCAAACAATCAACCTTTTCGCCCGGTGCCCAACTGACATTCTGAGGCAGTAACAGTGTTCTTGAACAGCAGAAGTCCATGTTACCTGTGCCCACCCCCACCCCCACCCACACCATCGATCCCAACTTGATGATGATCCCTTGTTACTAACTTGTGATTACTCCCAAGAAGGGGCCGGGTGCCGCAACGTTGCCTCGCTGTCAAGCGCCTCTCATCCGGCTGCGTTCAAGGGTTTGGAGCTGTACTGCTCCCTTCTACTACTTTACTTCCATCAATTCAGGTAAGAGGTAGGAGATAGGTAGAGCTGTAGTCGGCTAGTGGGCCTTTCGAGGATTATACAGGTTGCTGCAGATCGTTTTGATCTAAATCATGTCTTCCAGGAGGGAGCGGTATTGAGGCTTTCACATAGGCCAGTGCTGCTGTAGGAGTTTCGAAAAAGTGCGCTCGTCCGCCGTGTTGTATGCGCAGCTTTGCTGGGAACAGAAGAGTGTAAGGAACCTGTCTCAGACGCAGTTGGCGCTTAATGGATTTGTAGGATCGTCTTTGGACTCCGGCCGAGAAGTCGGGGTATATATGTATATTATCATTGCTGAACTTCAGGGGCCCCTTTTATCTAGCCAAATTCAGGGCGGTGTCTCTGTCTCTATAATTTAGCAATTTGACGATGATCGTGCGAGGGGGATTCCCCTGGCTTGGGCGGTGGAGCAAGAGTGCGATGTGCTCGTTTGACAATTTGTGGTGAGAATGCATCTTCGCCCCAGGGGGGATTTCAGAAGAGTTTCGATTCGGGATTCCATTGGGCCTTTGCAAAAGGTTTCCGAAAGGCCAACTATGCAGATGTTATTCCGTCTCGATCTCGACTACAAGTTGTCACACTTGTCTCGCAGTTTATTCATTTCCCCTTTTAGGAGTGTTATATCATGTGTATTTTGATGAGTTGAGTCTTTGTTCGTGCCAATTCTGTTTTCGGTCTCTGATTCTGGAGCTTTCTTTGTCTACTCGGGCCTTGAAGGAGCCTATTGTTGATACGATGTCATCCATCTTGACCATGATCGCCAGGAACCCATTTTGTACCGTAGTTAAAAGATGGTTGAATTTCGTGTCTTCTGTTGCTGAGGATGAGGCAGTTGTTGGAGTCCATCGGTCCAGTCTTTCTGCCCTCGACCACATTTTTCATGGGCTTTGTTGGGGTATTTGTGCAGGTTGTACCAGTTGACGTGGTAAGGATGAATGGCTAGGTGAGATCAAAGGTGACAGCAGCAAGGTGTAGAGCCAAATGGATTCCAGATGCTCAATGGTGTAACCTCTGGGCTAACTAACTTGCAATATTGCTTTTCGTCACTTACGCGTTCCTTTACCCTGCAGTGTTTGGCAGTCTAGGCTTCCGTGGTCTGGTGGAGCGACAGCGAGTTCAGAGTGGTCTGAGCTGTGGTATGGGGTTCTCCAGGGAGTACCGACAGTGCTTAGTTTGGTCTATGTCGGAGACTTGCCAGGTTTGTCCCACCAGTGCTGTACTGAATAGACTGTGTCTTCCCCCGTTTCCAAACGTTCCCTGGATTGTGATATTCCTGGGAAGGGCGGTGGTCCCTCGTGCGCACCCCTATGGGTAATTTTACTGAAATTGGGGAGCGGGCCAGCTCCTGCTTGCAGAGTTCGAAGGGACAGGGTTATCTAGACCCTCTGGTTATAGTTCGGGGCTATGTGGGCTGGGTCCCCTCGGGGGGGATAGCGGCGAAGGATATGCTGTGGCCTTATGTGGGCCACCGAGTTCCAGTCAGTTTTTGTCTTGCAGAGGCCCAATGGAGATGGCCAGGACCAGAGCCAGGGGGGGTGTGGGAGAGGCCTCCTCTTCACTCCCACAGCAATGGGAACGGGTCGTTTGTTCCACAGGGTCTGGTGTGTGGTACGCAAGAGTCTCTTGCCCCGGCCCCCGCAGCCCACTGGCATGTACCGGGTCAGCGCCACCGCCCTCCACCGTTAATGGGCCCCCCTGCCTCCTCCGCACCTCAACACTCACCGGATAATAGGCGCCGTCGGCTGCGCTCGGCACGGATCACAGAAGCGGCGTTAACAGAGTGATTCCAGCGTGCGCCAAGGTCCTGGGCTGCGCTCCGTTGTCCCGCTGTATTAATTTAGTCTGCTTCCGGTCAGAACGGAGCTTGCCGTGTCCCAGCGGCTCCTGCTTAGTGCAGGCGCAATGGATGTCCCCTCCACGTGTTGTGGAATGGTGATGTGTCTTTAGGCAGCTCAGAACACACGGAGGAAATGCTCTGGAGGAGCGGGCAGGAGGATCGGCGGGGGAGGTGGGGGGGTGCAGGAGGAACCGGCGCCATCTTCACCATGTGAGGATATGCTTTCAGTGAGCCGCCAAGGTATGCCGGTGTTCGGGGCAGATTGGGATATTGGCGCCGTACCCCTCGGTGCCCGTTGCCTGTTAGGATGGCTCCGCCCAAGAGGGGGACTGAGTTTGTTTTTGGAGCTGCAGCGATCATGTTGGTTCCTACGGAGCTGCGGCTCAGAGGTTTTGCTTCCAGGCCCCTTGCAGTATTCAGGTGTAGGGTGTCCGTTTTCGCCCGTTCTTTCGCGCAAAGCTTCAGGGAGTTCTCCGAGGACAGTGCTGCTAGTTTTGCAGTACAGAGGAGTCTGGAAGTAGAGTATACATTTATAAGGATTATAGCCGGAGAGGAGCTCCACGCTCAAGTGGCCAACTTGTTGCACAACAGCGCCCCGCCTTAGTGCACCGTAGGAAAACGTTCGAAACTTTTGTGACCTACCTGCGTCGTTTTGGGCCGCGCATGCACGCCCCACTAGGACGTAGTGGTATAAATGCCCCGCCCCCACGGCTCCCTTCAGATTTCAACCGTCTCCAAAGTGGGAACACCTCGTGTATTTTCTACTTGGTTAGGTTGTGCTGTTGCGTTTTTTCTCCTAATGTCGGGAAAAGCACTGTTCCGCCCGTGCGCCATGCGGACTAAAGAAGGTCTACGAGGGGGACGGACATATGGACTGCATTTACTGTCTGCACCCTCATCACTCGGCGGAACCCCCGTTAAAGAAATCGCGTCCGGTGGACAAGGAATCATCGGTAGGCCATTCGAGGGACTCTTCTTCGAAGAAGGGCTCTTCGTCCTCATCTTCAGCGAGGAAAGACAAAGAAAAATCTAAATCCTCCTCGGGAGATCGTCATAGATTGACCTTGAGTCTAGAGACAGAGAAACGCAGGTCGAGTTCAGAAAAGGCGGGAGCAACGCATGAGCCTGCGCGACCACCACCGTAGTCGACGGTTGAGCAGTCGTCAACTACTTCTCTGCCGCTGATGCAGTTGACATCAACCGTTCCTGGATTGCAGGCGACGACAACGTCAACGACTGGCCCGACTATTGCTTCGTCGACGGATATCCCGCAAGAGGCCTGGCGTCCAGAGGTCTACGACCCAATTTTGCCGGAAACACTTCTACAGCAGGAGGCCTTGTCGGTGTCCTCGGGAGACGAGGGTGAAAGGATAGCTGCCCCTGCAGACCTAGGGTTACAGGTTACCACACCTTTCTCCGGGAGCATTCCGGGTTCTGCCACCCCTGCTCAATCCGCAATCATTTTTATCATTGGAGGTCTTGTCCACGCTGCTGAGGACACTGGATGTCAGACTGCCTCGAACAACTTGGGCCAGGTCGGTCGTCGAAGGCCCGGGCCCGTCTCGCCGCCCACCACCTTCAACCCCTGCAGCAGGGCCTCCGGAAGCAAATCTCTCGGCCCCACGCCGCGAGGAAGGGGAACTGTTGGATTCGGAATCAGGCAGCAGAGCATCGTCGGTGGTTCCCCCTTTCCCACCTGGGAGTCTGATGCAGAATTGGAAACCCCGAGGAGCCCGGCTCAGCCGTCTCCCCCGGACGATATCGGGTCATTTCACAACATGATGGCCAGGGCTTGCACGGAATTCGGGCTGGCCCAAGAAGAAGAAAAGGACTGTTTTTTTTATTTTCGACCACATGGGTAAAAGGAGAAGGTCAGTGTTTTCAGTGCCCATCCTGGATCATGTGTGGAAGGAAGGTTTTCAAACCATGCGTCACCCTTTCTCAGAGCCAGCGATGAAGGGTCGCCTAGAGAAAAAATTCAAAGCCCCGGACTCTACTCCCAAGTGCCTTTCATCACAACCAACACCTGACTCTGGTATCGGCGGCAGCGAGAAAGGCAAGGGCTCAACACAAGTGTACGACCCCCCCCCCGGAAAGTGATGCTAGATGGCAGGATGCGTTCGGCAAAAAAGTCCTGTCGGTAGGTGCTACCACAGTGAAGGCGGCCAATTCTCTCGCCGTAGTGGCTAGATACGACAGGGAGATGTGGCATGGGTTGGCGCCTATACTCTAACACCTTCCGGATGAACATCGAAAAGCAGCTATGTTGCTGGTCAGGGAAGGTGAGGAGGCTTCAAATCATGCCATTAACATCACAGTAGGCCTTGTGGAGTCGGGGTTTAAGCAGGTGAACAACGGCGTAGTTCTCTGACGACGGGCATGGCTAAAATGCACCAACTTCCGACCGGAGGTGCAGTACAAGGTACTGGATATGCCTTTTGAAGGAGACCTCCTCTTCGGCGAGAAGGTCGACGAAGCCCTGAAGGGCATGAAGGAGGACTTGGACAAGGCGCGTTCCTTGGGGGCCCCTCCAGAGTGGTCGGAGTTTCCGGTCTTTTCGTCCCTTCAGAGGAGCATCAGGTTTGGATATGTATTTGTATATGCATATATGTACGAATATACGCATGGAGGTAAACGTGTGTTTTTATGTATGCTTTTTTAGCTTATATAAATATTACTCGGTGTAGTACTGTGGCATGTTAGTTTCAAATCTTATGTGATCATGATTCGCCTTTTGCAGGACAGGGTGGGTGCTGGATTGCATTTACATCTCCTCCATTGTTTTCAAGTTCACTGCTGTGCATTCTATTCTAAGCATGTGAATCCATGAAAGATCCAATGCTGGAGAAGGGAATCGTTTCTTACCTGTAACTCCATTTCTCCAGCATTGGTATCTTTCATGGATTCACATGCGCCCTCCGGCCTCCCCAAAATGCAATCATCTTGTAGTTTTTGTTTCATCCCGTTCCACTTTGGAGGTGTCGAAATCTGAAGGGAGCCGCGGGGGTGGGGCATTTTACTACTACGTCCTAGTGGGGCGTTCGTGCGCGGCCCAAAACAACATAGATGAAACACAAGTGTCGAACGTTTTCCTACGGGAAAAGGCTTTATAAGCTTACCGAGGGTTCCCAGTCTGTCGACGGGGAATATTCTAAGCATGTGAATCCATGAAAGATACCAATGCTGGGGAAATGGAGTTACAGGTAAACTATTCCCATCTTAGAAATTGGGCCAAAAAGAGCCAAGATTTCTGTAGGAGGGTCGGAACTGTAGTGAACGGGTTCATTCTTTGCCTGCTCAAAAAAGGAGGCCATGGAGAGGCCTAAACCTTTATACATGGCATGTATTGACTTATCCATGCCCTTCGATAGTGTTGCAAGGAGTTGTGGGCCAAGATGGACTTGTGGGGCTGCCTCCCAGCCATACTGGACACACTTGTTGCCCTGCATACGGATACTTGTCTTCACGTGAGATTGGACAGGCAGGGACGTCTGTCCAAGTTATGGTACGAACTCTGGTTACATTCACTTGAGGCTATTGCAGTATGGAAAAATCTGAATTTGATAAAAATTCTAGCTGCAGAGAAAGGATATATTTGGTGGCAGCTGAAATTTGTGATTAACAATCTGAGTAGGCCAATGAATAGGTGGGTTGAAAAATATCAGGGTTGCATCAAATATATATATATATTCAACAAACTTCAGACCCTGATTGTGTGTGCCTGGAAGTAGTATAGTATCTTCGGTAGAGTGGTCATCTTGATAGATTGTATTCTTCCCCACAAAGATGTCAACAGTGGGTTCCATCTCTCTAGGTCCCTCCTGATGTGTCAAGAGCTGGGGGAAATGCCTGTCGTACAGCAGTCCTACCCTATGTGTCCGGGTGATTCCCAGATATTTTATCCTGTGTTCTGCTATCTTTAAGTCTAGTTCCATTGCTACCTGACCTATTTCCCCACGATCCCCTGAGATGTCCCCATATAGTTCTAATTCCCCTATAACTGCCGCCATTGGCCTCTCCGGGTCTTCTAGTGCCAGTAGCATGTTGTCCGTGTAGGCAATTACCTTGTGTTGCATTCCCGCCATGTCTATGCCCTTAATGAGTGTGGACTCCCTTATTCTAATGAGGAGAGGTTCCAGGAAGATGGCATATAGGAGTGGTGACAAGGGACAACCCTGCTTAGTTCCCCTTGATCACTACTTTTCCAGTGACCTCGCCATTTATGGCAATCCTACTTGTAGGGGAGTTATAATTGGCCTTGATCATTGCTATGTATTGACCCCCCACCCCCCAAACCCCATGCTTTTTCGGATCTTAGCAATGACCATTCCACCCGGTCGAATGCTTTTTCGGCATCTATCGCCAGTAGTGCTGCCGGTGTGTTTGTGATGCCTTTTGTTTCCACAAGATGTGTGATCCGTCTGATATTGTCGTCTGTTTGCCTACCCGGAATAAAACCCGATTGGTCTGGGTTTATCAGATATGGAAGGAGCAGGGACAGTCTTGCTGCCAGTATTTTGCTGTAGATTTTAGAGTCTAAATATGTATCTGTGATATAGACCGGTATGACGCTGGATATGTCAGATCCTTCCCTGGCTTGTGGAAGACTAACACCTTGGCTTCATTCATTGTCTGTGTAAGATTCCCGCTCTCCTTAAAGGAGTTCATGAGCCTGGTGAGAAAAGGAGTTATGGTGTCCGCATATTCTTTATAGAAAAGGCCCGTGAAGCCATCTGGGCCTGGTGCTTTATTTAGCGGGAGGTCTGCTATTGCCTTTTTCACTTCCTCTTCTATTATCGGGCTCTTCAGGGCCAATTTTATCTTCTTCCGAGATTTGTGGGATTGGGAAGGTTTGTAGGTAGTTGTTTTGAGCATTACTGTCTGGGACGCTCGTTGAGTAGAGATTTTGATAGAATTCCCTAAATGCCTCCCCCATGTCTTGTGTGCGCGTCAATGGCTCCCTCATCGCGCTCCGAATGCTTTTAATCACCATTGCCTTCTGTTTTGCCCGGAGTTGTCCAGCTAGTAATTTGTCTGCCTTGTTGGCGTTAATGTAGTATTTCTGTTTGAGATATAATAGAGATCTCTCTGCGCCTTTAGTGCGAAGCATTTCTAGCTGCTCTTGTGTGTTTCAGGGATTTTTTTAATGCACGTGTGGGTTGTCTAAGGCGTTTCTCTTGTATGTCCCCTATTGTGCTTTCCAGTTTATTTTCCCACCCATGCCTCTGCTCGTCTTTCGTTACCTTTAAGGCAATCATTTTCACTCGGAACACTGCTTTAAACACCTCCCACACCATCCCCAGGGAGACTTCCCCTGTGTCATTTTACTCAAAGTATTCCTCCACCATCTCTCTAACCGATTCTCCCATTACGGGGTCCAGGAGTAGGTCATGGGGTAACCTCCATTTCCACAGCCCGTTTTTTTTCCCCTGGTAGTTCCAGTTCGATCCATAAAGGTGCATGATCTGACAGTGAGAGTGGCCCTTTTTCCATCCCCTGAATCATACCCAATAGACCCACTGACATCCAGAAGTAATCAATCCTGGACATGGTATCATGGACGTGCGAAAAATATCTGAACCCCCCCCCCCCCCCCCCTTCTCCTGAGTTCCCTCAACACGTCACTTAGGGCCATTTGCTCCATCTGTTGCTTGAGATGTTTCGATGGTGCCCCAAGCCCTTGGAAGCCCCCCGAGCTTCTGTCTGTCTGGCTGCCAAGCCATATTGAGGTCTCACCCCAGGATCACCTCTCCCTTTGCATAGTCTTCCAGCTTCCTTAGTGTGTCTCTCAGAAAGCCATCCTGCCCCACATTGGGGGCGTAGATTGAGGCCAGGGTGATGCGGTGACCCTCCATCACCACATTGACAAATGCATACCTTCCTTCCTTATCTGTGTGCATGTCCACTAGATTGGCATCCCATCCTTCCTTTATCGCTATTAGCGCTCCTGCTCTCTTTTCGGGTGCGTTTGCCTGCACCCTGATTCTATATCACTGTGTGTGTATTTTCTGCTTGTCCCTGGCTCTGATGTTCGTTTCTTGGAGTAGTAGTACCTCAGCTTTCTCCCTCTTAAGCAAGTGCTCACATGTTTTCCTCTTCACTGGGTGGTTTATGCCCCTGAGGTTGTATGTTGGAATTCAAATTTTCCCCATTAGTTCTAGTTCACCTCCAGTGTCCTGGATTCCGCCTACTTTCATTGCGTGCCCCTTTAGTTGTCCCCCCTCACCCCACCCCTCATCCCCCTCCCCAAAACTAGAAACTTTAAACCACACAACTGTCCCCCGAGTGGGGCTCGGGTTCCTATTGATGCTTGGGCGTTGCGCCCCTCGCCCCCTGCCCTCCATAAACTTGGGGGAGGAGGGGAATGGGAAACATTGCGGGGGATTCTAAACCCAGCATTTCAAGGTGTCCTTACCGGGTTCCGAGGCCATGATTTCGCCCCAGGCTGCCTCGTCGAACTATTCTCAATATGTCTTGAGTCCCCATCGTGTTGACCCTGGGATGCCTGTCATGTCTGGGTCGTATCTGAGTATCCTTTGCTGCAGCGTAAGGCCCATTTGCTCGATCTACGGCGACGTCTTGCAGCTTTCCTTCCCTATGTTCTTTCTTTGTCTGACGGTTTCCCTTCCCCTTGGCCTTCTATGTGACTCTCTCCTTGTTTTGGGATCTCATACCTCCTCTTCTGTCTGTAGCCCCATCATGCTGAGGTCTTCCTCCCTCCGTTTGCCCTCCCATGTGAACCACAACCCAAATGGGAACGTCCATTTATATCCTATTTGTCTCGCCACTAAAGCTTTGACTAGGGGGGGCCATCGCTCTTCTCTTTTGCAGTGTTACCAGTGCCAGGTCCTGGTATAATTGGATGTCTTCCCCGTTCATACGAATGTGGTCCATCTCCCTTGCTTTTCTTAAGATTTGCTCTTTTTGTGGATATGACGATGGGGCCACCAGAACATCTTGCGCCCTCTCCCCTGGCGCTCCGGATCTTTTCGGGCCCACCCTGTGCGCACTATCCCAATTTCTTCCACATCTTGTGCTTCCAGGACGTCTCTGAACACCTCTTTGACCACCATCTTGAGATCCTTGTCCTGAACTGACTCTGCCATGTTCTTAATGCGTATGTTGGATCTCTGCGAGCGGTTCTCAAGGTCCTCGCATTGGATCTCCAGATTATGGATGAGCCTCACCAGGTGTTCCTGCGTCTCCCTGACTTGTTGAGTTTCTTCTTCCATACCTTGAACCACTCTTTCAAGGGAATCTGTTCTCTCCTCTAGATTGGCCACGTCATGTTTCAGGTCTTGGACCACCTGCTTCAAGTCCTCCTTCATCGTTGCAAATTGTTATTCAGTTTACATGAATTTCTCCTGAAGCTCCGTGAACCACATCTGCATATCTTCTCTGGACGGCATCTGATGGTGTGACCCTAGGGCATTGCCTTCTCCATGGGGAAGGTCTTCGTGCCCCTTTCCTCTGGTTTGCATTGGAGAGTCTGTTGACCAACTCTGAAGGATGTTAGCATCCTGTTTCGTGTTGTGTGACTTGTTGTGTCGAGCTCCCTTTCCCCTTGGCTTTTGACATGGTCCCTGGGGGATTGTTGGGTTGCCCCTATGTTCGCCAGGGGAGTCCCCCCTATTCAATGCCTTCCAGAGAAACCCCTGCCGCAGCTTGTTCCGTGGCGTGTGTGAAGGTGGCTGCTGAGTTATAATGTGGCCGATATTCCTTGGGGCACCGTTGTCTGCACAGATGGGGACCTCCTCCTTCTGCTTACCCCTTTTTCCCAGTTCCCCCTGTTAGACACCACCTTTGGTGCTCACGATGGGGGACAGGGGGCCTCTCCTCTTGGTCTCCTTCTGTTGTTTCTGCGCCTTGGAATTAGCCTCTGCAGATCGTGGGGGAGGGGGCAGCCTTCCTGTCTGCCGTTGCACAGCCCTTGGGGGGGGGGGGAGGTGGGGGGTGTGTTGCCTTTGTTGGATCTCCTCTTTCTTCGCTGTGTCTCATGGTTTGCTGGACTTGCCTTGTGGACCTGGCCCTCGGGATATTCTGCCAGCGCCGTGGTCTCCACTTATACCGGGCAAAATCTCCTCCGCCACTTCAGTGGGGGAGGGTTAATGTCTCACCGCTCAGTAGTGGCTCTTATCCTTCTCCCCCTACATCCCTTTGTTGTCACACCGCCAGGGGGATGGCGAGCAAAAAGGCGAAGACAAAAGGGGAACAGCCCACGATGGAGGAATACACAAGATCACGGCAGCTAACAGAGGGGGCAAGGAGAGAACCCCCCCACCCCACGGACGCCACTCCGGAGCGTAAGGATGAGCAGATCTTGGAAGCAATTGCGGACCTGAAACCAACGTGGGAAACTGGAGGCAGCACTGGAACTCTGAGTCGGCGCAGTCCAGGAGGAAGTCAACCTACTCAGACAAGATGTAAGAGCGCTAGCAAAACGCACAGGCGAACTGGAAAAGGAAGTGACCCCAAACACTGCCGCATGTGCGTCGCACACATCAGAGCTGAGGAAGTGGAAGGACGCACTTGGAGGAATAACCTACGTATTGTGGGACTACCAGAAGGCACAGAGGGATCAAATCCAACCAATTATGTGGAGACAATGCTACTGCAAGAAATAGGGGGAGGGGCGCTCACCCAAGGATTTGCGGTGGAAAGAGCGCACAGAGCCTTAACCAGGAAGCCACCGCCGGGAGCCCCCCCAAGACCAATAATAGCCAAAATCCTGAATTATCGAGATAGGGAGAAGATCCTGGAACACTTCTGGAAAAGTGGTACGATACAGAGGGCTTCTGCGAACATTACAGCGTACCCGGACTACACACTCTTGGTGCAGCGACGACGAATGAACTATGGGACAGTGAAAAAAAGATTACGAGAGGCAGGATACAAATATATGCTGATGTATCCGGCGAGATTGAAGGTGTATCATGGAAGTAGAGCTCTGTTCTTTGATACCCCAGAGGACGCAATGGAGTGGCTGGATGCCCACAACTGCCTGTCGGAAACAGACAACCAGAAAGAGGATGGATCAAATAAGTAGGACAGCGACTGCAGTAATTGAGGTGCCGTAAAATAAAACATTGGGACTTGAATGTATGCTAGGTAGAGGCCAGCTGGGATAGACTAAAGGTGGGTTAAATAAAAGGATGGCGCAAAAGTAGAAAATTGCAGGAACCTTTTTTTTTAGTTTTTTTTTTTACGGTTTTTATTAATTTTTAAAACAAAAAATACATCCAAACTGGCAGCGCTTTTTGCAACAATCACATGAACATCAATTGGTCAAGACCACTGCTCCCCCCTCAAGAGCTTGTTTGTCCTTCACTTTCCGTATCTGCTACGTGTGGCAGGATATCACCTCCTTCTGAGTCTGCAGAATCCGTTATTGTTCCAAACAGTCCTGCTATTAATACTCTCCATGTCATTAGGGTACCCACTTCTTCTTCCCCGCTCATGCTACATGCCTCCTGCCATACCACCGTTTCAGCCTCTGCCCATTTCTGCAATTCCCGCCACCATACCTCCACCCGTGGCTTAAGACACTGCTTCCATCCCATGGCAATCCTCCGTTTTGCGAGCACATATGCCAAGTCCTTCAATTTCCCAACATGTTTAAGTTTCCGTGGTCTGGGAAACCCTCCCAACAGGCAGGCCCAGGCCGTATCTATAATGAGCGTGACCCCTTTGTGCGCTAGTTTTTGCGCCACTTCTCCCCAGAAACTCTCAATCACTGGGCAAGACCAAAACATGTGTCATATCGGCATTTTCCTTGTTGCATTTTGGGCACGCTTGTCGTCCCGCATTTCCGAACTTAGATATTCTCATCGGGGTCATATAAGCTCTGCGTTATATACAACTGTATTTGTTGTAATCTAGCATACAACTGTATTTGTTGTAATCTAGCATTTCTTGACACCTTCTTGTGATATCCCATAGCACGCTCCCACCTTAGTTTCCCAATCCAACCTCAAATGCGTCAACTCCTTCCCAACCCGGGTCATCACCATCTCATACAATCTAGAGATCTCATGCCCCCCTTCTGATATGTCATAAATTGTCCCCATAGTGGCGTCTGGTTCCGCCGCCAATACAGTCTCAAGCCAGATTTTACGAATATTCTGCACCAGTCTTGGGTACGTGACATACTGGCCCCTATGCAAGCCCGCCTCTTCCCCTAGTCCTTCAAAATCCCTAATGGTCCCCTCTTGCCAAACATCCCCCAATGTAACCAGCCCGACCGACTCCTAGTAGGTCCTGATTATCATCCTTAGTTGCTTGTCTTCCCCTGCCAAAGCAACCAACGGCACCTGCGGGGAACACGGGTACGGGTCCTCCATCATTCGACATACTCTACGCCACATCTTCCACCCCAGCAACATCATTCCTGGGCGCTCCTTCATTTCTGAACTAGGCAACCAAATAATTTCCTTCAGGTAAAAAGGAGTGCAGTCTTGTCCAAACAGCCTAAATTCGGGAGTTGCCACATCAGAGAGCCATTTGACCACATACTGCAACTGACCAGCTACATAATAGGCCTCAAAATTAGGCAGCTTAATACCCCCCCTCTAATGGAAGTTCTGCAACTTCCATAGCGCCACTCTATTCTGGGTGCCATGCCATAGGAAGTCTCTGCACATACTATTCAGCTTAGCAAAAAACTTGGGTATCATATACGGAATATTGCTGAAAAAATGTAAGAGCCTCAGCAGGACCACCATTTTAAGCATCGCCCCCCGTCCCATCATTGCCAACGGCAACTTCTCCCAAAACTTCATGCTTTTACAGATTTTTCCCACAGCCACCTCGGTGTTATGCAAATGTTCCTCCTTTACCGTGTGATACACATCTATTCCGAGGTAGCGGAAGGAACCAACTGCCCATGGTATCGGCAACACTGGCAATCCCTCCAGAAGGGTTCCTCTGTAGCTACCCAATGGGAATATGCTTGATTTTTGGGGGTTCACCGCTATGCCAGAAAGTTGCGCATACCTTTCCATTACCTCCAGAATATATTGAAGATTTTCCTTCGGATATTTCAAATATAATATCAAGTTGTCAAAATACAGGGATATTAGGCATCGAGGTAGGGGGAGAGAAACACCTATCATGTCATATTGTTGCCGAAGGTATACTTCCAGGGGCTCCAGAGCCAGAATATATAACATCGGGGGCCAGGGGCACCCTTGTCTGGTGCCTCTCCTAAGTTGCCACCTCTCGTATATCACCGCTCCTGTACGAACCCTAGCTAGTGGCTCACTGTACAGCAACTTCGCCCACCTAATGTAGCCCGGCCCCAACCCGTACTCCCTCAGGGCCTCCAGCAACCACGACCACCTGACTGAATCGAAAGCTTTGACTGCATCTAAGGACACAACCGCCATTTCACCCTCGCTCTGGTTCCCCCATTCAACCACCCGGTGGAGTCTCCTATGGTTGTGGGTTATATTCCTGTTGGGGACATAACCTGTTTGGTCCGGATGTATCAATTTACTAATAACTCTCCGCAATCTATTAGCCAGGACCGCCGTCAATATCTTGCCGTCCTGATTCAGCATTGACAAGGGTCTGTAGGAGCCACAGCTATGCCCTGGTTTGTTGGGCTTAGGGAGCGGTGGTATGATCGCTTCTCTAAGCGATTCCGGCAACGGGCCCACCTCAAACGATTCATTAAGCATTTCTAGCATGGGGGGGGGGGAAGAGTATATCCTCTCTATATGCTTTATAAAATTCGCTAGAAAGTCCGTCCGCTCCCGGGGTCTTACTGGTGGGCAGCTGCCTCACCACCTCATCCAATTCCTCCAAAGTAATCGGTGCATCCAGCTCTTCTTTCTTCGGCACTAATCTTAGGTAATCCAATATCTCTTAAAGTTTCCCTTATCTCCTCTCGGCTGCCCCCCCCCCCCCTGTCCTCATATAGTGCCTTGTAATAATCCAAGAATGCCTCATTGACTCCTTCTTGGGTGTCCGCTACCTCTCCATCCTCTCTGGTTATCGTCCTAATTGGGGGCCTAGGGGTTTCACTCTTTTATAGCCACGCCAGGAGGCAGCCCATTTTATCCCCACCTGCATGCTGCCTCTCACCATATTTCTTATAGTTAAGGTTGCGGGGCCTTTCCCAAAGTTCCGCACACCGCTGCTGTAATTTAAGTACTAGCTCTGCACCCCCCCTCCACTGTTGAGTTCCCTTTCCAATTCATCCTCAGCTCCCCCTAACTCCGTCAGGACCCCACCTTGCAGGCCCTTTGATTTAGCGACAACACCACCTTAAAGACTTCCCAGAGCGTGCCCGCCGAGTCCACACTGCCAGTGTTCTCTTCGAAATAATGTATGATCTCATCTCTGATGTCCTCTCTGAAGACCGGATCCTTGAGCGCCTCAGCACGGAGGCGCCACGTCCGTATCCGCGCCCTGGGGCGACAGGACCCTCGCTTTGTTTTCTATTTGGGTGGTCTCTACCACCACATCTGGCGTGGCAAAAAAATAATCAAGTCTCGTATGCAGTTGTTGCGGGGCTGAGTAATGCGACTACTGCTCCCCATTAGGATGTTTTACCTCTGCCAGCCCGAAGTCATCGAGCAGCGTCTGCAATGCCCTGGCTGCTAGGGTGGGCCTATCAATCTTATCAGATCTGTCTACCCTGGGGTTCAGCACACAATTAAAATCCCCCCCCCCCCCATAACCGCCCCACCCACACACGTACCCAGTCCTAAAATATGCCGCCGTGTTTTGATTGGGGGCATACGTATTTACAATGCACACCTCTTTATTCTCCACCATCGCCTTCAATATAACCATCCTCCCCTCTGTATCCACCACCTCCTGTGTAAGTTGGAGCGGAACGTGCAGTGCCACCCAGACCAACACTCCCCTAGCGTAGGCAGGATACGGAGAACCCACTACAATACCTCTCCACTTCTTCCCCACCAGCTCCAATTTTTCCCGCGTCGGATGCGTCTCCTGCAACAGTGCAATATCAATCTTCTGTCTTTTCAAATACATCATGACCTTGTTCCTCTTGAAGTAACTATTGAGTCCCCTGACATTCCATGTTACGATCTTAAGATCCCCCATAGCTCATACGTATCCCCCCCCCTTCCGTGCAGCCAATCCCACCTGCCCATGCGATACAGATACAACCCTCTAGCTCTTTCTTGTAGCCTCATATACAAACCTGAACTCCCCATACCTATGTACACCCCAAACTCCCCACTTCCCTCTCCACCCATCCCTTCCCCAACACCACACTCCCCGACTGCTGCCCAGCTCCTTCCATGGAACTCAGGCACCCCCACATCTAGCCCTGCAAGCACCAACCAATGCCCAGAGCTCAGTAGGGTGAAGTCGCCCTAATGGCCACTTAACTAATGTTACTAAATGGGGTAAAGAGATCCGCTCTGCAAGGATCCCCTAAAAAACAGCAATAGTCACAGTGCTCATAAAATGTTGTTTAACGGTCTGGCCTTCTCTGCCTAAGGCCGCTCAAATGACTATAATCGAGTCCCAGAGTCCTATTCCGCGCCATCTTGTAGCGCCCTCCTCGTGCACTACTTATCTCCTCCATCTCCTCTTCCCGTCCGAACGTCAGGCTCCTGGGGGCATCCCTGCGCGTCGAGCCATCCCATGGCGTCCTCCGAAGTCTCAAAAAACAAAGTCCTGTGTTTATGAAAAACTTTCAATTTCGCCGGATACAGCAACATGTATTTATGGCCCGCCGCTCTCAATCTCCGCTGTACCGTCCCAAAGTTCATACGACTACGCTGCACCATCAGGGTATAGTCCGGGTAGGCCGTTATGTTTGCCACCCCTCGTTTAATCGTTCCACCTTTGCGGAAGTGTTCCAAAATCCTTTCCCGGTCTCGATAGTTGAGGATCTTGGCGATAACTGGCCTAGGCGGATTGCCCGGCGGCGGCCTCCTCATCAGGGCCCTATGTGCCTACTCCACAGCAAATCCCTGAGACAGAACTCCTCCGGTTATCTCCTGTAGCAGCATGCCTTCGACAAACTCCGTGGGGTTATGGCCCTCTATTCCCTCCGGTATACCCACAATACGGATGTTATTCCTTCGGGTGCGTCCTTCCGCTTCCTCCACCCTACTCTCCAAGTTGCCCACTCTCTGCACCAGGGCATGCAGCGCCGACTTGTGTGAGGCACAGTCCGCCGTGTTCAGACTCCCTTCCTTCTCCAGGCTCTCCGTGCGCTCCGCCGGGGCCCTTACATCCTGTCGGAGTAGGTTCACCTCCTCCTGCACTTCAACAACTTTAAGGTCCAACGCTGATTTTAATTCGGCCACAACTATTTCGAGCTTGGCCTCCCAGTCCGCTTTCAAGTCTGCTTTCAAGTCCGCAATCGCAGCCAGGACCTCTTGATTAGTGCCCGCAGCGGCCATGCTACCTGCGGGGGGGGGCCTGTCCCTGCTTCTGGCACCTTCCGGGCCGGGTGGCGTTCTGGTGAATTCGTCCAGCGTGGGCTACTTCACTTTTTGCCTTGGAGGCTTAGTACACATGACTTAGCAGCCGCACGTTGTGGGTCAGCCCACCCCTTATGCTCCACAGTTAGGGGTTCCGTTCCAGTGCCCTAGGCCTTACCCAACCATGGGGGCCTCAGAATCTCGAAGGCTCCGCCAGCCTTCTATTGCCGCAATGGATTGTGTCCTCCCATGTAATAACATTCCGCCTCAGGCTATCCGCCTCTTGTCGGGGGGGTCAGCACGAATGCCCGCAGCAGCTGTTTGGGGCGCCGATGCTACGCCGCCCGCTTGGCCAAAATGGCCACTACACAGAGACTTGTGACCTCAAGTGCAGCGACAGTTCACAGTCTGGGCGCCAGCTCTCTCTTAGCAATTGTCCAAGGCCCCCCAATGCCACTGCTTCACATGTTAATTCCCACCACAGAAAGTGATCCTACCGTGGGCGGAGTGTCCGCATCATCCGTCCATAGACTTGCTTGGATCGGTCTGTCCTTTAGTGGGCGTCGTCCCACTAACGCCCTCCAGCTATTATCAAAGGCCTCCACCTCGATCCTCATTGCACAGTGGGTTCCACTGTCTCATTGCGCAGCCCTCGATCGTGAAACAATGTAGTGCACGCCGGAGTGCTTGCCCGTCATCCAGTCTCTCCACAAAAGTGACAAACACGGCTGGTCAGGGCCCCCACAAGTGCTCACCTCCACAGAACCCTCCTGGGCGTATCAGAATGATTCCGGCTCTCTCCTCTCCTTCGCCCAGGTCCCGGCGGGGGCCGGTGCCTCCAGCCTTATCTGGCCCCCACAACCGGAGGGGGGGGGCTACCATTCAATGAGCGCCCCGAGGTCCTACCACGAACCCCGGGGAGCACAATGCCAGCCACCACACAGTGCCCGGCAACGGCAATCCTCCCAGGGGCAGTTTCGCCGTGTCCTGTAATCGATTTAGGCAGAGGTCCCCTGCTGCACTTATCCCCGCCACGTGCCTGGCCACCCTCCTCCGGCAGGGTCCTGTATTGTGCTCCCGAGCCGGGCTTCACATCCCACAAGAAGCCTCAGTCAGCCCGATCACGGCCGCACCAGCCCCTGTGCACAGCCCCAGCGCCGGCACTCCAATGTATCACGCCACTGATGTTATAGCGCAGCGTACTGCCACACTGTCCGCCAGCGCGCCCGTTGGGTTCAGCTACCTCAGCCCCCTTTGCGGGGGCCGAAGTGTTTTTTTTTTTTTTTTTGGAATCGAAGCCCGGTGAGCGCGGCTTCTCCACTCCACCTCGCTCCGCGACAGCTGCGCCGCCAGGGGCAATCCACCAGCCCCGCGCGGCGTCCGATGCCAGGCACTGGCCAGGGCCCTCCACACCTGCCGTTCTCGTCCCGGTCCTCTGTATACGTATCGCGATCTAGCAGGGCCCCCTCAGCAGTGCCTCCTGTGTTGTGTGCCGGCAGGGTTCCTTAGAGGCCACTTCAGGCTTAGCCACGGTCGCACCAGCTCGCCTGCACGGCCGCAACTTCCGCAGTTAGTTTATGGCCCTTTGTCCAGGGGTCGCCATCTTGCCAGTCACTCTATCTCCGCACCCAGCTGCTTTCCGATGGCCGTAACTTCCCTTCCACGCTACGGTTCAGGCCCTCGCAACTCTCGTTGTGTGCTCTGGTCCTTCAGACATACTCGAGTATCATACTGGTATGCCTTTTCACTCAAACTTGTTTTCTCCGAAGGATCATTAACGGATCTACAGGAGCTCCCCACAGGCACGTCCTTTCACGTAGCTATCAGGCCACGCCCCCAGACCTGCATTTATCTGGTGCGCCTTTGCAGGCTTCGGATGAAACCCTTACAGGAGTTCCTCGACGCCCGCTGGATCCAGGCGACGGGCAGCTTCGAGGACAGGATCCCTCAACGAGACGTTCCGTCAGGCGATCCGGTGGTGGGATACCCGCTCCCATCTGTCGGCGGGCACGGACTTTCATACCCCAGTTAACCAGTTGACGGTGATGACGGGCGCCTCCCTGGAAGGTTGGGGAGCACACTCGGGAGATCTTCACGCGAGAGGCCTTTGGCTCCCGGAGGAGAAGTCTCTCCACATCAACATCTTGGAGCTCAGCGCGGTGTTCTGGGCCCTCGGGTCTTTTCTTCCGTCCCTCAAGGGCAAGGTGGTGAGGATCTTCACCGACAACACCACCACGATGTTCTACATCTGGAAGCGGGGCGGAATCAGGTCCCCGGCCCTATCCAAGGAAGCCCAAGATCTGTGGCATTGGGCCGTCGCCCAACGGATGTTTCTGGTGCCTCTTCATCTGGCAGGAATAAAAAACACGATCGCCGACACTCAGCAGGGAGCTGCGCTCGTGCCATGAGTGGGAACTACGCCAGGATCAAGTGGATCGACTCTTCCGACGATGGGGCGAACCCCAAATCGATCTCTTCGCGACGAATTCCAAGTGCCGGAGGTTCGCCAGCAGGTTCCCCCAGCCGAGGAGCATGGGTGATGCTTTCTCGTTCCCCTGGGACGGCCCATTTCTTTATGCGTTCCCTCCGCTGCCGTTGATGCTCCGGCTCATCAACCAGCTCAAGAGGGTCCCGGTGCAGGATGATCCTCGTCGCACCGGCGTGGCCGAGACAGATCTGGTTCCCGGACCTTCTGGACTTGTCAACGTCCACACCAGTCAAGCTGCCGATGGACGCAGACCTTCTCTCCAGAGAAGGAGGCACCATTCTTCACCACAACCCGGAGTCACTGAACTTGCAGGCCTGGCTCCTGCAGCACTAGAGTTTGGAGGGTACGACATCCCGGCCGACTGCAGAGAGGTTCTTGCAAAGGCCAGGGCGTCCTCAACTCTCGTGCTATGGACATAAATGGAGGAGGTTCTCTGTCTGGTGCCGTGCACAGAAGATTAATCTTCTGCGGATTACGGCCCCTCAAGTACTGCCGTACCTACTGTCGCTGGCCAAAGCTGGACTGGCTCACGCCTCCATCAAAATACATCTGGCTGCAATCTCCCGATATACCAGGACGACGGGACGGGCGTCCTTGTGGTCTCATCGCCTGGTGAAAGAATTCATGAAGGGACTATTCCGATCATTCCCGCCGGTGAAGGCTCCTGCCCCGGCGTGGGAGCTTAATGTGGTGCTGACCAAGCTCATGGGAGCCCTATTCGAGCCTATGCATTCGGCGCCTTTGAAGTTCCTGTCATGGAAGACAGCTTTCCTTGTGGCCATCAACTCCGCACGACGAGTGGGAGAGATCCAGGCCCTATCTTGCAAGCCTCCATACTTAACTTTTCATGACACAAGGGTGGTGCTGAGGACACACCCATCCTTTATGCCCATGGTGCCGTCGGACTTCCACCTCAACGAGCCCTTGGTGTTGCCAGTTTTCTTCCCGTCGCCTTCGTCGCCGGCTGAGAGGACTTTGCACTAGCTGGATGCAGCTAGAGGGCTGAAGTTCTACGTGGACCGCACAAAGTTTTTGGAAGACGTCACAGCTGTTTGTGAACTTTGGGACTGTGAATCAAGGGAAGGCTCTCTCGAAGACTTCCATTTCCAGATGGCTCTCCGGCTGCATCATGCACTGTCACCGGTTGGCAAACCGACAGCTGCCTGGCCGTCCGAGAGCCCATTCGACCAGAGCGATCGCTGCTACCACGGCGTTTCTGTCTGGTGTGCCCCTGCTGGACATCTGCAGGGTTGCAACGTGGAGGTCGACACACACCTTCACAAGATTCTACTGCGTCGATCGGGACTCCAGGGAGGAGTCCAGGGTCGGCCAAGCAGTGCTGCGCAACCTGTTCGCCTAAGGTGAGCCTGGTGAGGAGGTAAGAATTGCTTAATGTTGAGTTGTTGTAGTGCTTAATGTTGAGCCTGTTGCCACCTCCCTTGGTTGTGCATGTGTGTTCTGCTATGTATTCTCTTATTCATGAGCATGTGAATCCATGCCAGACCCCATGCTGGAGAAGGAACAAGTTACTTACCTGTAACTGTTGTTCTCCAGCATGGGTCTGGCATGGATTCACATGCAAACCCTCCCGCCTACCGCTCTGCGGCTCTTCACTTGGTCATACTGCCACTTTACGTGCTACCAAATCTGAGGATGGCTGCCAGAGGCGGGGCTTAGGGAGAGGGCAGTCATTGGCTGGGGGCAGTATGATCCAGAGACCAGTGATTGGTTACTACTAAGAAAGACAGATCAGAAACGAAACTGATACTGATTTTTTTTCTATACCGAGGATTCCCGGCCTGACGACGGGTAATATTCATGAGCATGTGAATCCATGCCAGACCCATGCTGGAGAACAACAGTTACAGGTAAGTAACTTGTTCCTTAGTGAACAACATACTTTGGAGATTCTTGGGTGCCGTTGCAACCTTTTCGGCGTCCATGTGAGTGTATTGTTCCGTATCATGGAACCAGTATCTGGCAAATTGAGCTTGGGCCGCATAATGGCATAGAAGGAAGTCTGGCGCAGCCAGGCGTCCTGTGTCGTAGTGTTCGCACATCTTGGTCCAGCTGATCCTGTGGTGCCTCCACCCCACACAAAGTGTACCCTTTGATTCTGTAAAGTTTTGAAGAATTTTCGACCCGGCCAGATGGGGATGCCACTGAAGAGGTAAAATAATTTTGGGGACAATCACCATTTTTAGCAGGGATATTCGGCCATACATGGATAACGGTAATTTAGCCCAGAGGTTGAGTTTACTCTCCAGCTGAGATGGGAACGTACCATAGTTGTTGGAGTACAGCGTATTCTTATCCGTCGCCATAATGATTCCAAGTTATCGGGCCGTGGTGGGCCACCAGCGGAACTGAATAGTGGCCGCAGTCTGTGAGCCAGAATTGGTTAGTGGTATTTCTGATTTGGATTGTTTAATCCTGTATCCAGAATATTGCGTAAATTCTGCAATGTCCTGCATTATCGGAGGAAGATGTGTTGTCAGCATAGAGTGAAAGGAATTGAGGTTTCCCCATGATACGGATCATTCTCTATGCGTGTTTGGACCATAAGAATGCCGCCATTCCTTATATAGTGAGCGCAAATATTAAAGGTGAGAGGGGACAGCCTGGTCTTGTGCCCCTTTGTAGTGCGAAACTGGGGATGAGGGTCTGTCCCGACTTAAGCCGTGGGGTTGTGATATAGTAGCTTTATGACTTGAAGGAATCCCGGGCCGAATGCCATCTTTTGGAGGATGGCGTACATGAATCTCCTGGAAATAAAGTCAAATGCCTTTTTCGGCGTCTAGTGTTACTGCAATGGTCTTCTTCTTGGGTTCTAACTGAGAGGAAATTGCAAAAAATCTTCTGAAGATTTAGGGCTGTAGGACGGGAAGGTATGAAGCCGGACTGATCTGGGTGTACCAGTTTATTCATGTATGGGTTCAACTTGTTGACTATGGCTCTGCCATAATTTTGTGTCCACGTTGATAAGAGAGAAGGGCCTGTATGAGGATGGGTCTTAGGGAGGCTTATGTGGATTCAGTAGGACAGTGATTATGGCCTCATGTAAAGATGGTGGTTGGGATCCTCCCTCCAGGGATTCCTCCCAGACTCTCAGAAGACGGTGTGGGGGGGGGGGCTAACTCTGTGATGAATGCTTTGTAAAGATCAGGAGTGATGCCGTCTGAGCTGGGTGCTCTGCCCGCCTTGAGGTCTTTGATTGCTTGGGTTATGTCCTCCAGATTCAAAGGCGTGTCCAGAATTGCCCTTTCGAGGGGATTGGGTCCTCCGACGTATTCCATATCTATGACAGTAATCACCACAGCTGTGCTGCTTCGGAAAATCTTTGGGTTCTGCGTCGATGACGTTGATACGCCGCCCTCGAGGACATCAGCCGATGTCACTGGATGTTATAAGTAGGACGCACGACGCCCGTAGCCTCAGTTCCGTTTTTTCTGCGAACGTGTTCGCTTCGGAGATCTCGGCGTGCCTCGACTCTTTGGAGTTTGTTCTTTCTCGGTTCTTCAAACCTGTTCGTATTGTGAAGTATATTCTTCGTGCAGATGTCTTCCACCCCGCGTCCGGGCTTTAAGAAGTGCGGGGACTGTGGGTCCACGATGTCGGTGACGGACTCGCACAACGCCTGCTTCTGGTGCCTCGGGGAGGCCCATGACACGGATGACTGTGTCGACTGCCAGTCACTCACATCCAAAGCCTTGCGGGAGCGCAAGAAGTTGTTGTCGGTAGGTAAGGTGTCCAAGCCACGGAAGTCGAGGTCTGCAGGGCTTTCGGCGGTAGATTCGAGGGGCGACTCACCGCATCGTCTGAAGTCCAGAGGGTCTCGGTCCCAGAGTTGGTCCCGTCACTCCTTAACCTCTTCGAGGCACTCCCGGAAGCGCCGTCATCGGTCGCCTTCCCCGTCCTCATCCGAGGACTCCGCCCGTCGGCGGGTCGCTTATCCCACCAAGCATGCGACGCCGGAGGAATGGGCTTCCTTCGGGAAGAAAATGTTAGCGATTCTTGAATCGCAGGGCACTGGTCGGTCCGCGCCTCCGAGTGGGGGTCGGTCGTGATTGGTCGAGACACCGCTCGCACGCCTTCGGGCTCGGGTGGTCGGCACGATTCGCGGGAGAGGTCCTGCTCGGACAAGAGGAATCTTTCTCATCATGCCCGGCCCAGGTCCCTGTCCTCGACGCGCTCGAGACCATGTGCACCTGTGGTGTCTTCGAGGAAGACGTCGACGCCGGTGGCGCCCAGGCTGTCGAGGGACATGCTCGGGGCTCCGGCCTCGAGGCCTGTGTCGACGCCATCAATGCTGTCGGCGCCGCCTTTGGCGTCAACGCCGATTCACTCGACTTTCGAGTCTGTTTCAATGGGGGTGCCCCGGGGCTCAGTGGAACCCCCTAGAAAGGCTCTGGTCAAGGTCAAGCATGGCTTTGGTTCACATTCTGTGCCTTCTTATCGCCATCTTGAGTTTATTTCAGAGGTGGATGAGGGCTCTGATGATGGCATGGTTTCTGATACGGTGCCAGGCGAGATTCTCTCTGGCCATACCCAAATTGAGGACCTGTGGCAGTCCCTGCACGATGCCAGTGGGGTGGAGTTTTGTAGGCCTGAGCCTGGCACTCATGCCGACTCCTCGTACCGGCGTCTTAGGTCTAGGGTCACTGAGTACTTGGGTTGGTCTGCTCCTCCAGGGGATTTTCTTCAGGATGACCTTACGGATATCCTCGGCCAAGGTCCACCAACTGACCCGGTAATGCCGTTCCATATGGCTCTACAGAGGGGGGCGGTGGTGGCTTGGACTGCTCCGGAGAGTCTCCTGGCAGTGGGCAAGTCTTTGCCGCGAAAATACCGCCCAGCTAGTGGCGACCCCTGCTACTTGACCAAGCACCCCACTCCGGAGAGTTTGGTGGTGCGGGCGGCTACGGCCCCGGCAAAGCATTCGTCGTATCCTACCGTGCCTCCTGATGGGGACGACCAGCGTTTTGACGGCTAGGCGAAGAAAGTGTTTTCTTCAGGGGGTATGGCGCTTCAGGCGGCCAACTCCCTATGTGCCTTGCCACGTTTCACGCACACTCTGTGGAACTGTTTCCTTAGCGGCTGAACATATTCCCGAAGGGGACGAACGGGGTGGTTTCCTTGCCATGGTTCAGGATGCCAAGGATGCCATGTGTGAGGCGTTCAGTCGGATTTGGGCATGGCAGATTGCGTCAGCCGGTCCATGGCGGCTAGCACCGCGATACGCAGGTTTGCGTGGTTGCGGAAGTCTGGGTTTGCTCCTGATGTGCAGGCCCGGCTCCTCAACATGCCCTTTGAAGGGGAACATCTTTTTAGCAGCAAGGCTGACGAGAGCCTTGAGAGGTTGCAGACCTCCAAAGCTGCAGCAAAGTCGTTGGGCGCTGCAGTTCGCCAACCTCCGCCTTTTCGTCCTAGGGGACAGCAATGGAGGGGAGGTTCCTTTCGTTATTACTCCTCCTTTGGTAAAGCGAGACGAGCTGCCAGTCAAAGGGGCCACCCTAGGAGTGCCAGAGGTGGAAAACAAGGTACTCGAGGTGCAAAGGCCGCTCTGGCTGTTGCCTCTTTGCCCTCGGGCAACGCCGCAGCCGCTTCAGCTCAGTCATGAGGCCATGTCCCATGGTTCGCCGGTTGGGGGAAGCCTGGCGCAGCATCTTGCAGTGTGGCGCGCCATTACTTCAGATGTGTGGGTTCTGGAGATCATAACCCGCGGCTACTGTCTTTCTTTCCGGCAGAGGCCTCAAGACAATCCACTAGGGAATCTCTCCGGATCCGCGGAGAGGAACAAGGGATGGTATTCTCCTTATTTTTTGATTTCCAAGAAAGACGGGGGGGGGGGGGGTGGGAGGGAGGGTTGAGACCCATCATGGACTTGCGCGGTTTGAACAAACTCCTCAGGAAGGACAAGTTCAAGATGGTTACTCTCTCAAGTTCTCCAGGACCTTCAACTTCAGGACTGGTTGGTGTCTCTCGACCTCAAGGACGCTTATTTTCATGTGCCGATACACAAGAAGTACCTGAGGTTCACGGTTAGCGACTCGCACTTTCAGTATCGGGTCCTGCCGTTCGGATTGACTTCACCAAGCTCATGGTAGTGGTGGCAGCGCACCTCAGGAAAGTGGGGGATTCACGTCTACCCCTACCTGGACGATTGGTTGATCAGGGTGTGCTCTCCCGAGCAAGTCCTGGATCATCTGTCAGTCACCTGCCACTCCCTCCACAAGCTGGGCTTCACCCTCAACTTAAAGAAGTCCCATTTCACACTTTCCCAGGTGAGGGCTCATCACATTCAGCAGATGGTGCACACGTTTCAGCTTGCCCAAAGTCTCCTGGTGTTAGAGTTCTTGAGATTGCTCGGCCTCATGGCATCCTGCATTCTTCTGGTGCCAGAGGCCAGGTTGCGGATGAGATCTTTGCTATGGGCACGCAAGCTCCAGTGGTCTCAGTCCTCCGGCAGGTTGTCGGACCCTGTTTAGATGCTGTCCCTGCTCGCCCAGGACCTTCTGTGGTGGGCCGTCGAAGACAATCTGATGAAGGGGGCTCCATTTTGGCTACCCTGGCCGGAGGTGACGATCGTGACGGACGTATCCCTCACTGGATGGGGAGCTCATGCCAACGAGTTGACAATCAGCAGTCGTTGGTCTCCGGAGTCCAGACTCCATATCAATCTGTTGGAGCTGAGGGCCGTCGGGCTAGCCCTGAAGGCTTTTCTGCCGACTGCGAGGGAAGAATGTCCTGATCCTGACGGACAACACGGTGGTCATGCACTACCTCAACAAAAAGTGGGGGCAGGGTCACTTCCTCTGTGCAGGGAGGCGATGCAGCTCTGGTTTTGGGCAATCCAGCAGGAAGTTTCGATCTCGGCAGTTCATCTGGCCGGAGACAAAAACGAGACGGCGGACGCTCTGAGCAGGCAGAGCGCGAACTCTCACGAGTGGGAGTTGGCTCAGGAGATTCTCCTGGAGATCTTTGCCCTTTGGCGGACCCCTCAAGTGGATCGCTTCTCCAGTGTCAACTGGAAGTGCGAGAGGTTCTGCTCGTGGGAATTTCCTCCAAAAGGAGCCTTAGGAGACGCGTTTGTGGTGGAGTGGTCATTTCCGCTGCTGTACATGTTTCCACCAGTCCCCGTCATTCCGCAAGTACTGCAGAGGTTACGGAGGTTCGGTTCCCGGATGATACTCATTGCTCCGGCGTGGGCTCAGAGGACGTGGTACTCGGACCTTCTCGACTTGTCCATCTGCCCTCCACTTCGTCTTCCCTACCGAGACGATCTGCTCTCACGGGAGGGGTGCGGTGGTCAGGTTCTCCATCCAGAGGTCAGATCTCTCAACCTTCATGCTTGGTTTCTGAAAGGTTGAGGTATAAGGATTGGGACCTCCCTGAAGACGTGATGGAGGTGTTGCACTCGGCCAGACGGCCAGCAACAAAGTCCCTGTACCGTTGGCGTAAGTTCTGCGACTGGTGTAGGGTTAAGAATGTGGATCCTTTTGCATGTGACATTCCCATGGTTCTGTCTTTTTTGCTTTCTTTGGCCCACAGGGGCTTGCAAGTGGGTACCGTTAAAGGTTACCTGGCGGCACTGTCCATATTTAAGCGCTCGTCTGTAGAGTGTTCCTATTTTAAAATCCCTTTAATTTCTCAGTTTCTGAAAGGGCTCACTAATGTGTTCCCTTCGTCACCTTTCCAGGTGTCCGGTTGGGATTTGAACCTTGTTCTCAAGTTTCTGATGGGTGCTCCGTTTGAGCCTTTGCATTCATGCCCTTTGAGACCGTTAACTCTTAAAACTGTATTTTTGGTTGCGGTCACTTCTGCTCGCAGAGTTAGTGAGTTACAGGCACTTTCAGTTAAGCCACCCTTCACTGTGTTTCATAAGGACAGGGTTGTCCTTAGAGTTTGTCCTTCCTTTGTTCTGTAGGTGGTGTCGGAATTTCATTTAGGCCAAAAGGTTGTTCTTCCGGCGTTTTATCCTCCTCCACATCCTGGTAAGGAAGAGGAGAGGCTCCATAGGCTTGATCCTAGGAGAGCTTTAAGCTTTTATATTTCACGCATGTCCCGGGTCAGAGTAGACGATCAACTCTTCATTGGTTACCCTGGAAAGCGTTTGGGACAAGCTGTGACGAAGCAGACTTTGTCTCGCTGGATTATTCTTGCTATTTCTGAGTGTTTCCGCTTGGCGGGTAAGGGCCCATCCTACCAGGGGTATGGCTGCCTCTACTGCCCTACAGAGGGGTGTTCCTATTTGTAACATCTGTGATGCAGCCACCTGGGCTTCGGCACATACTTTTGTACGTCACTACTCCCTCGATTCCATCTGTGGGCAGGATCTGGCCTTTGGCAAGGCAGTCTTTTACTCCGTAATTTGATTGGACATTCTAAATTTCTTAAATTCTTTCCCACCTCCTTGCATTGGTACTGCTTTGGGAGTCTGTCATAGATATGGAATACGTCGGAGGACCCAATCCCTTCGAACAACAAGTTACTCTCTTACCTGTTAACGTTCTTTCGGTGGGATGGTCCGACGACGTATTCCATATCGCTGCCTTCCCCGCTACAAAATTTCTTATGCGATTGCAGCTTACATTTCCGCAAGGCTTTGTGTGTCAGACTGGCAGAAAAATGGTGCCACACGTTCTGGGGAAAAAACTACAACTGAGGCTACGGGCGTCGTGCGTCCTACTTATAACATCCAGTGACGTCGGCCATCGGAGGAGGTCCTCGAGGGCGGCATATTGACGTCATCGACGCAGGACGCAGACTCCAAAGATTTTCCAAAGCAGCACAGCTGTGGTGATTACGATCATAGATATGGAATATGTCGTCGGACCATCCCATCGAAAGAACGTTACCAGGTAAGAGAGTAACTTTTTCTTAGTCTTCGGTGAGCTTTGGAAGTGGGAAGGAGTCCAAGTGTTGTCGAAGGTCTTCATACGAATCCTGGTCCGTGTTCTTGTACAACTTAGAGTAAAAGTGTAGGAATACCTCATTAATACCTCTCTGGTCCGTGTGCGTTATCCCTTTTTCATCAGTGATGCTGGTAATTTGTCTATGGCCTTGTCCCGACCTAATGAGATTGGCCAGTATTCTGCCGGGTTTGTTTCCCTCTCCATACCTCTGGGATCTTATGGGGCCGTATCATATAGAGGACTTCCTGGTCTGCCAGCATTTTAAGTTTTGCGACGGCCTCCTATAGGGGGTGGGGGGGCAGGGTGTATGCCTCTTCCTCCTCTTTTATACGCCTTTCGGTCTGGGTCAGGGTTGAGCGAATCTCACCTTGGCGATCAGATGCCCTCTCAGCCAGACCTTAAAAGTTTCCATATTGTGTTGAACGACTTCACAGAGCCCTCTTTGCGTTCAAAAAAGTCAGTCACTTCGATGCAGAGTGTCTCCACCAGTGTTTCATCTCATAGGAGATGGGGCAGCATTTTCCACATCCGTGGGCCCCTAGTTGTTGATCCAAATCGGATGTCTAATATGATCGGGGAATGATCAGAGAGGGTGTGGGGCAATATATTCTTTGACCTCCTGGATACTCTCAGTGGAACACAGCCAGTAATCAATCCGGGAGCTCGAACTATGAACATATGAGTGGTATGTGAACTCTTTGCGGAAAGGATGTAGTTCCCTCCATGCGTCAGAAAACAGTATAAGGAGCATAGCCTGCTTAATGATTGATGCTGCCTTTGTCTATTTTCTGCCGCCTGTGGTCGTTCTATCCATCTCTGGATCAAGGATGGTGTTGAAATCCCCTCCCCATACTAACTTCGCCTCTCCTATTGGCAGTAGCATCGTCGGCATCAACTGGTAGAACTTGGGGGTGTCCAGGTTGGGGCCGTACGTGTTGAGGATAATTATATCTTGTCCTCATAGCGTTCCCCATATTATGTACCTGCCTTCGGGATCGCATTTAGTCTTGGATATAACAAAGCATATTCTGCGATGGATAATTGTTGCAACCCCTCTGGATTGCGTTGAATAGTCTGTGGCAATTATTTGTTGACCCCAGGAGCAGCTCAGACATTTAACTGTCTTTTTCAGTAGCACGGGTCTCTTACAAAAGAATTATGTCAATTTTATGTCTAGCAGCGTATGCCAAGATTTTTCTTGGCTTTAATTGGATTGGACAGGCCTCTAATGTTCCAGGACAGGAATCTTGTGTTTTTCCATCATCCCTTGCGTGGCCATTCTGTTGGCGGTGTGATGTCTGTTACGACTCCATTGACCATGTATGTCACTTGCCAGGTTTTCTATTTACTTCAACATATTCCCCCCCCCCCCCCCCACACCCCTAAACACGGGATTAATATCCAATCCTCCACACCAACCCCCCAAATGAGCGGTGTATCCCCAATAACTACATGCAATACTGCAATAATGGAGGTGGCGTTTTCCGTCGCCGTCTCTGGAGTGGCAGTCTTCAAGGGTGCAGTCTCTTCCATGGTACGTTTCTCCCTGTGGAGTGTATGGAAGCGCCCATCTGAGAGTCTAGTACGGTATCATGCCGGATGGTACTCGCCGTGATGGGGCTATTCGATTCAACATATGTCATAGCCTTGTCTGATGTTTCAAAAAAGTGGGTTCTGCCAGCATGATGAATACGGAGTTTCGCTGGAAACATCATGGCATAGACCATTTTCCTTTCTCGCAATGCCTTTTTTTACTCGAAGGAGCGTCTGGCTGATTGCACCTCGGTCAAGAAATCTGGATATGTGCACACATTTAGAGTCGTATGATGGAGGGGGCTCTCTTGCATGCAAATTTCAGGATTAGAGCTCGATCTTTATAATTAAGCAGGTGTGCTAGGATTGTCCGAGGAGGGGCCCTGGCTTTGGGGGAGGGGACAGCACACTATGCGCCCTTTCAACCAGTAATTGGCTGGAGAACTGGTTGTCGGGGAACAGTGTGCGAAGCAGCTCCTCGAGGAAGTGTTCCATGGGTATATTGAGTTTGGATTCTGCAACTCCGACCACGCGCATATTGTCGCGATCGGGATTCTAGTTCCCCGCATTTTGCCATGAGGATTTTGATGTCCTTATGGATGTCTTCTATGATCTCGCTCTGCGAGGTGGTCACATCCTTTGGGTACTCGCCCTCTCCTCCGCCTGTGAGACCCTGGCATTAACCTTTCGTATATCTGAAAGTATGGATGCTATGTTCTCACCGATGTCATCCAGCTTATTGTTAGTGGCGAACCCCTTCTCCATCGCCGCCATGTAGGGGGCCATGTATTGCTCGGGTGGTTCTGTCAAGGAGTTGACTGGGGATTGTGGCTGGGTTGGATCTGGATCCGAATTGGAGGCAGAGGCAAATTAGTCCATGGGGGCCTTTCTTTTTGTTCTTCAATCCTCCCATCATGGGGTCCCGTCAGCTGGGTGCGCAGCGCTGTCCCCGTGTCTGATGGTAGATTAGTTTTTGGCGATCTCTCGTAGGGATTAGATGTCCTGGTGTAGTTATACGTTGAGTATAACTCACCACACTATGGGAACTTTGGACGGAGGGCTACGGGTTGCTCTGGCTCTGGAGTCCACGGGACCAACAGCTCTGGGCGTGACACTTGAACGTGCTATCTTGCAGTGGGTGCGTCAAACATAACCTGCCGGTTGAAGTGCCCCTGTATAACTGAATGAGCTGGTGGTGCGTGATCCTCCAATATGGGCAAAGGGATGATGTATAAGGGTCAGTGTGCAGCGCTGGGGGCCAACGCAGCCAGTCCTTCACATGATGTGTGGAAACTGTGGTTTGTGGGGTATGGCAGTTGTCAGACATGGTCCAAATGGTACCTCCATGGGGGGGGGGGTGTGCTGCTCGGGGGGGAGGGGAGGGGATATGTAGGTATGAAGTCTTATGTAGCAATGCGGCAGGGGGCAGTGTTCTTATCAGGTGATTAAGACAGGCCTGGGCACTGTGCGTTTTTGGCCGTCTGCCAGAAATAAGGGAGCTTATTGTAGGGGATTGATGCTGGCACGTACCTCAGAACTGCCTCAATTATGCCCCGGTGGGTCGTGGCCAGAGGCGTCAGGGCGGCGGTAGAGGATTAATGCTGCAGAGGAGGCGGGCCACCCGGTGTGCAGGCGTCTGGGAGCACTGCGGCTCGATCATTGTCGGGGAGCGGGATGGCACAGGTGAACTCACTGCACCATGTCCCGCGCCTCAGTGCCCGCTTCTACCCTCAGCGGGGTTCAGTGGCTCCGTGAGTGTTTGTCACCTCGCGACCGTGGATGTAGTCCCTGGGGCTCCGAACCGGGATGTAGCAGGGGAACTGATGTAAAACGAAATCCGGCATCAAGAGCAGGAGGTTGATTGCTGAGCTCCCGCCGCAGGTAAAGAGAGGAGCAGCACGCGGCCCCACAGCCGTTGGTGTTCCCCGCCACTGATCGGGAGGCTGTTTCGCACAGATCGGGACTGCGTTACTGGCAGAAAGTTGGACTGAGTGAGCTCGTAGGTCTGATCTTCATATCCTAGGAGGTATTGGCAATTTGCAGAGGCGAACGGCAGGATTTATAGTACAGGAGATTGTAGGCTGTGGAACTCTTGGATCAGGTGGCCATTTTTACGGCCTGCAACAGCGCCTCTGTTTAAGCAGCCTTGTGAGCATTCTATCTGCCTTATTGGCCCGACATAGTTTATTTTATTTGCTTATGTAGCGCGCTGAACCCAGGGGTAGCTAGGCGCTTGGTCTTGAGTAAGGGTTAAATACGTGTGAAGTTACATAATTACAGACATTTTTACAGTTACATAATATACAATATACAGAGGTGCGAAGGTAAGGTTGGTGATGTTGGTTACAGGCAGGATTAGGATGCAGTGTTAGTCATTTTACAAGATTGAGTAGTCCGAACACTTATCCCAGGCTGGGAGTTTAACAATATACAAGTATATACAAGTTGAAAATGGAAGAAGTGGGTATGAGGTTATGCGCAAGAGATTGCGGAGAAAAGCCATGCTTTGACTTTGAAGCGGGAAAGTGGTGTTCATCTCTTAGTGATGGGGGCATGGATTTCCATGTTTTTACTGCCAAGACTGGGAAGCTAGTGCCGCCTGATTTCTGGAGTCTGTATTTGGGAATGTTGAGGCAGTGCGCGTAGTTGGATCTAGTGGGTCTGGAGGATGTCCTGGTGCTGAATTTGTCGACCAGGTATTTTGGAGCAGTGTTGCTAAGGCATTTGTGTGTGATCATGAGGGTTCTGAAGGTAATTCTGTCTTTTATGGGGAGCCAGTTGGCAGTCTGTCTTGCGTGGCTGATGTGGTCCTTGCGTGGGATGTTGAGGGCTGCCCTAAGGGCGTTATTTTGTAAGATTTGAAGTTTGTGGATATTTTGCTTGCTATTGCCTAGGTATAGTGAGTTGCAGTAGGATGATACAACAGTAAGTAGATAGAAAAGGTCTGCAGGCCGTTATAAGTTTAGTGGTGTAGGCCGAGGCAGTCTTGATAGTGTCAGGGTGGAGTCTAGGTGTAGACACCAAGTGTTTTGGCATTATTGGAGACCTTAATATGGTTTCCGTCGATGTTGAATGAGTTATATTTTGGGTCGAATTTATTGAGACATTGTTTAGAGCCGATGAGTAAGAGCTCGGTTTTGTCCTCGTTTAGACAAAGCCCATACTTGGCCATCCAGTCTTGGATCTTGCTGTAAATTTCATTGAGAAGGGCTGAGTCTTTCACGTGACCCTGTGAGTGTGATGAGGATCTGTGTATCACCAGTGTAATTGGTGTATAGGACATTCATGCCATCAAGGAGGTCAAATAACATCTTAGTAAAGATGTTATAGAGGGTGGGGGAGACGCAGGAACCTTGCGGAAGTCCGCACGTGATAGGTGTGGGTTCTGCAGATGCGTTGTCTGAGAAGACCCTAATGGATCTTTCAGATAGGAAGGATTGGATCCATTTGGCTGCATTGGGTGAGAAGGAGGCAGCGGAGGTTAGAAGTGGGGTTAGGATGTTATGGTCGACCAGGTCGAAGGCCACCGAGAGGTCAAGAAGTAGAAGTAGGAGGAGGGAGGGATGGCATTTGTCTTTAGCCTCCTCCATTTGGAATTTCAGATCTAGAAGGGCTGTCGCAGTGCCGTGTCTAGGTCTGAAGCCAGATTGCCGGAGGCCCAGAAGGTTATGCGTTTCGAGGTGGTTCTGGATTTGGGTATAGGCTGCTTTATCTTGGATTTTTAGCAGGAATGGGATGTTGGTGATGGGCTGGTAGTTAGTGGGAATGTTTGGATCTAGAGGTTTTTTTTTTTTTTTTTTTTTTTTAAGCAGTGGTTTGACCTAGGTGTCTTTCAGATTCTTGGGTACAGTGCATGATGCGAAGGAAGTGTTAATGAGCGTTGTGATGAATAGGGCAAAGTCTTTAACTCCTTCTTTAATGAAGGATGCGGGACAAATGTCCTTGACATTTTGAAGGTTTGAGGCTGGTAATTATTGCTTCAACCTAAGCGGTGGTGACTGGGGCAAATTCAGAGTTCTGCGTTGTTGGGTTGAAGTTGTTGGGTCTGGTTGGTGGTGTTTGTACCTTTGGTGGCTAGGAGGAATCTTTTGGCTTCTATTTTTGTTTGGAGTAGGGCGATTTTGTCTAATAGTGCCTTTTGGATTTTGGCACACCACGTGGCGTCTTTGACACAGGTGGATTGGGGGGTATGGGCGCTTCCATTTCTCTGAGAATGGTGAAGAGTTCTTTCACGTTGGATTTGGTGTTATGTATTCTGTTGTTAAAAGTGTCGCTTTTGGTATTGATAATAGCTTTTTTGTAAGTGGTGGCCGCTATCTTGAAGAGATCTTTGTTGTGAGGTGAAGGGTTTTTAGCCAGGTAGATTCTGCAGCTCTTTTAGTTCTCCTCAATGCTTTTAGTTCAGGTGTGAACCAGTTGTTGAGGTGGTTGGGTTGTTTAGCTTTTCTGGGTTTGATGGGGGCGATTTGGTCTAGCGCCAGTTGTACGTTTTTATTAACTTGTTCACTAACGCTTCTGAATCTAGTACAGGGGGGTAAGATGGATTGACTATGGGTTGGATGAGTGGGCGGATAGAGTCCAAGGTGATGGCCTTGTTGTTCCTAGTCAAAGCTGGAGGAGACTGGGTGGTCACTGGGGAGATGTGAGTTGAGTCTAGCTCGAAGTGGATAATGTGATGGTCGGACCATGCACATGGGTTATTTAGAGATTAGGTTCAGATTGCAGTTTAGGGTGGCAGACCAGGGTTCTGCCATGGCAGTGGGTGGGTTCTGACAGGTGTTGTTTGAAGCTTAGTTCTAGTAGGGATTGTTCTACGGTTAAGGCGTTGGAGTCTAGAGGGTCTTTAAAACCTAGGTTCAGGTCTCCCAGTAATAGGATTTTTGAGGTAGGTTTGGTGTTGTGGGAAAGTAGGTTAGAGATGTCTTCTTCAAATGTGGAAGTGGGGCCTGGAGGTCTATAGATCAGGTTAATTAGAAGTGTGCTTTGGGCAGAGCGGTGTTTAAGATTTAGGAGAGCGCTCTCAGCTCTGGTGGTCCTAAGCATCCCGTGTTGTCTTTGAGCTTTAACCTTAATACAATTCTCCCTGTGCCAATTCTCTTTGGGCCTTTCCCAGGACTGCCTACAACTCTTTTTCTAATCTGTCATTCTTTTTCAGTCTTTTAGATTTTAGAGATTAACTCCCCCCTTAGAACTGCCTTAAAGGCATCCCAAACAGTGCTTTGGGGAACCCCTTGTGTGTCATTCAATGTAAAAATAGTCCCCTTAGCTTGCTAAGGTTCATAACTTATCTTTTTAAATTTCTTCAACCCATGACCGGCTAGCATCTTTCTGTTAATCCTTTTAATCAATGGGGGTGCCCAAATAAATATAATTCCAGACAAAACTGAATCTTCGTTTTCTTTTTCTTTTTTTTTAAATTATAAATAATCCCCAATTATTTTCATTTTGGCCACATTTATAATTCACCCATTATCACTGGAGTACTTTTAAGATTGCATCGATACTCCTCTGTAATCCTACAGGAGTCCTGTCCATAAGTATGCGATCATCAGTATATGATAACCACACATATGGACAGGACCCAATTTCTTTGCAGAAAAATTCTGCATCCCCTCAGGCTCTACTGCAAATCTGATACAAAGAGATTGTATAGCAGGGGGGCAAGTCTGCATCCCTCCTTCACTCCCATATTAGTATTGTTGTATATATGGGTTTACTGTGCTAGGGAAATGTCAAATGTTGCTATGGGGATTAGCAGCATTCATTATGTGCTGTCATTGGGCTTTGCATGGTTGAGGTCACAATGCACTGCTATGGAACTTAGGACTTGTTATGTATTGTATTAGGGCAGTTGGAGATCTGATGCTGTCCTGGTTGTGGGTCTCATCTATATGTCTGATTCATGTCCTAATAAATCTGCATTTATCCTCACCTGGTGTGTCTTGCCTCACTACATTGGCGACGAGGATGGGATGCTGAAGAAGTCAGAGAGAAGAACCCAGGCAAGCCTTGATGGTGAAGGAGTCCTGAGACCCCCAACCCGGCGAGTCGCTGCGGACCTACCCTTGAGTCCTGGTAGCTTACCCAACGATTGCAGCGGTCCTGGAAGAGTGGATCGCTGTTTGCTTGCCATACGCCATGTCCAGCGCTGTCATACGCTGCCCGGTACCTGCAGAGGCAGAAGTCGGTGGCTGCCGAGCCCAAGTGTTGTCCGGATGCGACACGACTGGTGGTAATTGGTCGAAGTTTCGGGACACGGCTGCTGCGTTGTTGCAAGGTTGTTTGTGTGAGCGACATGGCGAGTGCAGACCGGAGCGCGAAGTAATACGGCTCTCAACGAGTTGTGTACATGATCAAGCGGATTATCTCGCTGTGCTGCGGGAAGTGGGCGGTCCCACGTGACCCAAAATTTGATACTTTGACGGTGAGTGCGTACCTGGTCACGTGACGGCTTCATAATTCTTTTTTTCCCTTTCAATCTTTGTTGGTTGGGGCGGACGCCTCGATCCCAGTAAGCAGCAATGAGATTCATCAACCGCCCAGGGCCCTTTTGGGAAGGCGGCAACATGCTATCTGCTGAAGAAAAAGGTTGAACATACACTGTTATCGATCCAGGTGAGGAACTACATGGCAGGGTTTTCTATTAAATTAGAAAATTTAACAAAACCGCGGTGACGTGAGTGAAGAGCACTACAGCTATAGAAGATACTGTTACTGCTAACATGGCTTTGTCTGGCGTCCCTGGGCCACAAATGTTCATGCCTACCCCAGGCCCCCCTAGGATCAAGTGGGGCCCATGGAAAAGGGGATTTTTGCATTATGTTAAGGCGGCATGTGGCAATGGGGTGCTACGAATGTTAATGCACTTTTTGGGTTATGAAGGGCAAAGAATTTATGAAACACTGCCTGATATTGCAGAATTGGACATGGAAGGTGGTGGTGATGATGACTTTGACTATGCTTTACTTAAATTAGACAAACATTTTGAGGCAAAGATCAGCACGGTGTTGGAACGATATCATTTCGGAATGAGATTCCAACATGACGGCGAGTCAGTAGAAGAATACATTACTGCTTTGAGACACTTGTCATTGAATTGCAAATTTGGTGGGTCATTAGGTGAACATATAAGGGATCAGTTCATGTTACATTGTTCAAATGATCAGATTCGAGAGGAGGTGTGGCTGAAGGACGACCCGAATTTAGATGAAGTTATAACTTTACTCTGGTGGAGAGAACAAAGAGGTTTGGGCATCAAACTGGACCCTAATAGCGAAGAACAAGTCCTAAATATTGGAAGTGTCAGGGGGTCTAGCAGAGGGGAGGATGCTAACAGTGGCTTTATGATGAAATATCCCAAAGTCTTCAATAATGGAGTGGGTTGTCTAAAGGGTATGTTGCACAAAATTACACTGAGAGATGGGAGTAAGCCGGTGTGTGCAAAACTGAGACCGTTGCCTATGACGATGCGTGATGCTGTGAAGGATGAACTAAAGAAATTGGAAAAGGTGGGTATCATTGAACCAGCTAAGGCTGTAGAGTGGATTTCCCCTGTTGTGGTGGTAAGGAAGCCGAGTGGAGAATTAAGAGTGTGTATAGACTTAAGGGAATTGATGTGTCATAGCTGATAGACATCCACTACCCAATATGGGTGAATTACTGAGTCGAATTGGTAACGGTACGTTTTTTGCGAAGCTAGACATGGCAAGTGCATACCATCAAATCGATTTAGATGTTGAGTCGCGAAAACTTACTGCATTTATTACTTATGAAGGGATTTATCAATTCCGACGTATGCCTTTTGGGCTAATATCTGCTTCATCAGTATTTCAAAAAGTGATGGACAAATTACTAAAGGGAGTGAGATGTCTGGTGCTTCCAAGACGATGTGTTAGTGTGTGGTAAAACTGAGGAGGCATTGAGGGAAAAAGTGGAGGTGATTCTAAAGATATTCAAAGAGCGTGGAATTACGTTACGAGGTCAGAAGTGTGTCTTTTGCACTCGTACATTGCAGTATTTGGGCCATGAAATATCAGAGGGAGGTCTTAAACCCAGGAGGGATTTGGTTGATGGGATAAGAAGAATGCAAGTTCCGAAAAACAAGGCAGAATTGAGATAATTTTTAGGTACCATAGAATTCTATCATCGTTTTGTAGAAAACTTTGCGGATAGGGTAATAAACTTGAGCGCTCTGCTAAAGAAAGGTGTTTAGTTTGACTGGGATAGAAGTTGCCAAAAGGAATTTGAAGAAATAAAATTGAAAATTGATATGGCGAAACCATTGGCTATGTACGACACCAAGAAGAGGACTATTTTATCGGTGGATGCTAGCGAAATGGGGATTGGAGTGGTTATGTCCTAAGTAGGCGCGGATGGTATGGAAGATGTAGTCTTACACGCTTCTCACATGTTGAAAGAGGCCCTACCCAGTTCTAGAAAAGGAGGCCCTAGTGTGCCATTGGGGAATTGAAAAACTGAAAACCTTTGTGTGGGGTCGGGAATTCACTTTGAGAACTGACCATAAACCGTTAAAGGCAATCTTTGAAAGTAAAGGCCTGGATAAAGTCTCAAGAAGAGTTGCCTGCTGAGTAACTAGATTACAATGTCTTAAATTCAATATGGAAGTTGTTCCTGGCAAAAGCAATGTACAAGCCGATTATGCTTCGAGGTTGAGAGTGGATAAGTAGTGATGATGGAGAGAGTGAAAGATGTGGTGATGTTGGTAATATGGTATTTGCCACTAGGGAAAGGGTGATAAAGAAAGAAGAGTGGGTTGAAGCTCTGCAGTCTGACGATAGGTGGAGGCGCATTATTGGTTTCGTCAGAGAAGGTTGGCCGGAAAAGAGATTGTTGTCGGGAGAGGAGAGATCATTGTGGGAAGTGAAATTGGAATTGTCGGTGAGTGATGGTGTATTATATCGGTGGGACAAGTTGGTTGTTCCTGGGAGTTTGAGAAGAAGGCTGGTGGAAATTGCTCATTGCAGTCACGTGGGGGTATCCAAGACTAAGGATGTTATAAAGGCTGATTATTGGTGGCCATGTTGCGATCGCCAAATCGAGAGTGGTTGGTGAGTGTGTAGTGTGTATTAAATCAGGAAAAAACATTTCGGCTGCGGTCCAGCCAGTGAGAAAAACAATGGTACCGGAAGATGTGTGGCAAGATCTTGCCATTGATATTCTGGGCCCTGTTATGTGTAGGGGACGAGGAAGGTTTATTATTGTCTTGATAGATATGTTTTCAAGGTGGACAGAGTTTAAAATATTGAGGGATGTTACAAGTCAGTCTATTGTGGAGTTTTTAGAGTGTTTTTGAGAGGGAGGGATTGCCAAGGACCCTTCTCACAGACAATGGTCCCCAATTCACAGGTAAGTTGTTCCAAGAATATCTTTTCAAATGTGGAATTCGGCACAAGAAGACTGCATTATATTATCCACAAGGTAACGGAATGGTTGAGGGAATGAATCGTTGTATAATGGATGGTATTCGAGGAGCAAGTGCATGTGGTAGCGATCGTAAAGTAGCAGTCAAAGAGCGTTTGTATGCTTTACGGATGGCCCCTAATGCTGAAACGAGAGCAAGTCCCTTCGAACTGATGAGGGGGCGAAGAGGGAACACTGTTTTGTCACCGGCATGGTTGGGAAGAGTGAGGGAAACCAATGAGGTTGTAGAGAGTTAAAAAAAAGAATGGAAGAACGAAAGGGTAAATGGGTTAGGAGGATGAATGAGTAAACTCCAATGAGGAAGGCAACAATTGTTGAGGTGGGTGATTGGATCAGAATACGGAAAACCGTAATAAATAGGAAAGGGGATCTGTTGTACTCTGATCCTGTTAAGGTTGTCCAGGTGTTCAAAGGGGCCGTTTGGATAGAAAGTGGCCACATTTGGAATTTGTCAAGAGTTGCGAAGATTAAGAAAGTAGGTATCCCAAATTATCCTTGTGTTATGCCGACAGTGCAATGCCTGCTGATGTTATGTTGATATTTCCTTCATTTGTTTAATACTAAGATAAGTCTAGTTTCATTTGTTATTATTTTAGTTTGTGTTCAGATTAGGGGGGGTGTCTTGTATATATGGGTTTACTGTGCTAGGGAAATGTCAAGTGTTGCTATGGGGATGATTAGCATTCATTATGTGCGGTCATTGGGCTTTGCATGGGTGAGGTCACAATGCACTGCTATGGAACTTAGGACTTGTTATGCATTGTATTAGGGCAGTTGGAGATCTGATGCTGTCCTGGTTGGGGGGTCTCATCTATATGTCTGATTCATGTCCTAATAAATCTGCATTTATCCTCACCTGGTGTGTCTTGCCTCACTACAAGTATATGGTCAGAAGCAGAACCATCCTGGTTATGTTTGATGCTTACCGTCATGTCTTGGTACAGCTGAACAATCATGTCGAATAAATGACCATTACATTCTATATCACTTTTCTTTTCCACAGCTGTATATATTGTACGGTATCTAACTCTTTAGTGTAATCTATGAAACTGATGTACAAACTGTAGCACAAATTAGATTATTAATAATAAAGATCTTAGTCCTGATGCTAAACCCTTTTCTGAATCCAGTTTGCTGTGGTGTTAATGAGTGGGTTGAAGATCACATTATTAAGTTTCTTGAGAATACAAAAAGCAAATATCTTGGATATAACATCAAATGGTGCTAATCTGTAGTTGTTGGGCTCAGAACAGTCCCCTTTCTTAAATATAATCAACCACATTAGCTCTCCGATTTCTGTAGAAAATGTCAGAGGGTTGGGGGGGAAAGCATGTTTGGCATCGTTTTTGCGAATGTTGTCCATATGAAAATTAAGTACGGCCTTAAAAATGCAAACAATTATTCCATTCTATATTGCGTGTTTTTTCTGTTGCTTTCAATCGCATAGTTCACTTTATATTAACACGCCCTTGCAAATGCTTGTTAATCCCACCTTCTCCAGCATGGGGTCTGGCATGGATTCACATGCTCATGAATATTCCCCGTCAGGCTAGGAATCCTCGGTAAAGAAAAAAATCATTCAGCTTCGTTTCTGATCTATCTTAGTAGTAACCAATCACTGGTCTCTGGGTCATACTGCCCCCAGCCAATGACTGCCCTCTCCCTAAGCCCCGCCCCTGGCAGCCATCCTCAGATTTTTACCGCACGCTAAAGTGTTGGGAGTCTTCGTGCTATAGCTCTCGAGTTTTACTGCGTTTTTTCAAAGAGATTTATCTTATTTTTTGGTTTAATCGAGCCTCAAGCTCCACCGTTTCTACTTCCGATCAACGGGGACCTGTTTCGTATTTATCTACGCCCCTCAAGAGTGAAGTTTTCATTGAGTTACGCTTCTTGGAGGATTCCAGAAGTTTGAGGCCTACCTCTTGGATGAGAAGAACATGGTCCAGGAGAAGGGAAGCTCGACTCCCGGCAAACTGTTCAGGATCTGCCCTGGATGCAACCTACAAAATGTGTTAAAGGAGGACGAGCATTCGAAATGCCTTTACTGCCTTCACGAGGACAAAACGCACGTGGAGAAGGACTGTGCGTTTTGCAGGAACATGTCAGATCGGACTGAGGGATCGTCAGACTCGTCTCTCCAACTGGCTGGAAGGCAAGAGCCCAGCAGGTGAGGAGAAGTCAGAGCGGTGGTCTAAGTCCTGTGAGGGCACCCCGGCGACGGGGGCCCAACAGAAGGCAAAGCACAGCGAGTCCGCGGGCACCGGGAGTGCCGAATCGTTGGGCTCCTCGGCTGCTAGGCAGGGCGCACCTTCACCGACGCCATCAACCGCGAGCCAGCGCTCTAGCTCGGGGAAGAGAAAATCCAAGAACCTGGCTAAGCTTCTGGAGAGGCCCCGGTCGATCTCAAAGGATCAGGCCGAAGGGGAGCGAGGCGGTGACCCTCCCCCTAAGGTGAAGGCCTCAAGCGCGCCCAAGGTGGTGAAGGCCTTGAATGAGGGAGTCTCTGCGACACTGGTGAAACCTGTCGAGGCTATCCCAGTTGAGGCGACCTCGGGGCCCAGAGTTTCCCTGCCTCTGCGGAGGGAATCCTCTTTTAAGCCCGTCGAGAAGACCCCCGTAAAGACCCCGGTGGAAAAAGAGGGGGGGGGCAGTAGCCGTGACGGACACGGATACAACCTCCGAGGAGGAACTGACTGAGAATTTGGAAGAGGCCCGGTCCCACGGGAGGGATCCCGACGAGGGGGACGATGAGATACCCGTGGAGGAGGAACAACTGTCGCTCCCGGCACGCCCGTCACAACCCAACCCACAAGACAACTCGGCGGCCATTTTGACGGCAATCAAGCCCTATGCACGGAGATAAGGACGAGACTGCCCCTACCCCCGACGGACGACCCAGCTGTTTGGAGGGAAGCCCTCCAAACAAGAGGAGGAGAATTCATCTGGCCCCCCCTTCAGCCCTCATGGCCTTCTCAGCCTTTATCGCCCTCCCCGGCCCCGAGGGATGACACAGGAACAGACATGGCCATGACGGGGACGGATGATGATGATGATGGCGGCGACGACGGGACTGAACTCCCGTCTCCGATTCCTCGGGCATCTCCTCCCGATGAAATTGGCTCCTTCCATGCCATGATTGCCAGGGCATCCAAGCTTTTTCAGCTCTGCCCCGAAGAAAAGAAGGAAGGCTTCCTCTACCAATGGCGCGAGGCCAAGAGGAAGACAGTCCTCACGGTGCCGTTGCTGGATGACATCTGGGACGAGGGTCTTGCCCTCATGAATAACCTGTCCACGACGCCTGCCAAAAGGGACCGGTACGAGAAGTACCGGGTCTCCGACGGCACCCCTTTGTGCCTTAGGGCACAACCGACCCCGGATTCGGTTGTCTCGGCAGCGGCCAAGAAGAAAGCAGGGGGGGCTTCAGCTTCAACTTCCCCACCGGATGGCGAGGGAAAGTAACTAGATGCGATGGGACGACGAGTCATTTCTTCGGCAGCAACGACCATTAAGGCGGCCAACGCCCTAGCAATTGTGGCCCTGCTATAACAGGGAGTTCTGGTACAAGATCGCCCCCCCTGTTGGACTTCCTCCCGGACGACAAGAGGGCAGAGGCTGTGCCGATCCTACAGGAGGGTGAGGTGGCGTCGGACCACGCCATAACTGTGGCCACGGACATTGCCGACACCTGTTACCGCCAGTTGGGCAACAGCGTTTGATTTCGACGGCGGGGCTGGCTCAAGGCGACGGATTTCCGCCAGGACGTGCAGGCCAAGGTTTTGGACATGCCCTTCGACGGGAACAATCTGTTCTGGAAAGACAGTGGATGAGTCACTGCAGGCCATCAAGACCGACACGGAGACGGCTCGGGACTTGGGAGTTCTGCAGCAACAGCAGCCGCCCTTTCGGAACTCCGGAGGCAAGCAAGGTGCCTCCAAAAGATTCTGTGACGGCTCCTCGACCTACCGTAAGGCGGCCTGCTCTTCATCGCAAGAAGCCTACAGGGGACGAGGCAAGTCGGGTGGATCTCGCCGTCATCGCCAGGGAGGCCAAGGAGGCAAGGCTGCTTCCAAGCAAGACTGAACCGGCCCTTGCGTCGGGCCCCCACCGAAGCACCCCAGTGGGAGGCCGGCTGACTAAGTTAGTCAGCGTGTGTGGAGTCCATCTCCACCGACCGTTGGGCGCTGGATGCCCTGGCCCACGTGCACATTCTGGAATTTCTAAAGAAGTGCCCCCGAATTCCTCCCGTGGCCAGGAAGGAAAACCACGTCCCTCAACTGCTGTTAGAGGTAAGGGCGATGCTCAAAGGAGCCATCGAGTATGTCCCAAAGAGGCTCCGGAGTATACTCCAGATACTTCCTCGTCAGGAAGAAGACAGGAGGTTGGCGTCCCATCCTGGACTTGCGTCGGCTAAACAAATACATCAAGGCACAGAAGTTCCGGATGGTCATCCTCCAGCATGCACTGGGCCAGCTGGAGGAAGGCGTCTTCCTATCGTCGTTGGATCTGGAGGATGCGTACTTTCACATCCCCATCCTAAAAGGACACCGAAAGTTTCTCAGGTTCGTAGTCCAAGGGCGGCACTACCAGTTCAAGGCCCTCCCATTCGGATTGAAGTCGGCGCCCAGGGTGTTCGCCAAGTGCCTAGCACCAGTGGCGGCGTGGCTGCGCCTGCAGGGGATCCACGTCTACCCCTACCTGGACCACTGACTCATCTGAGCAGGGACAAGGGAACTCGCTGTCGAACACACTGCAAAGACCGTCTGGCTGCTCACGGACCTGGGATTCTCCATCAACTTCCCCAAATCCCACCTGGTTCGTTTCTGGGAGCCAAGCTCGATACAGTAGCGCAGTTGGCCTCGCCGTCGGAGGAAATCACGCAGGCCATCCTGGGAGAGGTACAGCGTCTGCTGGCCACGGACGTGGCCAGAGCGAGGTCCATCAAGTCCCTTCTCGGGATGATGTCCTCTTGCATCTATTTGGTGCGCCTGTGCAGGCTTCGGATGCGCCCTCTGCAGGAGTGCCTCGACGCCCCTTGGATTTAAGCGACGGGCAGCTTCGAGGACAAGATCTCGCTCAAAAAAGTATTCCGCCAAGCAATTAGATGGTGGGGCACCTGCGTGCATCTTGCAGCGGACACAGACTTTCAGAACCCAGCATACCAGGTGACTGTGACGACGGATGCCTCCCTTGAGGGGTGGGGAGCGCACACCGGAGATCTTCACACGAGAGGTCTGTGGCTTCGGGAGGAGAGGCCGCTCCACAACATACTGGAGCTCCGAGCAGTGTTCTGGGCCCTCAAGTCATTCCTCCCGTCCCTCAAGGGCAAGGTGGTGAGGATCTTCACCGACAACACCACCACGATGTTCTACATGCGGAAGCAGGGAGGAACCAGATCCCCCAGCCCTGTCCAAGGAAGCCCAGGATCTGTGGCACTCGGCCGTTGCCCAGGGGATGTTTCTGGTACCTTTTAATCTAGCAGGGATAAAAAAACACCATAGCCGACTCACTCAGCAGGGAGCTGCGCTCGTGCCACGAGTGGGAACTATGCCAGGATCCAGTGGATCAACTCTTCCGGCGATGGGGCAAACCCCAAATCGACCTGTTCGCGACGGCGACAAACTCCAAGTGCCAGAAGTTCGTCAGCAGGTTCCCCCAGCCGAGGAGCATGGGCGATGCTTTCTCGTTTCCCTGGGACGGCCTGTTCCTGTATGCGTTCCCTCTGTTGCCGTTGCTGCTCAGGCTCATCAACCAACTCAAGAGGTCCCGGTGCAGGATGATCCTCGTTGCACCGAGGTGGCCGAGACAGATATGGTTCCTGGACCTTCTGGACTTGTCCGCGTCCCCACCAGTCAAACTGTCGACGGACACAGATCTTCTCTCCAGGGAAGGAGGTGCCATTCTTCATCACCACCCGGAGTCGCTGAATTTGCAGGCCTGGCTCTTGCAGCGCTAGAATTTGGAAGGTACGAGATCCCGGCTGACTGCAGAGGTGTTCTTGCAAAGGCCAGGGCGTCCTCAACTCTCAAGAGCTACGGACACAAGTGGAAGAGGTTCTCTGTCTGGTGCCGAATTACAGCCCCTCAAGTGCTACCGTACTTGTCGCTGGCCAAAGCTGGACTAGGTCATGCTTCCATCAAGATACATCTGGCAGCGATTTCCCTGTACACCAGAATTGCAGGACGGTCGTCCCTGTGGTCTCATCGCCTGGTGAAGGAGTTTATGAAAGGACTGGTCCGATCGTTCCTGCCGGTGAAGGCTCCAGCCCCGGCGTGGGAGCTCAACGTGGTGCTGACCAGGCTCATGGGCCCGCCATTCAAGCCCTTGCATTCGCCCCCTTTGAAGTTCCTGTCATGGAACACAGCGTTCCTTGTGGCCATCACCTCTGCATGACGCGTAGCGGAGATTCAGGCCCTTTCCTGCAAGCCTCCATACTTGACTTTCCACGAGACGAGTGTGGTGCTGAGGACACACCCCTCCTTCATGCCCAAGGTTCCGTCGGACTTCCATCTCAACGAGCCCTTGGTGTTACCAGTCTTTTTCCCGTCGCCTTCGTCACCGGCCGAGAAGACTTTGCACTCGCTGGATGTAGCTAGAGCGCTGAAGGTCTACGTGCACCGAACAAAGAGTTTTCGGAAGACACCACAGCTGTTTGTGAACTTTGGACCTGTGAACCAAGGGAAGGCTCTCTCTCGAAGGCTTCCATTTCTAGATGGCTCTCCGGCTGCATCATGCACTGTCATCGGTTGGCAAACCGACCGTTGCCCGCCCGTCTGAGAGCCCATTCGACCAGAGCGATCGCTGCTGCCACGGCGTTCTTGTCTGGTGTGCCCCTGCTGGACATCTGCAGGGCTGCTACGTGGAGGTCGACGCACACCTTCACGAGATTCTACTGTGTCGACTGGGATTCCAGGGAGGAGTCCAGAGTCGGCCAGGCAGTGCTGCGCAACCTGTTCGCTTAAGGTGAGCCTGGTGAGGAGGTAAGAGATGCTTAATGTTGAGTTTTATGTAATGCTTAATGTTGAGCCTTGCCACCTCCCGTGGTTGTGCATGTGTGTACTGCTATGCATTCTTGTATTCATGAGCATGTGAATCCATGCCAGACCCCTTGCTGGAGAAGGAACAAGTTACTTACCTGTAACTGTTGTTCTCCAGCATGGGTCTGGCATGGATTCACATGCGAACCCTCCCTCCTTCCCCTCTGCGGCTCTTCACTTGGTCATACTGCCACCTTACATGCTACCAAATCTGCGGATGGTTGCCAGGGGCGGGGCTTAGGGAGAGGGTAGTCATTGGCTGGGAGCAGTATGACCCAGAGACGTGCGATTGGTTACTACTAAGAAAGACAGATCAGAAACTAAACTGATACTGATTTTTCTCTTTACCGAGGATTCCCAGTCTGACGGGGAATATTCATGAGCATGTGAATCTGCGTCAGACCCATGCTGGAGAACAGTTACAGGTAAGTAACTTGTTCCATCCTTACCGAATTTGCAATGAACCCGCAAAAAGCCTGCTGCTTTCTTTCAAATGCCTCACGATTTTAACGTGGGACACCTCGCGAACGCTGGTTATTCCAAAAATATTTTCAATATTGCGTTGTCCTTTTGCTATTGCACCCTGCCGTTTTGATTAATCTACAGCTTCCATTAAATTCCTCATATAGTTTTTACACTATGCGCCATAAAAATCTTGCCTGAATACGGAACCCGTACTTTTTCACCCGGCAGATGAATCTAAGGTAACATGTACTTTGCACTAATAATTTCTATATGATGTAATTCCCTTTTTTGTTTTTATAGAGTAGGGAACTCATGGTGGCAAAAGTAAAGACGGGCACAAGTGATGACAGTTCAAGTGTGTTTATTAAACCTTTTTTAATGGGTGAGATAAACGCCTCTTCTAACCCTAAATCTAAGATGTGAGCAAGCTACAACCATCAAATAATAAGGCAGTCCTAGTGGTGTCTTTTCAAATGGAAAAAGGCCTATACTAAAAACGATTGTCAATCTTTACTAAGTTAGAAAGAGTGTGGGATAATGTTCACCAGAAAAGAAAGAAATATTCACAGAAATGATAGCCGGGATGGTATGGCTGGGTCTGCCTTCCCCACGTTTCAAGCACGGGACAAGGTGGGACTTCTGAGCACAGCACACTCCTGGGTCTCGTCAGCAGGAGGTTCACCATTTCAGTTCAAGGATATCAAAACCTTCAGTGGCAAAGTCTCTTTCCCGCAAATGTCTTTTGCCTTGGAAGGCCTGGTAATTCACAATGACAAACAGATATTATTCTTTCGGTAGTTTTGCACTTTGGGCGTCTTCGCCCCTAGGATCTCCCTCCGCCGGGCTCGGATCCCCCTTGCAACTCTGGCCTCCCTCCCGTCCGGTTCACTAAGGCCTTTCTTTAACACAGTTCGTGTATTTCTAACGCAGTTCATGTATTGCTAATTTTCATCAGAAAGCAGGGTTTTCCTTCTCGTAGCTGTCTGTCGGCATCCCTCTGTCGGGTTCACACTTGCCTTTCTCCACAGTTCACAACCTTGTCGGAAAGCAGGGTTCCCTTCCCCTAGCTTTCTCCTGGCAACGGGTCAGACTTTCGATTGTACAAGGGATTTGACGAGACCTGTATTTGACCACTGTGACGCTTCATGCCACCCTTTACTTGAGCCTTCTGGTTTCTGCAGTTTCGTCCCAAAACCAAAGGGGCCAGCGAGAGTCCTTTGAATGAGCACTCCTACCGCGCATGACCACTGCAGTTGTCCCTTGTCTGGGCTTTCCTAACAGTGCGCGGACAGGCACGCGCGGATGCTACTTGCAACATTGGGGTCAACACAGTTCGGGTTAGTTATCCGCTTCCTCCGACTTACCGGCTGTGCTGAAGCTGTTGGTTCTCTGATCTCTGGGGTCAAGATAGTAACACGGTAGCCAGCTTGCCTCCCCGCCTGCGCTGTCAATGCGGGAAGCCCCCATAAACCGCTGACATCTGCTGCTCTGCGCGCCAGCTGTAGCTCCCAGTCTTATAATTTCATTTTCGGAGGCTTTGCAGGTCTGAGTTGAAATGGGCAAGGGCAGTTCCCCCTTTGTCCCTCCACGTCTCGCCGCCTTGCTCCTCCGCTTGAACTGCTTGTTTTGTGTAGCTGTCACCTTGTGCGTTCGGACTTGCTCGAAGTGTGCTTCATGCTCTGCCATTTATCCCTGTGGGGAAGGTAAAGGGCTGTCGGTGGTGCCTGGTTGTCAAATGCCTGACTGCCTGGTCCGTGAGTTGGGACATGTCAGGTAAACAGCTCTGGTGTTAGTCCGTTGTCTGTTACCGTGTAAGAGGGTTTGTTTTGCAAAAGGAGGGGGTAGAGCTTCTAAATATGCTACAGGGTAAGAAAGGTGTTACAAGGAAGGGGATACTGAATCTCAACCCTCAGTGTCCCACTTCCACTCCCGGAAGGCCACCCCCGCACCCCCACCTGCCCAGGTGATCCTCACTCCCCCAGTGGTCCACCCCCAGGAACTGGATCCAATGGCGATGGCTGTATACTGAGCACCTGTACGACATATCTCCAGGGACTAGCGGGTGAGACTACTTCAGGTTTCTCACAAAAGCGATTTATTCAGAGCTTAAGTTTGCTGTATTTTCGACATTTTAGTACGATTTGTATAAATGTAACTCGTTTTTTGTTTTTCCCACTGACGTTTTGGATTCGACATTTTTGCGTACATCCTACACCTCCGTCAAGATGATGGAATTGTACCAGTTTACATCAATAGTGAGGTTCTACAGAATGATGGGCCACAGTTCAGGAGGAGCCTTCAACACTAAATTAGGGGTAAGGGACCCCTGCAAGATTTTAAGGAACCAATTATATTGCAAATGTCCTGTGTCAAATGTAAACTAGTGCTCTTTCTTATGAGCCAATCTCGCAATAACACGGTCGGCATATTACTGGTATTTTCAATATAATGTTTACTAATATGCTTTTTCCATTTTTCTTGAGAGATCATAACATCTGCTTTATCACTGGCTTTTTTAAATGCATTATTAAAATATCAACATTTACGACTAGAGCTCTGAACACAAATAACCAGTTACTGTTCAGCTCAGATTGTTTGTGCTGCCAGATCAAATTTTTTACTTTACATCTTGCACGTATATTTAGAATTACTGTAGATCTAAGACACACAGTCACAGATTGATTTCTTTGCTTGTCTCGACTCCCTTCGATAACTTTCTTCTATCATTAACCACGATGTTCATGCAGCCATATTTATGTGGCTTTTTATGTACATTTTCCTGCCTGAATTTCGTATTGCTACCGTACTTCTTTTGATTCTAGACAGGATGATGGTTTTACTGTTTACGGGGTTGGAGTCGAGCAGTTCTGATAGAAACCCTGTATCTCTAAACTGGTCCAGAAGCTCTTCATTAAGTTTCTCAATTTCTTTCCTGTCCAGCATAGTCTATTTTCTTGGGTCTTATAAGCAACCAATCCAAGTATGTCATTTTTAGAGAATGGAATTGGGGATATTCAGTGTACATAAGGTGACATGGTCACTGACTTTAATTTTGATAGGAATATATTATTTGATCAAATTAGTCAGTGACTGAGATACTAATATCTCATCTATGCAGGAAAACGGAGTTCCTAGACCATGTATAAGGTGCACTATAAGTTACTAAGTTAATATTGGTATTCCCTGCCACTCCTGTCAGGAGTTTACAGCCCCATCCATTCAAATATAAAGGCCAGTCTACATCACTGGCTTGAGCTCTAATAGTTCATCATAACTGTTCTCAATTTCTCGACATTTAGAGTTAGTCACCCATTATCCTAAAAACCTGATCTCTGGCGTGTTCACCCATTCATTTATAATCATATCTACACAGTCCTGCAGTGATTTAGGAATTTGTTTGCCTGGAGGATCGTATATATTTATAACCAACAATTCGGAAATAATTGTAGTATCAAATGCAGATATAATCACAGCAAGAGCATTTTGGTAACTGAGCATTTTAGGAACTGAACTGTGGCGTGAATTCATGCACATTAAAGTCGCTGGTCTCCCCAATCAAAAGGACTCCTGCAGGTCTACCAACCTTTTTCTTGACAGCAAATCTTTGCATCAATGTAACAATGTTCGGTGAGCCACGTTTTTTTAATGCAAAATATATTTGTTGGGGAGAATTCTCAAAAATTTGCTAATTCCCTCCACCTTAGAGACCCCCAGCAACTTTGCTGGATTTTGAGGACTTGATTTTTTTACCTGGAAAGAGTGAGAGCCTTTTTTCCCAACTCTCATGTATTTTGATGTGTGTTTTACTCTTGGGTTCTTAGATTATGGAGTTTTAAGATAACCCCATTGGTATCTTTTCATGTGTGTTACACAGCACCCTCAGTGCAGTGACACAGGGATGTCTTTTTAGACTTCCCAAAGGTTTCCATACCTTCCCTGGGATAAACTAGTGTTTCCCAGAGGATGTATGGTACATTGACTTTACTAGTCTTTTTAAATTCCTAGACACAGCACACTCTATCTTCCTATAGAGTGCTGGAGGGGTTACCTAGTATCCCCGTGTCTAGAAACTCCTGTAGCAGTCAAATGCTTGCCTTTTCTATCGAAATGGCTGGTGGCAGTGGTTTTACAACAAACAATCATGATTTTTCACGACTGTGAACACCAGTGGCTAAAAATCGCGGGAGCTGTGTTTTTCAAGATGGAGCCTTAAGCCCCTTTGTTTAAACAGCTCCCGTTCTTCTTTTTCTCGCCATTTCTTTTTGGAAAGGTCTCTGCGCGCCAAACCAGGTTAATGTGTCTTACTAAGAAACCTTGAGTAGAAGTGTCTACTTGAACCACTGTGATGGTAAGACCTCTGTGTAACCTCTTGTACTGCTCACATTCCCTCTTGAGATAAGCCTGGCTGCTGAGCTCGCTACTACGAACTGTAATACAGACTTATACCAAAAGTTGGTTTTTGCTTAAACCTGTAGTCCTAATTGTATGTGGTGGTCCCAGAGGGTACTGCATGCAATTTTGCCTAACAATATTCAGTTGATTTCATAAAGGATTGATGACCATGTGAGTTCCACGAAATACGTTGGACATTTTCAGAGCTAGCATAATAAGTATTTTTGAAAAAGCACATGTTGCAGCCAATATCGGCTTGAGTTCCTATCTAGAGCGAAGCCTTTGTGCCTCTCTGGTTCCTTTCTCAGACGGCCAAGGGTCTGCACCAGGGGTGCCTGTATTGTGGCTGCAGCAATATATGTACTATTCCAAAAATTAAAGTTGGTACCCTTTAGTGCGCTCCTTGGGAAGAATTACTCAATCACTTGGTTATGTTAATTCCAATTTGTTTATTCAGTATAGGTTCTGGATACTCAATGCACTTAAAGTTTCAATAAATAAACTTTGTCTCCCAGATTGTCTCCCAACACGCGTTTCCCCATGACTTTAGCCATGGTTCCTCAGGGGAGATTCCTTGTCTTGTTTTTCATATTTCTGATTAAGTATTGATTGGTATTCAATTTTCTCTCTCATCGGCTCTCTATTTGTCTTCCTTTTGTTTTTTATCCCTTTTTTCTTCTGTTTTTCTTGTGTGTAGATTCTTATGGATTCAAAGATGTTCCTTTCTCTCGGTACGATTGCCTCTGTGCATCCGTGGTTCCCGGGGGAATTGAATACCAATCAATACTTAATCAGAAATATGAAAAACAAGACAAGGAATCTCCCCTGAGGAACCGTGGCTAAAGTCATGGGGAAACACGTGTTGGGAGACAATCTGGGAGACAAAGTTTATTTATTGAAACTTTAAGTGCATTGAGTATCCAGAACCTATACTGAATAAACAAATTGGAATTAACATAACCAAGTGATTGAGTAATTCTTCCCAAGGAGCGCACTAAAGGGTACCAACTTTAATTTTTGGACTAGCATAATAAGTAGTCCACTTCCATTTTGCATAATGGCTGGAAGCCATTTCCAATTATCTTTGGTCTCGACCAATTCAAAAGTTTTTTAAAATTTTGTATAAAGCTGATTCACTTTACGATTTTCTCGGCACAGGGCAATATTCTCATCTTGCTGCATACAGTAGTTATCAAGTAGTGCATTCCTTCTTACAAATGTTCTCCTGTATCATGTATATCTGTATTTTATTTCGCATTGGTACCCTACCACTTTTGGCCCTGCAATATAAGGATTGCTATGGGTACATCATTCGTAGCTTGTATAATTGACATTTTAAACGTGTGTTGTAACGTTGAGGCTGCCATGCTGGATGGTGCAGAAATCAAAACATTTTATGGACATTTGTTGATGGTGATATAAGCTGAAGAATTATTTCTTCAGCTATTAATCTACAAAGTATTTAATCAGTCAGAAAAGGCCAACAACGCACCAAGTGAGTCACGTGATGGCTGGCATTTCAACTTTTTTAAGATGGGACCCGAACGTATAAAATGCAATGAACGGCAGCATCCAAAACTTTGGACCTCGCTAGTACTTGTTGGATTTGGCTTTGCATTTCAAGAACCAGTTTGTCATGTTTGGATGGCATGCTATGCTATTGTATTGGTGCAAGTAATGTTTTGCAGTGCCTTTGTGCTTGGTGAAACTTGCTGCCAGTCTTCTGAAGTGACATTGCCTGTGAAGTCTTTCTACTGTCCTTTTTCACTGCGCTCCGCTATTTATACCCCATTTGGAGATGAGTACGAGGAGTGTTTTGCAGTGTTTGGGGTGTGGTGAATGAGGATCCCGTGGCTTGGCGAGTTTGCTTTTTAGGACCATCCGAGCCACTGGGTGTAATTCCTCCTGGCTTGGAGTTAAGAGATGGTGGCTCGGGTGAGCCAGCTGGGCCCTCTGGTGCTGATAGGGTAAGCTCAGTGTGCGCTTGTTTATTGCAGTAGACTATGCCGCTTCACTGCTGACTGATGATCGCCCTTCTTACCCTGCCTTCGTGTACAAGATAAGACACCTACAAAGATAAACGTAAAGATATAAAATACGAGGAAAAGGCTGTTTGAGGACGGGCAATTATAACCACTAAGTCTACATTGTCTAGCCTTGCTGCTCTACTGCTCGTCAGCGCATTGAACAACTTTTGTTTGTAGTTGCTGTAGCGCCGTGTACCCGGTACAATTGGGGCACGAGCGGCTAAGCATCCAGCTGGAATGCGAAATCGGGTGTTGCAAGTCGCAAATGACTTTAATAAAGCTAATGCACCTTTTCAAAAATTCCCCTCTTGCTTTTCAATGTTTTTGATACTGAAGGAGGGTTGTAACATGACCCCTCCTAATACCGAATGTTGTGCTGATAACACTGCAGGCTCTGGCAACATGGTCGTGGGAAGCGAATAATCGCCGATGGCCCCTGCAGCTTATAATGACAGAACTAGATGAGCACCCAGGTGGTGCCCGCAACATACTGTTGCTTTGCGAGGAAAGTACTACGGAAGGCACTAAGGAGACCAAGTCGGTAAACAAATCGATGAAAATTACTGATTTCTACCTAACACTTAATACCTCTCGTGGGCAGCTTGCTTAATCTATTGATCTGTAGACTAATCTGAGAGGAGTTAACTGCCTCACTCTTTTGTGTTGGTTCATTGATAAGGGCGTTAATAACCCCCGGAGTGGAGACTTGTCTGAATTGATGTGTACAGGCGCGTAATAAATGCCATTTCATAAGTGTTTCTAGGCACGACAAGACAAGGAGGGGAAGCGGGAAGGACAAAATAACAATCTTACTAGGCCTTGTCATTCAGATCGCGCAAGTGTGGGAAAGGAGGGAGGGGAGAAGTGCAGTTAACTCACAAGTGCTGCAAGAAAAGACTGTAGGTATGCAGATACAGACCCTTAAGTGCTGGGGACCCTGGAGGCAGTGCTAGGGCAACTGGACATATGGGAGCCTGGGCCCAACTTCAGAGGGTGACAAGTGTGCAGAGCATTTGGGTGAATCAGCAGGGGAGAGGAAGAGAGAAAGCGGAAGCGAAAAGGAAGGTCTTGGTTGCTTCCTGAACTGAAGGTGGTGCTGCTCAAGTTTGAGAGGCTTTTGCAGAGGGAGTCCCTAGCCGAGGAGATGGATCTGCCCCAAACTCTCTGCTTGGAGAAGCGTCTAACCCTCAGAGTTGGTGATAGATGAGCGGAGAGCTCGAGAAGGAAGATGGTTTGGAAGAGAAAGTTGGAGGTAGAGCGGTCCCAGGCCCCAGGAAGCTTTGTGGGCGATGCAGAGGGTCTTGAACTTGATCCTTGCAGCCTCGGGATCCAGTGAAGAGATTTCAGAGCTGGAGAGATACGATCCCTGGACTTGAGGCCAAGGACAAGTCTTGCAGTCCCTTTCTGGATAAGTTGTAAAGGCCAAAGAGTAGAGGCAGGAAGATTTAGAAAGAGGCTGTTGCAAGCAATAGTCCAGCCTAGAGAGGACCAGAGCTCTGGAGAGAGAGGGCTTCTGTGGGAAGGAGAGGAAAGGAAGAATACCTCTGAGGAGGTGCAGCTGCTAATGTGACTTCTTAGAGACGTCGGAGATATGAAGAGAGAAGGAGAGTGTGGAGTCGACGATGAACCCAAGCTTTTTAGCCTCACAGGTGGGAGCAAAAAGAGGGCCAAGAGAGGCCAGCCAGAGTGACAGGAAAGGAGGGAGCCGGTGTGCCGATGAGAATTTCAGTCTTACTGGCATTAAAGTAGAGATTATTGGCAGCACACCACTCCTGGATAGCAGACGGTCTGCGATGAGAGGAGACGTGGCGGATGGGAGCCTGAAGAGGAGTCGAGTGTAATTCGCATAGCAGTGAAAGTTGGGGCAGAGGGCAGCAATGTGGTGGGCAAGAAGTGCCAGGTATTGGTTGAACAGCCAGGGAGAGAGGTTAAACCCCTGGAGAACACCACAGGTAGAGATATAAACAGAGGAGAGGAAGGACCCAAGTTGGACCTGGGATGGTTGATCAGAGAGGAAAGCGGTCATCCAAGCCAGGGCCTGATCAGTGATACACATGTTATCACAGAGAGACGGTTGAGCAGGATGGCATGGTTGACCGTGTCAAAGGCAGAAGAGCGATATGAAGTAAGATGCAGACACAGAGGGTGTTGTAATCGAGGTTGGAGAGCAGTTCTTCATGGATGTTCAGGAGAGCAGTTTCTGTGCTTCTGGCAGCTCTGAAGCCAGACTGATGGTCATGGAGACTACCAAAAGGTTCGGTGTGAAGATTAAGATGGAAGATGGCCAGCTTTTCTTGGAGTTTGCCCAGGGAAGGTGTTACGGAGATTGGGCGATAGCTGGCCAGGCAGGACGGGGTCAGCTGAGGGTTTCCTAAGAAGGGGGTGCACAAGGGAGTGCTACAGGGGGGAAGGGAAGACTCCTGTGGTGAAGGAGTGGTTGCATAAACCAGCCAGAGCAGGGTCCAAGGTGTCAAAGTGATCCTTGATGGTTTTGGAGGAACAGGGGTGAACCTGTTTTGACGAGACGTTTCATAGATTAGACTTGTCTAGAAACCTTGTCTGTGGAGAACAGGGGAAAGGCAGGGAAAGGGAGGACCAGTGGCCGAAGAGGGGCCACAGGAGGAGCAGATAGTAGAGGGAGGAGGGGGAGAGGAAGATAGAGGAGACTTGATGTCCTGAGTTTTAGAGATGAAATGAGAAGCAAGTGAAAAAAGGAAGAATACCGCTGAGGAGGTGCATCTGATAGTTTGACTTCTTAGAGATGTCAAAGATGTCAGAGATGTGAGGAGAGGGTGGAGTCGAAGAGGAGGCCAAGGTTCGTAGCCTCACAGGAAGGAGCAGGAAGAGGTCCCAGAGTGGGTGACCATTGACCGAAATACAGTTGGAATCATTCACTAATTGATACAGCTTCACTCCAATTAGCAAAAGAGAGCTTGATGGAGAGAACTTTAGTAAATCGTTTCCAATATGTCAGCGAGGATGGGGTAGTGTCATGGATTAATGGTCATATTAAGACAAGTTGGCTCAGACCAGGCGAATTTAAGCAAGAGACTACAAGTATGAGGAGAGTATTAAACACACGTTCACTTCTAATACAGGAGCCGTTTTCAAGGGACAGGCATCGACACCTGCTCTAAAGAGCAGAAGCTCCATTGACCACATACTGAAGCGTAGTCAGCAAAGAGTAAGTGCATAGTCTGTCCCTTGGCTCTAAACGATACGATGAACACGGTTTGCTCATTTCCTCTTTCGAACCACAGGATAGCAGCTTCTGGTCTTCAACGGTTAAGTTTCGCACCTGGCACATGAGATAAGAGGCCAAAGGTAGCAAACACATAACAAAATAGAAGTATATGGGTGCACATAAGCCAACCACAAGTGATAGATTCCTGTTGTAGATGAGCTCACAGCAGGGTCAAGAGATGTTTCTGCACTGATGAGCACCTTTGAACAGGAAGCATGATATACGGTTAAAGTGCCCAAAGCAATTGGTGCACCTAAACCCCTTCAGAAAATGCATCCAATATAATGGCATTTGCAATAGGCCAGAAAAGAACACACCTTGCATGGCCGTCAAACGGAAGCCCAAGCATTCTATTGGAAATAATCAAGAAGCAAAGACAGTGCCCGTCACTTGAGTTTTCACATAGGTAAATCATGTGTGCCAAGCTCAAGAGCAGGTCCAGACTGTAGATGTTCTGTCCAGGCCAAGGAAATGACGCACATAGTACATGTAGACTAAGTCACGCATGTTAATATAAAAAGCACGACAGACTAAGGCTAAAGGAGAATTCCGCAGCAGGCGGCCACGAGCAGACCACGAGATCGTGGGAGGCTGGGAAGAGCAGTCGATAGCAGGTCGGAGCAGCAAGCCCCCGTGGTCACGTTGCATACACAACAGCAAGGCCTGGAAATTGGGTGGAACTTTTTTTGCATATGTTAGACTGACAGCGTGCTTTATTATGTCACTCCACTCCTGAATATAGCATGGGTCAGACAACCTAACATGAACCCCATGATTGCTCAAGCGGGTGTGTTAAAAATGAATTGTACTTCAATCTTTGTTAGACGCCAATTATCTTTTTAGCTTATGCAATAACGCTTTCTATATATATGATGGTGTGCTATGTTATTATGGCTCTCATTATAGCAGGCATAATGATCATCAAATCTGGTAGAGAACAGAAGTGATAATAAATATTTTGACTTGCTACCTTCAAGTGTCGGCTTCATATTTTTGAGTAATGCTTCAAAATTGAGTCTGAGTCACAACAAACTACACTATTTTCTGGATGTATATTTGTCAAGCATGACAAGGGGTGCAGAACTCGGGGGGAACTGTCAAATGCGCTAAGCCGAATCCCTGAGGCGCCTCTCATCATAACTCAAGACTTGTGATTCTGTGCCCACCCCACACAGCCCTACCTAGAGGTCGAGGGGGGCAGGCAGGGAATCACGCCCTAAGGGGCAATCGAGTCAGTAGAATTGAGGACCTCCAAATAACCACAGATAGTTATTCTTCTGAGGAAATGTTTTTGGAAACATTATTGGAACAGCTGCATGTTGTGATCTTACTAATGTTTATTGGAATTTCAGAGTTAGTTATGTATTCGACATGTTGTCTCGTATGTGTATATATTTACATTCTGTCAGTTGATAGACGCTGGTCAGTCTTGCCACATCCTTTAATGTATGTTCCTGAATAAATGATTTCTACATATTGTCAGGATTCGTTAGCACTGATCAACTTTACAATACTGGCGGTGAGCTGTCTGTCCAGGCTGTGGTGGAGAAAGGCAGACAAGGATTTGGCATGAAGGCAGTAACTGGAATACAGGAAAGGACAGCAGTTTTCTAATCCCGCTCTCATACGAGTAAAACATTGCTGTTCCCAGCCTTAGGATCTTCATCCATACACTAAGGGGAGACGCTGAACAGGGCACAGTGTTCAGCAATGTTAGGACTGTGATTATGCCAACCAAGGAAAGACTCTCGAGGTAGAAAATACGAAGGAAGGAACCCTATACTATCCATCCTGTCCTACATCATGAGTGAATACACTCATCCTGGTAAGCTAGCATAGCTACACTACAAGAGTGAGCAAAGTATCTGCCTAGCTGCACATGACAGAACAGTAGCCGGAAACACAGAATGCAGCTCGTTGGATCTGCCCAACAAGTAGTGACGAAACAATTGCTGGAGGCACTGAATTCAGCTAGTCTGTCTTTTAGTTGCATGCCAAAAAGAGGACACGTCTGATTGATTGGACGGGGATAGGAGACTCAAAAGCCACATAAGCGGACTGTTATTAATGTTTACAGATGAGATTAAATGAATAAATGAATAGAATACTGAATCCACGTCATGTGTTCATGCTGATTATTTAACAAAGACTTTTCACATACATTTGATGATGAATATATCCGGTACAGCATTTTTCTTATACCAACCTGGCAAACCTTTAGTGAAATGTAGAGAATGGAAGGATGACTTCTTAAAATTTATTTTGGTAGTGTACAGAACAAATTACGCAGTAGAAAGGAAGGATGCACTTCTCCACCACTGTATTTGACATGCCGGACAAGAGGTTTTCAAGAGACTTCTTTGAGCGTCTTGGAGGACAACAACAAATGAGATGTTTCATATGCGGGAACACAGCACCGGGCTAATTCAAGTGAATGCACCAGTGCCGTTTGTCTGGAGTTGGAGGACATCTTGCCAGATGTTGCAGAATGAAGTCTGGAACCATTCAGGAGTGAGCTATTCAAAATGGGGGGGAGGGGGGGGGGGTTTGGTCAACAGCCCCTCCCGGTCCCACCAATGAGGGGCCGCAATGCTCTAGTACTGGGGATCTCCCAGAGGGGCTCTGCTTTGATACCGCGCTCTATCCCGAGGGGGAACCTAAACGCATTAACAGCACTACTGGTGCCATGGCCGAGGGCACTCTGCCTCCCAGGTACCCTACCTCAGGTGCAGGGAAGGTCCAAGCCTTTGCAATTAAGTGCACAGACAGAGACTGGTTTCAGTACAACAGTTGTCACGCAGCGCAGTACAGGATAAAACAGCCGCTGGCCAGACAAAATGGCATTGCTTCCGGGGCCTTCCCATTCCAACACACAGGCATCGGAACGCACGTCAAGGTGGGATTGGTCAACACCAGATATCTGGTCCACCTCGTATTCAACTGCATCTGCACAGGGGTGATTCACAGACACTAGCTACGCCAGGCAAGGGGCGGCGAGAGCACAGCAACGGGTCCAATGACCCGCTACCACGCTAGTAGGCTTCTCACCAGTATGCGAGGACAGGTTCTTCGAGAAGTTCCTCATCCTCATGAGATCGCCTCAAATTGGCACCATACTTGGGGAGGGGGGTGTGGGGGGGAAAGGGGGGGTTATCCAAGACATGCTTCCTCCTGTACTGCCTCAACCTCCTGTCGTGGTCCAGACCCTGGTACCCATGCAGGTCCAGGTTCCCGCACCCCCCCAAAGGCATATCGTCACGGCTGCCCCGCCGCAACCACTGGTACTGCCAGTCAGCGCTCCACAGCTGCCCGCAGCACCCCCAGTAGCACTCCACCAGTAGCACCTGACCTGCAGGATACAGTGGGGGACACAGACGACTGAGTACCAGGATACCTCCTCAGCTAGGGCTTTCCATGAGAGGCTGTCGGCGAGTATCTGGGGATCCCAAAGCCACAGGTTGAACAACCAGAGTCTAGGGTGGGGGCGGCTCAAGTGTAGGCAGGTGGAGAGGAATGCACAAGCCTCCACATCTGCCCCTACATCAGCCCTCCTAGAAAAGGAAGAAAAGCTCCTGGAGGCCTATGGGAAGAAGATCTATTCCAATGCTACACTCCACCTGCGACGGGCCAATGCGAACGCCATGCTTGCCGCGGTGAACCATATACTTTGGCAGGAGATTGCAGACTTCGTTCCTGAGCTTACGACACAGGCAAGATTCAAGGCAGGTCTGGCAGAGGTGAAGATAGTGGCTCAGGATATCATGGAGTCAACAGTGGCACACAGACAGTGCAGGCAGGGCTATTTGTGTGGCCACCGACATGAGGACAGCTTTGCTGAAGGCAACTAAGTTTAACCCTGACGTGTAGGCACGCATTCTCAACCTGCCAATCGAGGGGGGGATGGGTGGGTGGGGGCTTGTTTCAGTCAACTATGGACGAGGCGCATGATAAAAAGAAAAACCGCTCCCAAAGAGCTAAGTCCCTGTCAATTTTAACTAAGTCTGTGCCGAAGACCTATAGCCAGAGTCACCCACGCTCTGACAGAGGTTGTACCTTCGGTTGCTTCAGAGGCTTTCAGGAGCGCCGTTCTAGTCAGCCGGACAGGTCGCCCACCCAGCACAGACGCAAGCAGCACAAATCGCACAAGGGTTTCTTGCAGTCCCCCTCCCAGGCACCAGCCTCAGAAGGGAAGACAGTGATGGTGCCATCCAGATCCACAGTTCTCAGGAGGTGGGCAGGCTTTCCCTTCACATTCATTCCTGGCAGGCAAGGTTCGCGGACCCATGGATTCTGTGGTTTCCTCAGGCTTCTGCCTGCCGATAAACCCATTTCCTCTACCCCCCTTCTCCACCTCCCCACTCCCACAGATTGGGACAGCAGCTCTTCTGGCGGCAGAGATTGGCTTGCACATGATGAGTCGGGCAGTGGAGGAGGTTCCAGTCTCACAGCAAGGCCTGGGCTACTATTCCTGTATTTTTGCCATACAGAAAAAGAACCAGGCTGGCCTGAGACCGTTCATCCTTGAACCTTTCCATACCCATTCGAAAGTTCAAGATGGTTACGCCAGCACTCATTGCGGAGACACTGCATGGGGGAGACTGGATGTGCTCCCTGGATCTGAAAGATCCTTGTCTGCATGTCCCGATTTGGGAGCCCCATCGTTCCTTCCTCTGGTTCAGGATCAAGGGCTTTCATCTCCAATACAAGGTTCTCCCATTCGGCCTAAATTCGGCCCAGAGGGTTTTTACTAGGTTAATGAATGCGGTAGCTGCCCTGTTGAGGGGAGAGGCACATCACCTTTATCCATACCTTGATGACTGGCTTGTACGAGTGGAGTCTGCTGACGGAGTCTAGTGCACAACTTCCACACTTATGCACATGCTATTCGATTTTTGGCTTCTCTATCAACCTCAAGAAGCCGCAGTTCCTTCCCACACAGTCCTTAACATTCCTGGAGCTGGTTTCGGATACAAGGGTGTAGGGGATCTGGATGACAAGATCATGGCTATCAAGAGGGCCACGGGGCATTTTCTCAGCAGACCAGTAACCTCAGCATAATGGTTCCAGCACCTGCTCGGATTAATGGCGGCTTGTCTTCTGGCAGTGCCACATACACGGCTGAAAATGAGGAGGCTGCAGCTACATTTCTCAGCCTCTTGGAATCTGGAAATGAGCTCCGAAGCAGCTCTAGTCAGCATACCACAGCACTTTCACCAGGACATTTGGTGGTGGAGGGCAGACTCCAACCTGCTAGTGGGCAGTCCCTTCAGGAAGCCATCACCGGAGATCACCATCACCACAAATTAGTCCCTACTGGGATGAGGGGCTACCCTGGACAACCAGTGTCCATGGAGTCTGGTCAGAGCAGGAACAACTGGAACACATAAACTGGCTCGAGATGATGGCCATCTGGCTTGCTCTCAAAGCATTCCTCCCTATTGTCGGCACCAAATCGGTTTGCATTCAGACAGATGGCTCCACATACATGTATTATATCAACAAGCAGAGAGGTACCAGGTCTCCAACGCTCTGCAGGCTGTCCATTGACATATGGGAGTGGGCACTGTCGAAGAACATTTACTTAGCAGTCCACCTCCTGGGGGAATCCAAGTTTGAGACGGACAGACTCAGCAGGCTTGGGGTTGGCAACTACGAGTGGCAGTTGGACGAGGATTGGGGCCACCCCCAGGTAGACCTATTTGCCACCCTGAGCAACGGGAGATGCCACCAGTTTGCTTCCTGGGTGGGACAAGGCAGTGGATCCCTAGGGATGCGCCGCAGATTCAGTGGAGTGACGTGGGCTTTTCTCCCCTCTCTGTTGACTCAGTCATCTGCAAGATCAAGGAGGCTTTGGCTCATCTTGATAGCGCAGTGGTAGCCACCAGACCTTGCTTCTCAGAACTCCTCCGGCTGTCAGTTTAGACTCTAGTCCCCCTTCCATAGGGACCAGCCCCCCCCCCCATCCCAGCAAGGGGGGGTACACTGGCTCACCCCACTCCGCATAGGTTAGCCCTAGCAGCGTGGTTCCTGAACAGAGCACCCTGAAACATCTACTCATGTCTCAGGACAACTTGGCTATCATTCAGGGGGCAAGAAGCAACTCCCAGGGAGTCAGTACAAAGGCAAGTGGACCAGGTTCTCTCACTGGGCCAAGGCAAACCAAATCGATCCTCTGGCATGCACACTGGAAGACGTGATGTCTCAACGTATCTCGCTCATTTTGGTGTGCAGGTAGACACCTGTAGACTATCTGGCTGCCATAGGCTTACAAAAATACTATAGGTAACAACTTTTCCTCCAATCCGGTGGTCAAGAAGCACTTGGTGGGCCTGACAAGATTGTATACCCCAGTCAAGCGCCCGCATCCAGTCTGGGACCTTAACGTGGTGCTAGGGGCCCTGACCCTCAAGCCTTTCAAGTCATTGCATCAGCGGATGTCAGGCTGGTTACTGTAAAGACCGCTACTATTTGGCATCACGCCAGCGCTCAGGATCAGCGAGATACAGGTGCAACTGGCTTCAGAGCACTATACCACATTTCACTGGGACAAGGTGGTGCTAAGAACGCACCCTTCAGTTCTCCAAAAGGTCGTGTCCTCTTTTCACCTCAATTTAGATGGTACTTCCGACATTCTTTGCAGATCTAAAGCACATAAGATGTTGAACTATCTAACATTTGACCTAGACAGGAAGAAAAGCTTCTGGAAATCGGAAGCCTTGTTCATCACCTTTGGCGGGTGAAACCCAGGCTGTCAAGCATCCATGGCTTCAATAGCTAGGTGGATGGTGATGGTCATCAAGTAAGTGTATGAAGGGCAGTACAGGTCTTTGCCAGTAAACCTGCATGTCCACGCCATCCGAGCCAAGGCCACGACTGTGGCTTCCAAAGACATGTTCCATGGCAGACGATTATCAAGGCGGCTACTTGGGCTTCCCCTTCTGCCTTTTGCAAACACTACTGCTTGAATGCCAGCGCCAGATCTGACGCAGCATTTGGCCACACAGTTTTGAAGAACTTGTTTTCTTAGAGGGGCAACTCTCCTCCCCAGGGCTGCATTCAGTTGTAATCGCCCATGCAGTTGTAATCGCCCATGCAGTATGGAGGAAAGGGGACAGGACATGGAAGTAATTGTTAATCCCCTTTCCGTCTTATAATATGGCATTTATAACACGCCTGTAAGTGTTTCTATGCATGACAAGACAAGGTGGGAGGAGGAGAGGGAGAACAGAACGACAATCTTACTAGGCCTTGTAGCATTCAGATTGCGCAAGTGCAGGGAAGTGGATGAGGAGAAGTGAGTGCAGGTAATCACAAGTGCAGCCAGCTGGTAGCTCAGTGCAGGTAAGAAAGTGCAACCAACAGATGTCCATAAATTTATGGAACTATCCTGTCCCCTGCACACCCTTTCTATTGCATACACAATCAATATTTGGTTGATTTTATAGTAGTCGTTGAAGATAATAACTTGGAAAACCAAACCCGTGTTTAGTAAACAATTCTGTATTCAAAACAAATTTTTATAACTCATTTTTTGTCATTTCACTCCAGTGTAACAAAACATTCACTTCTGTATTATAAGCATACTAGAACAAATGTAGTTATCTTTAGCCCTATTGGTCCTTATAGGTAAACAAAATTCAATAACATGGAAACTTTTTCTCGACGCGTTTCGGGGTTTAGATTGATCCCCTTCTTCAAGAGATGTTCACCCACTTTTGCTTATTCTTTTGTTTTTTTCTTCAGCAATCACCTGCAACATATAATACTAGAGTTAGATTATAGATTCTGTATGTATACTACTGTCATGTTACCATAATCATCCTTACTCTAATGATCATATGGATATTCACTTTTAAAAGACTAATGTTTATTGACAAAGCATGTTCATTTTCTGCAACTGGTAATCCATTTCAAAAACCTAAAAAATAAGCTAACTGTTTAAAAGATAAGGAAATTGGTATGTCTCTTATAGCAAGAGACAAGATATTTTCTATTCATGCAGTCTGATTCAAGAAAAAAGTGCAATTACCTTGGGGTCTGTAGAGGCTTGCCTTGCCTATTATAGGTAGATGTTGTAGTATAGCCCCAGAATGGGTGGGTTAGGGCTGTTATCACAGATGATCCCCAAATGCTCAGGAGCTGCCCTTATAACATATATTAACATTTTAAGTTCTGTTTGTACCCATTATGTTAGTAATTTGAGTGAAACAATTAGATGTTAACACTTACCCACTGCCATATGGGTGTAATCGGCGACTGCTGATGTTCTTAATTCGAAATAAGAGTCCCTCCTAGATGTGTACTTAATGGGGATTAGGAAAATCCATTTAGGTCGAATTCTAAAAGTTTTTTAGCTATGGTGCAGCAAGTGGACCTCAATAGGTCCCTCTTCACTCACCTCTCCTGCTCGAATCTTGTGTAACCTCAGGGGAAGCCGCTCTGCACCTCTCGATGCTGTTATTCCGTTGCCAAGATGGACGTTGTTTATAGTGTGACGTCATCCCGTTGCCGCGTGATGACGTCATAGTCTCGTAGCGTTCGCGTGTGTCTTAATGACGTCCGCGCGTAACGCCTGTGTTACATTGGAAATCTGTGTTGTATGTCCCGGTTTACTCATTGTGCCAACCATGCGGGGAATAGCTGAAAAACTAAGTGCGTTTATATTACTGATTCTGACCCCATTCAGTAAGTGGTGTGCAGAATCGAGGTGCTCATCTAATTTTGAAAATCAGGTAGTCTAAGAAAATTGATAATAGCTTCTCAATTACTATTTATCAATGATGGTAACATGCTCACATTCTCGACTGGATGTGACTATACATTCCAATATCTTTTATGTCACATTCATTCTCAGTAGTGGTCAAAATAGAGGAACAATATCCCAAAAAGTACACAGAACGTTGGTACAACTTATTACTTCATGATGTTAAGAAAGAGGAACAGTATTAAAATGTGTTGTCAGAAAGAGTAACAGTGCCTCATGAGGAACAGTATCTGAAGTTTAGTTCAAGTTAAGAGGATGGACTTGGATTGGTAATTTCTTGCTGAAGATCTAATCCTCATACTTAATTGACATCCCATTTATGCCTAATTGGTTTGTTGCAATTGTCTTTTTTAAAAAATTTGTTACAATTGTGTTTTTCTTTAAGAAAGCATGACAGACTATACTACTCATTCATTCCATTTGGTACGTGACTGTTCAGTTTGTCGATCCAAAAGATTTCCCTTTGATTCATCGGTTTTCCATGATTGCCTCCTCTTGGTGATTTCTTTACAATTTCGAGTATTTTAACTTTCAGTTGTGCTATGCTGTGTTTTTCCATTGCAAAATGTCTAGCCACTGGTGAGTGTACGTTATTGGTCCTGATGTTGCTCTTGTGCTCATTCCCGCGTTCCTTCGCCTTTCTTTGGGTTTGTCCCACGTAATAGATCCCACAGGGACAACTTAGACCGTAGATGACAGATTTAGTATCGCATGTTACAAAGTCATGTAATGGAATTTTTTTTCCATTGTTCAGGTGTCTCACATCATTTCCCTTCATTATGTTGTTGCAATTGCCACAACTAAGGCATGCAAAGGTGCCCGCTTTTTTCTTTGTCAGAGTCCGTTGACTGTCCAATCTGGGTCTTTCTGCTTTCACGAGTTGGTCCCTAAAATTCCGCCCTCTCTTGTAAGCAATTATGGGTGGTTCAGGAAATAATCTTTTTAGTTGAGGATCTAGTTCAATGATCCTCCAATTTTTCTTAATCATTCGTGTTATGTGGTGACTTTTGGCTAAATATCTTAATGCATACAGGAACGGAATTTCCTTTGATTTATTTTTAGCAATCAGTAAATGTTTTCTTTCCAGCTTGTGTGTCTTTTCTGCTTTCTTAATGGTGGATGCAGGATAGCCTCTTTCTTTATATTTTTTTGTCATCAAAGAGTTTTCCTCTTTCAGTGTTTCCATGGATTAAAATAATCCTTTTAAGTCGAAGAAATTGACTATACGGTAAATTATTTCTCAGGTGTTGTGGGTGGTGACTTTGAAAATGTAAAGTGTTATTTACATCTGTAGGTTTGTGGTATATGTTTGTTGTAATTCCTTCTGGTTTAATCTCTATCTCCACGTCCAAGAAATGTAATTTGGGTGTTCCTACTTCCATTGTAAATTGTATTCTTGCATGGGCTGAATTGATGTATTGTAGGAATTCATCCAGTTCTGTACGTTCTCCTCTCCATAGAAAGTGCAGCCAACAGGTGGCTCTTAAGTGCAGAGCGAGAGAGGACTGTAAGCGTACAGATGTGGAGCACAAGTGCTGGGTGAGCCAAGAGGCAGTGCAAGTTTCAACTGGACATGCAGGGACGTGAGCCCAAGTTCAGAGGGTGGCCAGGTGACCAGTGCGTGGACCATACATCCCACAATCCTCGCCTTAATAAAACCGTCATTAGGCAATTGTTATATAGCCGACATGTCAAAGGGTACTGAGGAATGGTGCCAGTGGGCGGAGTTGGTGGAGCGCATGCTCACAGGGGGCACCTTGACGCGCATCTAAATTTAAAGGGCAGACCATTTTTTTGGGGTGAAAAAGTTTGTTTCCCAAGGATAGGGGACTATGAACTAGAAGTAAGTTAGTCACTACGGTGAGGAAAATATCATTTGTTGCATTTGGAGGATTCCTAAAGCGAGCTGTATAAATTGGATCAATGAAATCTGGTACCAGACGATGAAAGAAGTGAGTTCAACATGTCTTTTGGCTCTCGGCTGTTGATGTCTCGGATGGTACCTTTTGAGAGATTAGGCACCCGGGGACTGCTGAACTATTTAGTTGAAGCAGAAGTTGAATACATCTTTTACTGCAGCATGGTGTATGGCTTTTTAGCAAGGGATGTGCACTTTTTTTTGAATAAATATTCATTAATGTGGTGTAGCAATAATGAGAGGGTAAATATATTTTTTTTATTTTTTAGATAAACCAAAATTGCCAGAAAACTACACGGATGAGACATGGCAAAAGCTAAAAGAAGCAGTTGAAGCGATCCAGAACAGTACTTCAATTAAATATAATTTGGAGGAACTGTACCAGGTTGGTGTATGCTAGATACCAATATTTAAATTAAAATAATCAAACCACACAACAGCTGTTCTGAAGATTCTGAAAGTAACTTGCATGAGATTTTTGGAAGCTACGATTATGTACATATTTGTTGTCAATGATTTAGAGTGGCAGAAGTGCAATATCAAAATGAGGTTAACTAGGTTTGTGAGCTGACAGCCTTGAGACCAGCTATTGGTTTAACCTCCACCCAGGATTTCAGGGAATAGGTTTCCCCACGCTTATTATTTTTCACAAATGGTTTCAAGAAATTGTGCAAACTGGTTCATACGCCATGGACATTTCTTTGAAAACTGTTAAATTGTTGTTAGTGCCTCTCTCTTGTTTGAATCCTAATGCCTGTCCAGAGTGAGCACATGTGAACATGCATTAAACAGTGGCGGAACTAATGTGATCTGAATGCATCTGCAAATCGTTGGTTTTGTATAAACTACTTTTACATGTATATAAGTGATTCCAGTTCATAAACTCTTGCTTTTGGGCTACTTGTTTGCTTCAAGCTGATTTCATCCTGACTGCATGTAAAGTTGTAAATTGAGGATTGGAATTAGTATTGCTAACGTGATTCTAACTAGTTTATGAAAACAAAATGGATGATATTGGATATGTTTTTGTAGTACCCTGGTATTTGATTGTATCCTTGTAGTCAAGTATCTAGAATATACAAAGGTGCTGACACTTTTTATCCTTGTTTTGTTGGGTGTTGGTTTCATGGAGATTTTCCTTTTTTTCAAAACTGTATTTTTGCCAAATCACAGCTACTAATAATCGCTATCTTTTCATCTAGGGATAATTGGTATTAGTACCCAGCGAGGTGGGGGGGGAGGGAGGGTGGCCTCCTAGCCAATTGGGAGGATCGGAACGGGGGCATTGCCAGATGGTAATCCCGCTGCCCTGAGCCTCCTCGGGGCCGCCATCTCCCCAGCCGGGGAATGAGATAAGAGGCGTCACCCCTCCCCCTACCCCACCCCCTTTACCTCATTTCCCTCCCTCCTGCCCCACTTGGCTCATTCATTCTGGTCCAGGTTGGGAGCGGTTGCGCCAGGTATATATTCCTGGCGTGTCCGCTCCCGATCTGCAACACACTGCCATGGAAAGGGAGAAGGGACCAGACTTGGTCCCTTCTCTTTTTCCATGGTGTCCATCTTTGTTTACTTTTTTGAACTTTTTTTTCAATGGCCGCCATGAAAAGGGAAAACACTTTGTTTTCCCTTCCATGGCGGCCATTGTTTCTTTTTTGCGAAATGCCACAGCGTCTTGCAACTGAAAGTACAATATTAGTACCCTGGTCTAACTATGCACATTTCCTTTCAGAAAATGGTGTGTGCCTTGCTTTCTAAAACTCCATGCTAAAACGATAGTGTGTACACATGTACTTGCTGGGTCGGTCTACTGACATTCCAGCAGCTACAATGTGACTTGGCAATATGGCAGCTACTGAGTAAGTGCCTTCTTAAAACAGCGTGCTGGAATCAGATTAATTGTAAGAACCATGGGTTGCCTTTAGCGGTTGCCACCCATGATTTCAAGAACAGAACTGTATATCCCAATAGCCTGGTGGCATAACTTCAGTAAACAAAATATAAAACTAGATCTAGTTTGATATAGTGGCATGTAAGGAGATCTAGTCATAACTGGCAAAGCCCATCTGTCCCAAACGGAAGGCTTGTAATGGACCAACTCACTGTGGCAAAATGACTATTTAAGGGGATGAGCACCCCCCACCTTTTTCCTTGAATATTCTTTGAGTCTTCATGTAACCTTCTTCTTGATCTTTTATAAGATTTCACTGTAACCTAGTTGGGAGGGGGGTGGGGGGGTGAGTGAAAACTGCTCAGTCACTAGCCTTTGGGGTGAAGATGAGGATTTCCAAGGACGGTACAGACCTTCGTCCTAACTGCTTCAGGGGATGTTTTGAAGTGACCAGTTTCGTGACCTTAATCAGAAATATGAAAAACAAGACAAGGAATCTCCCCTGAGGAACCGTGGCTAAAGTCATGGGGAAACGCGTGTTGGGAGACAATCTGGGAGACAAAGTTTATTTATTGAAACTTTAAGTGCATTGAGTATCCAGAACCTATACTGAATAAACAAATTGGAATTAACATAACCAAGTGATTGAGTAATTCTTCCCAAGGAGCGCACTAAAGGGTACCAACTTTAATTTTTGGACTAGCCCTGGTGTTGTGACCTTCAACACCAGATTCCGTGATCTTGGTTATTCCTGGCTTCTCAAATGGGTGCAGGTTCCCAGTCTTCTAATTCGTTATCACATCTGTTGGGTTCACTCTTGCCAAACATATGATTCCACTTTCTTAGTGAGTCCCAGAATCCCAGACCCTCTTATTCCATATGGGTGCGAGTCCCAAACTTGCAATGTCCCTTTAGGGACACAGGCTTTACTTTTCTACTGTTTGTCGTCACCCCCTTGCTTCCCCAGACCTCCGACGCTTCCCGGAAAACCTGCGTACCTCTTTCCTGCTTCTCAGTAGGTACTAGTGTTTCTCCAGCCACTGTGTTGTTCCTTGAGGTTCTGTCAGCTCTTCGGGTGACTAGAGGGCTCTGCAGCGACTCTGCAGGCATCTCGCTGACTGGTGGCGCAGCCTGCCGCGATGGTGGCTCGCCGGAGACTGGGATGCCTAGAGGTACGTCTTAGCAGCAGCCTGTGCAGTCCTTCCAGCTTGGACAACATCCAAGCTCTTGTCTTCCCTCAGTTTGTGGCTCCCCTTGTGGCTTTTCCCTACCTGCCTGGTGCATGGCTCCTGCAGTTCCTCCTCCTCGGATTGTTCTTTCTCCTAGCTGAGTTACTGTTGAACTCCTGCTCTGGCCTGCTGTATCCATTCAGGCAAATGACTTTTTATGAGAAGCTAGGCCACTCACTATACATCTCTCGTGTGATCCTCGGACTCTGTTCTTCTTCACAGTACTCTCAACTCAGATGCAATATACTTGGTATTCTCTTGCGTTTTAGCTTTGTCAAGTATATTAAAGTACTAACCTGGCAACAGAGCACATTTGCTCTCCCTAGAGAAGGGGTGGGGCGGGTTTGGTATTCCAGAAGGGGCTGGATATATTAAGGCTAGGGAACACTACGTTGCCTGAAAAAAGTCGTCCCCAATCTTCCTTCCCCATTTGATCCTCCCTCTGTGCTCCACCCCGAGGGGGACTATTGTACTGTGGACCCACCGCCCAGGTCCCATGGGAAAGCTCTCCTGCTAGGGGGGAAGGGACGACCTCTTCTGATTTGTCACAAGTTGCTATTCTTTTAGTAGTGTGCTTGTATGTTGGGCCTTAGTCATTTTGTCACAGTGGGCAACTATCTAGAAAACTGGTGTGTCTCGCATCTGGATACTGTGTGACCATCAAATCTACACAAGCTTAGCTTGGGGTGTTTCAGATGTCACTGGAAATTCCTCGAATATGTTCTGTTGATGGTTGTCCATCTGCAGTTTCTATAGGGTGATATTCAGAGACTGTCCACGTTTTGATAAGCAGGACTTTAACTCCTGAAGCAACAATGTGCACCCCTTCGCACAAACCCCTGTTCCACTCTGTCGGAGGTTAAAAATACATTACACTTCCCAAGGAGCTGGACTGCTTTTCCTTTTTGGTTGGCTAAACGTTTAAATTTGCACCCAAACTGTAAGAGTACGTATAGGGTCTACCACTCTATTAGATAGTCAGTACCTGTTGTCAACCCTCAAGCACGCTTTGTCACTCTAAACTCTCCGTGAAAATATAGCCTCAGCAGATCTTAATGCCAACGAGGCAATGTTTCCAAGGGTCAAGTGTAATATTCGGTAAGCATGCCTGAAGTGGCACAGAACAATTGCTCTCGAAGTAAGCAAGTTCTACCATCTCCCTAGATGCCTCCTTGTCTCGGGCGGATAGCTCGGAGGCAACGTGCTTGCCTTGGAAGCAAGACGACACGGAGCAACACTGGTTCGATCCCCAGGTACATGCTTAGAAACCTCTGGGTATTAAGCGTGTTATAAATAACCTATCGTATCATGCAGGCCTCTCCCCCACTATACAGGACTCTCAATTATAGGTGTGGACACCTGTACCCAAATTGTATCTGAAACCTAGGCCTCTCTCTCTCCTACCATACAGGCCTCCCAAATCTAGGTGCCTGATCTGCCTGTTATACTATGTAACCTACCATATTGTGAAACCTAGGCCATCTGCCTATTATTGTGTAAACCTACTGTATTGTGAAACCTAGACCCCTCTCCCACTATACATAACTCGCAAATCTAGTTGTCTCCCATACCCGTATTGCACTTTGAAACTTAGGCCACTCGCCTACTATACAGGGTTCTCAAAACTAGGTGTATCCACCTAATCTGCCTATTATATTGGGTAACAGACTGTATTGTGAAACCTAGTCCATATCTGCCTACAATACTGTGAAACCAACTGTATTTGATAACTTGACCGCTCTCCCATTGTACAGGACCCTCAATCCTACTATACAGGATTCCCAAATCTAGGTGTACTCGCCTTATCTGCCTATTATACAGGGTAATCAACTCTATTGTGAAACCTAGGCCATATCTGCCCTTACCCATATCTGGCCATATCACGCTCCCTCACCGCTCAGACTCTCGCACCAAAGAGACCACGAATAATGGGACCATGCGAAGCCTACGGTATGTATACCACGCACCACATCTGTGGATACAGGCTGCAGGCACGGCCAAGCATCCATGCACCATAGAATGCAGCTATGGCTATGCTCATCCGGTCTAGCAGCGCATATAGCCGTCCACACTGAAACGCCTGACGTGCCTCAACACAGCTGACAATAGCATACAGCGACTACCAACGAAAAATTCGGTATAGCTGGACACATCGACTCTTTTCAACAAAAGCGCTTTGTCGCAAACCACCAACAGCGCCCACCCACATGCCTGACCTATTGGGCTGCTTATTCGAGCCTAGCCAGCCACCTAAGTCCTAGATCAGTGAAAATGCACACATGCATCTCCTAATCTAAAACTCCTAGAACCTCCAGCACATTGACTACGGTGGCTGAGGGCGTTCCAGCCACAAATATTATTGAGGCCATACAACTGGGGAAAGAGCGCTATATAAATAACCAAATACAATACACAAGTTAAATTTCAACAGTGCACAAATTAAACATTTTATCATAAACCGTTCCTTTTCAATTACCTGCTGCAATGTCACAAACTCTGCAAGCAATTTGAAAAGCTGTTCACGTTTTAAACTAAGCGCTGCAGTGACCGATACAAGTTGGCTCGAGCAGGAGGTATTGTGACATCACAACTGCAGTGTAATAGCTGATCACTGATCAGTTGTGTTGTCACAACAAGCCTGTCATAAAATTATTTCCAGGCTTTTATACAGATATTGCAGGCTGCAATCTATTATATAGTATTTCTTCTCTATATCAAAATACATGAGTACATGACCTTTAATGACCTAGAAAGTTCTTCACCATAATACAGCGTGAAAACAATTCATGCATGCACCCAATGAGCTCTATTTTCATTTTTTTTTAAACTTTCTTTATTAACACACTTGGAGCAACATCATCACATTATTACAAGATATTAACTGTAGAGGGAACAACACAGAGAGGCCATTGGGGGGGTCGGGTCCCAGAGTCTGGAACTTGGTGGAATATCGAGTGTGGCAGCTACTGCCTCGGCATCCAGACGAACGCGTGGACCCGAAGCGGTTCATAGTAAATATAGTCTTAACGGGGCCCATATGTCCTTGGGTTGGGAGTTGAGCAGTTGTATGTGTATCCATTGTTCCTCCCTTTCGTTTGCCCACACACCATCTCTCAACCATTGCCTCTTGTTAGGAGGTTGGTATTAGACCACCGTAGGAGAATACATTTAGCCAACAATAAACACAACTTCACAAAGGGTCGGGGTTGTGGGAAAGCACAGTAGGGGAGCGGGTTCAACCGGTTAACATATCATTTCAGGTAACATTACACATACATCATTCCAAAAGGGGGTTAACAGAGGGCAATCCCAGATCATGTTAAGATATCTAGCATTTGTGGATCTAGAGCGCAGGCATGCCCCAGTCCCCTCATTAGAGAATAAGTGAAGCCGGCTAGGAGTGTAGTGGTACCGGTGCAGCACTTTTAGTTGAATCAATCTGAATTGTGAGTTGCACAACACCCTAGGTGTAGGAGTTTGGGAGCACATATCGCTCCAAAGGACGTCCCTTATCTCCCTTTGAAGGTCCAATGCCCACTTGTCTCGTGCCTTACAAGGGGAGGGGGGTTGGAATGGGTCTGACTCAATTGAGATAGGGTTGACACCGGACTACGGGTGTCATGTGCGGATAGGATGAAACCGAGAAGTGAATCACTGTCGGGCTCCACCGGGAAGAATCGCCACATGCATGCTTTCCATAGACCAGCATGATGCAGCCACTCTGAGGATCTTCCATGTCTCCAGCCTGGTATCTCAGCAGCTGGAATGAAGTTACCCCCTGGGAATAACAAACCCACTGTGAGGTGTTTGTTTTGTGCCCAGATTTTCTGGAAGTTTGTGTCTAAATGTGGCAGTGAGGGAATACAGTTCCAGAGGGGAAGGTTTTCATGATAGGGATTCGGAACATCCACCTCTGCCCCTATTTTGCACCATGCGAGTGCAGTAACACTAGCAGGGTCAAATCTGCAGTTATCCGTAGGCCCTGATGGGGAAAATTAAGGATCTGTGATCCCCGTCTCCCGCTGAATTGTCACTGAAGCTGCACATGGGAAGGGAAGGTGTCATCTGCGCGGCCAACCAGGCACGCCGGAAGTTCACGGCTGCTAGACCCCCCACCCCCTCGTGTGTTAGTGTGTCCCATTTGAACTGTACTGCACCCGAGTTCCAGACACATTTAGAGATTTCACTATTCTGCTCTTGGAAAAAGTCGCACAGGCCATAAGGGGTATATTAAGAAAAAGGTATAGAAGTTTGGATAGGTCAATCATTTTTAATGGCACTATCGTGATGGGTAGATTTGACCATTTTGTGACCCTGTCACGTAATTGGGTCATGTAACGGGTGGAATTACAATCGTGTAGGGCAGAATGGTTGCGCGCCACCCCTAAATACTGTATAGTCTTGTGGGCCCTTTTGAAGCCCAATGGGTCTGGATGAGGTGTAGTAGCGTCAGTAAGAGCGAAAAGCTCTGAGTTTGCATTTAACCCGACGCTCTGAAACCTCCTCGAACACCAGGCTATCCTGTATAATGGGTTCCAAGTGGACGGCTGGATTACAGATGTACAGCAGTGCGTCATCTTCGTAGAGAGAGATTATTTGTGGGCCCTCCGCTATTCTTAACCCCCATGCCTGTGCCGGGGACATATTGCGCCTGCGATTGGTTCTAGAACAATAGCGAATATTAGAGGTGAGAAGGGGCAGCCTTGATGGGTGCCCCTCTCCATCTCATATTGTTGAGAAGTAATCCCATTCGTGTTCATCCTAGCCACCGGTGCAGTATCTAAAAAGCGAACCGCCTCGAAGAACTTCGGCCAAACCCACATTTCAGTGAAGAGGCATACATGAATTGCCAGGTCACCAACTCAAATGCTTTTTGAATAACAAGTGTGGCAGCTACTGCCTCAGCATCCGGACGAAAGTGTGCTAATATATTAAAAAGCTGCCTCAGATTGAGTTCAGTGGAGCGCACCGGGATGAATCCCGATTGATCCGGGTGAACATTATATGGCATCAGTCGAGTAGCCAAGATCTTGGCGAATACTTTGACGTCCATGTTGCTTAATGAGAGAGGGCCATAAGACCTGCATTCTTCAGGTGGTTTGTCTGCTTACAGCAGTAGCATAATCACTGCCTCGCCCATACTACTGGGAAGCATCCGCGATGACCGAGATTCCTGCCACACCTGCAGTAGTTGAGGAGCAAGGAGGCTACATGGACTATGCCTTCAACTTTTTGCAAGCACTACTGCTTGGATGCCAGATTGGACGTGGCATTTGGTCATGCAGTAATAAGGAACTTGTTTTCTTAGGAGGGTCACCTCTCCACCCTGGGGCTACATTCAGTTGTAATCGCCCATGCAGTACCACCCCCCCCCCCAATAATAAAACTCTTCTAGGCAATTATAATATTGTCGACGCGTCAAAGGAGAATGAGGAGTGGCACCAGTGGGCGGAGTCTGAGGAGCGCATGCTCCCAGGGCCGTGCGCACCTCTAAATTTAAAGGGGAAGAAGATTTTCTTCTGGTGAAAAGGGTTCAGTCTCCCGTCCCTAGCGAGGGGTGCCCATGCAGTATGGAGGAAAAGGAACTATGGACTAGGAGTACGTTAGTCACCAAGGTGAGTAACTTAAAATTCTTTCTACAAAATGGTTGAATATTTGTCAACCTTGGTAGTCCAAGAACCAGTGCCTGAAAATCTCATACCAAGATAATCATAGAAATGGACATGTTCTAATTTGACACCATCCACCTCAAGGGAACAGAAACAAGGTTTTGATATCCAGGGCCTGAACACCATCACCTTGGTCTTTGCTTTATTCAGGGTCAGGCTCATGTGACTACATTTAGCGTCAAAATACCTGAGACTGCGTTTAATCCCCATTGGCGATGATGCCAATGAGACGGCATCCACGAAAAAGAGTGCCAGCAATATGTTGGTACCCTGCCTGGGGTGTGGGGGAAGGGTGGTATATCCAATCTTTCAGCCTGGCATTTGGTCAGTAACTCCAAGACTATCTCAAAAATGGAGTGGGGCAAGGACACAGCCCTGCTGCACGCCCCTGTCAAATCTGAATGGCTCAGTGGTTTTAGCCCAAAGTTCCAACGCACAGTGGCTGTATTGTCTGTGTAACACACAGATTGGTTGTTGTTGCAAGACTTAGCTGTTCCCAGATGCTTCAGGCAGGACATGGATAACTCTATGTTCCCAACATTAGATAGATGTAATGGCAATGAAGGACAAGCTTTGTTGTAAAAAGCCCTGGAGGCAGGACCCAGCTAGGATATTGATCGAGGTTGTGGTTATACTGCCCCCCCATTGAGAGTGGTAGGACCATTGGAACTGCATCTGACAGGCTAAAAAGAGCAAATAAATCTGAAAATTGGTCCTCAAGAGCAGTATCTCAGCTATGTTTTAATGAAGCCATCTGGTTCCCGAGGGAGAGATGGAAGGATGCATACAGTGGCTGTATTGTCTGTGTAAAGTTGGTGGATTAAACTCTGTAGAATATCGAGCGCCATCTCCCCCTGTTCTGGGGATGGAATCAAATTCAGTCTTCAAATTGACGAAAGATTGCATAGACCCTCCTTTTTTTAAAAATTAATTTGTCTTCTTCACCCCAGGCAGGGTACCAACATATTGCTGGCACTCTTTTGTCTTCTTTTTTTTTTAACCGAGTATTTTTGCGAGATGGGGGACACACAAAAACATTGGTCGACAGTAGTGGTCCCTGTTGAAATCATGCCTGGAGGTTGTTGATAAGGCCAGTGAAATGTTCCTAAACCTGTAATCGCTTAAGGATAACCTTTGCAAAAACTTTGCCACAGGCATCAAGCAATGAAATTGGCCTATAATTGCTGGAATTCTCACTACCACCCTTTTTGTAAATTGGCACAATTTCTGCTTTACGCCAGGAATCTGGCACCTTACTTTCCCTAAAAGCTGCCACAAAAAGCCTCCATAGAACTAGTGTCCAGACAAGAGGCTAATCTTTAAATAGGTCTAAAAGGCACCCTGCCCCGGGCCCTTCCTACCCTTTGAGCTACATATAGCCTCCTGTGCTTCTTTTAGGATAATTATCAATTGGTCATTTTCTTCTGTGAGCCATTGGTGCCTGCCAGTAGCCCCACCAAAATGGGTACTAGCCTGGTCTTCTGGTGGTATCGGGTAAAAAAATTGCTGCAAAAATGTCGCCGGTAAAAAGAATCGCAGCAAAAATACTGTGGTTTGGCCCGGTAAAGGTGTACCCCATTATACCATTTAAGGGGAGCAGGGGTTGTGGGGGTGTCCTGCCCCCCCCCTTAAATGGTATAATGGGTCCGGGGGTGTCCCCCGCATCCTTTACTTGATTGTGGCGGCAAAACCACTGCCATTTTGCCGCGATTTTAAGACATGGAACCCTTCTGGCTTCTCCTCCCCTTCCCCACCAACCAGGCTCTATGGATTCTACCCCCGTTTTTCAGTTTTTCTTTTTTCATTTTTAGGCAGCCTGCTAGTCACCCTCACAAATTTGTGGTGATAAAAAGGTGCAGCGTGGCAAGTCGATCCTACCCTTTATAGCACCCAAGCTGGTAGATCCCTTTCTGAAAGTCTCCTGGACTGTGAGCCTTTCCCGCTACCCTTTGCTGCTGGAGGTTCCCCACTCAAGAGCTATAATGGTAGGATGACCTGAAGGATCCCCTGTCTGGGACTAAATCGTGAAATCACAATGCAAGTCCAGGGATTCCCGGTCTGTGGCTATTTTTGGGAGGGTGCTTGAAGATCCATCCAGGAGGGCTAAATATAAAGAGGCAAAATCTGCCAGCTCACACAAAGGGGTTCCCCTGGAAATGGCAAAGGCTTCTTAGCATAGACACCATAAATAGCCTGATAGGATGGCAGATTGTGCCAAGGCTCACAAAAAGACACCCATTTTGAGTGAGAAAGCTACTGTGCCTTCCTTCCGGCCTGTCCATTCTGAGAGCGCAGACAGACCGAATTGCATCAGAATTTGGACCCATTTGCACCAGGACCTGACGGATGGCAGAGGACCGACATTTGTTTGGGCCGCGGTTCGTTTGGTGTAGTCCACTTCAGTCACACCAGTCTTCTACATTCTTCCCAAAGTTCCTAGTCCTTATGCTGTTCTTTGCTATGTGGCGCTACTTTAGGGTCATCTGGGACATGTTCTCGCCACTGCCACCCTGAATCTGTAATTCTTTCAGCATGCTGACTTCTACAACATTTGCCGGTGTCCTCTGGTGCTTTTAACAGAAGACACTGAAATCCTCCCCAAACTGAATTTGACACCAAACTCACCAGTACAGAATGCAAATTGCAAGACAATCTAAATTCCAGACCCACATCAATCATTGACCTATTTTGTGTTGCCTTTGCCCCTTGGACTGCCATCCGTGTCCCCTGTGGCTCCACCTCTTACCGACCATCTGTCCTTCTATTTGTGAGTCACTGTGATATTCCCATGCAAGGATTGCAGTCCGCTGCAAGATGCTTGCATGAGCGGGTGGTAGGTTTACTGGAGTTCCTGGATGTCCCCATGCGAGAGACCACCATCAAACACATTCTGGTGGAGTGCTGTTCTCCCAGTTAGCTGAGAAATCTGATGTCTCCAGGCACAAGCTCATGGCAGAGGCTTTAGGTCTCAGACAACCCCATTCAGGGTTGGTGGTCAACAGGAGGTTAGATATGGGTATCGTCCACTGCGAGTGGTGGTTGCATCAAGGACAGATAGATTGCTGCTCTTCTAGCAGCCGCCAACCAAAGATTGTGGCAGGAACTAGTTTGTAAAACATCTTCCTGTGGACAAGCAAGAGGCAATCCACTCCCAACTCGTAGGCGAGGCAAATTTCCCAGGCCGCCTTGCAATCGGTGGCTGACAACAATGTTTCAGCCAGAGTCATGACCATAGAAGTGGATATGAGGAGACAGACCTGTTTGGCCGCTAGGTTGGTCTCTGATGTCCTGCACAAGATCATGGACCTCGCCTTTGAGGGTTTATATGTCTTTTATTGGAAAAAGATGAACCCACAAGCTGCTAATTCCTCCTATAAGTATATGTTGGCTTCTTCTTTTCAGGCAGTCATGCAGACCAATATGGGCCTGTCCTCCTTCCACAACCTACTTACCCCAGGACTATTTAAGATCAAACCAGTGCAGATCTATTCTGCTCTTTTGGGGAGATTGGATCAGAAAGACATACCTTCATGCTGTCATTTGGGAGCCCATCAGCACTTTGTTTTTTGCTGAGGAAGCAGCTGTGGAAGCAGCAGTTCCAGTACAAGGTACTCCCATTGCGGAAACACTGGACAGGGGAGACTGCATGTGCTCCCTGGATCTGAAGGACACGTCCCGATTTGGCAGCTGCATCGTTCCTTACTGAGGTTCAGGATCATGGGCTGCCATTTCCAATACAAGGTGCTACCCTTTGGCCACAAGTCACCTCCCAGGGTATGTACCAGGTTAATGAATGCAGTGGCAGCCCTCCTCAGGGCCCAGGGCCACATGTATAACCATAACTTGATGACTGGCTCGTCCAGGCCACATCTCCGGAAGCGGTTCACCATACCTCCTCTGCACTGATGCACACTCCATGACCTGGGGGTTAACTATCGATCTCAAGTAGACTCAGCTGCAACCCACGCAGACCGTGACCTTCCTGGGCCTTATCTGGGAAACGAGCTTCGAGAGAGTCTTTACCTCGGAGGACAAGATCGCGGCCATCAAGAGAGCCACCTCTCACTTCCTCACCAGGTCAGTGACCTCGGCTTGGTGGTACCTACACCTGTTGGGGATAATGGCGGCAGCCATGTTGGTCGTACCCCACACAAGACTCCAGATCAGATTACAGCTGCACTTCGCAGCCTCATGGAATCAGGAGAGGGGCTCCCAAGCTGAACCAGTCAACATACCTCCCTTTCTCCACTCTGACCTCATGTGGTGGTCCGCGCACTGCAACCTGCAGCAGGGTAAGCCCTTCCGGCAGCCGCCCCTCAGGTCACCGTTAGTACAGGCCCCTCGCTAGAGGGCTGGGGAGCCAGTGTCCATGGAGTCTGGACTCAGCAGGAGTCCCACATCAATTGGCTGGAATTGAAGGCCATATGGCTGGCTCTCAAGGCTTTTCTCCCTCTCATAGAGGGCAAGCCGGTTCTTATCCAGACGCACAACTCCACCAGCATCTACTATATCAACAAGCAGGGGGGTATCAGATCCCCTCCACTGTGCAACCTAGCCGTCAGCATGTGGGAGTGGGCACTGAAGAACGACATCTACCTCACCGCCATCCACCTCCCAGGGGAGTCCAACCTGGAGACGGACAGGCTCAGCAGACTGGGATGGACCATTACGAGTGGCAATTGAACAACCTGCTACTGAAGGAGATCTTCCTCAGCTGGGGGCATCCCCAGGTGAACTTGTTCGCCTCCTGGGATAACAGGAAATGCCAGCAGTTTGCCTCCTGCTCGGTGGCCGACGCATTCCATATACTGTGGAATGGGTTGACGGTATACGCCGTCCCGCCCACACCCTTGGTCCACTGGGTGATCTGCAAGATGAAGGGATCTTGTCACCGCAGCATCATTTTGATAGCTCCATGGTGGCCAGCGAAACCGTGGTTCTCCGAGCTACTCAACCTATCGGACAGGCCATCCATTCACTTACCGCTGGGACCAGCAACTCTGCTGGCCCAGCAGGGGGGCAGGGTACTCCACCCCGCTCCTCACAAACTAGCCCTCGCAGCGTGGTTCCTGAGCAGGTCATGCTGAAACACTTGAACCTAGCTCAGCCTAGCCTAGAGATCATCCAGGGTGCTAGAAGCAAGGCTACTAGGAGCCAATATAAGAATAAATGGTCTAGATTCTGTCATTGGGCCGACTCTAGAGGGATCAACCCTCTTAAGTGCACCTTGGACGACGTGCTCTCCTTCTCGGAACACCTCGCCCACTCCGGCAAACAGATGGACACATGGCATACCTATCTGTCAGCCATAGGGGCTTGCAGGAATTTGGAGGAGGGCCTCTTCTCCTCCAACCCGGTGATCAAGCGACATCTGGTGGGCCTTCTAAGGCTCTACCGGCCTATCAAAAAAAAAACATACCCGGCATGGGACCTCAATGTTGCGTTGGGCACCTTGACGCACAAACCATTCAAGCCAATGGCGTCTGCGGACATCAGGCTAGTCACCATAAAGACAGCTCTGCTCGTTGGCCTCACCTCTGCTCGCAGAGTCAGCGAGATCCAGGCTCTGGTGAAATCAGAGCCCTACATGCCATGGGTGTCCTGTACATTAACTTCACAGGAAATCTTGATACAATCACAGTAAACAATGTATATGCCATCATCCTAACCTGGATGGCCACGTATAGGCTATGTCTCGACGATGAAAAGACTGAGATTCTCATTGTGGACTCACCCGCCAAAATCAACTCTCAATCCCGATTACTCAGCCATCATTATCGATAGAACACCTATAAAGGTCCTCAAACAGGTCAAAACGCTGGGCATCTACTTGGATACCAACCTTACAATGACCAAACCGATCAATGCACTCATCAGCCACTTCTTACACAGCTAAACTAATTTCCTTAAGTCAGCAATTCCGAATGCCACAAAACTGTATCACACTGGCCTGTGCGCTCCATTGTGTTTAAATGGGACTAGTGCAATGTACTGTTGCTAGGAACCTCCAATACCAATCTAAGCTCTAATTACTGCAAAACAAAGCATTGCGAGCCTCCCTCGGCATCAACAAATCTGACCACATCTCCACTACAAGGAGGGAAGTGCACTGGCTTCCCGTGAAAGCTAGAATCTACAAATCTCAGTATTACTCACAAATGCCTGACCAAGATGGCACCCTCCTACCTCGGCAATGTTATTACCTATACTAAGGTCACCAGAACACTGACATCCAACAACAGCTCCAAACTCTTTGTCCCATGCTTCAAATCCACCAGAGCAGGAGGAAGTAGCATTCTAGTGATGGTGCCCAAACCTGGAACTCACTTCCACCCCCCCAGAAATGAACCCTCCCACCAGCAGTTTAAGAAGTCACAAAAAACCTGGCTTTTCAACAGATACTAAGCAGCAGTACTTATAGCGCTTGTCTGACTAATCACACAACCTAGTATCTTCTAACACGGTACCTGCTTGGTGGCTAAAGTCTAAGAAAAACAGTAGGTAGGGCGCAGGGCCTTTGTTACTAACATGCACTGTGAATCAGCGACCATGAGGTGCATTCAGATGGCGATAATGCTCTGACCCAGGTCAAATAATGTATTGAGTAGTACCTTTTGTAACAGTCCAGTGCACATGGAGTGTAAGAAGGTTCTCTGTGGTACAAACTTATAAAGGCTATGCTGCGCACTGGGGATGGGCATGGAATGAATCCTGTGCATAAGCCAAGGCGGCTAGATTAGATGGCGGGAGGGCTGCAGTGAAGAGCAGAAGAATTTGTGAGCTGCAGCAAGGTATTGATCTAAACTTGATCCGTTCGCTTGGGACAAGATTCTCCCCACGTCTGGTACAAAGCTCCATCTGAGAGTCACTCGGGGGCTCGATGTATGATGTCCACAATTCCATGATCTGGGGGAGTTGCTGCAAGTAAATAAGATAATATTGCGACCGCGGTTCCATGTTGAGCGGTATTAAAAAAATAAAAAGAAAAGGAAAAACTAAAAAAAACTTGCGAACCTATTTTGTGTTTGCAGATGTCGACTGATACTAAAAGGGCCACCTACTTGCTTGCGTTGAGTGCCTGTAGCGGGTTACGGGCTTGTTGTGGCCCCGGAGTGGGTTGATAAGGCAAATACTACATCACGTGGTTAAACATCTAGCAATCTGCTGCTAGACCCACTTTAGAAGCATAGGTGATTGTGTTAAGCTGACGGCCATATTAGGTGATGGTTCTGCACGTTTGTGTCATCTGCAGGGCCCTAGTATGAAACAGCCGGGTGCGTGTGCGAGGAGCGGTCACCAATAGGACACACTTGTACATTTCTTGTATACAAGTGGCAATAGCAATTGAGAGCGTGCTATGATCAGCAGAGAGCCTGGCGAGATGTCATGGGGCTCTTACTGTCGAACAGTTCTGGTGTCAGGCTGTGGTATCATATCCCTCAGTTAGATATAATGTGCACTTCAGATGAGGATCTCTCTATTCACAATTTAATGTTACAGGATATTTGTACCGCACATTATCGCCACCGTAGTAGTACCCTGGCGCTCTGAAAGAAAGGGGGGAATGGTGGGGGGGGGGTGAGTTAGTGGGAGTAAGCTGGAAAAGGGCAAGAGAGCAGTGATGTGCTGTTGGCGGCCTCAGCCCAGTGGGTCAGTTGGCTGTACTTGGGGTGTTTTAAGGTTGGTAGTCCTCGTGTGCTGTTGTGCGAGTCTGTGTTGTTTGTTTTGTTGTTGCAGTGAAGTTTGTGAGGATTGTTGTGTTTTAGGCTTGTGATTGTGTTTGGTTAGAGAGGTGTATACAGAGGGGTGAATTTGTTAGTGGATTGGTTAATTGGCGTTGCTGTCTGGACCTGAAGTGCTAAATTTCCGCATTATCTCCACGAGGGGCGCGGGAGCATCTTTGTCCTGATTTCGGCGTCCGATATGCACAGTCCCTTTCACACATGGCATCCATTCCAATTCATAACCTTATCCAAGTTCGGCCTCAGCCACTTACGTGGCAGGATCCATACTAGGTGGAATGAGCCATGGTTCATGTGGCTAAGTGCGATGATAGAAATTGTGTCTGATCTATAAAGGATAGCTCGCTAAATAAAAAAGGGCCAGACAGGCGATGTTCACATGGAGAGGTTGATAGAGGGCAGCTTACTAGCCGGGTCCTGAATGGCATCTTGAATGTGTGGAGAGCGTGGGTTCTCACATGAGAACATTTTATTATGTGGCTGGTTGATGGAATGTGGGCATCTCTTCATTTAGACTGCCCTGTAAGCTATTGAATCGATACATCCAGAGGGCCTCTTTATTAAGTAATGCCCTTTTTGTGTTGGACGCATTTTTCACTATGTCCAGCACTCGCCATCTGACGTCGTCTGCTTTGTGTTGCTTTTCCCAAAAATGTGAGATCAATGGTGCCGACATGTTTTTACATGATTCTTGAACTATGTTCATTATTGTCAAATGAACTGCCCTTGATGTTTGTCTATTTTAGGCTGCATGGGCACTTTATGCAATTAACGCCATTCAACGTTTTGCAATTAGAAAGGAATCTTGGTTCCCATTATTTTCCATTGACCACAAAAGATGTTGTTTTGGTGGTAGATTTACATGCTTGGCATGTACCACAAGGGAAATGGCCTTTCAATGGCCGTATATTCCACGTGAAAGAGGTTGCTCTGGTTTCTTGTGTTTTTTAATGGAAACATTTGGATCGTTTGAATGCGAACAGAGGTATAGATGTATACGGTAAGCATGCCCTGACCATAGGCCAATATTTGCAAACTATTTTCTTAATTTGGAAGGAGTTTGTGTTAGAAGTCGTTACACATGTACGTTTGTCCTCTTGATCTTCCTTATTCTTGGGTTCTAGTAGTTTTTCTTTTGGCACCAATCTGGCTCTTTTAAGAGCATCGGTATCTTCTCTTTCGAAGGTTGCTGCCTAGGTTTGTTGCATGTGCGTAACAGTCATGAATGGACGAACAATTGCGTCTAAGACTGAGGCTCATGGCTTCTTGCATTTTATGGGTGCCTCTGAGCAGTGCCCAGCTCTATCCAGTGTCAGTCTGTTCTCAGTACCAGTTGATAGTTATGCACTTTGCGCCATTTCTGGTGTTCTGAAGTGGAGCGACCACTCCAATCTAAGAGTAGTGGGTTTATGTACCCTCTTCCCTCCAAGGCAATCGCTACAGATTCTTCACTGCTGGGCTAGGGAGTAACACTGGGCTGCTTGCAGGCCCACAATCTGCGGGCCATCTCGCAACAGACCTGCCATGTCAATTTGCTTGAGCTTCAGGCCATCTTAAATTACCCTAGGGCTTTCCCCCCCAGTCATCCTTGGCGCTTTCGTTTAGGTGCCGACAGGGAATACTTGAAGTAGCACAACAATCATTTACGTTTTATTTTATTGAACATTTGTTAGGCCCTTAAACAACAACATTGTGTTTCAAAGCCTCACAAGGCTAATTGGGAAGGGAACAGGGAAGAGGAGAAAAATAATTTTGCCAAGATAGTAAATATACAGTCTGTGTATTTATTGGGGATATTCAAGCATAACTGAGCGCTGCGCACATAATTTCAGCCATAGGATTAGTTACTTATACAGATCATTCCTCATGGATGGGTTTAGCATTATGGGTAGCATTTCTTAAGTATCACTGGACATGTTAACAGCACCGCACATACATTGAAAGGCCTGGTACAGCCGAGGACTCCTACCTATTGTAAAGTATATACATATACATTGAGTCTGCTGCGGCAGACACTCAACATGACCAGACCCAGCCCTGGCCTCCCTATTCGTTATGGGTGGCCGGGGCGCGACGTGTTGACATGTCACAGCGCTTTGGCGCATGAGACGTCTGCGCCTCGGGTCTCCATAGTAACAGTTCAACACTGATACAGATGTGCGCCCCCGTGCACAGCATCTTTGTGAGTAAGCGCTCAGACGAAAAGGTAAGCACAGCCGCTACAGCGCGTTTGCCGTGTTAAAATAGCACATGAACGCATTTCCTGACCCTTATCTCATGGTATTTTTACAGAACTTGCAAGCTTCCCAATATCGTGGCAATACATCACCTGCTAACATTTCATTTTATAAATTTCCCTCACCCTGTCTTTGTTTGGACTCTGTTTGACCAGCAATACTACATTTTTTCACCCATAGCGATTAAAGGCTCAACCATTAAGGTAACTTATTCTCGAATTCTGTTTTTCTTCATGTCATTGTATTTACATCATGATGAAAATTGGTATGTATGTATGTATTGATTTACTTTATTATGCAATTTTGATGTACATTTCATTGCTCAGCCCTGAAGATGGAGCTATGCTCCGAAATGCATTGGTTTTCAGCCGCATCTTGCTAAGGAAGTTGTTTGTCCTTAACAATATATTTTTAATTCAACTTTTTGACCTAATTAATTTGATTAAATCTTCATTTGCATGATTTATGAACACATTGGACATTTTTTCAAGTTTTCGTGCAAATGGTGGAGTATATTTGAAAATCTATGAGAAATTATTTTGGAACTAATGGTTGAAGATCTACTGCAGCTTTCTATTATGAAGAGCAGTTTCTGAGCATCTGGCATTACTGGGTAGTCTTACCTGGTTTTTTGACTGTCGGCATGCATTTGCTTCCCACAATGTTATGTGCCTCTGGTTTGCCTCTTGGTTGCGTAGGCACAAGGCATGGGGCATGGTTTCCATTCCTGAGATAGGTGCCGCCTCTACCTGATCCATAGTGTTGTAGAAATTCTGGAGACTGGTTCATGCACAGTGATTCTGGTGGCTCGCTTTTGGCCTGCCATGTTCTGTTTTTTGGGTCTGAAAAGGCTAGCCCCTTGTCAGTAATCGAGCTCCTCCGGAGATTGCGAACCTAATTTGCTCAGAGATGCAGCTTTCCTCCCCGAAATGGTTTCAGTTCTCAGCCTGGTTCTTGAGCAAGTGACTCACACTTGGGGTTGTCCAAGGAAAACCTGTTCATGGCGGCCTTTTCCACAATGTCAGTACGAGTAAAAGCTTGCCTTTTTGCTTTTGGTGCCTCCACAAATATATCACCCAATTGTTCTGTGTCCTGTTCTTGCCTTCATCTGTCCCGGCATCTTCTGGGATTGCTATTTTCTTGCTGTATCTACCTTTTGGCAGTGGCAGCCCAGAGGAACTCCAAAAAGAGCTTTTTCTCACTCTCCAATATGGTGATGAAGTGTAATTTTAATGTGTTGAATGCTTATTCTCCATGTTGGATGACCCCATCCTCGCCTGTTCCCCTAGTTGGGTTAGCTCTTTACCGCTTTAGTTCACAAACCATTTGAGCCCATGACCCTGTGAGTATCCATTTATGGTCCTGGAAGGAAGTCTTTTTGTTGGCCTGCAGGATGAGTGTGCTGTGGGCCTTTCCCACAGCTGAACAGTTTACCACATTCCACAAAGAGAAGACAGTGTTTTGGACGCACCCTTCCTTGTTGCCCAAGCTCCTATCTGACTTTCATATAAACCGGGAGATTTTTTTTCTGGTCTTGGAACCCACTTCATCTTCAGAGGGTGAAGGGTGCTCAATCTGCATGTCAACCCAGCTCTAGTTTTATCTGGATAGGATCCACGAGTTCAGGTCCTCAAAGGCTCACTGTTCTTTACTGGTGTAGGGCTTGTGTTAAGTGGGCTTCAGAGTCTACTATACCTCGGTGGATAATGTCACATATCACAGAAGGTTACAGGCATCAAGAGTTACTGCCTCCTAAAGGGTTCGATGGCTATGTAGTTTGGTCGAAGCCACTACTTGGACCTGGCCTTCTGCTGTATGCAATCATTACTTCTTGGACTCCTGATTCATGCCGGATTTGGTTAAGTGATCCTGCTGAACCATCGTCAATGGTCTGTCTGGTTCACTTCTATGTCTGAAGGCTGCGCAGAGGTGGTCTCACCGCGGATTGCAGAACAAAAGGTTGCAATCTCTCGGTTGCCACTTTATGTGCGTATCCCTCTCCCCTTCCTTGTCGGGTGGATGGGGTGCTCTGTCGCTACGCTGCACGTTCCCTCCCCCACTTACCTGCTGCGTGCTCTGGCCCCCAGTGCCCTACTTCCCAGGGTTCCTTTTACGCTCTGCTCTGAGCATTTACCTGGAAGCCCGGGGCACAGCGCAGCGTGCTTTTGTTCGCAACCTTTTGTAATTCTTTCTGGGTACGCACTCTGCAGACTCGGAGAGTTAAATTCACCCATTCAGTGTGTGAGAATGCTTGGCAATCTCCTACATGTATTTGAGTGGCAGCATGCGTGTATGCACACAGCCATCCAATCAAATTTGATGGGTTTTTAATGCACCAAAAATGATTTATTTAGTACAGTCCCCACAAGTGGGAACTACCACAAGTGTGGACGAACAGGGACAGAAAGTCTGAGTACACAGTACAGTTACAGGATATCCAACACTGAAAATCTCATGAAGGTGCAGCAATTATGATTGCTACAACATCTAAAGGAAATGTGCAGACATTAATGTCTTCAATGCATTGCTATATACATATTATTTTTAATTATTATTGGCTCTCAAATGTTTTTGGTTACATAAACATTTCAGTAGTTAAAGGGTAGAGATTTCAAGGAATTCAAAGGTGAAAAACTGAGATGCATTTATACACTACCAAAAGTAGTTGCATTTTAATTTCATCCTAATGTATATACATTTATGAAGAGAAGTGTTCCAGAATGGATATTTCTTTGCAGCCCATCACATATGATGTATGCATGTTTCACTCTTTGAAACTACCACCTCTGATGGGAAGAACCCGAAAATACGTGGCCTCAATGGTGTTCAGTACACTGATTGGCAGGTACTATTGTTTAGCAATAGTTCATATTCTACTGTCAACCTTAGGCCACTGGGACTTGTCCTAGGATTCCAAACACCTTCGGCATCAATGCTTTACTAATCCCTCCTAGTGAAAACTCTGTAGTAAAAGGTTCAGATACTACTACTAACTCACAACCTAAAATCATTCAAGTCTTTCATTACGATTACCACATGCTACTAGACTCCAATTCAATGGAGTCTCACACTGTTACCTTTCTCTGGTGAACTTGCATTGAGACTCTCGGTGTGGCCCAATACATCTCTGGTTCATAGCCTCTTTGTTACATTACCATGCATAGCAACATATTGTGAGGGGCATGGTCTGGCACGCATGGAGTGAGGAAGCAAAGGCGTCAAGCTCCGGCCGAGATCCTCCACACTGATTCTATAACGACGGCTATATTGTGCTAAAGTTGGCAGCACTAACACCACTGGAAGGGCATAGCGATGCTCTACGTGGCCGCACTGAAAACGGGAGAAATCGGTCCGGGGGAAGTGCAGCAAGTCCCTGAGAATCAATCTCCCCCTCGCCCCCCTCCTGACGTTACAAAATGGTGGATGAGAATGTGCGCTGGCAGAGCTGGGGGGGGGGATGGGGAATGGCGAATCCCTGACTAGGCTTCACTGAGAGCAGCAACACTATCCTGGGAAGCCTGCAACACACTCAGGCTGTAGACAAGCCTGCCTGGCCTGGAAGGGGTACATGGGAGAACGAACTGGTGGCTGGGAGGCACTCCTGCAACAACATCGAGCCCAGAGTGAACACATTCAGAGGCGGCGCCTGCCAACGTAGGACACGGACGCAACACTGGGGCTGCGGAGACTAGCAACTAGGAGGGTGTCGGGAAGAGGCAGCGAAACCAAGATGCCCGGACAGACGCCTGGATAGATCTGAACCATCAGAGGACGATCGGGGCGCACAGGCGAGCCCCTCCGCTGCAACACGAAATTGGGGGGACCCCCTCAGACGGCAAACCATGAACAGGCGGAGACACGCCATGGGCATGCTTACAAGGAGACCCTCTCTAACAGGGACAATTTGAAATTGAGTGCAACTACTGGCACTATAAGCATTGATCGAGCGGGACGGGTGCAGGCACACCCTCGCTGTGAGCTTGGGTGTACGCAGTATAAACAAAATAAGCCTGGAGCAACAGATTCTACTCGGGCAGTTGAGGACCCTGAGCCCCAAGCAATATAGACATTGGGAGCCAGAACTGATGCAAATGCTCGCTGCAGATTACAACGTGGGGTACACTGCCCTGGCTCCATTCTTGACAGCGCTGGGCTGACCAGTCTGAGGAGACCCCAGCGAGCCCGGGGAGTGGGGGGGTGGGGGGAGAGGTGTGAGCAAAAGCCCCCCCCCCCCGGCAAAACCGGTGCACAACATAACTGCCTGCAACGTGGTGGGAACACTTGTACGGCAACATAAGCATGCTGCAGGGCCTCCCCAGCAACCGGAATGGACTGTGGGGTAAGCCCTAAGACTGCAGGAGTAAGTGTAACTCGGTCGCAACTTGAGCTATAGGAGTGTTGGCGGAGGATCGACAACTCCCTGGGAATCGGAGCAGCAAAGCAGCAGCCCGGGAGTGGGGGAGGGGTGACGGAAGGGGATGGAGCTCAGCGAGAAAGCTTGAGCGCACAGTGAACACTCGCACCTAGTGACTAGGGCGCATCAGTACTGTGGGGGTACAGCTGCCTCGCGGGGAGGTGGGGAAACCACGAAACCTTGGACCTTGGGGGCTCCCCTCTACTCTTCATTGAAGCGCAGGCTTGCCCCTGTTACTGGGGGCAGGCTATCGCCATTGACTGGCGCATCCTGCAACACCCCAATCAAACATGCCATCCACCAAGGACAAAGGCAAGGCAAAGTTGACGACCATGGATTCATTTGTGACGCCAAAAACAACACCCATGACACAGAGGAGCCACTGAGCCGGAAGCCCAGAGAGCGACGGAAACAGACTATCGAGATGGGCAGGTATTGGAGGCCATAGCTGCCCTGAGGACCTTCGACACAAAAATCGATTAAGTAAAAACAGACATGCAGCTAATGAGACGGGATGCGAGGAACCTGACGGAGAGGGTGACTACAACTGAAGCTGGGTTATTCCTCCTAGGTATGTACCCCAGACTGAGTAAGATCAAACACACAGTGAAGTTAATGGATATTTTGTATTTGTTTTATTTGTAACGCGCACCTTGAGGCCAGGAGGCATCAGGGCGCAAAATTTAGACAAGGTTACATATATTCAAAACAATAAACATTAGATAGTGCACAGTATTCAGGGCATACAACAATATACATATTTACAGAATGGGGCAGGCTCCTAGGAATATAAGAGGTCCAGAACTCAAGGCTGGTTGAAGAGCCAGGATTTGGTTTTGGATTTGAAGGCACTAAAGCATTCTTCAGATCTGATGGTGAGGGGGAGGGCGTTCCAAAGCTTGGATGCTAGGACGGGGGAAGCTAGATCCACCCGCTTTTTGTAGTTTGAACCTAGGAATGGTTAGACAGTGGATATGGTATGCATACTGCCAAAAGGGAAAATTGCAATGACGTGGAAATCAAAAAGGGGCCCACAGTATGCACGGTGGAAAAGGGAAATGGAACGGTTGGCAGCTGCAGAAACATGGGGCACAGGGGTTGCTGGGGGAGATGGGGATACCAATGTTAAATTCGAGGCATGGAAGGCCATAATAAGAGACATGTTCCTCCCGTCCTACGACATACCTCCTTGAACGAGGAACGCCAGCTGAAAATTTAATGATCACACTGAAAAACAAGTACAATAAACCGACTCGCCTTTGCAACCACCCCAATGCTGGGCACCGGTGCACCGCCAACACACTACTGAACTATAGTGGAAGTTACAATCTGTTAAAATGCATGAAGAAAGTTTGTTACTTGTTTACTAAGTTGATTTACTATGTTCTGCAATCTCAAATAATGGCACTATGATCATCACTTCTACCAATTGCTAAGTAATGTATGACTTAAAAATGGCAAACCTATTTAAAAAAAAAAATAGCAACATATTGTGAACTTATCCTTAATTTTTGTCATTGTGACTACTATTCTCCTAGTCTATACTCCACCCCAACGCCCCTCCATACGCCCCCTGGCCTCCACCTTATCCGCTAAACTAGCTCTGTCAGTAAAGGCCTATCTTAGGAGGAAATTTTTCAATTTGTAACGTACTTGCCAGCTATAATACAATTCCCTATATACTATACAATGCCGTACATACAGATCGCGCACGATTTCTTACTAGCAAAAAATCTATTACTGGTTAGTGACTCGTGGTGCGTGCACACTTTGCCCTGTGGCTAGACAATGTGAAGGGACTGGCTGTGCAGAGCTGTGGGCGATGCCTGGAGGGGCGTGGTGCTGTGCACTTGCCCAATCAAAATGGAGTGATTTTAACCCAACAATGGGTGCCATAATTGCGAGCAGGAACTCCTTGAAGTATGAAGGGAGGGGTAATGGCTGTAAAGTAGTTAATATGGTGAATTACTTGTGCTTTCTGTGCCTTCCCAAGCCAGATAGGGAGACCATCTTAGTATCGTAAAGGACACCCTTGCAACTTGATAGTTTTCCTTAAAGACCCTTTGGTAGCTTGGCGAAATGTCACAATGGTTGTGCTGTAATGTTCTTTTCCATCGTAGCATTAACTTTGTGTTTATTTTTTTCTTTAGGCTGTGGAAAATCTCTGTTCTTACAAAATTTCTGCAAAGCTCTACAAACAGTTGCGGCAGATTTGTGAAGACCACATTAAAGCACAAATTCACCAGTTCAGAGAATATCCTTTTAAGAATAAACACTGTGTATTGCTGTTAAAGATTGCCACATTAAATGGTTGTGTTTATCTTGAAGGCGCACTGTTAAATTGATTTGGTCTCTTCAAGGGAAAAAATTCTTTTATGACTTAAGAATTTCTATTTTTTAGTATAGCAACATTGACTTCGATCTGGTTAATAGGGCATTTTATGATTAATGTTGGGAAGGGGTGTCATCTGGGAGGCCAAAAATTGCTTAATTGATGGCACATTCATAATCCTATACATTACGATGAGAGCATTCCTAGCTATGTATGTATTAAATTTACAAAGTAAAAAGCTAGCTGGGTAGCAAGAATGCTGTATGTGGGCGGGGGAGGAGCAGACGCATTGGGGGTAGTTTGTGGCTAAAGGTAAGTATGCACAGGGTCTGGGGAGCAAGGGACTAGGGAAGCTCCAGAGGGGATGAATTGGGTTTGTGTGGCGCAATCACTGATTTGCTCTTGGAGTGCTGGCTGGAGGGCGGGCAGTCTTATCTGTTTTGTACTTGTTCCAGAGACCAGATGAATAGCAGGAATAAGATGGTGTCATATTTTTCCCCTCTTGCAGTCCATTATATTTAGCCTGGCAATGTGGATGTGGTGCACTGGCCTCTGGAGATGGTGTGTTTCTTGGACAGGTGTTTGCATTTTGGTTGCGACTGCTTTGTAGGTGATGCACGCGATAGTCTCCCTTGTCCCTGCAGAGCTTTTGAAGGTATAGACAGTGCAGTTCTTCGAGGATGTTTGAAGTTCCATCGTCGTATGATGCACGATGGATGGCCTTCAGAGGGCCATGGGGAGATCTGAGATGCGTGTGAGTTTGGCACTTGCATGTCCCCATAGGAGATGACCAGGGCTTACACAACTATTTTGAAACTCTGGTTGGGGTTGAAAGTGTTAGTTTTGCAGAGGAGCTCAACAAGATGGTATGTGGTTTACTCCAGAATGGGGTCTGGTATGGATTCACATGCTCATGAACATTCCCAGTCAGGCTGGGAATCCTCGGTAAAAGAAAAAAAGTTTCACTTTCAATTAAAAACTGTATTTCCCCTCTAAACCCAATCACTGTCCTCTGGGTCATACAGCCCCCATCCACTGACAATCCTCTCCCTAAGCCCCTCCTCTGGCAGCCAGCTTCAGATTTCTATTGCATGCTTCAGTGTTGGGAGTCCAAGCTATTTGTACGTTTTTTCATGTTTTCGATGGAAAGAAGCCCTGTGCTCTTTTCTTAATCTGCCGGCCACAGGGACCGGTTGTCGGTGAAGTTCTGCACCCCTCAAGGGCGAAGATCCATCGAAAATTCTACAAGACCTTTGGCTTACTTCATGCACTCTGACCATGACTGAGGAAGAGGGGGGACGGTCCCTCTTCAGACCCTGCACTAAATGTGGGCTACGGAATGTTTTTGGAGGACAAGCACCTGCAATGCCTCACCTGCCTGCACCCGGACCACAAGGAATTACAAGATATGCCTCGGTTTCTACAAGAAAATGACTTACAGGCATAGTAGGCTGGTGGCATGGCTTAACGCCAAGGCCTCCGACCCGCGCTCGGAGCAGGGTCATGCCTCACTCGGGACCGGCCAGTCTGAGCAGCGGTGTTCTAAGTCCTTTGAGGGTGCCTTATCTGTGGGGGCCCAAGATGAGGCCACGAGCCGCAAGTCAGTCCACCGGGTTCGCAGCGGAAGCGGGTTCCAAAGTGTTTAGGTCACAATCAGCATCTCCTTCCGCATCCATTGCCAGCCTACCATCAACCTCCTCTTCAAAGAGATAGTCATGCACCCCGGCTTAACTACGTGAGAAATCTGAGGAGCTGCGGACGCAGGTTCAACCGGCACAGGCAAAGGCCTTGTCAACTGCTCAGTCGACGACTACCACGGCAGCTACAGGCGCTGATCCTACGAGGGTAGCTCCATGGCTCAAAGTATCCCTGCCCCCAAGGCGCGACACGGCCGCAGTGACTTTTGGCAAAGTCTGCAGGCACGATGGAAGGGGTGAAACGGGCCCAGGCCCTGGTTCAAGACCCCCAAGAGGGAAAAGACGAGGCCCTGAAACCGCCCTCCCAGGCAGTCGCCCAGACCATGGCAGCCTTGGCCACGGATGACATAGATCAAGAGTCCTTACATACGGTCAGGATGACGTTAATGAGGACGGCGCAGAGCCTAGTTTTCCTGTTATGCCTTCTCAGCTGTGGGATATTTCCTTGGATATTCTGTTTACTCTGCACACCTTGATGCCTCTGGTTCCAGTACCTGTGGTCCCCGATCAGCCTCCAGCAAAGAAGAAGTGTCATCCGACTCCGCCATTCAGCCCCCTCCACCAGGTTGAGTCCGTTCTCCCCCAGCAGAGCCAGACACTGGGACGGATGACGACGAAGACATCGCAGCGGACAGCGAATCGCCACATTTGGATGCTCCACATAGGGTGTTGGAGAAGGTGGGATCGTTGCACTCCATGATCACTAGGGCCTCCGAGCTATTCCAGCAGGTGCCTGGGAAAACCAAGAAGGAGGGCTTCTTGTATCAAAGGCTCGAGGCCAATTGGAAGACTATCATATCAGTAACTTATCTGGGCGATGTTTGGGAGGAGGGCCTGGCCCTCTTAAAGAACCCTTGCAAGGCTCTAGCCAAACTGGATAGAATGGAGAAATAATAAAGGGAGTTGAACTCCACACCAAAGTGCCTGAGGTCGCAGCCACATCTGGATTCGGTGGTGTCGGTGACCATGGAGAAACGGCCGGCTAACCTGTCATCGGTTTTGGTCCCTCTGGACAGCGAAGGGACAAGGATGGACGCCATGGGAAAGAAGGTGATTTACACCGTAGTTTCCGCATCAAGGCGGCCAACACACTGGTGATCCTGGCCAGGTATGACAGGGAATTGTGGTACAAGTTGGGACTGATGCTGAAGTTCCTCCCCGACTATGAAAATGGAGGCCATCGCTCTCTTCCAGGTAGTGGAAGTGGTGTCGGATCACACCATCACAGTGGGATTGGACGTCACTGACACAAGGTTCCGGCAAATGAGGAACAGTGCCTGCCTTTGTCGACAAAGTTGGATGGAAATCACTAATTCCGTCGAGTTCTAAGCGAAGGTGCTGGACATGCCCTTTGATGGAGAGAATCTGTTCGGGGAAAGCAGTTGAGTCCCTCCTGTCCATCAAGATGGATACGCAGACGGCCTGGTCCCTGTGCATGCTCCAGCAGCACCGCTTGTCTTTTCGCTACTCCAGGGGAAAGTCGAGCAGGTCTTTGAAAGGGTTCTCTATGTCGTACCGACTGCCTTCCAGATCCTCAACACAAGCCTACAGAGGCCGTTCCCAGGCCTACGGTAGCGGAGGACAATGTTGCCGGCACTGAAACAAGCCGGAACTGACCAGGAAGTCTGACTCCCACTCGTGCACCCCGGTGGGAGGCTGGCTGACGAGGTTCGTCAGCGAGTGGAGAAAGATCACCACCGACAGATGGGTGCTGGACACTCTTGCCCAAAATCCCACCCGGGAGTTCCAACGCAGGTGTCCGTGGATCACTCCGGTTCCACGTTGGGAGCAGCACATCCCTGAGCTTCTGGAAGAGCTATGAGCCATGTTACGAAAAGAGGCGATGGAGCTAGTTCCCCAACGGCTCAGTGGCTCTGGAGTCTATTCCAGATACTTTCTAGCCAGAAAGAAGTCGGGGGGCTGGAGACCCATCCTTGACCTACGACGTCTGAACAAATACTTGAAGTCCCAAATGTTCAGGATGGTCGCGTTGCAACAAGGGGCCGGGCAACTGTAAAAAGGAGACTTCCTGATGTCTTTGGACCTGGAGGATGCTTATTTCCACGTCCCCATTCACAAGAAACATCGGAAATGTCTACGTTTCGTAGTGCAGGGCCAGCACTACCAGTTCAAGGCCCTACCTTTCGGCTTGAAATTGGCCCCAAGAGTGTTCACAAAATGCTTGCCACCTGTTATGGCCCATTTACGTCTACAGAGTGTGCACATATGCCCTTACCTAGACGACTGGCTGATGTGCACCTACTCACGGGGGCTGGCCGATGAACACCCGGGGACGATCGTCCAGCTTTTGACGGATCTGGGATTCTTTGTCAACTGTCCGAAGTCCTTCTTTACGTTATTGCAGAACGCGCTGTTCCTCAGTGCCAGCCTCAACACGGTGGCTTGCCTGGCGTCGCCCTTGGAGGAGAGTATAGCAACAATTCTTGGAAAGGTGCAACAGCTGTCGATGAAAACTGCCACGGTACGGGCCATCAAGTCGTTACTGGGCATGATGTTGTCCTCAATCTACCTCGTCCGTCTTTGCAGGTTGCAGATGCGACCCCTACAGGAATTCCTGGATGCCCGCTGGATACAGGTGTCCGGAAGCTTCTTGAACAAGATCTTTTTCAACAAAGAGTTTGATTGGGCGATAGGATGGTGGTGCGTCCGCTCGAACATCGCCCAAGGCACCGGGTTTTAACCCCCCTCCCCCGTCCCCAATACCAGGAGACGGTCACCACAGATGCCTCCCTGGAGGTTGGAGGGTGCACACCGGACGTCTGCAAGCCAGAGGCCTGTGGTGTGGCTGCCCGAGGAGAAGGATCTTCAGATCAACATCCTGGAGCTACGTGCAGTTTTTTGGGCCCTCAAGTCGTTCCTTCCGCCCTGAAAGGCAAAGTGGTGAGGATCTTCAGACACCACCACCACCATGTTTTACATCAGGAAGCAGGGGGGCACTCTATTCCCGGCTCTCTCCAAGGAAGCGCAGGGCTTGTGACGCTGGGCCGTTGGACATGGATATTCCTCATCCCTCTCCACCTGGCGGGAGTCAAGAACACTATGGCAGACTCCGTCAGCAGGGAACTGTGCTCCTGCCAAAAGTGGGAGCTTTGTCAGGATCAGGTGGACTGCCTATTCGTTGAATGGGGCAGATGCTAGATCGATCTGTTTGCGACTCCAAATGCCTGATGCTTGCCAGCAGATTCCACCATCCGAAGAGCCTGGTGGACGCATTCTCCTTCCCATGGGAAGGTCTGTTTCTATACGCGTTTCCTCCATTCCCTCTTCTGCTACGGGTTTTCAACACACACTGTCAATGCAGGATGATGCTCATCGCTCCGGCGTGGCCGAGGCAGATTAGAAATCCTGACCTTGTCAGCCTGTCAGCTTTGTCTCCGGTAAAGCTGCCAGTGGTGCCGGATCTTCTCACCAGAGGAGGCGGCGCAATCCTTCATCATGACCCAGGATCGCTGAACCTGAGAGCTCGACTCCTGCAGCCCTAGAGTTTGGAGGGTATGAGTTGCGGGCAGACTGGTTCTTGCCAAGGCCAGACCTTGATTTGCTAGGGTCACAAGTCGGAGCGTTTCGCTCTGTGGTGCCGGTCACAAAGATTACACCTCAGAGGGTCACGGCCCCACAAACTCTTCCATACATGCTATACTTGGCCAAGACCAGACTGCCGCCCGCCTCCATCAAGGTGCATCTGGTGGCTATCTTCTGCTACACCAGGTCCCCAGGAAGATCTTCACTTTGGTGCCACCAACTCTTCAAGGAGTTTCTAAAAGGATTTTTCCAATCTTTATCGCCGGTGAAGGCTCCTGCCCCGGCGTGGGAACTCACCGTGGTTCTGACGAGGCTCATGTGGGGGGTGGGGGGGCCCTTCGAGCCTATGCACCAGGCCCCACTCAATTTCTCTCTCATCCAACACAGCTTTCCTTGTGGCCATCACCTCTGCCAGAAAGGTAGGTGAGATCCAAGCCTTATCCTGCAAGCAACCGTATCTGGCTTTCACCGAATCAAGGCGGGTACTGCATACGCACCCCTCTTTCAGGCTGCAGGTTCAGTCGGAATTCCATCTCTGCGAGCTTTTGGCGCTACCTGTTTTTTCCCACAAAACCTTTGTCGCCGCTGAAAGGGCCTTGCATTTGCTGAATGTTGCTCGTGCCCTGATGTTCTACGTGGCATGCACAAAGTTTTCGGAAGACTTAACAGCTGTTCGTGAACGTTGGTCCTGTGAAACATGGGAAGGCCTTTTCCAAGGCTTCAATTTCCAGGTGGCTCTCCGGCTGCATCACGCACTGTCATCAGTTGGCTAACCGACTACTGCCAAGAGCCCACTCCACCAGATCTATCGCTGCAACAACGGCATTCCTTTCTGGTGTGCCCCTGCTCGACAGCTGTAGGGCTGCTATGTGGAAGCCCACGCACACCTTCACGAAAATCTACTGCATCTACTGAATCAACCAGGATTCAAGGGAGGAGTCCAGAGTCGGCCGGGCAGTGCCACGCAACCTGTTTGCTTCAGGTGAGTCTGTTCAAGGGGTAAGTGTAATTGTTTCTGTTGAGCCTTGCCTCCTCCCGTGATTGTGTAATGTTGTAATGCTATGTGTTCGTTATTCTTGAGCATGTGAATCCATGCCAGACACATGTTGGAGAACAAAAGTTACAGGCTAGAGTTGAAGCGTGAATCTGGCGAGCTTCATGTCAGTCAACCAATTTTGGACTTGGGCATGCTTGACGGGATTTCCTAGCAGAATGAAATTTAATTCATTTTTAGGGTTGATCTCTAGGCTTGAAACTGAGCTGTTGGGGGAGACAGAGGGGGAGCGCAAGGGGTTCTTGGGGGTGGGAATAATACAGTGTTTGAGCTCATGGACTTTGCTGTTGCAATTCATTTTTAGGTGAAGATGCATGTCGTAAGCATTTACATGCATCTTGATGTGTGTTTTGCAATGAATTCACACAGAGCTTCTATTAAGAGGTGACCAGGTGGAACCTTGTTGAGTTTAGTCTGTAGGTTATTGGACGGTACTAGGATCTGTTGAGGCATAGTTGGACAAGCTGGTCTTTGTTGGAAATATAGAAGGCCATTCGCTGCAGGACTGTTCTGTCGTAGCCCATGTGCAAGATTTGTCCATTGGTCCAGGGGTGGGTTTGGTGGGGTGCAAGGGTGGGCAGGGGACGATTTATAGTCCATGGTATCAAAGGCAAGAGGCACACGAGGATGAGTAAGCACAGGACCCAGTTATTCAGGATTTGTAGAGCACAGTCGATGAGCATTTAATGGTGAGGTCTCTGTGTTATAGTATGCTTATAAACCAGATTGGTAGTCCTGTAGGAGATTGTGCTGGACAATTCTTTAGGTCAACTGTATGGTGAGTCTTCTCACTCTTTGCTGCTGAAGGGTAGATGAGTGATTGGGAGTTAGTTGCCCAGCTGGGTATGGTGTGGATTCATTCAGCTGGAGGAAGATCTGTTCCTTTATCAGTGCATCTGGGAAAGTGGCCCATGTGAGCATTATTTTTTGTAAGTTACTACTGCATACAACCTTGTAATACATTTTTAGAAATTTAGATCAACCTATTTAAATGTAAATTCAAAAATAGTGATCATCCATTCGATAAGTCATTTTCTGTTTTGCCAGCATATTCATGCAGACAGCCATTAGTAATGATTAGAACACATTGTAGTGTTTATTCACAAGTTGGTGGTGCTTGTATGAATAGTTATCCTGCAGCTTAGTAATAACGGATAATTTGAGAGAATCTGCTTTTTTTGGTTAGGTTTTGTGAAGGCAGTGCTCCATTTTGTAAATCTGCTGCCATGGAAAACTGATACTATAATGTTATAGTTCTCAATTGCATGCTTTTGAATGCCATTTGGTTAAATGTGCAGTGTCCTTTTCTTAACTCTTCCCCAGGGATTCGCTAGACAGTGTTCTTTTTCTAAAGAAAATTGATAAATGCTGGCAGGATCACTGTCGGCAAATGGTAAGTAATTAGAAACAATTGGTTTTAAACTCTAAACTGATCATACATGAGGTTTCCGTGAGCTATGGCCACTGGAGAATTCCTTATATCTGATGTAAAATACAAATGTTGCTGCATCAAACTCTGCTTTTTGTAAGCATTTATGCTTAACATAATTGAGGATGGGAAGCTATTGTGTTCATCTTAAGGGTCCCAATGAAGTGGGCTTACATTTAACTTTTATTTGTACTTTAGACCAATTCTGACAGTTGGATACAACTGTACACTGTGTTAGTTTTTAGATGGATGGTCAGAATTCATTTGGTTCATAGATGTTCCCCACTCCACATCTCTGCCCACTTGTGTATTGAATCGAAGGGCTAAGGGCAGAAAGATTAATGTGCATCTGTGTGAAAGTGGAATAAGCCATTTGAGCCATGTTACAGTGCCACCAAATAGCCATTACTGTAAGTTCACCTCCAGTTCAAAGCCACATTAACAAAGCACTTGCGCTATTTTTAAAACCCCTGTAACTTTTCAGGCGTTTGCTACAAATGCTGCGATTCTACAACCACAAGGCTGTCCGACTATACTGCACTGATGGTCTATTATGGTGAACCGAGTATGCAGTTGTCTGCAGCCCTGAACGGTGTTACTTGGCTTGAAGTTGTATATGAAATGGCACTTCCCTGTAAGACAATGATATGGGGCTACTGTCTTGCGTTGCGGCTAGTTTGCATACCCACAGAGCTTTTCTCATATGGCTCTAAACTGGAGGTGAAATACCAGTGAACGCTACTGGGTGGCGCTGTGGCACACATGGCTTATTCCATCTGCAAATATCAGGTGAACGTTCTCAAGCCTTTTTAAACCCACTAGAAATTAGTTGGTGTGTGTTGTGCATCTATTTCCTGCTCCATTGGGCCTACTGTCGCCATTCCTCTAGCGTTTTTAACACAGTACTACTGTTTTTTCCATAAAATAGAATCGGATTTTAATTGGGGAAAATGTTGACATGTAAATTTCAAATCTTCATAAATCTGTGAGGCATTTTTTCTTTTTTTCTCTAATCTTTTGCATTGAGACATTTTGCTTCTATCACAGCTCTTGTGTCTCTTCCGTCACCTACTATTGTTTTTCCAAGTCCTTTTCTTTTCAGCTATGTTAAATATTTCGAACATACATGGGTCTTCATGGACTGCTCACATATAGTCCCGGTCATGGGTAAATTATGGCACTCGTTAACCAACAGAGCACACTACATATATTTTAAAATAAAAAAAACATCTTTTCAGGTTGTATGATGGACAAGGTCTCAGGGTTTTCTCTACAATTACTTTTTTTTTCCTCAGAAGAATTCAGACAGAACACGTCGGGAAGGAATTAACTAATAGTGGTTCAAAGCCTTTTTTACTTTGCACATTTATACTGTGCTAATCACCATGAAGTTGACTTAAGCTCCTAATCCTATCCGTAAAGATATGGGGTTGTGACCCTGCCCAGGGTAGTAACTGAATCATGATCTGTGGGGGGTGAAATAACTGGGAGGTAGGTGAGAAGAGCAGGGCAATCTGGATTGGGCTACAAAACAGATGTCTGGTCCAAAGGATGGCTTAACGGTGTTGTGTGAAAATGATCTCGGGGTTGCATGTAGTTAGCGGTTGCTTGCTCAAACTAAACATTGAATGAGAGGAGGGAGGAACCTTGCCCATAAAAGCAAGTCATCTTCATTTTTTCATTGTGTGTAGGTGGGGTGTAAACTATATTGCTAGAGTCCATTGTTATTCTCCATCTAAAAGGGAGATGCCATTGAGTGGAATGAGGGTGTCTAGTGGTTTGGTTATCCAGTTTTCTAGTATTGCTAGAAATTCCTTCCGACAAAGAGTGAGTTTGTTGGGCTTGGTCTCTTCCATATGATTTCCAAGTTCCTCCAGTTTGCAGCTTCGCCTGGCAGTTTGTGAGTTGGGTGTGGACTCGTAGGGATGTTGATAGTAAAAGAAGTAATTAGATTGCACCATAGGACCTGAAGGTTATACAGCCTTCTACACAAAATATTGCGTTAGGCATTAAGCTTGTAAGGTCCTTTAAGCCTTTGCTCGAGGGGAAAAGCTGGCCATGTAGGCGCTCAAGTGTTTCGGGAGCTGATTCAGTTTGCTCCTTTGGAAGTCTGTGGACCGTTAGAGGTTTGTGCCTTATCACTAATATAGAAATGTCTACGAGGTTGGGGTGTAAGATGGTGGCCTGTAAATCGGGGTGCAAAATTTGCACTTTAGGGAGTTTTACAAGTCTACCTTGGGTAGGACTCAAGACTAACACTTGGGACACAAGGCTCCAACTCTTAGTGTAGACCTGAACCACACACGTTCTGGTAGCAATGGTTGAGCAGCCAGGTTTATCAGTGCTGTACGCAGTACAAGGAACTTTTTATACACATAGTCTAAAGAAACATGCACACACTAAGTTATATACAAATCATTGTTTGTTTTTATATACACTAAGGTAAACGTGATTCTTCGGAAGGCAAGTGCTAGAAGACAAAAATAGCACAACCAATGCAATATTCACAATACGTAAAACACTTTTGTATACATTGAGAATGGCAGCATGCAATTCAAAGGGGAAGTGAAATAATTTTGTAATAACGGTTTCGGGTAAAAATTGATGAAACAAGGCCAACATAAAGCAGGTAGCAATAATTTCATAAAGGTCTTGGGCTTTAGGAGTCCATCTCTATATAGCTATAAGTGTCTCAGGATCAGATTGGCGGGTCAAACCAGAAAGTGTGAAGAATCTTGAGGGAGCCCCTTCCCATGTGGCCCGGGAGGTGAGGCCGCTACTCGATATTCCCCCGGGGGGGTGGTACTCGGCTAGTTGATCACATGGGTGGGAAGCCCCCCCCCACCCCCACGACCCCCTGTGGGATTCGGGCAACCCTTTGGGAGAGAACACTGTATTCTCTTTACCCTCCCATATTCCTTCAAGACCCCTCCAATTCCCCATTACCTTTCACTTCCATGTGTTGTAGTAGTATATCCCGAATCAGAACTGAACAAGGACACTTGCCAGAACCAACACACGTGCTCTAATCTCCTAGACGTGCCTATTGTCCAGCTGTTCTTTAAAGCCAGAGATGGAAGAGAATAATGGCGTCTTCTACTTCGGACCAGCACGGACTGAGAACACAGCAAGGCCCGCACAGATCCAAAGTGCAGAACGTCAGACTGTGTCCTGAAGGGAAGCTCACTTGCAGAAGGCAGACAGGAGGCAAGGCACTTGTCAGTAACCGAAGCTGCCGGTGTGCAACAAAACCACCAGAAAGCTGCAGAGAAGTGTCATGGAAGACCAGCAAAGGTCTGAGAAGCCAGGAGAACCACCGAAGCTCTTGGGAGACCCGTGCACAGCCGGATTGTGAAAGCCGGGACCCTACAGGTACAAGCAGTTCTCCAGGTAAGATTTGGAGGTTGGGGATATCTTACTCCACATATTTTAAATTTGGGAGTAAAATTATTTTTTTACATAGTATAAATATAAGTCCTATTTCCAATGGGAGTATTTTATGAGTGGATAAAAATGGATTTTAGCTGGATAACAGTAATCTTTGTGTAATTTCCTTGTATCTGGCTATTAAAGTACATTAACATATAAATGTTTCCTTCGACTGGATCGTGTCCTCACACGTATTCCTCATCTTATTACATGTTTTTTCCAGTTTTAGCTACTGCATACATTTTTTTTCTTCTCAGCAGAGGTCTCTGTACTGTGCCGTTGACGACGTCTGGTACATATACCACGCGCAGCACCCGTTCTTCGACAAATTTGATTGCTTCATGAATTACAGCACGCTTCAGTTTTCCACAAAAATGTTTGGCGATTACCTCGTCTTTGACTCATACTACTCTGAAGACAGGCTTAAAAAAAAAAAAAAGCAAGCCTAACATGCAGAGCAAAAATGTCCATCAGGGACCCACATAAAATATACATCTGGTGCCTGGGCGTCGAGCACGAAACAGTTGATCCTGTTGGTTGATGACAGGTAAGGCCTAAAAAGAGCGAAAAGCTAAACTGTCATTGGTAGGATTGTCCCCAAATCCCTGTCCACTGCTTTGAAATTTGGGTCAATCGATGAGTCGAGAGATTAATCTCCTCACAAAATAAGTCGAGAAAACGATCCCATTCAAGGAGCAGACACTGCTCAGTCTTCAAAAAAATCGAAAAGAAGACCTAGATCACCCTCTTATTCTCATTATTCTTCAGATAACTCCTGGGAAAGGAGCATAGTCTGTCCGACTAAATCCTCCTCCAAAGATGAGTGGGACCTCTTTAGAAAGAACATTTTTAAAATCTTGGAGGACCAGGCCCGTCCTCAAAACATAAGAAAAGTGGTCATGCTGCGGTCTATGACGAGCATAAGGCCAAGGCAAAAACCTGCGTACCCTCGAGCCTGGGTCATAAGCCTAAGACTTCTTGAGTCTTTGAGTTCTTGGCGAGAAATCGTTGAAGAAACGCGAGTCCCTTGAAGTCCAAGGACAAATTGTCGATACCATTGACGCCACGGATGTCGACAGTCGACGCCATCGACGCTGATGCAAAAAACATTGATGACTGAGGCAAAGGCGTCGATTAATGCACAGCAAAGTCAAGAATGTTTTTTTTTTTTTAAAACCTCTACCTAAAAGGATTTTTTTTCAGGGCCTTACCCTTCATATATTTGGGCTATGAAACTTCAGATGAAACCCCTGAAAGGATTCATAAAGATACTAATGTACCTGAATGCTTAATTTCACAACACCAGGGTTCCGTGCAGGAGTTCATGTGGGACTCCTGGAGGTGTGGCTCTTCCTGTATTTGGTTTGGTGAACAGACCCTTGGGATACCCTTATTGCACCCATGGGTGGGAGTACGACCCTGTACTCCTAGTGTATGTTTTTGAGCACCTGTGTGCTGGTGGCAGCTCTGTGCTGAATTGACAGGTGCCCTGAGCGTCCTCCATTTTGGGATGCTCAGGCCCTGTCCTTGGAATTAGTGGATTCCTGAGGGAGACAAGATGGCCCCTGTGGTCTCTTGCCTTCCATCGCCTGTTACTTTGGGTTTCCCGAAGTCCCGGGAATCCCTGACTCTGTCTCTTCCCCCTCACTGTCTGTTCCATATATGGTAGTGTTGGGGAAGTGCCGACCAGACTGGCTGGAGCCTTCCAAACGACCGTTTGTTGTGGGTCGGCCGTGGGATGGGACCTGGGTGAATGGAGTGTGTGACGAATACGCATTCTGTGTTATGGGTGTCTAGTATCTGGTGTTTGACACAATGACTGAGACAGCCCTGCATGAAACTGGTATGAATGCTGTGTGTAGTGCTGGATGGCCGAGTACTTGTCCGAATCCACATTCTGTTTTGTGAGTGTCTGGATGGAGAAGAGTGGTCTGAATGCACTGTGCACCGGATTGGCTGACTGCCTGAATGCCCTTCTGAGTGATTGATTGCTCGAGTGTGACCCAGCAGAATGAATGGGAGATCAACAGTATATCTGGGGACTTCTCACTGCTAGAAATCGTTCAGAAGCTGAAGTTGATACTTACTCTCGAAGCTGAGCCAGAAGCAGATGAACCGCTGTTCCCTTCCTTGCAACTGAAAGCTGCTGTGCCTTCAAGAACTGATCCAAGGAGGAGACCTCTCCCCGAGCTACGAGGAACCATTGTGCACCAGCTGATCTTTGGCCAAATTCCCTGTTAGACAGACCTACGAAAGGCCGCCGACCGGAGAAGGGGACCGCCGAGGAGAACAAAGAGAAGCACCGGACAGCCGTCTGCCGTTGACGACCGCTGTCGCAGACCGGAGCCGCCGTGCTGCCTTTGCCCGAGAACATTTGATCAAGGACTCCCTTGTTCATCACGGTCGACCGC